>NC_134206.1:105493281-106113281 GCF_965140235.1 Caretta caretta | reverse complement strand
AACTACTGGCATAGGGTGTAATAATGAGCAAACTATCCATGCCTGCTTACTACTGTCTATGACTGAGCACTCCACAACTGTCACTACAGGTTTAAGGGGACTGTCCCTGACTGAGGGCTGAGTATCCTCCACTTCATTGAAAGTCAGTAGGAATTGGAGACATTCAGAATCTTACAAGAGACGTTCCACACATCCCAGGATCAGACCTGAAATGTGGAGGCCTTGTCTTCTGATTAATACGAACCTTTCTTTAATTACCTGCTAGTAACAATGAAACGCTCTCTATCCCTATCAAGCTGGGGGTGGCAGCAGATACCCGGGGTTTGATATAACAAGCACTGTGAATTACACGTGTACACCTTTATAAAAGTGACCACTTGGGATTTCATGCTGCAGTTCTTCACTGATTTTTAATTAATTAATTTATTTCGAGTGCATTTGAAAAAAGGATCTCACTAGGAGAAAGTTCCGAAAACTGATGCAACAGGAATAAAAACAAGTTCTCTGGAGGGACCAAAACATCAGGGACTGAGCAAAGGCAATCATGATACAGGAAGCAGGCCTATAGTTCAGAACCTAAAAATAGCCTCCTTCCACTTTGCCACAGTTCAGCAGAAGCCACTGCATTTTTTCCCTGTCAGTTTTAGCTTTGGGGAAGTCTTTAAAGACTTCCCCCAAGTGAAAATAGGCTTCTTACAGTAAATGGCATGATCCTGCTCTCCATTACATCCTTGCAAATCAGGGATAATTAGAGCAAAACCAGGGAAGTTACCATTGTATAAAAGCAGCGAAAATGAGCGATTGATAAAGCAGTATATGAACAGTCAAAAGCCTTTTATCTGCACATTTCAAAATGTTGTGGGTGTTTTGAAGATCCCAGGTAAAAATAAAGCTCTTGAGGGATCAGAAAACAATCCCCCCCCCCGCCCCCCATCTTTTTGTTGTTGTTGTTGTTTTGGTTTTTTGTATTATAGATAATTTAATAGAGATCCTGAATTTTACACCAACCACCAGTCTTTTCCGAAAAGGACTTTACACAATTGACAAAATCAGTCTAAATGTCACTCCCCAAAGAATAAGCACAAATACCTTGTATATGTGTGTCTCCATTCATATTTGTTTGCAAGCTGTTTTGCATGCACAAGTACTTGGACCGTGTTCTGGCAACAGAAAGTAGGCCTAAGATGCCCTTTTCTGCCTTGGAAGACTACACAGAAGAATCTGTATGTGGTATTTTCTCCTGGCTGCCTTTGAAGGGGACATGGATAGGAGAAAGAATATGTCCAGGGTGCCCATGCACCTCATCAATCCCCAGCTGCAGATGGCCCCTGGCTGCCATTGGCATCCAGGGTAAAGTAGAGCAACCTTAAGGCTGCTCTACTTAGCATCAAATATAGGACTGGCATTTGGATAGTCCCAGCACCAAGGAGATAGATGGGTGAAAAGGGGATCCTTTTTGTCCCCCCACACCTCCACCCCCAGCCTCTCCAGCTGCACTAAATGCTGCTCAGCCGCAGTTCAGGCTCTGCCCAATATATGGAACCTGACCTGAATCTCATTTACATTGGTGTAAGTCAGGAGTTAACTGAAATCAGTGGAGTTGTAACAGTGAAAAAACAGTGTAAGGCAGTAGAATCAAACCCAGGGACTTAATTTATATCCTCATGGAAAATGTTCTTTCTTTATAATAAAAAAAATATGCTTTTATAGTCCCGTTTTAATTATGTCCTTGAATTCTCATAAATCAACAGAAATAACACCTTTCAGATACAGAACTATAACTTGGGCAACAGGGTTTCATTTGGAAACTCTTAAAAATCATTTCACTTTTAAGGGAGCAAACAAAAGTCATATCGATCAGTCAGTCATATCAAATCAGCTAGACACATTGGAAGCACTAGCTAATGGGCCCTATCCTGAGGATTTCTGAGCACCCTCAGCTCCCACTGAAGTCAATGGGTTCCCTGCTGCCTTGGGAGCCTTCGATGAATTTCAGATGCCCAGTATTTCAAATGCCAAAGTGGCTGCCTAGAAGGTGGTGTACCTGAATTGGCACTATGGAATGGGCATCCAGCGTGCAAAGCCAAAATATCTTTATCAGTGTTGGTTATCACTCTAATTTTTTTGCTTACTTGCTAGCAGAATCTAATCTGATGGCTGCCTTTTATCTGTTTATGAACAGGGAGGTGGGAGTGTACCCCATGCACAGTATCCCTCAGAGAAAATGGAGACTCTTTGCTAATGTTTTAAACTCATGTTCAAAGAGCTATTATATAAATTATACCCCTATGGCAGCTTTTAGAAAGGAGAATCTAAAATGAATATTGTTTGTTTGGAGTTCTGCACAGATCCTCATCTTAGCTTGAGATCAGGGTGGAAAGATCTTACAAAAACAAGCTGGTCCCTGAAGCCTACCTGGCCTCAAACACAACCCAGTCATTATCTTTAACCTTATCAATATCCTGAATGTCAGCTGAACAAGGCAGCCACAAAACTTCAGTAAACAGAGCAAGGAACAAGGGGGAGGACATGGTGATCTAATTCAGAAATCAATCATCCAAGACGCTTTTTCAAATGAAAAAAAAGGCAATCAGCAGCCAGCAACTAGAAAACCCAGGGTTTCTCTCTCTCTCTCTCTCATGTGCATGACAGTGTTTCAGCAAACAAAAATAATAAGAGTTCTCAGGTCCTGCCAACAAAGTGAAACATAATCCCTTCAAAGAGAGTGCATCAAAATATGAATGGAGTTTCCCAGTCTGTTTGGAAGGATAGAATCAGCTGTGCTTGGGGGATCTTAATACTGCTCTTATTGAGAACCTGAGTAGTTGAGAGATTTGTTTTTCCTGTAACACCTGAAGCAACAAAAGTCCAGTGAGAGAAGGAAAAACAGTTTTTCTTAGGTTTGACTTTGAAAATAGTGTTCCCTCTTTGGCAGGGGACTGTCAATCAAACTCCTCAGGAGGGGAAAGGGTCCCCTTGACCTTGCAATCTCTGAGAGGTGCATATTTTGAAGAAATTAATGTGCCATTGAATAAAGCCTGAGAGAAAAAACTAATCTGCTTTATTACTTTCAAAAATCTCTTATTTTGGGAACTTCATTTGCTCAGTTAATGCACGGCTGATATGTAATATTCAAAGAGTTGTAAAAATCAGGGCACTTGCACTTTATCTCCCTGTCTCTGCCTTGTACAGGATGCAAGGTCTTGAAGGCAGGGACTGTGTCTAAGCATGTGTTTGAACTGTGGTAGCATTGTTAGGCCCTGCAGTGGCTTGGGCCTCTGAACACTAATGTAATACAAATAATTATGAGCCAGATCCTTTGCTGGTGTTAATCAACATTGCTCCACGGAAGCGAACAGCGGTATGTCAAAGTACCAGCTGTGACCCACAGTCTGCGACATCCTAAAAGGTATATTAGTCACCAGATCATCACACCACCACACACATTTTCTCTCCCCGCTCCCCCACTTTATTTTATTATTAGATTTTTTTACTATGGGGTTTTAAAATTCATCCAGGACCAGATTTTCACCCTCTTTGCTCACACAAGCAGCTCAATTCAGGTCTATTTGACCACACTTGTGAGTAATTTGCTCATCAACATGAGGAAGTGGGGGAAGGTCACAACCTGGTACTAAAATCTTTAAAAAGTAATTTACATAACTAGAGATGGGTTGAAATCCCTAAAGAAATAAGGGGTGTTTGGGGATCTGTGGACTCAGCAACATCTGGGTGATACTGATCCGTAAGCATGAAGCCATTTGACTGCATATGGTACTGTCTACGTAAGTGAAGCCCTCACATGATCCTTTTTGTGTTTCTATATACCTTTACTTTTATTTTATTTTATTTTTTAACTTAACTTTGAAAGTTTTAGTATTGAAAAGCTGGTAGTAAGTATAGGCCAGAATCAAAATGCCTCTACACTGTCCCTGTCCCCTACCAACAAAATAATTACATAGCCATGGTAGCCTGAACCAGGCCTCATTATGTCATTCTCCAGAAGCAGCACTTCCAGAAAGTAGCATTTCCTGAACTGATAAGGTGTTCTCCCAGTGTACCCCTGCAACGCATCTACTGACATTGTTCCCATCCACACGCACAGGTAGGTCAAAATAATTATGTCTGTGGCTTGTTCGAACATCTGTAACGTAATATGCTTCCACAAATGTACACTTCACATTGTTGTTCAAAGCTCTCGCGAATGGTGTGTTGTTAGATACCAATATCTAATCCATACAGTTAGTGCTAAGGTTTAAGTGTAGGACACTATCTGTTTTGCTGTGGTTCAAGGATTGAGAATAAGGAAGACCATATAAACAGGCATGGGATTTAGTTCTTTAGGATGGATATTTCTGTAATTTCATGAGTCACCATTTCTGAGATCAGTTAACTGGCAGCAATAGCAAGGACAATCATTTTTCATCCTGGTATCATATAAAAATGAAAAATTTGTCTCTGTTCTAATTAAAAATAAATCACTCAACCAAAGTAGTCTAACCATTGCTTAACCACACCACATCTTTCAATTTAAAACACCGCAGAACACTTCAAAGCTGATGTTTTTTACGTACAAGCAATGTAACTTTTATATCATAAATATGAAATGTTAACACACAACATGTATTGACCTCCAGCATTAATTATAGCATGGCACACTCAGCACCGGGTTTTACCTGATGCAACTCTACTTAAATCAATAAAACACTGGTATAAAATCAGTGTAGAATTTGATGTCTATTTAACATTAGTCATTCTTAACTTCTTTACTCCGGTCTTGAATTGCTTATTATCACATAAAAAATGCACATGAATCCGATGAAGTGAGCTGTAGCTCACGAAAGCTTATGCTCAAATAAATTGGTTAGTCTCTAAGGTGCCACAAGTACTCCTTTTCTTTTTGCGAATACAGACTAACAGGGCTGCTACTCTGAAACTTGTCAGAGTGGCTGAGGGACTTGTAAATGATTATTTGGAATTCCTTGCTAGATCACTAGGTGACCTATGACAGTAAATGACATATAAGCTGTCAGTTAAGGTGGGCATGCACTGTGTTCAGTGAGTACATTATAGCCTAAAAGTCTGTAATGGCTAGGTCGCAAGAAGGAAGGGGTATTGAATTTATCAACACCTGTCTTCATTTTTCTAACCTTTCATTGGGACTCTTCATCTGATAGTTGTGTAACATGTAATTTGTGGAGATTTGCACCACTTTCCCTGTAACTTTATTGGAAACATTTAACACTTTTCTGAGTACATATTTCCGAAGCATCGTATGTGCCAAGAGTTCTACAGCCCTTTCATAATTACCTTGTTAATGTCTACTGAGCCCATAGATATGGTATCTGATTGAAACAGTCCTTCAGTTTGGCTATCATTTATGATTTAATCACTTCACTTCCTCATTTTGTGGTATTCACAAAATGGACAAGAATGTAAAATTAAAAACCCATAAGAGAAGGCATAATCGTGTAACAAAATGTGTTCTTCTTTGCATTCAACACACACTGCCATATGCGCCCACAAAAGCCTGAAATAAAAAATGATAGGCTGCTATTGAAGATCTAACACTGATTGCTATCAATAAAAGGGTTCCCTGGATGGACAGCAACAATAAAACCAGGCCACCATTCAGGATCTATCTAGCTATTGCTTTTAAGTGTAATTGCAGCATCTGCATCTTGAACTAGTTAAAAACCAATGTAAAGCTGTTGCTTTTATCCCAGGGACTGGCAAGCAACACTGAGTAAAGAGTGAAAGGGGTTTGAACACAAACTATACTGGAGGAGTGCTCTAGCCGGTCAGATGTGAAGACAGAAACAGATGCTTTTTCAATAGACTCATCAGAGCTTCTCCATGCTCACTGCACTCGTCCACATGCCCCGGGCACAAACTTTTGCGTTTAGGTTTTGTTTTGGCTTTTTGCTGTGGGAACTTGGCTCACAATAAAGAAAGGGACTGGCTTAACTATTAAGTGTCAATCAAAGAGATAAGAAAAACTATTTTAAAAATTGAATTAGCTTTCTTCTTGGGATCATTCTAGTTTGCATGGTTCCGTTTATTACATTCATGTCAACAACACTGAAAAATGTTATCATAGTACAGCTTTTGCACTTTGTAGTAACATAAGCAACAATCTGATTGTGAGTTTAGATTTACAATATTCTGGCAACCACACACACGCATATATTGATACCTGTGAGAATCTGCTTTGCTGTATTCACAGACTACACATAAGAATTACTTGTCCCAAGCCTGAGCAAAGCAAAGCACTTAGTTTCTGTAACTGTTCAATAATACAATTTGAACTTCTTGGAAGGAAATAAATAGGAAAATAGACTAATGGCCAGTCATTCATTTTCTCTTTTATTTTGCTATGAAATAAATAGAATTTATTATGAGAAATATTATTGCTTCCTGTTTATCTCTCTAAGCCAATGCCAGGTGTATAGGAATGCCTTATGCAGCGTGATACAGAGAACCTCCAGCAGTCTCACCTAACTGTGCAACCTATTTCACATTTCATTGGTTATGTGAATGAGCTGTGAAAATTGTTTCCTGTTTTTCTAAAGTATCAGGACACTAGTTTGCAAAAAGAGATTTCCTTTGTTACAAGAAATAAAACTCATCCATGGAGTCAATTTCAAAAGGCTACGGCTAGTGTGCCATCGCGTTAAAATTGGAGAAACCTATCTCCCTATGAATACCAGCTCCAAAATCACCAGCATTACACATCTATCTCTTGTTTACAGCATGCCATCTGTATAAAGTAAAAACAGGAAAACAGGCGGCTCAAGTCCTTTCAGATAAGTGCACAGTTGGCTTTCCCAAATTGAGAGGAAACTGCTTTCAGTATATCGGGAGATTTGAACAAGGACAGTCTATTTTAGTAGGAAGCTGAATTTGTCTAAGATTAAACTAAAAAAAAATAGATTAAATAATAATGCTGAGAGCCATATTTTAAAAGGTAAAGTTAAGCCCCTTCCATTCTTGTCTTCCCTAACATCATTGTACCTTGCTTAGATAGGAAAGTGATCTGAAAGCATCTCATGCACTCTGCAAAACCTAAACACAGTGAACCAAATTCAACCTTGGTTTAAGCCAGTGAAAATCCACTGAAGTCCATGATGTTGCATCTGTTCAAACTAGGGCTGAACTGGCCCCTTATTGCAAGTGAAGGGCTCAATTCTGCTGTTGGTTATACAAGGTGCAACCCCACTCTCTTCAATGGCAGAGGTACCCATATCACTGAAAGTAGAATTGGCTTACAGTGAGAAAACATCACTTTGAATTCACTTGGCTTTGTGGGCCTAGTTCAAACTCCCAACTGTCACTGGCCTCAGTGGAATTGGGTACAGAACTGGGCCCTAAAATCCTGAAGGTTTCTCTCTCTTTTTAAGAGTCCATTTGGAAGTTCACTGTCTCACACCATTTTCATTGCTTATCTTTGGGTTTTTCTTTAGCACTACGATTTTTGTGATTTCTTCACTGTTTTCGTTTTAAATAAAAATTAATGATCTTTTTTGGAGAAGACTCCATGCAGACAGCAAGACCAGTACCAATGGTATTTCCTACTTATTTACTTTACAGCTTGAGACAGGACAAGACAGACAAGGAAATAGCAATGAAGCAGGCCAAGACCCGGCATAGACCATCCAAAAATCATGCGTTCCAAAGTTCTCAGGAGTGAAACACCATAACATATGCCGAGGAAAATTATTCTAATTGTGAGTGAGAAAACAAGGGATTTTGTGTGAAGAATTTGCTTTTTTACAGTTTCCAGAAATAATCATTACATTTACATTTTTTCATAATATTGGCAGCTTATCAGGACAGACTCATCAGTTAAGAAAATGAGAAACTCATTTTATTTAGCCCACATCACGGAAAATGGGGGTAATTATGATATCTGAGTACTGCGATTTGATATAGAATAGCTACAATTTAATTCAGCATGCTAGTTATCTATTGCTTTAGAAAAAATTCTCAGCTCTGTGAGGAAAATTGTAAGAAAAAATTTAGCTTTTTCTGACCACAGCACCCAAATCTCACTGTTAATCATTGACAGTGAGGCAAGACTTCTGGGTTACACTGAAACAGAGGGAGTTTCTCCTTCCTTTCTTCACTGAAAAGTCTGCCATCGCAAACTGCTGTCATTACGAAAAAGAAGTATAGGTAAAATTCATGTTTTTAGGAGCTCAAAAGTAAATGCAAATTGTAAATCGTTCAGAGAGAAAATGTAGTTTTTCCCTCTCACTATCAGAACGAGTTTTTTCCTCAATGTAAAATCTGGTGCTCATCTCCCTGAAACATTAGAAACCAGAACTGTCTTGAATTTTATTATATCCACAAGTATAAATGAGGGATGATGATGTGCTTCAGATATAAACATATCTCTTCAAATATTGAATAATTTTGCATTTTAGGTGGCAATCACCTCCTGAGATGAACAGTCAATAAGGGTTATCTACATGGGGAAATTATTCCAAAATAAGGTATGATGTGAATTTAAAGCACAATAGTTGTTCCAGAATAGTTCTTCATGTCCTTATTCCGGAATAAGAGTGCTTTTTTCTGGTTTAGTTTAATCCACAAAAGACTCTCTTATGCTGGAATAAGAGCATCCACACGGAGAGCTATTCATGTTAATATCTCCATGTAGACATGAACTAATATCTTTTTGTGCGTTCTTTTATACATATTCTCACCTGCCATCAGCACGACCTACATTACAACTTCTGTCAGAACTTCCCTTCTAGTCCTTCACTCACTTTCTGCAATCAGGAAAATTCTGGAAACTAGATGAACCTTTTGGTCATGCATGAAGAGCACTACATCTAGCACTTGGTGAGCTAAAACAGGAAGCATATTCCTGAGCCAAGGCCCCCTTCACTTCCTGTTTCTAGTCCCCTCCCAGTTAAACTAAAAGGAATTTTATCTTGAACATTTCGGATCACCACAACTGCAGAAGAAATCGACAGCAAAGAAAGCAGTTTCTCAAGTAATCAAGACCATCCGGGGCTTTCTTTGTAGGCCAAAAGCTTCACCTGGAAATCTGATTGTATACTAGTAGCAATTTCTGTATATGTTGGAGGCAGAGCTTGTCCCAGCATTCTTGATGAACCTTTTTTAGCGGAAGCCAAAAAATGTTGCAGAGATGTATCAGTTTCAACAAACACTTGGGAAGGATTTTGGACTCTTTGGCCACTTCTTATGAGAAAGAGAGTGCACACATGTATGAGGACCCAGGGTCCAAATTGCAACGGTGTCAAAATGTCTTTTTGCATTAAATCCTGAGCTTTCCATTTTTGCAAAAATTTCAAACGGTTCTGTTTACAAAGTTTACATGACAATGCTGCATGAGAACAGAGTTGAAACCTTGAAAGCTGCCACAAAGCGAAATTGCTGTCCTCTAGCTGAAGGTATAGCCCAATGTAGACCCATGTAACCCAATCTGAATGTGACAAAGGGACAGATAACTGTGGTGAAATTTGCAGTCAAAAGAGCAGCTTGAAGCCTTCTTGCCATGTGCATTTAATAAAGAAGAATTCTTATCAAATGTTGCTACTAGAGTATGAAGCAAATGCTGCTACTAGACCCAACAAGTTCAAAGGCTCATAATCTGTAAACAAACAAATGCCTCCCATTGGATGTTTTGATGCCATTTCTGATGCTACTTTTGGTTGTTTTCCCCAATCTATTGGCACAGTTTCTATCCTTCAGATGTGGCCAAAATAGTCTATGCTGTCCAAAAGGGTCTATCATGGAATAATATTTCAGATGATCCATTGAGGGCTTGATCTTTTTGCATGAATATAATTGTGCTTCATATAAAATTACTCCCAGTAAAGTTATGACAGACAAGGTTAAAGAGTGAGGGTGCGTGGGGATATTTGCAGCTTGATGCATGCACCGAACATGACCTGTATGTTCATTTTTGACATTGGAGGAACATGTGGTGGTTGAACTACTGAGTGCTAGGAAATCTCAAAATCTATTTTAGAAGGACATGAAAACTAAGTCATAAGCCCACTCAATTTTCTGCCTATGTTCCTAGGAAAGTGCATTTTTTTCCAACGGACCAAAGAAGGAGGTGAATGGAAAGCTGTAGAAAAAATGGACAGAAGGAGTTCTTAAGATGGCCGATTTCCAAGCCGAATAATATAAAACATGACAAAGTACAAAAGTTCATAAATATTTGACTTAAAGCCTGCAACTTGAACTCTTCAATTTTAACAAAGGAGAGGAGGTTTGGAGACTGTAAAAGGTAAAATTGCTGCAGTCATTGCAGTACACTTGGAGGAACAGGTAAATCGAATAGCACTGCCAGAGAGTAATAAAGCATGGGGATATGTCTGATTGTGTGATCATGAGATGCAAGTGTGAAGCAACAGGACAATGTTATTGTGTTTCTCTAACCTAGGAAAGGAAACACAACATTCTCCTGAGCTCTCCAGTGAACGGGGTTTATTTGATTCCAGTGGAAACAAGCTGATATTTCAGTTTCAGCAGAGCTACTATTCTTCTTTCAGAATTGCTGAGAATCTCTCTCGCAGAATGTAACTCTTAATCGGGCTTGTTTATTCATGTTCAAAGTCATTGCAGGTCATATTGTTCATTTGGTGCCATTTGGTCTGCACTTACTTCTTCCTGCACAGGAAGTCCTTAAGATTAAAGATTGTATTTTTATGGTCCCATGCCTGCCTACCCTAAACTATTACCTGAAGAGCAAAGTAACCAGGAGTCAGTTTCTAAAAAGGATATTAACAGACTCGTGTGTGTGTGTGTGTGTGTGTGTGTGTGTGTGTGGATGAAAAACAGGAGGAAATCAAGGTAGAGCAATATGGGGAAAGCAACACAGTAGGAAACAGCTAAGTAATTGTTCACAATATTGGGAATAAGAGATATTGAAACGTACAGTGGAATTTTCAGTTGGGAGGTCAGCTGAGTGCTAGATCAGTAGAATGTGTTTAAGTTCAGGCAGCAAAGGTGATTTAAATACCCTAATACCATTTGCCATATAACAACAGATATCTACATCCAGTTTTTGGATATGAATGGAGACAGTCAAAATGCTTATTGTTCATTAAAAGCCACCTTCCTCTGTGGTCTCTGTGCAGGAACAGTCTTGGCAAAAAGGGAAAAAAAATAACTGGCTTACACAGAATAAAATGTCTATGTAAATGGCTGGGAGGGTTTGGAGAACTTCCTCGTTTTACACATTTGATCATTCTGTCAGGCTCCCGAAACCTCTATAGTTATAGCTGTATTTTTATTTTCAGTGGTCTATAAGTTAATCACAAAAAAAATCTTTAGCTAGATTTTATCATAGGTTTCAACTTCTGAAAAAAATAGTTTTAGGTGTTTTTTGTTTGTTTTTTAGTAAGAACATGATTAGCCATTCTTACACTGTGCTTTAAGGCCTGAATCGAGACTCCATTTTTTCCAGGCAAATAATTGCACCTGCAAACTGCAGCTGTAAATGCTGACATTTAGGCATATACGTACCTGACAGTGCCCGCAAATCAGGTATTTAGACATCTAAATGGTAGCATTATTGCCCACACTTTATTATGACTGCTACAGTGTAAGCACAATGATGTGTGAACAAAAAACTGCTAGATTCTTAACTCTGCCTAGTATTCAGTGCACCTGGGAAGGGTGAGGCTTCAAAGAAGCTAGCTGTGGCTCCTTGATTCTTGGGCATGAGAGTTATACTGGCCTTAGTATAATTTAGATCCGCCTCAGGGATGCTCCAAAGCATGCTGCCAGGCTATTGACTTTAGAAGGCAGTATACTAGCTGAGAATAGCCAGACCACAGTATTGCCTAGCCTTGTCTCTTCCTCTGTGCTGGGGTCTGCACGAAGCCACCTCAGTGTTAGCTGGGGACATCACCCTGCTGGAGGAATCCTCAGAGAGATCAGATGGCTTTCCTGCCCCATCTGCCACTAGAATCACACAAAGGAGCAAAATTAAGATAATTTGTTCCTACACCTGCAAAAATGAAGGCTGCTTTTCAAAATCATGTCCATCGAGTCAAACGTAGCCTCCTCATCTGCAGCTGCTGAGGTCTCCTTGGCAACAGAACTAGTGCCAGTCTGCTGTATAAGGGGTAGGCTGGATTAGGTGTGGGGATCCATGTATAGCAACAGTTAGGGTGGGAGCTAAGCATGGAGAAGGATGGAAGCAGGACTAGAAATATGCCACTGCACAAATCTTCTAAACCTTCCCCCAGGGAGGAGTCACTGTAAGAGAACAGCATCGGCCACTCCAGTGATTATGCTAAAGTAACCTCCATGGAGCAGCCCCACAGGAGCTGCCCAGCCTGGGGTGGAGGGTTCCTCTGATTTACCTCTCAAGCATCTCCAAAGTCCAGCTCAGAAGGTGGTGTAATATGGCCCTTCTTGCTTAAACCAGACAAGTGTTTTCATGGCTTCAGATTCTCCTTTTGCACTCAAGCAACTGAAAAAGTGGATCAGTTGCTTGTGATCAAATGGTTCGGGTTGTTAAGCTTGTGGAATGGTATTCAGAAAAAACCTATAAAATGAAAATGTTATTTATGTGCAATAAATAGTTTTACTCAAACTTTTCATCAGGGTTTTGGATACAAAGGATCATTTTTCATATATGGACCAGGCAAAGGCTGTTTGGCATGGGGTTACATGGATGTGACCCTTAGCCTTTACCTAGACATCAGACACAAAACCATGAAAAGTTCAAGCATCTCCATTATTCTGCTTTGATTGCAACAAACTGCTTTATTTCTGGGTTTGCTTTCTTGTTGCAGAATTTCACAAAGGGCTAGGCTTCGATTTTTTTGATATGTGAAATTCCCTGCAAAACTATTTCTCTATCAGATCAAAGAAAGGCTGCTGTTTGTATCTAATGCATATAGCCTCAACATTGATTGGTTCAATGGGGATGCATCAGTGTAACAGAGGAAAATACGTCCCTCTTTGTGTATGAAATCTTGATAAATATTCAGCAGTACCAGATTCTAAGTACCAGAATATACATCAACTCTCACAGCAACTGAACTGCCCCTACAAGACAAGAGAAAGACAAGCTTTTGAGCTACAAGGAGCTCTTCCTGAGGTCTGGCAAAGGCACATTTGTATTTAACTGTGACACCATGTACCTTTCCAGACCTCAGAGCTCTATGTAGGTCGAAAGCTGGTCTCTCTCACCAACAGAATTTGGTCCAATAAAAGATATTAGCTCATCCACCCTCTCGCATATCCTGGGACGGACATGGCTACAACAACACTGTATACATGCCTATTTATCCTGACACAAAAAAGAACTGCAAGTCCATGTCACAAACTTTTCTACCATGTATTGAACAGGGAAATGTAAGCAAACGTAAGCTTTTAAATGACCTATTCCAACCTTGCATAAGAAGGGACAGCTGAATAAAATACTGGCCCCAGACACCTAGAAATGGCAGTGGAAACTCCACTAATGTGACTAGTGTTTCACTGTGAAACAGAGAAAGATCTGCATTAGCACCAGCATATTCGAAACTGAGACAGTCTGACTGTGAACCAGCATTGTATAGCTGGCACATACTCCGTGGGATACATCTATACTTAGAGAAGTGTTCTTTTATGAGTGCCTTAATACTCTGGGATTACGTGTGTTGTTTTAGAGCTGCATTAGTCACACCCCAGGGAAATGTGAGATTCCAGGCCTGCCCATTTCAGCGCCAAGCAGACTTGACCCACAGAATTTACCATGTTAAGAGCAGATTTGACTCTTTTGATTATTTTCACCTGTTTATGTTCAATCATTTTTTAATCTAAGAGGCCAGGCCCTTCACCAAGATACAGTTCCTATGATTTCTGAACCTCTGATGGCTTTTTAAATCAAAGAGATTGGGGTGGGGGGACGCAAAGGGAAAGGGCTCCTTACACACTGCAAAACTGCATGAAAACATAGGGTAAGACTGTGTCCAGGTGTGCAAGGGAAAAGGCAGGCCAAGGAAACCTCCCCCTTTCCAATCCTGTGATGAGGATGGGCACAATCACAGTCAATGCATTCACCATTCCATCAAGCTACCCTGAAGGTCTGTGGAAAGAAGGGAGGGTCCTGCTCCTCTTCCCCCGTCAGGCAGGAGCCAGCCAAGCTGCCCAGGGAAGCAACTACGTATTACCCCACCTTAAGGGGTTTAATAGTGGTTTTACTGTCCCTATGCACTGGCTGGCTTTCGGATGCTTTGTGGTAAGAGGCAGCTCCTTCTGTCTGCTCCCTGGGAATAGAACTGGTCAAAAAATGAAGAACGGAGAAATTTAATCTAAATTTTTCATGAAAACGAATAATTGAAATTTTGAAAATTAGGAAGTTTCAGCCAGGGGTGTCTGAGAAGAAGTTGGTCACCAGGTGACCTTCAAGCCCCCTTTGCTGCATCAGCATGGTTCCCACTGTAGTCACTAGCTCAGTGAGCTTTGAGCCTGACAGAATCTAGTTTCCCATGTGCCTGGAGCCTGTTTACTGTGCCAAAGAGGAAAAAAGAGCAGGAAGAGGGGAAAAATTTAAACACAAACATTTTTGCTTCTCAATCTCTCTCTCTCTCTCTCTCTCTCTCAGTTTTCAACTTTTTTCTTTTAAAAATGTGAACATTTCCCCCAAAATGACATTTTTCAACAATTTTTCAAAAATTTAAAAACATTTTTTCATTAAAAACACAGTTAAAATTTTTCTACCAGCTCTAATCCTGAGGTTTCTCCTAGCTATTGATCAGTGGTGAAAAAAGAACAAGGAATCTTGCTACAAAGCCTGTCTCAGGAGGTTTCCAGTTCCAAGCGGATTGCTGGACCAAACACTTCAGGAAAGCATCAGAACTGTAGAATGTTCATCCAAATGGAACCTTCAGATTCACCATTCACAAGCCAAGACTCAGTGGGAGTTTGTCAGAATGTCACTAAAATTAAAGCAGGTGGGGATGTGGAGGCAGGGGGCTTCAGAAGGTAGAAAAGACCTTGGATTTGGTATGGGAGGTGAGTGAAGGTTAGTGGTCATGGAAAAAGGGAAGGGGAAGAAGTATTGTGAGAGGACAACAAAGAACAGGACAAACTGGTTACTGACTGTTTACTTAGTGGAAAAGAGGAGAAGAACGTTAAGGATCAGCTTGGATTTTGGTGAGTAATGAAGAATGGGATTGAATTGGGAGGAGTAAGGGAGAAAGATGGAGCAAAAAAAGGGGGGAGTGAGAAGCCCTCAGAAGTTTTGAAGATTCATATAAGCAACTGAATTGAGGGAGATTTATTTGAACTGCAACTCCAATTGATTTGTATCCAAGATGGAACTATTTCTTCATAATTTAAAATGTCTGGTTTTTAATATTTCAGAATACAGTGAAACTTGTGTTAAAGACAAATTTTAGTAAGCAAAACAACAGCTTTAAGCAGCTACTCCAGAGTAGTCTTAAAAATATAAAATTATCTGCACAGTATAAAATTACCTGTATTAAGCTACCAGGTCTCCAAAAACTCAGACAACAGCATCACAGTTCAAGGCATCTGTACCTGTATTCCCCGCAGTGGTCCCTCAAGGGCACCCACTCTAGGCTCACAACTCCTCAGCCATCACCTCTCTTGAACAGAGACCTGTGACTCTCTCCCTCCTGATTGGGTTTTTTCCAGGCTTTACAGTTTCCTCTGATGTTCCCAGACTGCCTAAACAGGCCTGTGCCTGCACTTTGCTTTCTCTTTGAAGGTTATGAACAGCAGTAATTGCCCACTGTTAAGCAAGCACATTTATTCTTAAGGTGAAAGCATTGGAGAGAAAACATTAAAAAAAATAAAAGAACCTACATGCATGCTAAAAAATTTACCAGAGATCACCTCAACTCCAACTTTGGGCTCTTCTAGTTGTCAGTTCTTCAAAACACACAACTATATTTTCCCTGTGGTTACAAGTCCATAACCGTCTCATTTTCAGAACGTGAACAACCACAAATAGCTAGGTCTTTCCTTTATACAGCTTGGGCCTTTGAGCTGGCCTCATGTGAGAGGTGATCAGCTGACAATGGCCCCTCCTCAGGGCATAGTTTCCAAAGGCTTGCTTTTTGCATTCACCTTTCCCTAGATATTCCCCAGGAAAACCACTTAACACATTTTGTTCCAAAAGTTCATTTTGTCTGGCATATTGTTCAGTATAATCCTTTGAACCCCCAGGGCTACATCTCCCCCCTCAAGAGGCTACATTCAATCCTGGCCCACAATAATACATAAGCCATTCGTTTAATACAATGGACCCAAAGATACTCAAACTTCATTCAATAAGGTCTCCTAAAGATATGGCAGGAAATGATCATGTGTGTCACAACCAGCACCCATCCCATAGAGATCAGCTGAACCTCCTGATTTCAGAGCCCATAAGGCATGCACCAATACTACACTCTGTGCACAAGAAGCTCTGCACTTTGCACTCATCTGTCTATCTTTAATAGCAAAACAAATGGTAGTCATTATGTATAATAAAGTGTGCAATTTTATTTTACCTTTTAAGAGATCACTTTTTGTTGATGTCTTAAGTGGGCAATTAATACAGGTTTCACTGACTGAGACCTGGTTTCTTGCCATTCACAGTTTCCCACTCCCTTTCCACTTCCATCAGTTCTGCCTTCTCCCCTCCAGCTATCACATCTGCCTTTCCCACCTCACAACCATTCCCTTTTACTGTCTGAGTCACTACCCTCCTCCTCTGTTTTCTGATGCTATTCTCTTCTTCAACCCTTTGCTATCTTAGCACTCCCAGCTCCCCTGGTTGTTCTCACCTCCCAGTATTGCTGTTCTCCTTCTATGTCTTATCACCTTAATACAGAGTGCTTCTTACCTCTTGTTCTGGCAGCTGTTTCCAGGAAGGGGATGATGGTACTCAGATGGTCAGCAACTGGCCAAATCTCAGAACTCATTCAACTGACAGCGCACTCCTGAATTATGAGATCTGGGGGGTAGGGGTGAGAGGCAGGCAAGTATTGTAAACAAAGGCTAATGATAAATGGTAATGTGTTCGTTTGTGGCGTCTCAGCTACGGGTTTACCACAGGGATTGTTGTTACACCCAATGTTATTTAAGGTCTTAAATAATAATCTGAATGAGGAAGTAAATTGGGTGTTGAATTTAACTCTCAGAAGTGGGGCAGAGAGATAATACAATGAGATTTAGAGGCACTCAGATCTAATGGGACACGTACAACTGTTTGGGACAGCAGAAATTATTAAAAATAATTTTAATTAGAATTCCACTTCAATGGAAATTTTTAAAATAGTGATAAAAAACAAACATGGCATTGAAAGGGACCTTCTGAGTTCAAATTCTTGCTCTAATCACCTCCTTTTCATATGGCTTTGGGCAAGTCACTTCACCTCTATGCTTCAGTTTCCTCTTCTTCATCAGAATTAATAATTACCCTTGTGGTTTTCCATATACAAATACATATACAATTCTCTCTTTCAGGATTATCTCTACTGTATGACAGGAGGGGAGGAACAAAACAAGAATGACAAAAAGTAAGGTGTCCACGACAGAGAACTGCTTGCACTCCTCTGTCACAGAGTGAATGGCAGCTGCCTCTGCAGCAGGGAGAAGATTTCATTGCATGTGAAGACAAAGTATGCAGCAAACAAATTAGAGATATAGGTTGCCTACACTTAGCATACCGCCTCACAGCGTTGTGCAAAGAGTAGTTATTTAAACCGAAATTTTCAAAAGTTATGTTAGTTTCTTCTATTTGTGGGTACCCAACTTTAGACAAGCAGAGGCAACCACAATCAGAGGCCACTTTTAAAACTTTAGGGTGCATTTCCAGTGTTGGGCACCCGATAAATACATATTGTTGGTGGTAGATGGAACATGTAGATGTGTCAAGTATTATTATTAACTCAAAAATGCACACAAAATAACAAAACAACATTCAACCTGGACCAGGATAGTTAATCTAGGGGAATAAACTCAAAAGCAAGTATGCAGGAAGTGAACTGTTTAATGTGAGTAGTTGACTTGTTTAAATTAAGAAAGGTGAGCAGATACATAGGCACTGACTCCATGGGTGCTCCAGGGTTGGAGCACCCATGGGGAAAAATTGGTGGGTGCTCTGCACCCACCGGCAGCTCCCCGCCCCAGCTCACCCCTGCCTCCTCCCCTAAGCACACTGTGTCCCCGCTTCTCCTCCCAGTGTTTGCCACCGCAAAAAAGCTGTTTCGCGGCGTAACAAGCTGTGGGAGGGAGGGGGAGGAGCGGGAATGTGGCACGCTCAGGGGTGGAGGTGGGGGAAGAGGCGGGGCAGGAGTGGGGATTTGGGGAAGGGGTCCAATGGGGCAGGGATAGGGCGGAGTTGGGGCAGGGACTTTGGGGAAGGGGTTGGAATGGGGGCGGGGCAGGGGTGGAGTCAGGGACTGGGGGGTGCAAGCACCCACCCTCGTCAGGAGAAGTTGGCACCTATCAGCGGATATGTTTTTAATGATACTTTTTAGTTATTAAGCTTCAGGTATTCTCCCAAGTCTATTTAAAAAAAAAACAAAAGTGAAATGTCAGTGGCTCCTGAGGTATTGAAACTGAATGAAGAAATGGTGTTTTTCCCCCTTTTCTGAAAAGTATTTTTTGACTTTTAAATGGCTACCCTAGCATATGACCCTTGACTGTTTCATAGTATGAAAAGCTTGCACTCTAAAAGCATTTCAGTGCTTTTCAGCCCACTGCAGAGCATCCTCTAACAGGACTTTGATAGCTATGGAAGATCTGAAGTAAAAAGTCAAAGGGAACAGTTGGGTGTCCCCATTATAATCTATGGTACTCAAAGTGCCAACAGGAAGACAGACCTTGGGTAACACACATATAAAGGGCAAAGGCTGTTCTCACTGGGCTAAGAAGCTTTAGAAAGTGCAAAAAAGTGGAAGGAAGGAAGGAAATTAAAGAGCTCTGAAGTTGAGAGACAACTCAGCTACCACATTGATTTATTTATGTGCTCTTTCTTTCTTTCCCACAATAAATCATTTTCTTTTGCATGGCAAAGTCTGGTGTCTAATGGCTGAACACAAGGAATTCCCATACCCCTCTCTAATCTGGTGTTTTGCTGCTTATGTCACACTTACAGGTCTTCATCTTTCAGTTTCTCTGAGCTATAGATAATGTGGGAGGAAGGGAGGAGGAGAGGAACACAGATTCAAAAGGATCTCATTTCAAGATGGTATTTAAAATTACTGTGAGGCTTTGCTTTCTTCTTGATTTGCTGAACCAGATCCTCAGCTGATGATTCCAATTGAGCTACACCAATGTATACTGACTGAGGATCTCACCCAATCTATTTTAATAGACAGCGTGAAACCAACAAGAAAGCAAAAACTGTAGTCTTTCTCCCAACCTGTGTCCAGACACTGGTGGTTTGATATTCAGAGATGTTGAGCACCCACAACTCCCATTAACCTCACGAGAAGCTACGGCTGCTCAGCACCTCTGAAAATCCGGCAATAAACAGGTACAATAACAATAAATAAAAACAATAAAATAAGCAGCCATGTTAGTCTGTATCCGCAAAAGAAAAGGAGGACTTGTGGCACCTTAGAGACTAACCAATTTATTTGAGCATAAGCTTTCGTGAGCTACAGCTCACTTCATCGGATGCATTCAGTGGAAAATAAAGTGGGGAGATTTATATACACAGAGAACATGAAACAATGGGTGTTACCATACACACTGTAAGGAGAGTGATCAGGTAAGGTGAGCAATGCCCCTCTGCCATGTACATTGGCCAAACTGGACGGTATCTACATAAAAGAATAAATGGACACAAATCAGACGTCAAGAATTATAACATTCAAAAACTAGTCGGAGAACACTTCAATCTCTCTGGTCACTCGATTACAGACCTAAAAGTGGCAATTCTTCAACAAAAAAACTTCAAAACCAGACTCCAACGAGAGACTGCTGAATTGGAATTAATTTGCAAACTGGATACAATTAATTTAGGTTTGAATAAAGACTGGGAGTGGATGGGTCATTACACAAAGTAAAACTATTTCCCCATGTTTATCCTCCCCCCCCCCCCCCCCGCCCACTGTTCCTCAGACGTTCTTGTCAACTGCTGGAAATGGCCCACCTTGATTATCACTACAAAGGTTCCCCACCCCCGCCCCGCCCTGCTCTCCTGCTGGTAATAGCTCACCTTACCTGATCACTCTCCTTACAGTGTGTATGGTAACACCCATTGTTTCATGTTCTCTGTGTATATAAATCTCCCCATTGTATTTTCCACTGAATGCATCCGATGAAGTGAGCTGTAGCTCACGAAAGCTTATGCTCAAATAAATTGGTTAGTCTCTAAGGTGCCACAAGTCCTCCTTTTGGGCAATAAACAGTTTGAGCTCATTAAGAGAGTTGTCATCTCTTGTATATGTAGCCTGAAAAATATTTTAGCTCAAAATTGAGTCACAATGGGCCTTAGGCACACTACAGTGAGCTACGTGTGAGCTCATGGGTATACTCATAGTTGCATTGAGTACTATGTATCCTGAACATAGACCCCCGTCACAATGGAGGCTTAACATAATGTACAAATGGCTGCAAGCACTGCAGCTGGGATGGGCTTGCTCACCAGAATTTGTTCCTCTAGTACATAGCCCAGTGCAGATTCATTCATTCCCTGGCTTGCTATATATTGGTTACTACTGTAGACGCACCTTCCCTTGGTTGTTAATTTGGAAAGCAGTTGTCATGAATGCCATTCAAAGCCTGCCAGGTTGAAAAATACTACAGACCTTTGAAGAAAACAGCATATTTACTACATGGGTAGGAATACACAGAGTTATAGAGGTGCTGTTGCACCTTTTTAGATATAGTAGGGTACCAATCCAGATCCTAGTTTGCCAGTGATCCTGTCTTCACACAATCACCATAGCAGTAAGGGACACTGCTCCTGAGGACCCAACCAATCAGCTCCACTTCAGCAGCGCCAGAATTGTGTTAGAGCTTTGTATTCATCTTGAAATAAATATCTTGACATTTATGGTCTATAAATAACCTCAGTATTTAGGACTCCATCCTGCTAGATGCTGAACACTTCCCAAGAAGCTTTGAGCACCCAGCATCTCACAGAATCCAGCCCTTACATAGCACTGCCTAGCTGTTATCCTGAGATGATTGTTCTGCTCCATTTACAATATGTTGGAGTTATGCATGTGGCTTTGATATTGCTCTCAACAGAAGAAAGAATGAGGAGTACTTGTGGCACCTTAGAGACTAACAAATTTACTTGAGCATAAGCTTTCGTGGGCTAAAGCCCACTTCATCAGATGCATGTTCCACTGCATGCATCTGATGAAGTGGGCTTTAGCCCACGAAAGCTTATGCTCAAATAAATTTGTTAGTCTCTAAGGTGCCACAAGTACTCCTCGTTCTTTCTGCTGATACAGAATAACACGGCTACCACTCTGAAACCTCTCAACAGAAGGTGTTTATTTAATTGTCACTGAAAAAAGGGGAGGAAGGATGGTCTCATGGATATGGGCACCAAACTAGGACTCAAGAAATCAGGATTCAGTTCCTGGCAAAACCTCAGACCTGCTGTGTGACCTTAGGCAAATCACTTAATCTTCCCTGTACTTCAGTTCCTCAGCTATAACATTAACACAGTATTTGTGTACCTCACAGGGGGTGTTCTGAGGCTAAAACCCAACAATGGTGAGGCACTCAGGTACTACAGTGATGAAAGCCATCTAAGTACCTAGATAGAAAAGCATATAACACAAAAGCTTAACTCAAATTACCTGACACAATGTAAAGACCCTTATCTTTAAAGAGAGGGCTTTTACAAAAACAAACCAAATGATCTAAACTAGGGCTAACTAGGCTAAGTGGGAACTTTCTTCTTTCCTTTGAACAGGTTTCAAAGTAAAACAAGATAAGCAGAACCTCTTTAAAAAGACCTCTCTTCACAGAGAGCTGGGATGTGACAGGAAGAGTGAAGTGGGTCTCATTTCAGAAGTAGACACTTCTTCAGGAGCAGTTGCCTGAGTTTGCTGGGGGGTTTTTTAAGCCACACCAGATAAAACAAGTACATTTCCAAGCCCTTTGGAGATTTGCCAAGGGAAATGCTAAATCTATCTTTTAGATAATATGCAAAACTTACAGATGAAATATGAATCCTACAGCGGTTTTCAAGAGAATTAGTTTCTTTTCGAAACTGAAGTCATTCAAATGTAATTCATAGCTGCTGCTAAGTGAATGGATCTTGTTATCTCTGATGTTTTTATTGTTCAGTTAGCAATAAAAATAAACTGCATGTGTTTTTGCAAGAGATTTCTAGATTTTGGCTGGAAATGGTCACAATGTAGTCCAATTTAAATATTTGTGGTGATTTTTTACTTAGACAACAGAACCACAATGTTGCGGTTTGAAAGCTTACTTCATAGAATCTTTCAGAAAATAATAAGGATTTTATTGTGTTCTTAAATATGAATTAAATGCACTTTATTCAAACAGTAGCCCCATCCTTCTCTCCAATAAACAATGCAGGGTTAACATTTGTCTATATACTTATTTAAAGAAAATAATTTGCTCAACAAATTTAGCTTGTTTTTCTGCTCTAAGAATGTCGGCAAACAGGTCTATTTCTTCTATGAGAAAGTCTTTTGCAATTTTTCCCCTCCACTATGTACTGATTGGGAACAATTTGCTGTGAGTATTGGCTACTTGATTTTCAGAATTCAAGCAGCATCCCATCCTATCTGATATGAAATGTACTAACTGCAGGGTATTTAGTGGTCAATCTTTTGTTTTAATGACAGTCTTTGACATTAAGCAATTTTATGTGCATTTACAGTCTTAGCTGCGAAGGTTGTCATTATTTAATTAATTTTCTTTGTAACAGGATTCTTGTGGGAGGATTATGGAACCCTGTCCCATTTCTGTGATAAACAGTGTCTCATATAAAATATATTGCCATTATTGGTCATCAACACACAATGGAGAGAAAGCCATGTCAGCAAAAAATCAGAGATATTTGTCTGCTCATCAGACAATTTCAAGCCCCAGGCAGATTAAAGTAACTAGTCATAACATCAGCATCAATTGGGCTTCATCACCACACCCTGGCATTTGCGCTATCTGTAGATCACAGCAGGTTGTTACACAGAGTTGTCACTCTGTTTTGCTCACTTTGACCATGACAAGTGGGCAGTTAGGTCTAGAAACCTCCCTTTCAGACCAGCAGATGGTGTGGAGCATCAGGCTGATGCCCATATTAGTGTGATGTCACTTGAAAGGGAGGTTTCATCTGGGGATGATGTATTTCTGGGTTAATCCTGAGAGATGCTGCTGCTGCCACAGAGCCTATTCATTCTTAGGGTAAAATGGAGGAGGATTGTGGAATGCCCGCTGAAGGATACGTCTAACACACACAGGAACGTAGAATCACGTAGTGCACTGCTAGCATCTCACTTCATCAGTGTCCAAACACAATATACACATGAAGTTAGTAGTTATTGGAACAAGAGGCCCAGGGAGTAACAGAAGCGAAGGAAATTGCCAGGTTGTTGTCTCTGCTGTTCCACACAAGCAACATGCAAATCATTGTACATAGTACCAGGGAAACGAAGGCTGTAGATGTAGAAGTATTTTTCCACTGACCCCCATGATCCCACCTATGTAAGCTGTGGGCTGTTTGAACAGGTACTTAAGCATGGAACTAACCTCAAAACAGGTGCATATTTCATCTCTCAGAAACAACAAAGCACAACTACAGTCAAGTCTGTACTCATGGAAAGAAGCAAGGTGAGAAGCAGCATGGCTTAGGTACAGGGGAACTTTAGGTTGCGAGGGCAAGTACCTCCATCGATGAGAAAGCAGAACAGAAACAACAGCATAAGCTCAGTTTCCAGTAGAAGGCCGAGTGTCTTTATGACCCAGCTGACCTAGCAGAAATGTACTATAAAATTAATCAGGATAAAGCCAAAGTGACTATATAGTAATTAAGCACCAAATGATGCTATTCAAGCACAGCCCTGTAGTGGGGGTGCATCACCTAAAGATCACTAATCATAGAACCATAGAATATCAGGGTTGGAAGGGACCTCAGGAGGTCATCTAGTCCAAACCCCTGCTCAAAGCAGGACCAATCCCCAACTAAATCATCCCAACCAGGGCTTTGTCAAGCCTAACCTTAAAAACCTCAAAGGAAGGAGATTCCACCACCTCCCTAGGTAACGCATTCCAGTGTTTCACCACCCTTCTAGTGAAAAAGTTTTTCCTAATATCCAACCTAAACCTCCCTCACTGAAACTTGAGACCATTACTCTTCGTTCTGTCATCTGCTACCACTGAGAACAGTCTAGATTCAACCCCTATGGAACCCCCTTTCGGATAGTTGAAAGCAGCTATCAAATCCCCCCTCATTCTTCTCTTCCGCAGACTAAACAATCCCAATTCCCTCAGCCTCTCCTCATAAGTCATGTGTTCATTCTTGTTGCCCTCCGCTGGATGCCCACCAATTTTTCCACATCTTTCTTGAAGTGGGGGGCCCAAAACTGGACACAGTGCTCCAGATGAGGCCTCACCAGTGTTGAATAAAGGGGAATGATCATGTCCCTCGATCTGCTGGCAATGCCCCTACTTATACAGCCAAAATGCTGTTAGCCATCTTGTCAACAAGGGCACACTGATGACTGATATCCAGCTTCTCATACACTGTAACCCCTAGGTCCTTTTCTGCAGAACTGCTACCTAGCCATTCGGTCCCTAGTCTGTAGCAATGCATAGGATTCTTCCATCCTAAGTGTAGAACTCTGCACTTGTCCCTGTTGAACCTCATCAGGTTTCTTTTGGCTCAATCCTCTAATTTCTCTAGGTCCCTCTGTATCCTATCCCTACCCTCCAGCATATCTACCACTCCTCCCAGTTTAGTGTCATCTGCAAACTTGCTGAGGGTGCAGTCCACACCATCCTCCAGATCATTAATGAAGATATTGAACAAAACCAGCCCCAGGACAGACCCTTGGGGCACTCCGCTTGATAGCAGCTGCCAACTAGACATGGAGCCATTGATCACTACCCATTGAGCCTGATGATCTAGCCAGCTTTCTATCCACCTTATAGTCCATTCATCCAGCCCAAACTTCTTTAACTTGTTGGCAAGAATACTGTGGGAGACTGTATCAAAATCTTTGCTGAAGTCAAGGAATAACACCTCCACTGCTTTCCCCTCGTCCACAGAGCCAGTTATCTCATCACTGAAGGCAATTAGGTTAGTCAGGCATGACTTGCCCTTGGTGAATCCATGCTGAGTGTTCCTGATCACTTCCCTCTCCTCTAAGTGCTTCAGAATTGATTCCTTGAGGACCTGCTCCATGATTTTTCCAGGCACTGAGGTGAGGCTGACTGGCCTGCAGTTTCCCGGATCCTCCCTCTTCCCTTTTTAAATGATGGGCACTACATTAGCCTTTTTCCAGTCTTCCGGGACCTCCCCCAATCGCCAGGAGTTGTCAAAGATAATGGTCAATGGCTCTGCAATCACATCCGCCAACTCCTTTAACGCAGGAGAAAGTGGGGGAAAGTAGAGGGGGAAAGTGCACGCTACTACCCCCTTCACTGTACCACCCTACCCTCTTTGGGGTGGAGCTGGTCAGGAATTTTTCTGGTGAAAAATGCCAACGTTATTTTCCTGTAGAATAATGAAATGCCCATTGGCAAGGATTCTCAGGTCCAAAGTGGAATTTCTGTTCAAAGCCAGAGAGACCCTCACCCCATTATAGCCATGATACTCACCTGGGTTACAGGACAAATAGGAGAAACAGATTCAAGTCTCTCCTCTGCCTGATTCAGAGCAGAGACCTGAAGCCAGGTCCCCATATCCCAGCCCAGTGGTCTAATCATTGAGTTATCAGGTATTCTGAGATGGGCCTCTTTCAAGCTCACCTGTTGGAGCTGTTCTACTTTGTATAAATATTCACTGAGCCAGAGAGTGACTGTTGCCCAGTAGTTATGGCATTTGCCTGGACTGTGGGACACCCTGGATCAAGTCCTGTCCCAATTAACAGGTAATTATTTATATAAAGTGGAACAGCTGCAACAGGAGAGACTAAAAGAGTCCCATGCCAGACTACCCAGGCGTTCACACAGGATGTGAGAGATCGGAGGTTAAATCCCTACCCTGAATCAGGCAGAACAGGGACTTGAAGCTGGTTCTCCCATATTTCCTGCATCCCAAGTGAGTGCCATAACTACTGGGCTTTTGTCTCTTAAGGGGCCTTTCACAAAAAGTTCTGAGTCAGTTTCATCCTGATGCGGAACAGCCATTTTTTCAATAAACCCTTGAAAAGTCCAGCTGTACTTTGGGGGCCTAGGAAACAGTGGGACTGGGGGCAGAAGGGATCATCTCTGCACTAACCATTCTGCCCGGTCCTTATTTAGATCACATAAGGAAGGCAGAGGCTCCTTGCAGCCCTCCTATCTCCCATATTGTGCACCTATGTAAAGGCTAGACAGAGTGTAACCCTAAAAAAGTTTTTATAAAAATTAATCTCAAATTCTATAGCATTTAATAGAGAATTTTAGCTTTTCTACATTTTTTTTTAAAGTATCCTATAGAGTTTAATAGAAAATCCTATCTCTGCTATAGGTTTTAAAAATTCTTCAGGAAACATTTTTTGGGTTTTTTTCTATTTAATTCCCTAGATTTTGCCTTATACATTAGTTTTATGTGCTTTTTTTAAAGCATTTCTTCTGTCAGACTGAAGAACTTTAGCCATACTAGTTCTACAAGCTCAGCACTAACTTGGCTGCTTCTACAGCAGAAACTTCCTGTAAAAGTGACAGCTGTTGGTGATAGTCTTGACATCCAGGGGAAAATTAGCGTTACCTCAACTGAATTAGGCTAATGAAACATGATGTAACAATCACAAGAACTTTTTTTGAGGCTGACAGAGTAAGGCCCTGAGCTCCTCTACCTTCACTTGGGCCTTAATTGAGTGTGAATAATGAATATACATGTTAAACAGCTCCATTATTCTTTACTGATTTCGCATTTGGACACTGCTGCTCTCTTCTTGGTCTGTGTTCCATTGTTTTAAAGGAGGGTGCAGGACATACACTGGAGGATTGCAGCCCAGATGTTTCAAGCCACCCACAGAAACTACTCAATGGGCCATAAACTTGTGAGGGGAGGGAAAGATTTGCAAAAGAATTGGAGGCAACCACCAGGAGAGGCTTGAATAAAAGGGGCTCTGCCAGTGGTAGGGTACCAGTAGAGTAGCAGGCTAAGAGTTTTCCTCTGGCAATATGTTCACTCCTGGCCATGAATTTTAACTAGCTACACATATTGAATGATTGCTTTGCTTGTTTAGTCTCCTCATTTTATTGACACACAGCAATGTAGCCCAACAAAGGTCAGAATTACCGAAACACCATAAACTGCCTACATACAACTATTGACAATAAATAATTGATTTTCTTAAGATAGTGGAGATTTTGAAAAATCATCTTTTTCCTCCTTTTGCTTTAAACTTCCATGTTATGTTAACTCTCATTGGAAATCACATTTCCCCCTTTAGGGAAAGTACAATTTGCTGTATTTTTTCTTCTTTTCTTTATTATAAAATGAAATTTTAAAATGACCTGAAATTCCAATTCTCAGAAATTTAGAGTGAAGAAAAAAAAATGAAGGGTCTGATTCTGCTACTCGTACTCACAGTGAGTAATACCTTGCTTCCATTTTATTTTAATCCATAGGGCTGTTTGTGGAATAAGGATGGTAGAATAGGGTCCTTTTATATTTTCAAATAATTAAAAATACAGCTTTGGCCAATTACATCACGGGAGATCTGTGCACTATGGGGTCCCTCTACAGAACCACTCCCCCACAGCAGCATACTCTGCAGTTCCCCAGACTATGTAGATGCAAAATTGTCTCCCCCTCTCCTCCCACAATCCCCAAAGCTTTTACCATGAAAAGTTAATAAACCCCAGACTTTCTTAATTTCTCCTTTGATCCTCACTCTGCCCAGAAGGGGTAGCTGTGGAAAGAGATGGTCCTTGGAGTCATCTCCTTTTGATGTACATTTACAGGGAGCCAGGTGGGCTGCTGAAGCCACAAAAGAAGAGAGGGCTTCCTAGAATGGTCCTGGCCTCCCAAAGATCCAAGGAGATCCACCAGAGTAGGGTGCAGTCCCCATGGCTTTTGTTGCTGGGGACCAAATACTTCTCCAAATGTCATACAGTAGGACAATCTCTGTGAGGAACTCGTCACCAAGAATTCATAGATTCCAAGGCCAGACGGAACCATTGTGATCATCGAATCTGACCTCCTGTATCACACAAGCCATGGATCATCTCCTAAATAATTCCTAGAGCATATCTTTTAGAAAAGCATCCAATCTTGATTTCAAAATTGTCAGTGATGGAGAATCCACCACAACCCTCGATAAATTGTTCCAATGGTTAATTACTCTCAGTTTAAAATGTACAACTTATTTCCAGTCTGAATAGGTCTAGCTTCAATTTCCAGACATTGGATCATGGTGTACCTTCCTCTGCTAAATTGAGGAGCATGTTATAAGTATCTAGATGGGGAACATTATTTACCACTTTGGCAATTTTTGTGTCTCTGCAAACTTTATCAATGATGATTTTATGTTTTTTCCAGGTCACTGATAAAAATGTTAAATAGAGTAGGACCAAGAACTAACCCTTGTAAGATCCTTTCCCATAACTTTTGATGTGGGAGGGGTAAATCTAACCCTTTTTCTTGTAGTCCAAACCATAGGTGCCGACTCAGTGGATGCTCTGGGGCTCAAGTACCCATAGAAAAAAGATAGGAGGTGCTCAGCAACCACCAGCCACAGCTCTTCGATGGGGCCACCAATCAGCTGTTTAGCAGCTGGCAGAAGGGAGGGCAGAAAGCAGCGAGTGACAGGTGGGGGACCTCAGGAGAGGGGGCAGAGTGGGGGCAGGAAGAGGTGGAGCAAGGGTGGGGCCTTGGGTGGAGCACCCAAGGAAAAATAATAGACAGTGTCTGTGGTCCAAACTACAAGAAAAAAATCCAGGAAATGCAGCTGAGATGAAAGTTTAATGAAACACAAATTTGAAATACAAATTAAATTTATTTAAAATAAATTTAAGATGATGGATGAAATTCCTCCCAGGTGCAAGGCCATCCAAGGCATCAAGGATTAATTTTGTGCATCATATCTAAAAAGTTGTGACCCATGTAGTTGTAGTAGGTGCCTGGCAGTTCAGAAACACATCCAGGCAGATTCCTCCCCACATCTGGGAAGAGTATAACTCACCATCAGGACAAAATAATTACTATGAAATATAGTGTATGTATTTATGGCATATTCAGACACAGGACTGAAATACCATGAAGTGTCTAACTTTAACCAACAAAGTTCAGAGTAAAGGACGAGGTTCTTTCTTTAATTTTCTCCCTGAGACATAGGTTGTTCACCTCATCTGAGGTGAGACTGAGTCTTTACACAAGAAAACCTGACTGCATAGTTAGGCCCACAGGATACAATATCACCCACTGTCCTTTGGCCATATTACTCTCAATACAAAGCCATGTTCAGATGTGTTAATGTTAAAGTTGAATAACTGTCCTACCCTGCTTTCATCAGTTAAGCATATCCTTTTGAAATGTTACTGAGCATAAGATCATCTGATATTCTAAATTAAAAGGACACTGGCAACATTGATTAACTGGATTAAGTTTAGAAGTGTGAGCAACAAGGTGGTGGGAGTCTGCTATAGACCACCGGACCAGGGGGATGAGGTGGACAAGGCTTTCTTCTGGCTACTAATGGAAGTTACTAGATCGCAGGCCCTGGTTCACATGGGAGACTTCAATCACCCTGATATCTGCTGGGAGAGCAACACAGCAGTGCACAGACAATCTAAGAAGTTTTTGGAAAGTGTAGGGGACAATTTCCTGGTGCAAGTGCTGGAGGAACCAACTAGGGGCAGAGCTCTTCTTGACCTGCTGCTCACAAACCGGGAAAAAGAATTAGTAGGGGAAGCAAAAGTGGATGGGAACCTGAGAGGCAGTGACCATGAGATGGTCGAGTTCAGGATCCTGACACAAGGAAGAAAGGAGAGCAGCAGAATACTGACTCTGGACTTCAGAAAAGCAGACTTTGACTCCCTCAGGGAACCGATGGGCAGGATCCCCTGGGAGAATAACATGAGGGGGAAAGGAGTCCAGGAGAGCCGGCTGTATTTTAAAGAATCCTTATTGAGGTTACAGGAACAAACCATCCCAATGTGTAGAAAGAATAGTAAATATGGCAGGCCACCAGCTTGGCTTAACAGTGAAATCCTTGCTGATCTTAAACACAAAAAAGAAGCTTACAAGAAGTGGAAGATTGGACAAATGACCAGGGAAGAGTATAAAAATATTGCTCAGGCATGCAGGAGTGAAATCAGGAAGGCCAAATCATACTTGGAGTTGCAGCTAGCAAGAGATGTTAAGAGTAGCAAGAAGGGCTTCTTCAGGTATGTTAGCAACAAGAAGAAAGTCAAGGAAAGTGACTTTCATACGTTACTGAATGAGGGAAGCAACCTAGTGACAGAGGATGTGGAAAAAGCTAATGTACTCAATGCTTTTTTTGCCTCTGTCTTCATGAACAAGGTCAGCTCCCAGACTACTGCACTGGGCAGCACAGCATGGGGAGGAGGTGACCCACCCTCTGTGGAGAAAGAAATGGTTTGGGACTATTTAGAAAAGCTGGAGCACACATCCATGGGGCCAGATGCGCTGCATCCGAGAGTGCTAAAGGAGTTGGCTGATGTGATTGCAGAGCCATTGGCCATTAACTTTGACAATTCCTGGTGACTGGGGAAGGTCCTGGATGACTGGAAAAAGGCTAATGTAGTGCCCATCTTTAAAAAAGGGAAGAGGGAGGATCCGGGAAACTGCAGGCCAGTCAGCCTCACCTCAGTGCCTGGAAAAATCATGGAGCAGGTCCTCAAGGAATCAATTCTGAAGCACTTAGAGGAGAGGGAAGTGATCAGGAACACTCAGCATGGATTCACCAAGGGCAAGTCATGCCTGACTAACCTAATTGCCTTCAGTGATGAGATAACTGGCTCTGTGGACAAGGGGAAAGCAGTGGAGGTGTTATTCCTTGACTTTAGCAAAGATTTTGATACAGTCTCCCACAGTATTCTTGCCAGCAAGTTAAAGAAGTATGGGCTGGATGAATGGACTATAAGGTGGATAGAAAGCTGGCTAGATCACCAGGCTCAATGGGTGTGATCAATGGCTCCATGTTTAGTTGGCAGCCGGTATCAAGCGGAGTGCCCCAAGGGTCTGTCCTGGGGCTGGTTTTGTTCAATATCTTCATTAATGATCTGGAGGATGGTGTGGACTGCACCCTCAGCAAGTTTGCAGATGACACTAAACTGGGAGGAGTGGTAGATACGCTGGAGGGTAGGGATAGGATACAGAGGGACCTAGATAAATTAGAGGATTGGGCCAAAAGAAATCTGATGAGGTTCAACAGGGACAAGTGCAGAGTCCTGCACTTAGGATGGAAGAATCCCATGCACTGCTACAGACTAGGGACTGAATGGCTAGGCAGCAGTCCTGCAGAAAAGGACCTAGGGGTTACAGTGGACGAGAAGCTGGATATGAGTCAACAGTGTGCCCTTGTTGACAAGATGGCTAACGGCATTTTGGCTGTATAAGTAGAGGCATTGCTAGCAGATCGAGGGACGTGATCATTCCCCTCTAGTCAACATTCCCCTCTAGTCAACTCATCTGGAGTATTGTGTCCAGTTTTGGGCCCCACCACAAAAATGATGTGGAAAAATTGGAAAGCGTCCAGTGGAGGGCAATAAAAATGATTTGGGGACTGGAACACATGACTTATGAGGAGAGGCTGAGGGAACTGGGATTGTTTAGTCTGCGGAAAAGAAGAATGATGGGGGATTTGATAGCTGCTTTCAACTACCCGGAAGGGGGTTCCATAGGGGTTGGATCTAGACTGTTCTCAGTGGTAGCAGATGACAGAACAAGGAGTAATGGTCTCAAGTTTCAGTGAGGGAGGTTTAGGTTGGATATTAGGAAAAGTTTTCACTAGGAGGGTGGCGAAGCACTGGAATGTGCTACCTAGGGAAGTGGTGGAATCTCCTTCCTTTGAGGTTTTTAAGGTCAGGCTTGACAAAGCCCTGGTTGGGATGATTTAGTTGGGGATTGGTCCTGCTTTGAGCAGGGGGTTGGACTAGATTACCTCCTGAGGTCCCTTCCAACCCTGATATTTTATGATTCTATGATTGGTGGGCTCCAAGATTTGTAATCCTTCTGCGTATCGAGAAAAGCCTTTCAGATATCCAAAAAAGGGGGAGGAGGGGAGTTGAGGAGTCTGCAAAGGCAGGTCAATGATATCATCTGCTCTCATTAAATCTAGGGTGCTGTGTTTTTCTTTGTACAAGAACATCTTGCAGTCTCATCTTCTCCCTGCCCCATTGTGTACTCTTTAAATGCAAATCCTGCTCTTGAGATTGTCAGTCCATTTTGAAATTTGCAATATGGATTTAGGGTATGTCTTTAAAGTCAAGAAATGTTGCAGTACAGATTGTACTTAACTCAAGCTAATGATGATTTTTTCTATGTTCTTACTGGATTCCAAGGAGATGCTGGGTGACCCTGTTCTCTTTAATTACAGTGAAGAGATACCCTTTGATTTTAAGTTCATATCTTTCATACTTATTTATAGGACAATGTTGGAAGTCAAAACAGTCATCAAGGGTTAGTAGATATTAAACTTAACATCATATGTTTTCATTAATGGGTTTAAATTAACAAGAAAGAAATACTCCAGTAATTAGGGCTATTAGAAAACTAGTCATTCATATCAGCTACCAAACATGTCTCTCAAATTTCCATTAAAAACATATTTTCTGTCCTAATGAATGATTATTTGGTCACAATATGATTTTCTGAAAACAGCTGAATTATGATGCATCACTAAGTACGGATGGCTCAAAGGTTTAATTGCGTGTGTCAGAGTCTTTTCCCAAAATCAAGCACTAAAACCCAAGCAGCCAAAACCATTAAAAGCTACAAATAATACAGCTTTTACCAACATTACAGTCTCTTAAAAACTCATCGCCATCTGCCCTGTCAAAGTAATAAATGAAAAAGTTGGATTTACATGTTACATTTTGTTAAATTAGATAAAGTTTGGCAAAGAATTTCACTTCCCAGCAGATGGGAATCTCACCATAGGGGGGCAAGTCAACAAAAGAAGGTAGCAGGGGGTTCACATAAATTCATGGGATCCCTGGACAGAGCTAAATGGATTAAATGACAAGGACACTAGGAGTTAAGCATCATCTTGTTATACTAAAATGTCTCTGTGTATTACACATGCAACACTGACTCATCCCTTCCTGGTAATAGAGAAAAAAGATATTTTTCTTTTTTACTGGTATATGCTTATAAGCTTTGACTGTCTCTTCTTTCTGTCTTTCCATTTTCTTTCTTTCTCTCAGGATGACCTGAATCATACAAATCATACAAATTATAAAACTGCACCACTAAACCAAAAATACATAATGTAAAGCTAGGTGAATACAGAAAAAAATTCCCCATTAATATTTGTTCAAAAGTTTCAGTATATTCACTTCAGCTGTATGAGCACTCTTAGTGTTTCATTTCTATGAACACGGGGACCACTGAAATTATAGATTGTCAAAAAAAATCTAATTTTGAAAAAAGGAACAACTTTTTCACAGAAGTTTTCCCATTTCTTGACCAGCTGTATTTACTAGCACAACTGCTCACACAAGAAATTTAGTAAGTATACAATATAGCTTAAATTTTGGCTCCTGAATTTTAAATAACAAGTCATATGATACATGACATGTATGAAAATTTGAATAATGAATTAATATGAGAAAACTTTACTCTGTTAGTTAGCTTTCCACAAACAGCAAGAGAGATTATATTAATCAAATCAATGAATTATAATATGATAATATGAAAGTCAAATCTATCTTAATCAGTGTCTGTCTTGATATGAAAGACATTCAAATCAACGAGGTCCTCCAACTTTATCAGTATTTCTCTGCTAAGGCAGCTGGAGGGGGACCATCGTGTAAAAAAATAAAGACCATTTATTGGTATCTCCACAGATATATATATATTTTAATGTACAGAGGGAAATATTTGAATAAAAATACTTTTTGGAAGGATATTTTTAACCACATGGACAGGGCAGTCTATTCATTTCTCTTTCCAGATGGATTATTTCCAGCTAGGAATCATCAAATCAGAGACATATACTAATAGCCAGTATTACAGAATATTTCATAGTCAACAGATATTGCTGCTTTTGGTGAATTCTTATTGAGAAATATTCCCTCTCTCATGTTCCCTGGGCCAATATTTTGCCTTTCTGAGAAAAAACTGCTAGCTCATTAGGGATGTCAGTGTCACCCGAGGAAAGATCAAATGAACGCAGTCTTCCATGACCAAGTCAAATGTAGATGAAGCAACCAACTAGCGTAGACAGAGGGCTCTCTGATGTTTACATTTGGGGTATATTTCTTCTGGAATGTACGCAAAATATTTCATTTAAGAAAAAAATGGAATAGTAAATTCAGGTTAAAGTAAATAAGGATATTTTCAATATTTATTGACTGTTTTATGTCACTATGTTATACACACTTATTTCAGTGAAGCTAATTTTACTCACCCTATTCATACATATCTAGGGACAAACGCTGAATGTTTATGTCATATCGTTCCAAAAGAAGTCTCTTTAATCAATGGGTGTAATCTCTAACGTGGACACAGACAACCTTGGTGACAAAAACCTGGTTATAATAAGTAACCCACATTATTCTTTCCTTATGTATTATAGAAATACTGACCAAAACAAGTTATGTATATTTAAAACAATTGTAAAATAGCAAGTGTTAGACAACCTTAGTTACAGGCATCACTGCTAGCTCTGCTTATAATACAGCCTATTGCCTATATACTGGTAAATATTTGTCTTTTTTTATACTTAACAGCTATGATACAGCAATGCTGAGTGATTAATTTGAATGTTAGATATTTTTAATGGAGAAAATATCATTTTTGATGTATTTTTCTGTTCCTGGAATATCCATTAATATATTTGCCGTTTGGAAAAATACCCATGCAACAGAATCTCTTTCCTGAGGATGCAACGTGTGACAACATTTCCAAAAGCCCTTTGTTAGGATGACATGCTAGGAAAACTATCCCTGTTACACGTTTTTGACTCATCTTAATCTCAACCAAATGCCAATATGTCTGTACAGAGATTCATTTTCAGATCTCTTCTAAAAGGGTGATGCCATTTGAACAGCAAGTAACATTAAATTTATTGGCGTCAATTAACCCAAGAACCAAAAAAAGGACAAAAGAAGGAGAAAAGCTGGCAGAAAAACTCTGTCCAATCCTCATTAGTATTAACTCCAGTGTAGGAAAAGTGAGAACAGTTCAGCACCCCGTCATGCAGCAAATATGTTAATGCCTGCACACAGCACATTTCTGAAGTTGTTGTTGGTGTATATTTCTTTCATTCAAAGAGGGAGTTCCTAATATCCATCTTCTTGCTCCTTCCAGGCAAGGGGTGTGGATGGGTGGGGATATCAGGAGGTGCTTTGCGCTTTGTAACATTCCTTACATAAGAACATAAGAATGGCCATACTGGGTCAGACCAAAGGTCCATCCAGCCCAGTATCCTGTCTGCCGACAGTGGCCAATGCCAGGTGCCCCAGAGGGAGTGAAGCTAACAGGTAATGATCTAGTGATCTCTCTCCTGCCATCCAGCTCCACCCTCTGACAAACAAAGGCTAGGGACACCATTCCTTACCCATCCTGGCTAATAGTCATTAATGGACTTTCCACTCCCATTTCTCTTTTAATATCAATTTTATTTTCCAAGAAAGCCTCAAAAAGGTAAATAGTCACCTGTGATGGCCAATATAAAGAATGCTGAAAAGGAGGAAGAATTTCCAAGTGATCTTCTCTGAGATCCTTCCTGCACCATAAGCAAAGAAATACCAGAAGGCAGATGATTCTAGAAGTGAACCTCTGGCTAGGTAAGTAGTGTAGGGTAGAGGGTTTAGGTTTTGTGGACCATTATCTACCTTCAGTGGAGAATGGGGGCTGTATTGTTTGAATGGCTTCCACATCAGTAGAAGGGAGACCAATCTTCTTTCGGACACGCTAGCTAGAATAGTCAGGAGGGCATTTAACTAATAACAAAAGGGGCAGATAAGACAGAAGCTACAAGCACTCAGCACAAAATTGAGATGTTGAGAACAAAATTAATCAAGGAACCAAAGGACATGAAAAAAAGTAATTTAATTACTGATACACCAATTCTAAAAGCCTGCATAACAAACAAGATGATTTGGAATGGCTCATAAACAAGCATAAACTTGATCTAGTTGGTGTTACTGAAACCTAGTGGAATGATTCCCATGACTGGAAAGTTAAAGCAATGCTTATAACCTAATTATAAAGGATCAAGAGGACAAAAGGGGAGGGAAAATGTCTCTCTATGGCAAAAATGGTACTACCTGTTTCTGAGTCACTGATAACTTGGAAGAAAATGAGCTTGAATGTTTATGGATCAATGTCCTAACAGATAAAGCACAAGATGGGGTGTAAGTTGACATCTGCTACAGTCCACCAAATCACACTAGAGAACAGGATGACCATACCTTATGCACCTATCTATAATGTGTAGGAAGAAAAGCTATGTGACAATGGGGAAATTCAATTTAAGTGACATATGCTGGAGGACTCATACTGCCAGTACTATCATATCTTTGGAATTTCTAAATATTATAGGTGACAATTACCTAACTCAAAAAGTGCTGCAGCCAACATGGGGGAATTCAATATTAGACTTATCTTGACAGATAAAAGAAATTGATCTCAGAAATAAAAAAAAAATGTAACTTAGGTACCAATGATCATGACTTGGTTACATTTATAATGTGGAAACAGAATAACGTCCAGACAAATGATATATAAACTTGGTGCTTTAAATGGCCAATTTCACAAAACTGAAAACAGTTATGAACCAAATCAGCCAGGAGGAAGAATTTAATCAGAAAAATGTGAATGATCATTGGAAATTGTTTAAGAACACTTTACTAGATGCCCAAAAAGCCACAATCAAGAAAGAAGGCTGTATTGATTAAAAAAACAACCTGATTTAGAGGGGAAGTGATGGCAGTTATATATATATAACAAATGGAAGAAAGGAGAAGATTGTAGAAAATTAATAATGGAAGCAAAAGGACACAATGAGAAATTGATGGCCAGCAGAGCTATGGACAATAAGGAGGAGTTTATAAGTATATTAGGAACAAAAAATGAATCCTAACAATAGTATTGGTCCATTACAAGATGGAAATGTAGAATTATCTATAACAGTGGTTCCCTTGTTCCGCCGCTTGTGCAGGGACTGGCCACCGCTTCCAACAGCTCCCATTGGCCTGGAGCGGGGAACCGCGGCCACTGGGAGCCACGATCGGCCGAACCTGTGGACACGGCATGTAAACAAATCGGCCCAGTCGCGGCTTTCCCTGCACAAGCGGCAGAACAAGTTTGGGAACCACTGATCTATAATAATGCAGAAAAGGCAGAAGTTCTATGTTTGCAGGGGGGAATGATATAGTCACATCATATTATAACATTCTTTCCTTTCTACTAGGAGGATGTTAAATAGCAGCTACTAAAAGTTAGACATTTTTAAATCAGCAGGTCTGTCTAACTTTCATCCAAGAGTTTTAGAAGAGCTGTCTGCGGAGCTCACTAGACCATTAATGTTGATTTACAATAAGTCTTGGAACACTGAGGAAGTTCCAGAAGACTAAAAGAAAGTTAATGTTATGTCAATATTTTAAAAGAATAAATAGGATGACTAGGGTAATTTTAGGCCTGACAGTCTGACATTGATCTCAGGCAAGATAATGGAATGCAACATCAGCCGCTCCATTAATATAGAGAATTAAAGGAGGGTAATACAAATGTATGCCAATCAACATGGGTTTATGAAAAACTGATTATGTCAACGTAACTTTTTTTATTAGATTATAAGTTTGGTTGATAAATGTAATACAGTTGATGTACATACTTTGTACCCATGACATTTTGATTAAACAACTAGAAAGACATAAAATTAACTTACATTGTATGCAGGGTTGTTGTAGCCGTGTTGGTCCCAGGATATTAGAGAGACAGACGGCTTAAATTCCCTCAGATTTCCACCACAACTTCAACAACCACTACCAGTCCATTAAGCTCTCTCTGGAACTCCTAACACCAGCATCAACTGCCTGGACATCATATTCAGCTTCAGCAATAGAACCCTACAGACAACTGTATACACAAGAAACCTATGGATCACCACACCTCCCTTCATAGATGCAGTAACCACCCCAAACACACCAAGAAATCTGTTATCTACAGCTAGGCACACAAAATATGCTCCAAGTTGCAAGTCTGGGATATATACCTTAACAGGCCTTTAAACAAGGACACTCCGCCAGAGAAGTAACTCACTTCTTGGAACAGGCCACCCAAATACCCTTAGAGAACCTGCTTCATCAATACAAAAACAAACCTCTCCTCTGATCACACACTCCCAGTTATCACCTACCACCCCACACTTGAAGCCATATGGGGTATCATCAAACAACTACAACCCATACTCAATGGGACCCCATCTTGAAATAAATCTGTCCTGAAACCCATCTTCTGACCTTCAAATCGCTCCAAGCTGATCACGAGAAACAAGCACCCCACAGATCAGGACACATCAACTAAAAGCAGCATCAGACCCTGCAGAACAGATGCAAAACATGCAGATGAAATTATACCACAATATAATGTCTGCAAGTTAAAGCTAGACAAATTCAGACTGGAAATAAGGTGCAAATTTTTAACAATGAGAGTAATTAACCATTGGAACAGTTTACCAAGGATCATGGTGGATTCTCCACCACTGACAATTTTCAGATCAAGACAATGTTTTTCTAAAAGATACACTCTGGAATTATTTTGGGGAAGTTCTATGGCATGTGTTATACAGGAGGTCAGACTAGATGATCAGAGTGGTCCCTTCTGGCCTTGGAATCTATGAATCTAAGAAAAATTCACATATGGCTTGATCCTGCTCCCACTAAAGTCAACAGCATAACTTCCATAGTTTTTAATAGTGCAGATCAAGCCCAAAATGTGTTTACAAAACAAAAGAAGTGGAAGACAAACATGAAGATATTTAAAAACTTTCTAAACTAGAGTGTTTGTTCTTATTTCAAGCAATACACAGGTGATCTTATTAACATCTAAATATACTGTATACCATTGTTTGACATGAAAGGTGAGGAAGCGGAAGCAAAAAGAAAGGTGGAGGATGGTTGAGAACTGTGATGCTGAAAAGTGCAGTTGTAAAGAGGGCAAGTGGGCAGATTTGGATCATGGAGCTGTTTTATGAAATGGTCTTTATGTGGCTGTCTGTGCAGTGAGGATGTATTGCAGCATTTCCTAGGATTTAGTGAGTGTCTAAGTTCTCTCTCCTTGATAGGCTGATTTTCTCCATCAGAAGCATAGATGAAAGTTCATAGGGCAGGTTAATGTACACCTGTACTTTGTGAGCATGTGCATTAATGGAACACATGCTCAGAGATCCTTCTTGCATGGTTTGTAGTATACTCCTAGCCTCATTGTACTTTAAAGTTGCACTGCATTTATCCATCCCAGATCCTCCTGCTACAGCAATCATGTGATATTACTCATTGGCATAGGCTATTTTAAACTACCACCACTTTGGCATATCCCTGTGGGTGCCTTTGAGTGGCAGGAAGTATTGGGTTGTATAGTTCATGGCTGGGCAACATTGCTCTTGCCTCCTTGCTGGTCCTGTTATCTGTGCACTTGGGCTCAGCAGTATTCTACCTCCCCCCGTATCAGCCAAATGTCTTCACAGAATACATTACTGTTGGAGGAGAAGGCCAACTTTAAATTACTTTAGTGGTTCTCAGCACCTCTCTGGTGTGTTGTCACTGCAGAATATTTTGCATCTTTATTTTCACCTCAGAGTGTCCATTTCCCTCACAAATCAGGACACTTTGCTGAAGCTCTATAATTACTGGGCCATGAAAATCTTTTATTTCACCTGATCTCTGCCAGAGCCTTTGTCCTTCATAATTTGCACTTTTCTTCAGCTATACCACTAATTCTACCCACCTGCAGAATCTAGCTAATATTTCTAATTTTTCCTTCCAGCAAGGAGAAGGAATCTTCCCCACAGCTCTTTGCTGACAGTTAGTTTTGCCTAGTTGTACACTAAAATATATTTAAGGTCCTGTATATCACAATGCTGAGACAAACAGGGCAGATGTTCCTTCAGAGCCCCAAAATGCTGCTCCATAAGTGACCAGAGGTGAGCTGTTGAACTGCGTAAGCTATCACTGACACATCCATCCCGGGGTAGAGCATGTTGTCTCTATTGCATTCCCAGAGCGAGACTGGGATTAGGAATCAAAAAAGTGGTTTTAATGTTCATAGCCACTACCTACCCTAAAATTTCTTTGGCAATTTAATTATCCTGGAGGATTTTACCAAGAGTCAATTTTTCCTTTACATTCTATAAAGTATGCTGACCATAATAGGACAAAACTGCTGCATAAAGAGGTTAGGATGGTTTGGCAAAGGAATGCTAATGCAAGAGGTTTTGTTTTTTATTTGTCTGATTCCATCGCTCATGATTTAAGGCCAGTATGTAAAACAAACTTCGTATATAAAAACTTCATTATAATGTCAGGTTAGAAGAGAAACATACTAGTCTATAGTCCACAGAGAATTAACAAGATTCCTCCCACTTTGAGCCTGGCTATTCATAAGGCTAAATGTGCTGGATTGTTACATTAAATTAAATTAAAATAAACAAATACCAAAGATGAGAGATGATAATCACAAGCTTTTGAAACTACCCTATTGCTTCTATGAACCCAATGATTTTAGTCTAGTGAAATCTATTTATATAGATTTAACATGGATAATGAAATGGACCAAAATAGATATGGACTCTTCCTATAATTGAATAAGGGTGGCTCTGTAACCACCTTTTATTGCTAATTGGCACAATTTATTTACAGAGGGTGACAAGTGCCTATGTAAGTTTGTTGTTTAATATAAAGGTAGATTTCTTTTTAGTCAAGCCATTTTCTCTGGGGCACAGAGACCATAGGCCTGATTCTCCTTTTACTTATACTTATGCTGGAGTAAATCCAGAATAATTCTGTTAAAGCTCATAGAATTATCCTGGATTCGCAGAATCTGGCCCAGCATCTCTGACTGCCCTCATGAGTGATTCACTTCAATGTTATTTAAAACAAATTTCCAATGCAATAAAGCCTCTCCCCTTTCTAAATGTAAATTATATTTAATATGCCTGGGAACATGTGAGGTTGCCAAACTCTGAGGCAAGCCAGCCTTCATGACTTCAGTTCATTCTCAGCCCTTGATTACAATTTGATTTCCTTTGGCATCAAAAGACAAACTATTTTAGTGAACAATGTTGTTCCTTTACCAAGAGTAAGATCTAGTTACTTGGCGGAGGGCCTATTCATTTGCAGACAACATGTCCAACCTCTTAGCAATAGCTGAACCACAGACTTTGATTTAAAGCTGCACAAAGTGAGGAAAACAGAACAGAATATATATGACGCACTTGAAAGGTTTGTTGTTTAAAGAGTCTAGTTATCATTAGACTGTTGTACAGTTCTTAACACAGTCTTCTGTTTACTTTACATATATGGCCACACTGGGAGAATGACAGCAATTTCCCCACAACTGCATATAGAATTCGCAATTTGTGTTACCCTAAATTTTGGTGCTTTCTATAAATGATATGAAGCTGAATTTAAAATGATGGTGTTAATAATTTTAACTATCAGACAAAAATAAATACAGATGATATGTTCAGTATGACAGGAGAGGACATTTAATTACATGGGGAGTTTTGTAGAATTTTTATTAGGACAGTTCTTAATATAATTGATGTTCCATTTGAATAAGAGCTACAAAAGAATTAAAGAGCACAAAGTAAAATGTTCCCATGCTCCTAGCCATCTACCATGTCACAAGGAAAAGGAAAATGTGCTTTTTGAAGAGTCACTCATTGCACAGAGTCTTCATTAATGGCCTTTTCTGTTTTGTTTGTTTGTTTTGTTGTTGTTGGATATTCATATTATTCTCTCAGGTCTAAGACAGTATAATTTACTTTTGATAAAAAATGTGATTCTCCTTCCCCCAAAAATATCCCTCTCATCACTTATGGAGCCCCAAGAATCCCCTTCCACCTCCAATTATTAACTTCAGAACCTCAAATTGTATATTGCTACCACCAGGAAGGAGTGAATTAGATTGACATTAGATCACAGTCAGTGCTACCCAATCCTTATTCAATCATTTGGTGACATGAACAATATGAGGCACACCTTATCCTTTTCCCCATATCTTCATAGTGTTCCTAGATTCTGCTGGATTGGGGTACCATCCAGAAAATTAAAGAATGGCTTCTCATTGACTTCAGTGGGAGTTCAGGACAACCTTCTCCTCAGAGGAGGTTCTCAACACTAGGGCTGTTTGTAAACCTTTCAGTGGAATATTTTTCCATCAGAAAATGCCATTTCATCACAATAAAATTTTGTTGGAATATGTCTACTTTGATGTTTTGTTTAGAAAAAATAGAAAAAAGCATTCTGATAAGGGAAAAGCAGAATGTTTCAATTTTTCATTTCAAAACAACTTTTTGTTTTGAAATTTATTTTATATCCCATTAGAAATTATATTTTCAGATCATTTGGAATCAGAATGAAATATTCAGTTTTATCCCCAGGGAACATTTTGACTGACTCAAAATGAAATTTTATTGAAAATTATTTTTTGCTGGAAATTTTAGAAATTTTTTGTTAGTTCCAATTAGGAATGAAAACAAAGTTTGAAGTGTTGATATTTCCTACTGAATGGAAATTCTGAATTTCCACCAGCTCTGTTCAACACTCTGCAGGATCAGAATACAGGAGAACGAGAGACTGGGACTGAATAGCAACACGGTCTCTTTAATAGCTAATGCAAAGGGCCACCAGACTGGAACCAAAAAGATCATTGTGTAATTATAATGTGTTGGATAAAATGTCCAAAATAATTAGAAAAACAAATTATACATAGAATACACCGTGTATTAGCAAGCTATAAAGCATATCAGTGGGAAGAAAAATGTGGGTTTTTACATTTTGTATTTTTTGTAGAAAAATACAAATTGCTTCCAAACTGGAAGACAGTTAAGATCTTGAGCAATGCATCGCTATGGTGAAGAATCAGGGATAGGCTTTGAGAGAAAAAATAAATGTATTTGCCTTGTATATTTTAAGACTGTCAGAAAATAACATTATTTCTTAAATAAAAAGAAAGGGCTGCTGAGTGTACACTGAGAGCGGCAATCTGGCTAATCCTTTGTAGGTCTGCTGGGTGAGAAGGGGATGCAAGGAGGTTATGTCCCATGTGGAAAATTCCTATAAAATTCCATGGAAAACTTTTCCATATGGATTTTATAAAACCATCCCACAGACTTAAAGTTATTCACGCAGCTGTAGTAGTGTAACTTAGGTCAACTTACCGCAGTAGTGTAGACATAGCCTTAGATAAATTATGTGTTTTGTGAGATGCATGAAACGGAGAAGAGGAAATGAATAAATTAATTTTACATTGTGACCTGAGCAAAGATATAAGATAGGCCTTCAGAAGGAAACAAGCTCAATATTCTACTCTGCATGCCCGTGCCCAGCACTGGTCTCTGTCATCCTTAAAAACTTCCCCTGTCATAGTCTTCAAAGCTCATCTGCATTCTAAGCAAAGAAGAAAATGGCGCACATGGTTTCAGAACTTTACTTCCAATACAAGAGCCAAATTCATTGCTAGTGTGACCCCATTAAATCAATGAAATTACACCAGGGATGAAATTGTCTCAAGGACAAAATGAAATGAACAGTATTTTGGGGGGGGGTGGGGGGAGAAACTGTAACGTTTTCATTAATTTGATTCCTCTAATGGCACCACACATTTAACCTCTCTCTCTTTCAACATCTCCTCATTGCCAGTGTAAGTAGAGCTGATCACATAGGTAAAATTAAGCACATCAACTGTACAAAGCAGCCAGAAAGCTGAATTTACCTATTCATTTTTTTTCTTCCACACCCTGAATGGACTGATTTCAAATCCACTAAGCAAAAAGCAAATTCTTCCTAGAATGGAAAATTACAAAAGAACATTAGCAGGTACAAAAATGACTTACTTTTCCCTTTTGTCTTTCTCTCTGAACTGGTAAAAAGCCAGCGGCTGTTTTGCTGCATCATGTATGAAATGTTTCACTTAGATATTATACCAACCACAGAAACCTCCTTTCAAACTGATTATTAATATTTATTTTATCCTCTGGCTTCTCTGAGACAGAGCAAATGAACTGTGGCCTCATTGAAATGATATGGTCTCTTGACCCTGTGAACAGTTTAAAATGATGTAACCTGAATCATTCTAATCGGAAGGCCGGAACAAGTCAAAAGCTGTAATGAGATCAGGACACTTCGAGCCAGCAGAAGAGCTGCCATGCCATGAAGAGTGCAGCCTTCACATTTATAGTAGTTTCACAGTCCCGGTATCTCATTTCTCATGAGTGACACAGGAATAAAAAGCTGCCCAGTAGCACTCCCAGCCCCACCCTTTTAATGACTTTCGAGTCTGATTCTCACTGAGGGAGATATAAGTAGTAGCAAAAATGATACCAGAGCTAAATGTCTGTCAGCATTTCCAGAGCAATACACATTATTTTAGGGGTTTAAATCTTGGCAATTTCACCTTATTTGTCCAACTTGGCAGACATTGGGAGCCTGTTTGTAAAACATGCTGAAAACATCACATTTCAGTGGGTTGTTTTGTTATATATTCCATGAGTGCTCTTCCCCACAACCACTGGAGTCAAAACACATAGGTTTTACTCCCAGTTTATAACTAATCATGTGTTTGCTAATTTTCTGATTTGGAGCTGTAGTGCTTAAAGTTACCGATCTATAATCCTGGGATAATAATGCTCACCCACCTTTACAAAGTGCTTTGAGATCTACGAGCACAAGGTGCTAAATAACTGTTAAGAGTTATTCTGTCTTGCCATTGGCTTAAGTAGAGTAAAAATTTGGCCCTTGGGCTCAATCCTATTTCCACTGACGTCAATGATAATTTTGGCATTAGCTTTAAAGGGAGCAGGAATTAGCCCTAAATGATTGGATGTATTTTAGAGTAACACCTAGAATCATAGCATCATAGAATATCAGTGTTGGAAGGGACCTCAGGAGGTCATCTAGTCCAACCCCCTGCTCAAAGCAGGACCATTATGAAGAAATTGATGCCTTTCCCTGCAATGTGTAATTCCTTGCGTGTCGCTGCTGCCCAAAGTTATTCAGCATATGGGGAGGGGAGAACACTTTCAGGTTTGTAACCATATTTCATGACTCATGTTAATTAAAACACTCATTATTCTGGATTTTTCCCAGATTATTCTGCCTCTTTACAGCATCGCTTGCTTTTATCTCACTGTCTGTGGTACCCACACCCCAAATTCCAGATGAATGGGTAATAAAATTGCTAGAACAGACCTCCAGGAAAAGCTTTAAGTGCCATAAGAGTCAGTGTTGGTGAGTGAATAGCCTTGTGGTTAAAGTACAGGGCTGAGGAGGTAGGAGATGGATTCTATTCTGGCTCTGATGGACTTCCCAAGTGATCCTGGGCACGTCACTAAACCTCTATGCTTCAGTTTCTCCAGTTGTAAAGTGGCGATAATGATACTTTCCTGCCTCACTGGGGTATTAAGTTTATTAATTTAATTGCTTACATAGTGAAATCAGTTGTTTAAATACAGGAGGACAATTGCTGTCTAGATGACTAAACTTAATGTGTAAAGAAATAGGATGAGTATCTTTCCCGTGACTTTTATGTGCAGCCCCCAATAGGTCATAAAACTTTTCCCTGAGCATTAGTTTTCCTGCTGCTCTGTTTGCTTTCTGTTTTGCCTCTTTCTGGGTCACTTTCTGCCAGATTAGGAAGCCAGTTAAACTGCACAGGGTAAGACTCATATAAGCAGCACCCTAGACTCCGAGAATGACCCAGCCTGACAATGGCACAGTGGGTATCAATAAGGATCAAATTCTCTCTGAAACGAGCTGAATGTGTCTTGGAACACAATGGTGGCCCTTTCCCTATCTCCCTCAGTATTATCTCCCTCAGTATACCTGAGACTACAACTGCCATATCCTATAGACTAGTGGTTCTCAATCAGAGGTCCGGGGCCCCTCAAGCAGGTTTCGGGGGGCCTCCAAGCAGGGCCACCATTAGACTCACTGGGGCCCAGGGCAGAAAGCCGAAGCCCCACCACATGGAGCTGAAGCCCAGGTCCCTGAGCCCTGCCACCTGGGACTGAAGCTGAAGCCTGAGCAACGTAGATTCGTGGGGGCCTCTGTGACATGGGGCCCCAGGCAACTGCCCTGCTTGCTACCCCCTAATGCCAGCCCTGGCTTTTATAAGCAGAAAACCAGTTATTGGGGCACAGGTGGGCCATGGAGTTTTTAAAAGCATGTTGGGGGGGCCTGAAAGAAAAAAGGTTGAGAATCTCTGCTTTGGACCACCTCACCTGCTCTAAGATTTTGCCTTTATAGCAACCATAAATATATATGTTACTGTAGTGGTGGGTTAGTGGCAGGTCCTTGCCCTGTAGGTCTTACAGTCTAATGGCAGAAGAAAGGCAAGTTAAACAAGGTAGAATGAATGCAAAGTGCAGAGAGTCCAGCAGAGCTTGAAAATTTTAATGTAACAGAGCTTGAATTCAATAATTAGAATTTAAAAAAAATAACCTTTCGGCATGCAAAGATTGTTCTTGGTCACTGATCACTATTTAAATTGGCTTGGCCTCTTGTGGATCAGAGATGAGCAAAAAAACAAATTTCTCTGAGTTTTAGATTTTTGTTGTGAGGTTTTGTAGGGGAAAAACAATTTGCATAATATATTTACAAGTGGTTAAGCCTGTAAGTGGACTAAAAGTTTGGTATTTTTTAAAATGCTTCTTTTAGTAAATAGCTAGATAATTACATTTTACAAATAGCAATTGAATATATATATATGAACACACACAGATGAAAGCCAGAAGGGATCATTATAAACATCTGATTTCTGTACACTGCAAACCATAAAATTTCACTCAGTTATGTATCTAGTAAAGTTCTAATAGGAGTCTCATTGAATCTGGTGTCCTTAAAGTTAGGAATGTGCTGAAATACCTTGCTGCTTTGAAGAAAACCTTTTATCAGTCCAAATTCAGTTGTTATGTGAGTTCTCCCTTCCATTTCACCAGGAGAACTGCTATTAAAATGCTTGGTTTTCACTGTAAAAGTTTGAATTAATCTATTTCACCTCTACCACCATAAATAAGCCTTCAAATGTATTTACAGTGAATTGTAAGGATTTGATGGCACTTACATTTCCTGATGCAGCTGGACATTAGATTAAGAGACTGAAAAATATTATTTATTTGCCTTCACCCAAAGTCAGCTGTAGGCAGAACTGGAGCATGGAAATTTCATCCCAAAAAGGGATTTGCTTAGTAAAGTTTTGAGCAATTGGAAAGGTGGGGATAAATTGGAAGATGGACTCAATCTCAGTATGTGCTACTGCTATAATATACACAAACACAGACTGTAAAGTACTTTCACATTCTTTGGGATGAAAAGTGTCAGAAAAATGTAAAATGCTGTTATTAAAAGTAAAGAAATAGAGTTAGTGTGGATAGTTTGACAGTATCTGGAGTGAGCCCAGTGAGGCTTACATCTTGCCAACTTCTCTGAGGAAGCTCATAGAAAGAGGGTGATATGGAAGGGACGGGGTTCAGCTGTTGTGACCTGCACTGGATGTGCCATGTTTGTCTTTCTTCCACAGGACAGAAGCGACTTTGTGTGTACAAAGTGCAAGCTGGTCTCCATACTGGAAGAGAAGACTGAAGGTCTGGAGCAACAGATAACGACCCTGCGTTGCATACGAGAAACGGAGGATTTTCTGGACAAAAGTCAGGATATGCTTCTACAGGCACAAAGCTCTAAATCTTTAGAGCAGGTTGCACAACGGAGCCAAGAGGCCAGTGAAGAAGCTTGGCAACATGTGACCTCCAGAAGAAGAAGTGGGAATGTCCGGGTTCCAGCAACGCGGACACAGGTAACTAACCACTTTCATGTTCTCTCCACAGGTACCATTGCGGAGAGTGGACCAGATGATATGTCTGGGGGGAAAAAGCAGAAGGAGACTCCACTGGTTGGAAGGCATGAGATGCGCTGTCCTGAGATGGGGCGTTCCACGACCACCACTCCCAAGAGAAGGAGGCGGGTGGTGATGGTCAGGGACTCTCTACTCCGGGGGACTGAGTCATCTATCTGCCGCCCTGACTGGGAAAACCGAGAAGTCTGCTGCTTGCCGGGGGCTAAGATTTGCGATATGACAGAGAGACTGCCGAGACTCATCAAGCCCTTGGATCGCTACCCCTTCCTGCTTCTCCACGTGGGCACCAATGATACTGCCAAGAATGACCTTGAGCGGATCACTGCGGACTACGTGGCTCTGGGAAGAAGGATAAAGGAGTTTGAGGCGCAAGTGGTGTTCTCGTCCATCCTCCCCGTGGAAGGAAAAGGCCTGGGTAGGGACCGTCGAATCGTGGAAGTCAACAAATGGCTACGCAGGTGGTGTTGGAGAGAAGGCTCTGGATTCTTTGACCATGGGATGGTGTTCCATGAAGGAGGAGTGCTGGGCAGAGACGGGCTCCACCTTATGAAGAGAGGGAAGAGCATCTTTGCGAGCAGGCTGGCTAACCTAGTGAGGAGGGCTTTAAACTAGGTTCACCGGGGGAAGGAGACAAAAGCCCTGAGGTAAGTGGGAAAGCGGGATACCTGGAGGAAGCACAGGCAGGAATGTCTGTGAGGGGAGGGCTCCTGCTTCATACTGAGAATGAGGGGCAATCAGCAGGTTATCTCAAGTGCTTATATATGAATGCACAAAGCCTTGGAAACAAGCAGGGAGAACTGGAGGTCCTGGTGATGTCAAGGAATTATGACGTGGTTGGAATAACAGAGACTTGGTGGGATAACTCACGTGACTGGAGTACTGTCATGGATGGTTATAAACTGTTCAGGAAGGACAGGCAGGGCAGAAAAGGTGGGGGAGTAGCACTGTATGTAAGGGAGCAGTATGACTGCTCAGAGCTCCGGTACGAAACTGCAGAAAAACCTGAGTGTCTCTGGATTAAGTTTAGAAGTGTGAGCAACAGGAATGATGTAGTGGTGGGAGTCTGCTATAGACCACCAGACCAGGGGGATGAGGTGGATGAGGCTTTCTTCCGGCAGCTCACGGAAGCTACTAGATCGCATGCTCTGATTCTCATGGGTGACTTTAATTTTCCTGATATCTGCTGGGAGAGCAATACAGCAGTGCATAGACAATCCAGGAAGTTTTTGGAAAGCATAGGGGACAATTTCCTGGTGAAAGTGCTAGAGGAGCCAACTAGGGGGGGGAGCTTTTCTTGACCTGCTGCTCACAAACCGGGAAGAATTAGTAGGGGAAGCAAAAGTGGATGGGAATCTGGGAGGCAGTGACCATGAGTTGGTTGAGTTCAGGATCCTGACACAGGGAAGAAAGGTAAGCAGCAGGATACGGACCCTGGACTTCAGGAAAGCAGACTTCGACTCCCTCAGGGAACAGATGGGTAGGATCCCCTGGGAGAATAACATGAAGGGGAAAGGAGTCCAGGAAAGCTGGCTGTATTTCAAGGAATCCCTGTTGAGGTTACAGGGACAAACCATCCCGATGTGTCGAAAGAATAGTAAATATGGCAGGCGACCAGCTTGGCTTAATGGTGAAATCCTAGCGGATCTTAAGCATAAAAAAGAAGCTTACAAGAAGTGGAAGGTTGGACATATGACCAGGGAAGAGTATAAAAATATTGCTCGGGCATGTAGGAATGAAATTAGGAGGGCCAAATCACACCTGGAGCTGCAGCTAGCGAGAGATGTTAAGAGTAACAAGAAGGGTTTCTTCAGGTGTTGGCAACAAGAAGAAAGCCAAGGAAAGTGTGGGCCCTTTAATGAATGAGGGAGGCAACCTAGTGACAGAGGATGTGGAAAAAGCTAATGTACTCAATGCTTTTTTTGCCTCTGTCTTCATGAACAAGGTCAGCTCCCAGATTACTGCGCTGGGCATCACAACATGGGGAATAGATGGCCAGCCCTCTGTGGAGAAAGAGGTGGTTAGGGACTATTTAGAAAAGCTGGACGTGCACAAGTCCATGGGGCCGGACGAGTTGCATCCGAGAGTGCTAAAGGAACTGGCAGCTGTGATTGCAGAGCCATTGGCCATTATCTTTGAAAACTCATGGCGAACGGGGGAAGTCCCAGATGACTGGAAAAAGGCTAATGTAGTGCCAATCTTTAAAAAAGGGAAGAAGGAGGATCCTGGGAACTACAGGCAGTGAGCCTCACTTCAGTCCCCGGAAAAATCATGGAGCAGGTCCTCAAAGAATCAATCCTGAAGCACTTACATGAGAGGAAAGTGATCAGGAACAGTCAGCATGGATTCACCAAGGGAAGGTCATGCCTGACTAATCTAATTGCCTTCTTTGATGAGATTTCTGGTTCTGTGGATGAAGGGAAAGCAGTGGATGTATTGTATCTTGACTTTAGCAAAGCTTTTGACACGGTCTCCCACAGTATTCTTGTCAGCAAGTTAAAGAAGTATGGGCTGGATGAATGCACTATAAGGTGGGTAGAAAGTTGGCTAGATTGTCGGACTCAACGGGTAGTGATCAATGGCTCCATGTCTAGTTGGCAGCCGGTGTCAAGTGGAGTGCCCCAGGGGTCGGTCCTGGGGCCGGTTTTGTTCAATATCTTCATAAATGATCTGGAGGATGGTGTGGATTGCACTCTCAGCAAATTTGCAGATGATACTAAACTGGGAGGAGTGGTAGATACGCTGGAGGGCAGGAATAGGATACAGAGGGACCTAGACAAATTGGAGGATTGGGCCAAAAGAAATCTGATGAGGTTCAATAAGGATAAGTGCAGGGTCCTGCACTTAGGACGGAAGAACCCAATGCACAGCTACAGACTAGGGACCGAATGGCTAGGCAGCAGTTCTGCGGAAAAGGACCTAGGGGTGACAGTGGACGAGAAGCTGGATATGAGTCAACAGTGTGCCCTTGTTGCCAAGAAGGCCAATGGCATTTTGGGATGTATAAGTAGGGGCATAGCGAGCAGATCGAGGGACGTGATCGTCCCCCTCTATTCGACATTGGTGAGGCCTCATCTGGAGTACTGTGTCCAGTTTTGGGCCCCACACTACAAGAAGGATGTGGATAAATTGGAGAGAGTCCAGCGAAGGGCAACAAAAATGATTAGGGGTCTGGAACACATGACTTGTGAGGAGAGGCTGAGGGAACTGGGATTGTTTTGTCTGCAGAAGAGAAGAATGAGGGGGGATTTGATAGCTGCTTTCAACTACCTGAGAGATGGTTCCAGAGAGGATGGTTCTAGACTATTCTCAGTGGTGGAAGAGGACAGTTAAGGAGTAATGGTCTCAAGTTGCAGTGGGGGAGGTTTAGGTTGGATATTAGGAAAAACTTTTTCACTAGGAGGGTGGTGAAACACTGGAATGCGTTGCCTAGGGAGGTGGTGGAATCTCCTTCCTTAGAAGTTTTTAAGGTCAGGCTTGACAAAGCCCTGGCTGGGATGATTTAATTGGGGATGGGTCCTGCTTTTGAGCAGGGGGTTGGACTAGATGACCTCCTGAGGTCCCTTCCAACCCTGATATTCTATGATTATGCATGAGAGGAAAGTGATCAGGAACAGCCAGCATGGATTCACCAAGGGAAGATCATGCCTGACTAATCTAATCGCCTTTTATGATGAGATTACTGGTTCTGTGGATGAAGGGAAAGCAGTGGATGTATTGTTTCTTGACTTTAGCAAAGCTTTTGACACGGTCTCCCACAGTATTCTTGTCAGCAAATTAAGGAAGTATGGGCTGGAAGAATGCACTATAAGGTGGGTAGAAAGCTGGCTAGATTGTCGGGCTCAACGGGTAGTTATCAATGGTTCCATGTCTAGTTGGCAGCCGGTATCAAGTGGAGTGCCCCAAGGGTCGGTCCTGGGGCCGGTTTTGTTCAATATCTTCATAAATGATCTGGAGGATGGTGTGGATTGCACTCTCAGCAAATTTGCAGATGATACTAAACTGGGAGGAGTGGTAGATACGCTGGAGGGGAGGGATAGGATACAGAAGGACCTAGACAAATTGGAGGATTGGGCCAAAAGAAATCTGATGAGGTTCAATAAGGATAAGGGCAGGGTCCTGCACTTAGGACGGAAGAACCCAATGCACAGCTACAGACTAGGGACCGAATGGCTAGGCAGCAGTTCTGCGGAAAAGGACCTAGGGGTGACAGTGGACGAGAAGCTGGATATGAGTCAGCAGTGTGCCCTTGTTGCCAAGAAGGCCAATGGCATTTTGGGATGTATAAGTAGGGGCATAGTGAGCAGATCGAGGGACGTGATCGTTCCCCTCTATTCGACATTGGTGAGGCCTCATCTGGAGTACTGTGTCCAGTTTTGGGCCCCACACTTCAAGAAGGATGTGGATAAATTGGAGAGAGTCCAGCGAAGGGCAACAAAAATGATTAGGGGTCTGGAACACATGAGTTATGAGGAGAGGCTGAGGGAGCTGGGATTGTTTAGCCTGCAGAAGAGAAGAATGAGGGGGGATTTGATAGCTGCTTTCAACTACCTGAAAGGGGGTTCCAAAGAGGATGGCTCTAGACTGTTCTCAATGGTATCAGATGACAGAACGAGGAGTAATGGTCTCAATCTGCAGTGGGGGAGGTTTAGATTGGATATTAGGAAAAACTTTTTCACTAAGAGGGTGGTGAAACACTGGAATGCCTTACCTAGGGAGGTGGTAGAATCTCCTTCCTTAGAGGTTTTTAAGGTCAGGCTTGACAAAGCCCTGGCTGGGATGATTTAACTGGGAATTGGTCCTGCTTCGAGCAGGGGGTTGGACTAGATGACCTTCTGGGGTCCCTTCCAACCCTTATATTCTATGATTCTATGATTCTATGATCTGAATTCTTCATACTGAGGGCTACTGTAGCACATACAATCAATAGGACTGGAAGGGACCTTGAGAAGTGTTCTAGTCCAGTCCCTTGAACTCATGGCAGGACTAAGTATTATCCAGACCGGGGATCGGCAAGCTTTGGCACACAGCCCATCAGGGAAAGCTGCTGGCGGCCGGGACAGTTTGTTTACCTGCCACGTTTGCAGGTTCTACAGATTGCAACGCCATTCCAGGCCAATCGGGGCTGCAGGAAGAGGTGGTCCGGACCGTGCCGCTTCCCGCAGCCCCCATTGGCCTGGAACAGTGAACCGTGGCCAGTGGGAGCTGCAATTGGCTGAACCTGCAGAGGCTGCAGGTAAATAAACCGTCCTGGCCCTCCAGCGGCTTTCCCTGATGGGCCACGGGCCAAAGGTTGCCGAGCCCTGATCTAGACCATCCCTGACAGGTGTTTGTCTAACCTGCTCTTAAAAATCTCCAATGACGGAGATTCCACAACCTCCCTAGGCAATTTATTCCAGTGCTTAACCACCCTGACAGTTAGGAAGTTTTTCCTAATGTCCATTCTAAACCTCCCTTGCTGCAATTGAAGCCCATTGCTTCTTGTCCTATCCTCAGAGGTTAAGGAGAATAATTTTTCTCCCTCCTCCTAGTAACAACATTGTATGTACTTGAAAACTGTTATGTCCCCTCCCAATCTTCTCTTCTCTGGAGTAAAGAAACCCAATTTTTTTCAAATTTCCCTAATAGGTCATGTTTTCTAGACCAGTGGCTCTCAACATTTCCAGACTACTGTACCCCTTTCTGGAGTCTGATTTGTCTTGCGTACCCCCAAGCTTCACCTCTCGAACTACTTGCTTACAAAATCAGACATAAAAATACAAAAGTGTCACAGCCACACTATTAATGACAAATTGCTCACTTTCTCATTTTTACCATATAATTGTAAAATAAATCATTTGAAATGCAAATATTGTATTTACATTTCAGTGTATAGTATATTGAGCAGTACAAACAAGTCATGGTCTGTATGACATTTTAGTTTTTACTGACTTTGCTAGTGCTTTTTATGTAGCCTGTTGTAAAACTAGACAAATATATAGATGAATATGTGTACCTGATTGAGAACCTTTAATCATTTTCGTTGCTTTTCTCCAGACTTTCTCCAATTTGTCCACATCTTTCCCGATATGTGGCACCCAGAACTGGACACCATACTCCAATTGAGGACTAAATCAGCGTGGAGTAGAACGGAAGAATTACGTCTCATGTCTTGCTTACAGCACTCCTGCTAATACATCCCAGGATGATGTGTGCTTTTTTTTTCCAACAGCGTTACACTGTTGACTCATATTTAGCTTGTGATCCACTATAAGCTCCAGATCCCTTTCTGCAGTACTTGTTCCTACGCAGTCATTTCCCATTTTGTATGTGTGCAATGGATTGTTCCTTCGTAAGAGGAGTACTTTGCATTTATCCCTATTGAATTTCATCCTATTTACTTCAGACCATTTCTCCAGTTTGTCCAGATCATTTTGAATTTTAATCCTATCCTTCAAAGCACTTGCACCCCCTCCCAGCTTGGTATCGGCCAAAAACTTTATCACTGTACTCTCTATACCATTATCTAGGATATGCCATGTGATCATGCACTGTTCCAAGACTCCCTGCAATTCCTTGGCATAATGATAGAGCATCTAAGTGACAGCATCTGAAATCTGCACTTCTTTGTTTTTATCAGCGTGAGTCAAATGCTTGACATTTTTATGTACACCTTCATGTATTTATAGCTACATTTGTCTGGATTTGCTGCTCATTAACAGCACAGTAAAAAAGGAGATTTACATTGTTATTACATATGGCACCTTTATTATTTCTCCAGCCACAGAGGTCTTCTTAGCGTATGTGCAACGTGCCTCAGGTGGTACAGGATTCATCACCAAATTTGGTACGCTGGTTGTATCATTAGCTTCCCCCGCTCAGGCTAGGTACTGATGGGCAGCACGACATGAATGCTGATCCATGTCCCCTGCCACAGAAGTGGACATATATATCTCAAGCTCCAGCCCTTCCTGAAGTAGTTATCCATTTTGTTTGTTGCTTTCAAAAAACAAAACAAAAAAAGCAACCTCACATCAGTGAGTGAATTTGCATTGTCAAGATACAGGGAAAGCAAACGAAGAATCCACAAGAGAAAAACAGCAATTCATTCAACGGAAAAAAATCAAGCGTGAAATGTGATGAGAATCAATGTCCTTTCTCGTGCACCAGCCGGGAGAAATCTGCCAAACAAGGCAGCAGGGCATTTAGCCTGCACTACATATAGAAATCACACACATTACACACACACTGTGTTTGTGTGTGTGTGTACACCCGCGTGCGTGTGCCAATCTGCAAATACTGGTAATATTGAACTGGGGTTACTGTACAGTTTAGCTAATAAGGCCTCCATGAAGTCTATAAAAGTTAATTATGCTAAGTTAGTATTAAAAATAACATGTATATAAACCCACTGATTTACAGTGTTTTATAACCATAGGCCCCAAGCCTAAAATCAGATCCATTAGCACGAATTCCTACTCAAGTGCCCATTGATTTCACGGGAGCTCTGCACAAGCACAGGAGCTTGTGCTAGTACATCTGAATTCAGGCCTGGGGTCTGTGTTTGGAAAGCACTGTCATCCCCTACTCAAAGAGCTTACAACATGTGGTCTGACTGTGCTTACATTGAAGCCAATGTCAAAACCCCAGTTGACTTCAGTGAGTGCAGGGTAAGAATGCTGAACATTATCACACTAAGCTTTGTTTTCACTCAAGGCATAGTTTGCATTGGAAATGAACATGAAAAAGGTTAGCCAAATGTTAATCAGCTGGTGTCTGCCTTCGGTTACACAAGCTACTCTGAGTATCTGGGGATCCCTGAGAAAGTTAAAGGAAACTTCCTTGTGGGAGTAGCTTCAAAGGGCTGGGATGGACAGTGTGCTGATTCCTTTTCCCAACAGTGTCTAAATTTGTCTCCATTGTTTTTTTTCACTTAGTACTAAAATTGGATACAAGCCAGAAAGGGACAACAATATCTTGACAGAGAGCTCCATGAGTCCAGCACAGGGTCATCTACATTGTCCAAACTCCATGTGCATCAGAGATTACACTAAGGAAAACAAAAGAACTACGCAACAGAAGGGTCTTGATCCAAGCAAACAAGAGAAACGTGACTTACTGTTGAAGCGTTTTCCTGCTGTAGTTGAAGCAGATGGACAATAAAATTTCCACCCTGTTTTTAGTCTCCCCAAACATTTAAAGAAAAAGGCAGTTAGTAATCAACTATAGTCCCAGGTAAAGTATCCCAGTGTTTTTCTATAGAATTTCTAACTTAATAAGAGGCTATATTATATGTAATTTTAACACTGCATTGTTTTAAGACTCAGTTGATAAAATTGATACAGTCTTGGTTAAAATAAGCTAGGATACTCTTTCCTGGCCAACCATGTGAGGTGCTGAGCAACTCCTGCAAGCTATTGAGACCCCTGTATTTTCACTGAAGTCACTGAGATTTGAAGGCGTCAGGGTTCCTTCTCCACTCTGAACTCTAGGGCACAGATGTGGGGACCTGCATGAAAGACCCCCTAAGCTTATTCTTACCAGCTTAGGTTAAAAACTTCCCCAAGGTACAAACTTTGCCTTGTCCTTGAACCCTATGCTGCCACCACCAAGCGTGTTAAACAAAGAACAGGGAAAGAGCCCACTTGGAGACGTCTTCCCCCAAAATATCCCCCCAAAGCCCTACACCCCCTTTCCTGGGGAAGGCTTGATAAAAATCCTCACCAATTTGTACAGGTGAACATAGACCCAAACCCTTGGATCTTAAGAACAATGAAAAATCAATCAGGTTCTTAAAAGAAGAATTTTAATTAAAGAAAATGTAAAAGAATCACCTCTGTAAAATCAGGATGGAAAATACTTTACAGGGTATTCAAATTCAAAACGCGGAGGTTCCTTCTCTGGGCAAAACCTTAAAGTTACAGAAAACAGGAATACACCTTCCTCTTAACACAGGGAAAATTCACATAAAACAAAAGATAAACTAATCCGCCTTGCCTGGCTTACCTATACTGGTTGCAATATTGGAGACTTGGATTAGGATAGGTTGGAGTAGATGGATTTCTGTCTGTCCTCTCTCAGTCCCAAGAGAGAACAAACACATAAACAAAGAGCACAAACAAAAGCCCCCCCCCCACAAGATTTGAAAGTATCTTGTTCCCTTATTGGTCCTTTGGGTCAGGTGCCAGCCTGGTTAGCTGAGCTTCTTAACCCTTTACAGGTAACAGGATGTTGCCTCTGGCCAGGAGGGATTTTATAGCACTGTATTCAGAAAGGTGGTTACCCTTCCCTTTATATTTATGACAGAAGGCAATTCATAGCACCTACCAGACTCAGGCTCTCCATGAAGTATAAACATGTCAGTATTCAGAAACATTTCTCCCTCCCACATAGGCAATGCATGGGGGGGGGGGCAAGCAGGGCCATATGACCCCCATGTTTCTGCCAGAATGGTAGTTGGGCAAAGTGCGGCTGAGGGGGACCTGCCTGGGAAATGCACTGGCACCTAGCGCTCCCACTCAGCCCCACTAGATGGTACCCAGAGCAGGGAAGAGAGACTGGGCTGGCAGCACAACTCCACCAGAGGGGGCACCAGAAGCCTGTTGAGTCCCGTCCTTTCCTCGCCCACAGCTGCAGTTAGGTGTCTGGAGCCCGCCTGGGGTGCGAGGCCACACAAGGGAGCTGAGGGCAGTGGGGCCAGAGGCAAGGGGGGTGGGGGTGGCAGACTAGGGGAGGTAGTGGGAGGCTAGGGTGGGATAGGGGGGATAGGTGGGGAGTCTGGAGAGTGCTGGGGCACCAAAATACAAGTTTGCCCAGGGCACCATTTTCCCTAAGGCCAGCCCTGGGTGTGAGAGGTGTAGGGGGACTGGGAGGGACACCAGCACGTAGCCTCATGCTGAGCCCTGGTAGGAAGTGTCAGGAGTAGGGACGAGAGACTGGACTGGCAGCACACCTCCACCAGCGGGGGCACGGGGAAGCCCGCTGAGTTCCATCCCTTCCTCACCTGCAGCCAGAGTTACAATGCTTGGCAGTAGGTATCTGCTCTGGCTCACACCATGCCTGCAGCGGGTGGGGGGGATGATGGGTGAAGTAACTGGGGAAGGAACTGTGAGGAGAGTGGAAGCAGGGCCAACCTTAAGGGTGGTCAATGTGGGCAACGACCCAGGGCACTGCGGTCATGGGGGTGCCATGGTCAAGAGGGTGTTGCTGGAGGATTCCATGGCAATCACCAGGAAGTTGACCATGGCAGTGGTGGTGAGAGGAGGCCTGCCATTGTCAGTCATGGTGAGAATGACTTTGAACACTTGCCCCAGGTCTTCAGACAGGTCCCCCCAAGCACAATCTCACCTGTCTTCTTGTTGATGGCTCAGAGCTCTGGCTGCTGCTGCAGCTCCTCCACGAAGGAGAAGGTGAGTTCCACATTGATCCCGTCATCTGTGTCTCTGGCTTTGATCTGAGCCACCAGGGAATTGTGTGTTTACCCAAGGTGCTGTTTTCCATAAGGCTGGCCCTAAGTGAGGGCAAGGTGATGCCAGTTTAGAGGGGGTGTGGGAGGTGTGGGGAGAGTGGGAAGTTTATTCCAAAACTTTCAAACCTTAATACTGTAACATAACCGATAGGTGTCTTTGACCCTTCACCTTAATTATGGTTCTCGCATGACTTTCACTTTTTTAGCCAGTGTGGCATTCGCAAGTGTGTTCATTAGGCCTTGGAATTTTATTATGCTGCTTACTTATTTTTCTAAAAAGCAGTTCAAGGACAGTCTACCTTTAAACTGAGTTAATTCAGTAATGTGACTGTTATTAGCTTTGTACAATGATGAAGACACAATTAAGTTTGGACTTTTGCTATATGAAGAAAGCTAAATCGTCAACTCCACATACATCAGGAACTGAAACTGACTCCTCTGAAGTTCAAAATTATGTTAACAGCAACTCAAGTTACAATGATACTCTGGATTCCAATTCAAACACTCATACAGAGGTTAGTGCATCTTTCAACACAGGGTATCCCCAGTATACGTCTCCCCCTTATCCATTGTTTCGGATATCTGTCACTCATCAATAGGGGAACGTGTTCTGATTCACTTTGGTCCTGATCTGCATATCCATCATTTGCATGGATTGGGAACGATGTGAATTGGAATACATTCCCCTATTGATGGGCAGTACTGTATTTGCACTCGCCAATGGCCCATGGGACTGCCAATCAACTCCTCCCCCTCTCTCCCAGGGCCTCCTGCCTGCTGTGATCAGCTGTTAGGCATCGTTCAGGAGGCACGAAGGGAGTGGGGCAGGAAGAGTACAGTACTGTTCTATACCCAGCATGAGTGCAAAACGCATTCGAAGTGTTAAGAGTGGGCCTGTGTCTAAGAGGCAACGTAAGGATGTAAAATTAGAAGTGAAATTAGATGTCATAAAGCATAGTGAAAGAGGTGAGTTTGCAGCCGATGTTGCTCGTATTCTCAGTTTGCCTGCTTCGACAGTATGCTCAATTTTTAAGAGTATTGATGGAATTCATGAGAGCGCTAGAAGTGCTACGAAATGGTCATCAATGAAGATAACGAAACAGAAGCAGTAAAATGAAGAAGATGGAATGTTTGCTGGCTGATTGGATTGATGACCTCTATGAAAAGAAAATGCCTGTGAGTTTAAGCTTGATTTAGGAGAAGGCCAGAAGCCTGTGTAACAATTTAAAGGAAAGAGGGAGAGAGCTCAACAGCAGAAAAGGAGACCTTCAATGCTAGTCGTGGGTGGTTCCACAGATTTCAGAAGAGTACCAGTCTACATAATGTAAAACTCATAGAAGAAGCGGCTAGTGTGGATGAAGAAGCAGCTGAAATGTTTCCTGCACAGCTAAACACAATTGTTCCGGAAGGTGGCTACTCTCCAAAACAAGTTTTTAACATTGATAAGATGGGCCTTTACTGGAAGAAGATGCCAATGAGGACTTATATTTCTCATGATGAGAAGACTGCTCCTGGATTCAAAGCCTCAAAAGACAGCTTAACCCTTCTGCTTGGGGGAAATGCAGAAGGCAATTACAAGTTGAAGCCCTTGCTTGTCTACCATAGTCAAAACCCAAGAGCAGTGAGGGGCTACATCAAGTCTCGTCTCCCTGTAATTTGGAAGTCAAATAGAAAGGCCGGGATGACACACAATATTTTCCATGACTGGTTTGTAGACCATGCTGTCTCTGAATTTAAGGCTTACTGTCAGAAGGAAAAGTTGGCCTTTAAGATTCTCCTTCTGCTGAATAACGCAGGTGTCTATAAACTGGACTACAAAGCCCTCTGGCCAAGCATCAAGTTCCTATTTTTCTACCCAACACCAGATTGTTGCTGCAGCCAGTGGACCAGGGTGTAATGGCCACAATCAAGGCTTATTACCTATGGAGGACGTTCTCCATGCTGATTAAGGAGATGGCAGGTGAAGGAAAGTCCACCAAGGAGTTTTGAAAGTCCTACATCTTGAACAGCGTGTAAACATTGCTGCATCGTGGGAAGAGGTCCCTTCGCAATGTATGAACAGCATTTGGTGCTGTGCATGGCCATGTGCTGTCCAGAGCTTCATGGGATTTCTGCTCTCAAGCAAGAAATTGTCAAGTCGGTGAACGATGTTCGAGGAGGTGGAGGATGATGATGTACAGGAGTTGTTGGAGTCTCACACTGAGCAACTGACAAATGAGGAACTGATTGAACTGGACCAATAATGGATATCCGAAGAAAGCAAGGACAATGATGATGATGACATAGGGCAGGAAGCCAGGAGTCTGATGACAAAGAATCTGTCCCGTTTCTTTGGTTTGATGGATGAGATGATGGAAATCATACAGAGTGGTGATTCTTGTCGTGAATGATCTGCCAAAGTTTCCAAGGCTCTCAATGATGCAGTGGCTTTCTCCAGGGAGATCTGTCATTCAAAGATTCATGCAGGAGAGGAGACATCAATAAAATCCTTTTTAAAGACTTCTACAACCAAACAGCCAGCCACAGAAAACCCAGTCACCACCCCTGCCTAAGTTTAGCGTATAGTAATTGACACTGTTTTATACTGTATTACTGTACTATATTTACTGTATTAAAATATTCTATCTGTTTGAACAGTGTTAGTAAAGTTCTACATTATTTTATTCAATGTTTTATGTGTAAAATGTGTACTGTAAAACCTCTCATTGTAAAAAGGTACACAGTTTAGGTACACAGTTTAGGCAAAAAAAAAGCATTGTCACAGGTGAGTGTGGTGATGTTGTGAATGCATCCCCCCCCCCTTCCCCCACTCCCCCAACCCCCATTATTCCACTATTTCTTATAGGGAAAAATTTCCTGGTATATGTCATTTTGGTATCCATCACCCTTTTCAAGAATGCAACCCCGATGTATACAGGGAACCCCCTGTAAAAAAGACCCTTGCTTTGGACTGGATGCAGTTTTAGAATATATCTAAAAAGGCCCGTAACTGCCAGTAATTCATTTTCCAGCCAGTGCCTCTGGGAACAAAACCATAAAATTTAGGCAAGTGTAGTATAACAAGAATAAATGGCTTGAATACAGTGTTTGTGATGACAAAGCTTTCTGCTTTTATTGTCAAACATTTGGCAATGGGCCAAACAGTGAACCGGCATTTCAAATTACTGGTTTTAAAACATGGAGGAAAGCAAATGAAATATTTTTGAACATTCAGAGTGTGACTCCTATCTAGAAACTGTTGCTAAATAGAAGGTGTGACACTCTGTGCCTCAGGGGAACCCCCCGCATCCCCATGTTCATCCTTATAAAATGATTGTGTGGTATCCAATGCAAAGTTTCTCATGTTGGGTGTCTTCAGAAGGCTCATGATGCACTGAGCATTGTTGTAATAGTAATGTTAAAGTAGTTGTTGTTACAATAATGTTATAGTAATGTTATAGGTTGTAATTTCATGTATATAGTTATGAGGCCGAAAATGTGTCCTCATGGCTTAAACAGGCCCAGGCAAAACTCTCCAAGAGCAGAGGGGCAGTTCATACCTCATCAGGGCATGTATGGGACAAACCCAGCCCGGCCTCACAGGAACAAAGGACGCTGGCCTAGGCAACAACAAAGGATCTGTTGGACTCTCAAGTGAGTCCCTTTCTTTAGTTAGGTTGGGACTACCATAAGGTAATGCTCACCTGACTCTGGGCGGGTGGGGGGGGGGGGCAAAGCCAAGTGGGAAAAAATAACATGATAAAAGGGAGAGATGTTTGCCGTGCTCTTCCTCTCTCTTCCACCTCCAGACCTGGAGACATCACCACCAAGCGACTGAAGCGCTGATAAAATGGGAGAGCCTGGCTGAAGGGCAACAGCCAGCCTGCGGTGAGAAGGATCTAAATTTGTAAGGGCACTGAAAGGGTTAAGATCAGCTTAGAATGTGTTTTTCTTTTATTTCATTTGACCAAATCCAACTTGTTGTGCTTTGACTTATATTCAATTAAAATTTATCTTTGTAGTTAATAAATTTCTTTATTCTACCTGAAGCACTGTGTTTGGTTTGAAGTGTGTCAGAGATTCCCCTTGGGATAACAAGCCTGGTACATATCAATTTCTTTGTTAAATTGACAAACTCATATAAGCTTGCAGTGTCCAGCAGGCATAACTGGACACTGCAAGATGGAGGTTCCTAGGGTTGTGTCTGGAACCGGAGATACTGGCTCGTGTCATTCAGTTGCACAATCCAAGGAGCAGCTGGTCAAAAGTGCTCACTCACATAGCTGGGAGTGCTTACATGCCAGAAGCTGTGCGCGAACAGCCCAGGAGTGGGGGTTCTCACAGCAAAGCAGGGTAAGGCTGGCTCCCAGAGTCAAGGATTGGAGTGACCTAGCAGATCACCGGTCCAGATAACACCAGGGGAACATCACAGAAGGGTAGGCTGCAGTCCTGTAAAACAGGGAATGTTGTGTTCCAGCTTGACAGTCAAAAGAAAAAAAAACATGGAGAACAGAGAATATTTAGAAACTATAATAGGGTACTTTATTTTGCACTTGCCAGAGTATACCTTTGAGGGAACTCAGTGAGGAAATGGATTCCACAAAATAAGGCAATTTGCAGGAATTGATGAAACTATGTAATACAGACAACGAACTGATTCAACAATTTCTGATTATCAGACAGAAGTACTTCACCTACCTACGCAGCTCATATCAGAATGGAATAATGGAGATTATGGCTTCACAAGTGCTAGATTCAATCATAACTAAAGTCAAAGAAGCTGGAGTGTTTTGCAGAAGAAAGAATGGATCTGTCAAAACATGAACAAGTTGCTCGCATAGTGCATTACATAAGCCAGTCATCTGAAATGCAAGAACAGTTTATTGGCTTCTACAAGACACTGCAGCTGGATGGTGTTTCACTTGCCACACTGATTACCAGCCTTGGGACTTGATATTTCTCTAAGAGATCAATACTATGATGGAGCTGCCAGCATGAGAGGATCCTATAAAGGTGTGGCCACATGGATACTTAGTGAAAATCCTCTAGCTTATTTTGTCCACTGCTGTGCTCATATATTAAATCTGTGTGTAGTGGACATGGTTTCCTGCATTCCAGTTGTCAAAAATGCTTTTGGAATTCTCCACACTCTATGAACTTTCATTGAAATAAGCTCAAAGAGACATGCTGTCTTTGAAAAAATGTCAGAAAATTGGGGGGCCAACAACTCTTAAATCACTCAGGGTATGTCTACACTACGAAATTAGGTCGAATTTATAGAAGTCGGCTTTTAGAAATCGTTTTTATATATTCGAGTGTGTCTGTCCCCACAGAAAATGCTCTAAGTGCATTAAGTGCATTAACTCGGTGGAGTGCTTCCACAGTACCGAGGCAAGTGTCGACTTCCGGAGTGTTGCACTGTGGGTAGTCTCTGCTGCCCATTGGAATTCTGGGTTGAGATCCCAATGCCTGATGGGGCTAAAACATTGTCGCGGGTGGTTCTGGGTACATATCGTCAGGCCCCCGTTCCCTCCCTCCCTCCATGAAAGCAGCAGCAGACAATTGTTTCGCGCCTTTTTTCTTAAGTTACCTGTGCAGACGCCGTACCACGGCAAGCATGGAGCCCACTCAGGTAACCGTCACCGTATGTCTCCTGGGTGCTGGCAGACATGGTACTGCATTGCTACGCAGCACCAGCAACCCCTTGCCTTGTGGCAGCGGACAATACAGTATGACTGGTAGCCATCATCGTCATGTCCGAGGTGCTCCTGGCCACGTTGGCCAGGAGCGTCTAGGCAGACGTGGGTGCAGGAACTACATTAGAAGTGACTTGACCAGGTCATTCTCTTTAGTCCTGCAGTCAGTTCTATTGAACCATCTTATGGTGAGCAGGCAGGCAATACAGATGCTAACAGTCCTATTGTACCATCTTCTGCCGGGCAGGCAAGAGATGAGGATGGCTAGCAGTCCTATTGTACCATCTTCTGCTGAGCAGCCATGAGATGTGGATGGCTTGCAGTCCTTCTGCGCCGTCTGCTGCGAGCCAGAGATGTAAAAGATAGATGGAGTGGATCAAAACAAGAAATAGACCAGATTTGTTTTGTACTCATTTGCTTCCCCCCCCACCCCGTGTCTAGGGGACTCATTCCTCTAGGTCACACTGCAGTAATTCACAGAGAAGGTGCAGTGAGGTAAATCTAGCCATGTATCAATCAGAGGCCAGACCAACCTGCTTGTTCCAATAAGAACCATTACTTAGGTGCACCATTTCTTATTGGAACCCTCCGTGAAGTCCTGCCTGAAATACTCCTTGATGTAAAGCCACCCACTTTGTTGATTTTAATTCCCTGTAAGCCAACCCTGTAAGCCATGTCGTCAGTCACCCCTCCCTCTGTCAGAGCAACGGCAGACAATTGTTCTGCGCCTTTTTTCTGTGCGGACGCCATACCAAGTCAAGCATGGAGGCTGCTCAGCTCACTTTGGCAATTAGGAGCACATTAAACACCACACGCATTAGCCAGCAGTATATGCAGCACCAGAGCCTGGCAGAGCAATACCGGGTGAGGAGGCGATGTCAGTGCGGTCACGTGAGTGATCAGGACATGGACACAGATTTCTCTCAAAGCATGGGCCCTGCCAATGCATGCATCATGGTGCTAATGGGGCAGGTTTATGCAGTGGAATGCTGATTCTGGGCTCGGGAAACAAGCACAGACTGGTGGGACCGTGTAGTGTTGCAGGTCTGGGACGATTCCCAGTGGCTGCAAAACTTTCGCATGTGTAAGGACACTTTCATGGACCTTTGTGACTTGCTTTCCCCTTCCCTGAAGTGCCTGAATACCAAGATGAGAGCAGCCCTCACAGCTGAGAAGCGAGTGGCGATAGCCCTGTGGAAGCTTGCAATGCCAGACAGCTACCAGTCAGTTAGGAATCAATTTGGAGTGGGCAAATCTACTGTGGGGGTTGCTGTGATGCAAGTAGCCCACGCAATCAAAGATCTGCTGATATCAAGGGTAGTGACCATGGGAAATGTGCAGGTCATAGTGGATGGCTTTGCTGCAATGGGATTCCCTAACTGTGGTGGGGCCATAGACGGAACCCATATCCCTATCTTGGCACTGGAGCACCAAGACGCCGAGTACATAAACCGCCAGGGGTATTTTTCAATAGTGCTGCAAGCACTGGTGGATCACAAGGGACGTTTCACCAACATCAACGTGGGATGGCCGGGCAAGGTACATGACGCTCGAATCTTCAGGAGCTCTGGTCTGTTTCAAAAGCTGCAGGAAAGGACTTTATTCCCAGACCAAAAAATAACTGTTGGGGATGTTGAAACGCCTATAGTTATCCTTGGGGACCCTGCCTACCCCTTAATGCCATGGCTCATGAAGCCATACTCAGGCAGCCTGGACAGTAGTCAGGAGCTGTTCAACTACAGGCTGAGCAAGTGCAGAATGGTGGTAGAATGTGAATTTGGACGTTTAAAGGCACGCTGGTGAAGTTTACTGACTCGCTTAGACCTCAGCGAAACCAATATTCCCACTGTTATTACTGCTTGCTGTGCGCTCCACAATATCTGTGAGAGTAAGGGGGAGACGTTATGGCAGGGTGGAAGGTTGAGGCAAATCACCTGGCTGCTGGTTACGCGCAGCCAGACACCAGGGCAGTTAGAAGAGCACAGGAGGGTGTGGTACGCATCAGAGAAGCTTTGAAAACCAGTTTCATGACTGGACAGGCTAGGGTGTGAAAGTTCTGTTTGTTTCTCCTTGATGAAACCCCCCACCCCTTGGTTCACTCTACTTCTCTGTAAGCTAACCACCATCCCCTCCTGCCTTCGATCACCGCTTGCAGAGGCAATAAAGTCATTGTTGCTTCACATTCATGCATTCTTTATTCATTCATCACACAAATAGGGGGATAACTACCAAGGTAGCCCAGGAGGGGTGGAGGAGGAGGGAAGGAAAATGCCACACAGCACTTTAAAAGTTTACAACTTTAAAATGTAGTGAATGCCAGCCTTCTGTTTTTTGAGCAATCCTCTGTGGTGGAGTGGCTGGTTGGCCGGAGGCCCCCCCACTGCGTTCTTGGGCGTCTGGGTGAGGAGGCTATGGAACTTGGGGAGGAGGAAGGTTGGTTACACAGGGGCTGTAGCAGCAGTCTGTGCTCCAGCTGCCTTTGATGCAGCTCAACCATACACTGGAGCATATTGGTTTGATCTTCCAGCAGCCTCAGCATTGAATCCTGCCTCCTCTCATCACGCTGCCGCCACATTTGAGCTTCAGCCCTATCTTCAGCCCGCCACTTACTCTCTTCAGCCCGCCACCTCTCCTCCCGGTCATTTTGTGCTTTCCTGCACTCTGACATTATTTGCCTCCACGCATTTGTCTGTGCTCTGTCAGTGTGGGAGAACAGCATGAGCTCAGAGAACATTTCATCACGAGTGCGTTTTTTTTCTTTCTAATCTTCACTAGCCTCTGGGAAGGAGAAGATCCTGTGATCATTGAAACACATGCAGCTGGTGGAGAAAAAAAAAGGGACAGCGGTATTTAAAAAGACACATTTTATAAAACAATGGCTACACTCTTTCAGGGTAAACCTTGCTGTTAACATTACATACATAGCACATGTGCTTTCATTACAAGGTCGCATTTTGTCTCCCCCCACCACGTGGCTACCCCCTCAACCCTCCCCCTCCCCGTGGCTAATAGTGGGGAACATTTCTGTTCAGCCACAGGCAAACAGCCCAGCAGGAACGGGCACCTCTGAGTGTCTCCTGAAGAAAAGCACCCTATTTCAACCAGGTGACCATGAATGATATCTCACTCTCCTGAGGATAACACAGAGAGATAAAGAACGGATGTTGTTTGAACGCCAGCAAACATACACTGCAATGCTTTGTTGTACAATGATTCCCGAGTACATGCTACTGGCCTGGAGTGGTAAAGTGTCCTGCCATGGAGGAAGCAATAAGGCTGCCCTCCCCAGAAACCTTTTGCAAAGGCTTTGGGAGTACATCCAGGAGAGCTGCGAATGCCAGGGCAAATTAATCCTTTCACATGCTTGCTTTTAAACCATGTACAGTATTTTTAAAGGTACACTCACCGGAGGTCCCTTCTCCGCCTGTCGGGTCCAGGAGGCAGCCTTGGGTGGGTTCGGGGGGTACTGGCTCCAGGTCCAGAGTGAGAAACAGTTCCTGGCTGTCGGGAAAACTGGTTTCTCTGCTTGCTTGCTGTGAGCGATCTACAACCTCATCATCATCATCATCTTCTTCATCCCCAAAACCTGCTTCCATGTTGCCTCCATCTCCATTGAAGGAGTCAAACAACACGGCTGGAGTAGTGGTGGCTGAACCCCCTAAAATGGCATGCAGTTCATCATAGAAGCGGCATGTTTGGGGCTCTGACCCGGAGCGGCCGTTCACCTCTCTGGTTTTCTGGTAGGCTTGCCTCAGCTCCTTAAGTTTCACGCGGCACTGCTTTGGGTCCCTGTTATGGCCTCTGTCCTTCATGCCCTGGGAGATTTTGACAAAGGTTTTGGCATTTCAAAAACTGGAACGGAGTTCTAATAGCACGGATTCCTCTCCCCATACAGCGATCAGATCCCGTACCTCCTGTTCAGTCCATGCTGGAGCTCTTTTGCGATTCTGGGACCCCATCATGGTCACCTCTGCTGATGAGCTCTGCATGGTCACCTCTGCTGATGAGCTCTGGATGGTCACCTGCAGCTTGCCACGCTGGCCAAACAGGAAATGAGATTCAAAAGTTCGCAGTTCTTTTACTGTCCACCTGGCCAGTGCATCTGAGTTGAGAGTGCTGTCCAGAGCGGTCACAATGGAGCACTCTGGGATAGCTCCCGGAGGCCAATACTGTCGAATTGTGTCCACAGTACCCCAAATTCGACCCGGCAAGGCCGATTTAAGCACTAAGCCACTTGTCAGGGGTGGAATAAGGAAATCGATTTTAAGAGCCCTTTAAGTCGAAAAAAAGGGCTTCATCGTGTGGACGGGTGCAGGTTTACGTCGATTTAACACTGCTAAATGTGACCTAAAGTCCTAGTGTAAACCAGGGCTCAGTGACTGTCAAGTCGAGGCTATCAGAGCTGTTTTGGAAATTTTTGATGAAATGGTTCATGCTCTGAACGAAATAACACGGCGGGTTCGAAAGCCAGAGCTGAAGCCTATGCATGTCTCAGAAATGTGCAAGACTTGAACTTTCTGTACTGCATGTTTTTTATGCAGACAGTGCTCATGCAAACAAACCACCTCTCCAATCTTCTTCAATGAAAAGACTAACATATTAGACAGCAATAGTGATGGCTATATCCATGTCAGAGTCTGTACGAAAGGAAATGAGAGGTGCATCCTCAACCTTTAATGACATTAATGAACTGTGCCAGAAAGTTACCCTGGCTCTTGTGCATCTCACAAAGGGGTTATTTCCACAAAACTGTGCAGGAAGGAAAAGTCCTCTGTTGAGAAACCCAAGGACTATATAGGCATGAAATATCGTACAGAACTCTGGGTACCCTTATTAAGGAAGACTACTTTTCTGAGAATGCCCTGTTCATTTTCAAGTCCCTTGCAGACAGTCTCTCTTCCGAGAGCCCATCAGATGAAAATGTAGGCACTATCTCCACCACTTACAGTATCGATCAAGGCAATCTGAACTGTGAAATCAAATTTTTCCCCCCAGATTTCAAAGATAGCAACGCTGACACAAGTAACGAAGAGGAACCTACCCAGCTTGAAAAAAGGCTGCAATTCTTTCATGAAAGGGCACCGTGGGACACCCTTCCAAATCTGTCAAAACTCCACACGTTTTACTTAACTACCCCGGTGACTACAACATCAGCTGAGAGAAGCTTTTCTTCCTTGCAGTAATTGAAAATGTACCTGAAGACTACAGTGACCGAAGCTCGTTGTTTCCAACCAGGCAATACTACAGATCAAAAGAGGGCAAGCCGTTAACAGACAGGACATTATTACGAGGTTCGCAAGCAGAAAGGACCGACGCCTACAATGCTTTTGATAAGGTAAGATCAGTACTTTTTAAAGCATTTACATTTGTTATTACTTAATGGTTAGTTGTCACAAAAATATGACCGTGCATGGACAGAAAATCAGGAGAACGGTATCAGTTGTGAAAAGTACCCAGATTTGGGTCCTGTTTAGTAGCAATATTTTTTTTAAAAAAACACATTGTTTATGGTTTAAATTTCAGTCCTTTCTTGGATACACCACTCACAAAAAAAAAGATATAATAGGATTAGGACATGTTTTTGTTAAAGTATTCCATATCAGTGCCATCTATTTATTAAGAATGGAAAGTTAGCACCTGACAACCCTGAAACAGGTAGTTGCTCTGTTTTCTTTCTGATTAAGAACACCAGCTAGTCATCTCAACAATACTTAGGTGCAGTTGTCATGGTGTGAGGGGTATTTTTTTGTTCTTATTTTATTTTTTTAAGTAAAAGCTTGAGAAGGGGTTAATAAGTGCCAATATTAACATTAAAACTGTTTTAACAATGTCCAAATTACGTTTGCCAGTGATGTTCGGTAACAACTGACTTGTTATATTTTATTTAAAGTCATTTATCCCTGAGAGATTTGGGTAATTAAAACCCAGTGGGTACCCATGCTGACTGCTACATGAAACATGTTGGGTTTTTTTAAGTATGGGAAGGATACGCAATTCTACAAACCCCATTACTTAGTGCCAAACAAAACGTTTTTATTAAAATTAAAAAAGATTATTTTTCCATCAAAACCGCTCTTGATTTGGATATAATAATAAAGCTGTATGTATCGGAGTTGGGGTTCTATTTATTCACAAGATTGATTCTGGCAGTTTATCCTGAAGTAGCACACCTAAGAAGCAAATGACAGAATGCGTAAGAACTTCTGTGAGCGCTTTAAAAAAAAAAGAGAGAGAAAATCTCTCAGAGTCATTCACTTATGAATTGGCCTTGCTGCTTAACCATATATTAAGACAGCTTTCTTGTTAAGATATTTATGCACGTATGGATGATACAACCAGTTTTCTTCATGTGTAGCTCTCTTTTAGAACAGTCGCCATCTGCTATTGCATAGTATTGTAAAACATGACGTCAAAAGTAGCTCTAGCTACTTCAAAATTCCTTTTTCTTTTGGGTACCTGCCCTGAACCCCGCTGCATACTATCAGAACATTTGAATTGTGCTCCCCCACTATCAGCAGTTATGGGTCACCTCTGCCCTCCCATGATCCAAATCTAACACCTTCTTGACTTGCACTGTTGCACTATAATAGTGCAATATTTGACTTGCACTATTATACATTTCCAACAAGTTCCATGAGAACTTTATTAACCCTGGAGCCTTAAATTCATACACACATGATTCCAGCCATCACAGAGGTTATGCACTCCATTCTGGAGAGAGAAGTACTAGAAAGGGAGGGAGTCTGGTCAGTTTATTATCATTAATGGTGTTAAATTGGAGTCACAAAAGAAAAAGAAGAGGGTTTAGATGGGAGGAGAAAATACCTTTCATTCATATGAAAAGTTGAAATAGTACTGCTTGCTCCTTGTTAATAGAACAGTCTGCAGCTGTGCAAGTAACTAAAAAAAATCAGCTCTGTATTAAAATTTTATTTTGTGAGCACAAATCAATAAAAAAATTGATTTAGAAAGGATTTTCTCCTCCACTTAGTATCATTAATAATTGTCATTATGTCTCTGGCTTTTCATGTCTATCATTGAATGATAGGATTCTGTAATACAAGAGACATACGCTTCCATCTGGAATTTGACACCACTAGTCTGAGAGAACTGAGGTGCTGGGGGAGAGGGGGGAGGGTGCATGTGTGCCGGAAATCCAGATATAATCAGAGAACAAAGATTCATTTCCTACAATGATAGGTATGTCAAGTCTATTTCAAAAGCCTATAGCAGTAGTTCCAGTCTTAATATTGCTAATCATATTAGCTAAATATCACAGCAGGTAAAATGAGTTTTCAATAACACTGCTGAGTAATTTTCCAGCTAGTTTCACGCTTAGGATAATCTTATTTTTTTCATTGTCAGTTTTGCATGGATATACTGGGGCAATTATCTTCAGGCATTTGGAAACTAAGCTAGCACAGCAGTTTGCCAGTCTGCCTCACTGTGACCCACCGTGGTGTTTGTGTTATGCATGCCAGTTGTTATTAGCTCACGTGTGTGGAATACCATTTTCCTCTTTATTGGTTTAACATAACACTATAGCACGTGGGGTATTTATGGAAAGGGCAGAATTTGAATTCATGGGCTCAGTACAGGTGTCTGGTAACCATGCCCAGGTAATTTCAGTCATGCCATTTTTAATGCAATAATAAATATTATGTATGAAACTAAAGAGACGGAAAAAAATAATTGTGATTGTTTATGTAGTGACCACAGCTTGCTCAGTGTGGTACAAACATGGATCTGATCTGATTTTATATTATAAGGCCCACAGGCACCAACTTCTCCATTGTGCTGGTGGGCGCTCGACCCCTGGTTCTGCCCCAGGCCCCGCCCCCACTCCACCCCTTCCCTCAAGGCCACATCTCTTCCCACCCCCACCTCTTCCTGCCCCGTTCCACCCGCTCCCGCAAGCGCACCACATCCTTGCTCCTACCCACCAGCCTCCTGCATACTGTGAAACAGCTGATTGCAGAGGGTAGGAGGCGCAGGGAGGGAGGTGGGAGGCACTGTTGGTGGAGCCTGCCAGGGAGCAGGAGGTGCTGGGGGGAGGGGAAGTGCTGATGGGGGGCTGCCAGTGGGTGCTCAGCACCCATCATATTTTCCCCATCAGTTCTCCAGCCCCAGAGCACCACCGGAGTCGGTGCCTATGATAAGGCCATGATTACCCCTTCCTACCATGGTAAACTCGACACATGCAAGCATATGGTGCTCAATATATCTCCTCTCAGAGTAGATAACAGGGGGTAGCCATCCAGTTGCACTGTCGTCTCAGGATTTGCTTATATATTGGAGAATATGCATGAAGTATATGCTCCTCTGTTTTATATTCTGTTTCATACCACCCATTTCCCCCACAGTACAAATCCCTGGAGCCTTTTTGCCATTAATGCCCTGCTTGGGCCTATGGATTCCCCAACTCCCAAGGGTAGGAGAGTGCAAAGGCAGAAAATGCTCCACTGCATAGTATTAATTTTGGTGAAAAATTGCCATGAGCTAGGAGGGGAATGATATTTCAATAGGAGCCATTCCCTGGTTCCATTCCAACAACACTCAGCCGTGAGTCTCCAAAATCCACTGAGCTTCAACCCAGCTGCACAGTTCATGCCAAGAGTTCTCTGTGGGATCTGATGAAATGAGATGATGTTGCTTCTTCGGCTTCTCTCCCTCATCGCGTGCAAAGATAAGATGTATGCATAGACAGCCCAAAGTTCAGTCATTGCGGACATTCTTTAAAATAGATATGAAATATGTATCTCTAATACATTCCACGTGGTGGGTTAAATCTTAAAACACCTCATACAGAAAGTGCTTTAAGGAAGAATTGGAATAAGAAGAGGCAGCTTGTTTGATTGGTGAATCTTCTGGAAAAAAACCTAGACATTTTATTTTTTTTTTTTGCAATTCAGCTTGATGCAGACTGTGTGTTGTTCAATCTTCTACACAAAGAAACGAGGCAGAAGCATGCCTGACTTTGGAACTATTTCTAAAAAATATGCTTCTATTTTCCCAAGCCATGAAAGAAAGTGGAAGACCATTTTTCTGGGCTTTGGGGCTAAAATGAAACGTGCCGTCTTGAGGGTTCCCCCTGCCCTTAACTCAGCCCTTAGAGAAGAGATCGCACTTGCACATTGCTTCCTCAGACATGCCTGTGTCCTTTCTGCTGATACTAATCTGCCCTTAGGACGGAGTCGGGCCACCAAACATTTCACCAGGACTTTTGGATTTGATTCAGAAAATGTATCCTTGGCAACACAAACACATGCTTCTAAAATAGCTTTTTTTCCAGTTAAAATGACATGCTACATAACTACAGCTTCAAAACAAATACACAGGGCCAGATCCTCAGCTGGTGTAAACTGACATATCTTACTTGAGTGATGAGAAGCTGTTTGGGCAGCATAAAGTGTGAGAGGCTGAAGGAAAAAAAGTGACTGCTTTAGCCTGTCCTCTGCCCCCAGATGGAAAGAAAATAATGGTTCCCACCCTTTTATCTCAGGTTCGAGTGTAACAGTTAAACCAGGAGCTAGCCAATCAGCATTCCAGATTTATTTAAAATAAAAGAAGGTGAATTTTCTCTTATTTCTCAAATTAAAAGCGCAAAAGCTTTGTCAACTTGGAGGAGCACTCTGATACTGATGCAGCGGATACTTTATTAGATCTCTGAGACATTTGACTCTGATTTAGGATCTACTTAGACCGCAGTCCTGAGAACATTTCTGCCTCTCTCTAACTTTACGTGCTTCAAGTAGTCCATGGGACTACTCACAGGTCTCAATCCTGCAAAGACCTATGTGCATGCTTAACTTCATGCATTGTCAGTAGTCCTATTGACTTCAGACTATTCACAATGTATCAAATTAAGCATATGTATAAGCATTCTCAGAACCATTAATCAATATTCCTATGCCAATTGGAGCCACAATTATTCCTTCATGTGGTTAATACTAGAACACAGAATTGTGCCAATTTTTTTCTTTCCACCAGAAGATTAAGAGATCTTCTCTTCCTAGAACAAACATTGCTATACATTCTTTATTCTGATTTTTATATATTTTACTTTAATATTTTGTCTTTGTTTAAGGAAGGTCATCATTTCTTAATAAATGATGACTAAAAAGAAGTGGTGCGGGGAGTGAATTAAATTGGCTGCTGGGCCTCAACCTGCTGCTGAAAAGTTAGCCAGGCTACTGAGACTATGAGACAGAGGGAAAATAGGTCCAGAGAGAGCAGGCAATGTTACAAGAGTGAGATAGGGTTAGAGGGGAAACAAAGAAATAGATTCCAAATAGTCTAGAAAAAGGTATTATCTTTTCTACTGTTATTTTACAAGGATGCTTTTCGTAGAGAAAGCCCTCCATAAAATGCTTTAAAAAAATGAAATGTAAGATTAATGACTCACACTTTAAAAAGCAATAAGCCTGTCCATGGACTGTACACTTTATTTTGATGTATTCTACAATGGTGGTAGTCTATTATGCACTTGTTAGGTGGCTGAAGGCCATCACATTTGGGTTCCCAGCTTCAATACCTCAGGGGCTCCAATATCCTAATAATGCACACCCTGTAGTGCCTTATTGCTATGTAAGAACACAGGTTTTCTCAAGTTCCAGTCCCAATTCAATAGACCCCAGTGTTCTCCATCTAAGAATAACCCTTCCTACTTCAGTTACCCCACCTGCACCTCATTGGGGCCCCACCACTTAACTCTATTATTTAATGCAAAGCTGGCATGTGGTTTACCAGCATTCTCATTTGTTGACCTGGGGCCTAGTCCAATGGGAAACAATCCAATGACTTCAATGGGAGTTTGTTGGTGTCCTTAATGAGGTGCATAGGAAAGACATGTCACATCAAACATGTGGACCTGTTTTCTGACTGGTAACACTGTATGTATGAGAGCTGAGTCAGAAAAACAGAGGCCATGATATGTATCTACCTTTTAGTGGCGTTGTGAGTCAGAGCACTGAAGAGCATACTTTTGAAAATCTAAATAATGTTTTCCAAGTGCTATATACGTGCAAAATACTATATTACTAAACTCAGGCATCAGATTGATAGGATCATGGCTCCCGCCCTGCAGTCAATTCACCAGACTATATAATGCAGTCTTTAAGGAAGAAGCAGCTATAAATCCCTGTCACTTCAGACATTTCTGTGTGAGACTTTATGTAAAAGTAGCATTTTTCAATTACAAAAAAATACAAAGGAAAATATGTCATATGGGAACTAAGTTTTTACACACATGAAAAATTAGCAACAATGATGAAATTTCACAGCAGTTTCATGAACTCAAAAAACAGGCGAATTTCCTTGACAAACATTTCTTGACAAATCTTTCACACAGCTCTAATTACCACTGTCCAGTATCAGAATCAGAATGATTGGGGCAATTTAAAACTGGAGCTGAAGACCAAAGACAGAGCACAATCAAGATAGCTACGCGAATGGATAAGAGTCAAAGGAACAGCCAGACCCGAGGAACTTTCAAGATGAGAGTGGCTACCATGGGTGGTGGGTATAATAGGCATGGGGAGGCTCATACTCCCCTGGCACTGCCATGGCCGTCAGACCCCCAGTTGTGGGGTTTGGGGAGGAAGTTTTTGATTTATTATGCCCCATGCAGGTTCCAGGGCAGCTGAGGAGGCGATATGTTCTATTCAGCTTCCTGGGTTCATCATCCTTGGACTCCAGGGAAATTACTGATGAACCCAGGAAGCTGAGTAGAAAATACCGCCTCCTCAGTCCCCCAAGAAACTGCATGGGGTATATCAAAAGCTTCTTCCAGAGGAGAGCAGAAAGATGGTGTTCTCCAAGCGGCTCGGGGTCTGGGAAGGGGAGGCGCGGCACAGTGCAGCTTTGGCCGGCTCGGGGCTCCTCCGGGCAAGGAAGGGGAGTGTCAGTCTGGTTCGGGTGCGGGGGGGGTCTGGGGAAGGGTTGCCAACTCTGACTGAAGCTATTCCATGAGATTTTATTTTCCAACATGACAATTTCATTTTCTTAAAATATCCTATTAAAATCTACCGGATTGCTTTCAATAGTCACCAGGAGATCGATGCCGATTCCAGGAGACTCCAGGCCAATCCTGGAGGATTGGCAACCCTAGTCTGGGGGCTATAATGTAGTGTGAGAAACTGCTACCTGTAAGAATTTGCTACCTGTCACAGTTAATCGTATGTAAGGGATTGTAAAAAAACAAAAACAAAAAACAAAAAAAACTGCTATCGGATGTAGCAAATTCCTACAGATAGTAGTTTCTTGCAGTACTCCCATCGCAGTGGTATGGATCTCAGGGGATCTCAGGGCTCCGGCCATGGTGGGAGGGGGTTGTCTTGGGGCTCCATCTGTGGTGGGGAGTGGTGGAAAGGGCAGAGCCAGGGCTAGTCTCCCCAAAGGGGGCTCCACCTGCCACCAATGGTGGCTACTCTAATTGAACAACCAGAGCCAAGGAAGTCAGGCATTAGTACTGAGAGAAATTAACTTTATATCGTTGCTTCTCTGAACACAGTATCTCTAATCAGATATTAGATCTTAATGAGTCTTGCGAGTACACTGTGAACAAACAGATGTCACATGAGTACAGTGGAATCACAAATGTATATGTGACGCACACACCTCCTGGATGTGGTGCTCCATCCCATGTAGTGGCACCAACACCACAGAGATTACTAAATCTGCTACAGCCTTAGCTAACAGCCATGTGGCTTTTAGCTCATGCATTTAGCTCCAAAGGTCCCAGGTTTGATCCCGCCTGCCGACGACTGGTGTCTGTCAATGTTACATATATATTAGGCTTTGACCACAGAAGGGATTTACTCTAATTACAGTCCCTGGTGTAGAGAGGCTCCTGATGGCAGGCTTCACTGTTTGCAACAGTGGAGTTTACTCCAGTGCCTAAGCTTTATAGGTGCAAATATCAGCTTTGCCTGTCAACATTAAGGGTTGCATCAGAACAGCTACACTGAAGACTGTAACTGGTGCAAACCCCCAGTTTAGACAAGGACTTAAATTGGAAGATCTGCAGGGAAAGGAACATATCTATCTAGTTTGTATAGCACTTACCACAATGGCGCCCAGACCCTGACTGCATTATAAGGGCTGTGAATGCAATAGAAATGATTATTGTTCCACTGTACACATAAGATACTATTACTGGAAATCCCTGTTTATACCACTTTTCTAAGCACAAAGTAGAGTTAAGTTATTTTTCAAAAAAATGCTTTTCCAAGGTGTGAGCTGACTGGCTTAGTGGATAGAGTTTGGAGGGAAAAAAGACCTGATTGAAGTTAGAAATTACATAAATCACATTAGAACTATAATTTTCAAATTCATTGTGTGAAGTAATTAATCAAAGCATGGCTGAGTTATAGTACTTGAGAGACTTTGATCTGACAGCTAGAAGAAATAGAGAGAAACTACTGGGTATCAAGCTACAGAGTTAGAACGTAAAATGTTTCTCCATGCTCGTCACAAGTTTAATTACTTCTTTTTTTTCCGCTGACAGACCCAAATTAAAATAAATGGGCCACATCGAGGCAAATCTCAAATGCATGGAGTGCTTAAGAATATATTGTTCCTGTAATGCAGGAATTCCATGACATTTATGAATAAAGCTGTTCAATTCTTTTCCCCTTCAAATGGGGGTGGGGGTGTAGTGGAAAGGGAGAAATAGATTATGCCAGAGAAGGATCACCTGATATTGACAAGACTGTATTTTATATGCTTGGTTGGACAGTTTTAAAAACATTTTTATTTTTTACATTATGTGCACTTTTATGCACATATATGGCAGTGTGTGACAAAGATAATTATGATAAACCAACACAAGCAAATGCTCGGTGGTCATATATTAAGCAAACTTCTTAAATACTATCATTCCCTATTCACACAGGTGAGCAGTTTCAACTTTTGTAGCAAATACAGACTTCCTTATTACGTTTGGGAGCCCTCAATGTGAAGTGATTTTTTTTTTAATTTTTAAACTTGGCAGGTTAAAAAACAAAACAGAACCTCTCTTTGAAGTGTATTTGAAATGACTTAGTTGGAATCACTGTTAACAATTTAGGATTTTAGGACCCAGTTCAGTACTGTTACATCAAGAGTACTATTACTGCACTGTTTGTTGTTACAGGTACTTAGGGAAGTAAATCTTGGACTACTTCATGCACCATAGCCAGTACTGTACCCTCAACAGCCAAAAGTCAGGACCAAACATTTTAGTCATCTGGCTTAAACAAATCATGAGATTTGAACAAATAAACGGCATTGTGCTATAAGTCTGCCTTCTAGGTTTCGGCTTGTCCCAAACATGTTCCAGGCTGAACATTTCAGGCTGAACCTTAAAAAGCACATGCAAGAAATGCAGTCATTTTTCCCTTCCACTCTCCCTCCTGGCTGGTAGGAAGGATTCTACATACCGTCTCATCTCTGGGGTGATGGAGCTGTCATTCTTTCCTTCTCTATCATCTTCCCAGCTACCTCCCTACTTCCGTCAACTGACACACACATTTGGCCACCTTCTCCCCTCACATTCTCCTGCCCTTGAGTTGGTACCTCTGCATAAGTACATGAGACACAGCACATAGTTGTTTAATGTGGAAGGGATTAGGGAAAATTCATTTTGCCGGTTGGAGTGACCAGCCAACTGCAGGTGAGTCATTGGTTGCTGCTGGCATCGAGCCATATTCCCTCTGAGTACTCTGCAGCAGCACTCAGGCAGAAGTACCCCCAGGACAAGCTACATGAGCCACTGTGAAAGACGGAATTTTGAGTCATGCTCAGGGAGGCCAGATACATTCATTTATGTGCACAGGTATCCTGCAGCGCTTGTGGATGTGTCTGGAGCTGGGGGAGAAGGTGTACAGTTGTAATGTTCTGCAGCTTTTGTCGGGACATATGCCTGGAAGCAGCATAATTCAGAAGATGTGAAAGCACTCTGCCTGTGCATTTTACTAGCAAAATTATCACCTTAACTTTTTTTGTTTTAATTATTTTTAAAACATGTCAGTTCATCTTCCTGGTCCTGAATCCATAAGGTGCTGAGCACTTTCTGTGAGATGCTGGCATCCTCAAACCCAATTTACTTCCCCTGGAAATGAGGGAACTCAGAAATTCACATGAAGTCTGAGCCTTGGAGGAATAGATAATAAATGAACAGAAAAGATCCAAAAAAACCCACTTCCTGAAAACAAAAGCAACACACAAAACATTGCCACACTTAGCCATTTTAAAGCAAAGACATGACTTAAGTCATATAGGCTGTGCAGTTTTAGACACAATGCACTTTGCTAGGCCTAGCCTCGCTATATCCTTCCTGAGGCCCTGTTTCCTTCCAGGCTCAAGTGTTTTCTCAGACTCCTGATCTCAGTTCTCAGACTGTCATTTGCAGAGTTCTCATGTCACCAAAACTTTGTTTTGCAATCCCCATGCTCCAAGGACTTTCCAAAGGCTCCCTCTGTCACTTGCCAGTGAGACTAAAGAACAGTAGCGCAGAAGTAAACAGGAAAGGCAAAGCTGTTAAAAACAAAAAACAAAAAAACTGACTCCTTCCTTGCTGCACAATAATTCACTTAAATAGAGATAAAATGTGTAATAGCTTTGTTTACGGACTTCAGATGAGATGCACCATTGTTTGAGCAAGGTTCTTTAAAAAGTACATAAGTGTCAAAAATTCTCAGCCATAAGGAATGACAGGACTTTCATATGCTTGATTTTCACAAACCGGCATGGAAAAATTATGTAAGGTGCACCTTTTTTTGTAAATTATTTTCAGCTCTGTTAAATCAGCGCACAAGAGAGAATGTATACAGTGGAAGGTCAGAGGGTGAACTTCATCAGCTAAAAAATTTGTGTTGACCCCCCCCTCCACTCCCAAAAAAAGATAACCCTAGATGTCACTAATCCTGGCAGCATTACTTGGGAAATTCTTTTCCCAGGATATCCTCTCCTTAAACACGTTCACCAATGTCTTACACACAGTCAAGGTTTTACTAATAGCAGACAAGGTCTCTTCCCTCCAACCCCAATTCCATCTTCCTTGGATAAATACTTTTACTGTGGCAAACACAACAGAAAAAATTGGTTAAGCAGAACAATCCACAGGAAAGGGGAAGGAGAAGGAAAGAAATGGGAGATTAAAAAAAAAAAAGAGGGGGTGGAGATTAAGCTCAGTAAAGGAAAATGTTCGGGTAAAAAAGGAAAAATGGGAGAGCCACAGAAAGGATAAGGAAAATGGAGAATTCAAACACAGAGCGTAGGAGTAAGGAGGGATAGATAGGAAAGGAATATAAGCCAATTCATTTCAAATGGAGGAGAATATCCCTATTCTAACCATAAATAAATTATGGACTGGTTTACTGGCAACCTGGTTCCTCCCTATTTAAATCTTACCTGTACGCAGCAGATGCAGACATTTTAAAGCCATAAGGGATCACTGTGATCATCTACTCTGACCTGCTGTGTAATACAGATCATAGTGCTTCCCTGAACTAAAGCATATCTTTTAGGTCAAGGATTGGCAACCTTTGACACACGGCCCTCCAGGGTAAGCCCCCTGGCGGGTCGGGCTGGTTTGTTTACCTCAGCCCGCGTCGCTTCCCACGGCCCCCATTGGCCTGGAGCAGCAAACCGCGGCCAGTGGAATCAGCCCACAATCAGCCGAACCTGCGGACACAGCAGGTAAGCAAACCAGCCTGGCCCGCCAGGGTGCTTACCCTGTTCTTTATCAGTGCCCTGTTCTCTTTGCTATTTACCACTCCATCAGCCTTTGTGTCATCTAAAAACTTTATCAATGATGACTTTATTTTCTTCCAGTTTGTTGATAAAAATGTTAAATTGTGTAGGGCCAAGAAGAGATCCTTCCAGGACCTCATTAGAAACCCATTTGCTTGATGATTCCCTGTTTACAATTACATTTTGAGACCTATCAGTTATCCAGTTTGTAATCCATTTCATGTGTGCCATGTTGATTTTGTATCATTCTAATTTCTTAATCAAAATGCCATGCGGTACCAAGTCAAATGCCTTCCAGAAGTTTATGTATATTACATCACCACTCTTACCTTTACGGACCAAATCTGTAACCTTAAAAAAATATATTGAGTTACTTTGATGCAATCTATTTTCTATTTTTAACGTGTATATTTGCTGCAGGTCACAACCATTGCTGGCCAGCATGATAGATCCATTGCTGGCCAGCATGGTACAGGGTATAAAATTGCATCTAGTAAGAGAACCTCCCACACTCTGTCCCATACATTTGCCTCCAAAATTCCACTGTTTGCCACTCCTATTTGCCTGCCATATAGTACTGAATGGGGAAATTGGGCAACATGCTACAAATGGAGGCATTTGGGTGACTGGGACTCCTATGGTGAAGACAGTGAATTCAATTCCCAGCTTTGTCATACACTCCCTATGACACTGGGCAAGTGATTTAATTTTCTTGTGCCTCAGTTCCCCATCTGTAATAGGGATTGCACTTTCTTTCTCTCACCATTTTCCGCCTTTTTTATTAGAATCCTTTTAGACTGAAAGCTCTTTAGAGCAAGGACTGTCTCTTACTAAGTGCATATATAGTGCCTAGAACAATGGGACATTGATCTCTGTTGTGGCCTCTAAACAATGCAGTAACTTTCCATCAAAAAACATTTTGACAGAAAGTGGCCTTTTATTTTCCAAAATGAATTTTTCACAAAATAATTGTTTCTTTGAGAGATCTTCAGTTATTTGAGGGGGGGGGAAACAAACAAACCAGAAACCAAAACATTTTCAGTTTCTATTTTGTTTTTCTCATTGTCTCTCTTTCCCTGCCTCTTATTGTTTGTTTCTGGAAAGGTGTGGAGGAGGGGAAGCCAGAAAACAAAAATTAAAAAAAAGTTGTTTTCAGGGGGTTGTTTTTGTTTTTCTCAAAAAAAAATTGAGACATTTTAAAAACAAAACCCCAAAAACTTTAAAAATCTCCAATTGGGTAAAAAAGGGTATTTTTTTAAAACCGGATCCAATAATATGAATAATATCCTGGTGATCCTGACTGAACAATCTTGCCCTGCACTAGCAGAATGGCTCTAGTCCTGATTGTATGGCCCCATCACACCTGTGTTCCGACATCTCTGAAATTCAATGAAATTGATGCACTTTGGAATAGCATAACCCTTGGTTCCTTTTCTAATTTTCAAAGCACTGTAGAAACTAAGTCCTCAACATCCCATGAGAGAGATGTAGGAAGCAAGTATCCCTATTTCACAGACCAGGACACTGATGCTATTTTCTTTCCTTAAGGTCATTCAGTAGTATTTGGCACAGCCCTAAAGCACATGCCTGTCTCATTTGAAAAAAAAATTTCTGAAGGGCAGTGTTTTTATGTATTTCCTTATTGGGAATTATTTTGTCTTACTTTAAGTTGCATCCATTAATTTGACGGCTACTTAAACTGTAGCCATGAATAAATTTTGGCTGGAAATTAGAAGACAGTTTCAAACCATCAGAGTGAGGTTCTGGAATAACCTCCCGATAGAAGCATTGGAGGCAAGTGACCTAATAAGTTTTAACATGGCATTTGATAAGTTTATTAATGGAATTACATGCAAGGGATGTCTGCATCAGCAGGGGGCTGGATTTGAAGACTCAGGAAGTCCCTTCCAGTTCTATGTTCCTATGTTTTGATACATTTGATTAGAAAAACTAGTTGACTAATGACAGGTTCCCCCATTACCCTTGTATCCGAGCACCTCAATCTTTAGTGCATTTATCATCACTACACCACTGTGTGGTAGAGCAGTAATATTAGCCCCACTTTACAGATGTTAAACTGAGGCATAGAGTCTAAGTCAGTGGTGGGCAACCTGCGGCCGTCAGCATAATCCGCTGGAGGGCCATGAGGCAGTTTGTTTACATTGACCATCCGCAGGCACGGCCACCCGCAGCTCCCAGTTCCTGGAACAATGGGAGCTGCAGGAAGCCATGGGCTGCAGAGACATGCTAGCCGTCGCTTCCTGCAGCTCCCATTGGCCAGGAACGGCGAACCACGGCCACTGGGAGCTGCGGGCAGCCGTGCCTGTGGACGGTCAATGTAAACAAACTATCATGCAGCCCAGACTGTCTTGCAGCAGATTACCCTAACAGGCCATGTATAGCCCACGGGCCATAGGTTGCCCACCACTAGTCTAAGTGAATTGCCCAAGGTCACACAGGAAGCCTATAACAGAGCAGACAATTGAATGCTGGTCTCTCAAGTCCTAGGCTAGTGCCCAAACTACTGCACCATCCATCCTCTCACCTTAAATATTAGCTCAGAGGCTTAAATGTGTGGAAATTTAGTTTGTTGGTACAAAGAATCTCTTTCTCTCTGATGGAATTTGCATATTTGCCATACATAAAATGCATTGGCTAGGAGATTTACAGCATGTAAGGATAGAGGGCTTGCATGGTTAAAGTCGATTGAAACAGGAGGGGGAGCTCTCACCATAGCAGCCCAGGAGGTAAGGGAGGGGCACACTGCCTTCTCCTGCCAGGGAGAGCTCTGCTTTTGCTTTTAGCAGAGGAAAGGGGAGCTGCTTCCTTTCTCTCCTGATACCTTTTAACCTCTGGGTTTTGAAAGCAAGATATCCCTCTAAAAATGCCCTTTGAGTCAATAAGAGGGCCAGCAGTAATGTACTGTACCTTGTTTGTTGGGTTATGTGGGGAAAAGCACGTTAACTTCCCTTCCACAAGAGAAGTTCTCTCAGAAGGGAATTCTGATGCTCCTTTAGAGATAGACTCTTGGATATTTACTTTTTCAAACATGCACATCTAATGGCAAGGGAAGAATTGTTCAAGGGGGTGGGGGCAGGGTCATTCAGTAGTTCCTAAAAAGACTTTACAGCAAGGTCAAATAAAATAATTGCCACATCCCCTAAAGTTGGACTTGTGCATTCTTGCCTGCATGTTAAATCTTTGAAATATTTGACATTTTAACATTTCTAATGTTGTGAAAGAAGAGAGGTTTATTTTAATAGGAGCTTGTAAAGAGAGAGTGAGAGAGATTATAATGTTGGACAGGAGTAAAGAGATCTGGCTTCTAGTCCCAGTTCTTCTACTGTGAATTCCTATATGACCTTGCCCAGGATCATGATCTCTCTATGCCTCACTACCCCCTCCCTGCCTCCCATCTACAAAAGGATGATAATAAGACTTCCCTACCTTACAGATTTGTTACAAGGATTAGTTAATTAATGTTTTGTAAAGTACTTTGAGATCCTTGGATTTCAGGCAGTTGTACTATAACTGTGCAAAGTATTAATGCCTCCCAAAACTTCTGTGGGAATTTGCTTGAATTTAGAGAAGAATTCAGTTCTGCTCATGGTTTTGTGTTCATTTCCCACAGTTATTCGATCAATTTTTACACGCAATCATAGAAAGTAAATATTAAGCTTGCAAATTCAAGTATTTATACAGGAAATGTTACATTTAAAAACAGGATGGGACACTGCTGGACTTAAGAGGGGCAGGATTCACGAAACCCCATACCAGGGCCATGGTAAAGGGAACTTAAATGAGCTAGACAAGAATCTCACTGCACTCTTTGCCACTAGGACCATATCATTCACACGCAGTTGTTCTGTGCAAATATATGAGAGAAAATATAAGAACATACGAATGAACATATTGGGTCAGACCAATGGTTCATCTAGCCCAGTGTCCTGTCTTCCAACAGTGGCCAGTGCCAGGTAATTCAAAGGAAATGAACAGAACAAGGCAATCATCAAGTGATCCATCACTTGCCATCCATTCCCAGCTTCTGGCAGTCAGAGGTGGAGACATCCGGAGCATGGGGTTGCATCTCTGACAATCGTGGCTAACAGCCAATGATGGAACTATTTGCCATGAACTTCTCATTCTTTCTGGAACCCAATTATACTTTTGGCCTTCATGACATTCCCGAGCAAGGAGTTCCACAGGTTGACTGTGCATTGTGTGAAGTACTTCCTTTTGTTTGTTTTAAATCTGCTGCCTATTAATTTCATTGAATGACCCCCTGATTCTTGTGTGATGTGAAGGAGTAAATAACACTTCTTACTCACTTTCTCCACACCACTCGTGATTTTATAGACCTCTTTATCATATCCCCTCTTAGTTGTTTCTTTTCCAAGCTAAGGGTATGTCTACACTACGAAATTAGGTCGAATTTATAGAAGTCGGTTTTTTTAGAAATCGGTTTTATATATTCGAGTGTGTGTGTCCCCACAGAAAATGCTCTAAGTGCATTAAGTGCATTAACTCGGCGGAGTGCTTCCACAGTACCGAGGCAAGTGTCGACTTCCGGAGTGTTGCACTGTGGGTAGCTATCCCACAGTTCCCGCAGTCTCCGCTGCCCATTGGAATTCTGGGTTGAGATCCCAATGCCTGATGGGGCTAAAACATTGTCGCGAGTGGTTCTGGGTACATATCGTCAGGCCCCCGTTCCCTCCCTCCCTCCGTGAAAGCAAGGGCAGACAATCGTTTCGCACCTTTTTTCCTGAGTTACCTGTGCAGACGCCATACCACGGCAAGCATGGAGCCAGCTCAGCTCACTGTCACCGTATGTCTCCTGGGTGCTGGCAGACGCGGTATTGCATTGCTACACAGCAGCAGCAACCCATTGCCTTGTGGCAGCAGACGATGCAATACGACTGGTAGCCTGTGTGAGGTCGATCAGGAGTGTCTGGGCAGACATGGGCATAGGGACTAAATTTGGAGTGACTTGATCAAGTCATTCTCTTTAGTCCTGCAGTCAGTCCTATTGAACCATCTTATGGTGAGCAGGCAGGCAATACAGATGCTAACAGTCCTATTGCATCATCTTCTGCTGGGCAGGCAAGAGATGAGGATGGCTAGCAGTCCTATTGTACCATCTTCTGCCGAGCAGCCATGAGATGTGGATGGCATGCAGTCCTTCTGCACCGTCTGCTGCCAGCCAAAGATGTAAAAGATAGATGGAGTGTATCAAAACAAGAAATTGACCAGATTTGTTTTATACTCATTTGCAAATCCCTTCCCCCCCCCCCGCCCACCCCCCGTCTAGGGGACTCATTTCTCTAGGTCACACTGCAGTCACTCACAGAGAAGGTGCAGTGTGGTAAATCTAGCCATGTATCAATCAAAGGCCAGACTAACCTCCTTGTTCCAATAAGAACAATAACTTAGGTGCACCATTTCTTATTGGAACCCTCCGTGAAGTCCTGCCTGAAATACTCCTTGATGTAAAGCCACCCCCTTTGTTGATTTTAGCTCCCTGTAAGCCAACCCTGTAAGCCGTGTCGTCAGTCGCCCCTCCCTGCGTCAGAGCAACAGCAAACAATCGTGCGTCTGAGTTGAGAGTGCTGTCCAGAGCGGTCACAATGGAGCACTCTGGGATAGCTCCCGGAGGCCAATACCATCGAATTGTGTCCACAGTACCCCAAATTCGACCCGGCAAGGCTGATTTAAGAGCTAATCCACTTGTCAGGGGTGGAGTAAGGAAATCGATTTTAAGAGCCCTTTAAGTCGAAATAAAGGGCTTCATCGTGTGGACAGGTGCAGGTTTACATCGATTTAAAGCTGCTAAATTCGACCTAAAGTCCTAGTGTAGACCAGGGCTTTGTCCAGTCTTCAATCTCTCCTCATATGGAAATCCTTCCATACTCTTAATCATTTTTGTTGCCCTTCTCAGTACCTTTTCCAAATCTAATATATCTTTTTTGAGATGAGGTGACCAGAACTGCACTCAGTATTCAAGGTGTGGGCATATCATGGATTTATATAGTGGCATTGTGATATTTTCTGTCTTATTACCTAGCCATTTTCTCATGGTTCTTAATATTCTGTTAGGTTTTTTGACTGCTGCTGTACATTGAGTAGGATGTTTTCATGCACATTGAGCAGATATTATCATATTCAGATATGACAGTGATATCTAAATATTTATCATTTGTATTTCTGTAGAACTCAGATGTTCCAGTCAGTCCCATTGTGCTGGGCATTGTAAAAACACAGAGTAGTAAAAGACAGTCCTTGTCCTAAAAAGCTTACAGTCTAACTTGATGCAACAAGTGGTGTAACAAACAAATAGAGGAATTGGGGAAGGAAGATGAGTGCAACAGTGACAGGAATGCACAGTTATATAGCCTAGCTTTATGCACAGCTAGGAGATTTCAAATATTTCTAGGGGGAATTAATATATAAACAAATGAGAGATATCATTCGAATCAGTCATGCCTACTGGCCTTTGCCTTATCCATTAGCAATTTATAAGTGGATGTTGCAGAAGAATCAAAAGGAAGATATGTCAGATAGGTGATAGAAGGGTAAACAGGTGAAATTAAATTTCTTCACTCAGCCCATAAGTCTTACAGTATCATGACTTCATTTTTTACTAGGATAATTACTTTTTATTTTATTTATAATTACATTTAAGGCTTAGTGACCTATAAAAGGAAATCTTTAAATGGTCTAAAATTGCCTAATCCTATTTATCTGCAAGTTCTCTCTGTACTGTACCTTTTCCTGAAAGAAATAAAGCCTCATTTTCTACCACAAACCATTGTCCTGATTATGAATCTGATCCAAAGTCCACTGCAGTCAGTGGAAAGATGATAGGTTTGAACTAATCAGGGAACAGAATCAATAGCATGTAACTTAGGCCCAATTAGAAATAATCAATACTTCTTGAAGTTTAAATGCTGAGTAGTAAATATTTCAAATGGTTATCAACCCATAGAGTTAAAAAAAAATCAGCTGAGTGAATTAAAAAGACAAATAAGTTTGAAAGATCTGTCATTGATATTCCACAAGCAGGAAAGTTTAATTTATAAAGTACATTTTTCAAGTAAAATTAGTCACTGCAAATTATTCTTTCAGATTTATTATTCTATCATTCATATGGTGAATGGGCTTCAGATAATATTAATGAATCATCCTAGTAAGGCAAAATTAGGTTCAGTGCTTAAATGTGATCAGTCAAGTTTTCCAAGAGATTTGCTACCATTTACTGTTTGGTGTAAAGATTTCACGTCTTTTTTTAGGGGACACGCCCATTGTGAGGTGATGAGTCAACCCTGAACTAGAACCTGATTAAGCCATATGCTGTGATAAGTCATGCCTGTGTTAGGCTCCAGCCAATCATGTGCCAGGAGATGCTCAGGGCAGGTATATAAGCCTGACTGGAGAAACAGCAGCTCAAGCTGCCCGATGTCACTTTATGGCTTGGAATTCTCCCTTGCCTCATTGTGGTAACAGACTCCACAGGCCTTAGCCTGCTCCAGCCCTGCCCTTGCTCCAGCCTAGCTTCCAGCCCTAACTTCGCCTTGTGCCAACCCTGCTCTTGACTTCTGACTCTGGCTTTGACCTCTGGCTCTGGCTACCACTGCACCAACCACAAGGCCTGACCTGCCACATCTTGGTTTCTGACACCCTTGCCATCAAGCAGCAACACATAAAATCCATAACCAAATTAGTATATCAAGATGGTTTTTAGAGCTAAGCTATGCCCAAAACCAGGACACTCAATGGCACATACTCTCAAGGTATTCCATGAACAAAGCAGCAATCCCTCAATTGGATGCCCTGTTACAAAACATTAATGATAAAGTCACAGGGAAATATCAAAAATGTGATCCAGTAAATCTGAATGCAAACAATTTAAGAAATTAATATTTAACAATGGATGCTGAGGGGAAAAAATGGAATCAAAATCTGACAGCCTGGAAAACACTAAATCATGCAACAATAATAACTATCACACTAAAAGGGAAATGAACTATTTTGGAATTGCTTGGAGATAGCACATAAACAAACAAGGAGCCATAAACTACATATTGTTGCTCAGCCCAAAGAGAAGATACAATTGTTTTCCTTGAAAAATGGCTCTTGAAAACACTAGCAAAGGATGTCCCAATGTATGTAATATGGAAACAGCATGTAGTCTGCTGAGAGACTGGACCAAAGGCAACTAGTGTACAAAGCAGTCTGTGATTGTGAAAAATTAAATTGAGGAGGTAGGGAGAGAGAGAGAAGAATTTTATTAATGATATCTAGAAGGAAAGGAAAGTTCACTTCTAAAGGGGATGGAATCTACATATTCTCAAATTTGGGACACAGACTAAGAAATGTTCACTTCTTCCTGAAAAAAGCATCACAAAAGCAGAGTCTAGAAGCAGCTTTGTTGTTTCCAGCTAAATTTTGGGTCAAGTGCAAATGAAAAATGTACTTATTTTCAGACTATGAATCTGAAGCATTGTTTTTGTACGGGATCAATAATACAATGGAAGAGAATAAATGGGGATCAGAGGAACACATTGGAACTTCACTAAGGGACTATTTGTCATCATGCCTTTTTCTCCCTATGGATTCAATAAATAGAACAATAGAACTGCACTGAGGCTTGATAGAGTTGAACGTTTAGCTATGTTTTAATTGCTGTAAGAGCTTTTTGAAGGAAAGTTTTATTTCCATTTTTTCTCTATATTTTCTTCTTTCTTAGAAGTTCATCTTTTCTTAACTATTTTGAGGGAGTCCTGGGAAGAAATTGACTAAACACAGCTGTGAAGAAATCATCATTTTTCCTATTTTGCCCATTTTGATGATACCCAAACTTTACACTTCATTTGCCTCTAGCACGCCATCTCCCGACTATTCCAAAATCCACCACTTATATGCAGGACAGTTGGCTGAAGTGGATACTGGACAAAATGATGGTGGTGTAAATGGGAAGAGAGAAAGTTTTAGGACCAAGTTCCCACCATTATGTCACCTTCTATTGAGAGGGTCTGCTGTCAGATCTTCAAATCAATCAGCAGCCTTGAGGTTCATTTGGACTCCTTGTTGCTGCTGGAATCCCAAGTGGCTCCAGCCAAGAAAAACATTTTCCACTTGAAGATGTCTAGAAAACAGTTCCCTGTTCTTATTAAGTAATAGCTTGGCTACAGTAATTTGAAGCCTTCATGACCTCCAAGCCAAATTATTGCAAATCACTCTATCCAAGTATGAGCATATGGTCCTTTTAAAATGCTATTTTAGTCCATAAAATGTTATTTTAGTCCAGAATACAGCAGTTTATCTCTTCACTATCATCAGCCACTGAGTGCACATCACCCCAATGTTTGCCATAAACTATAGGGTCAAGGTCAAAATAAGGCCTTCCATGAAATTAGCCCTCAAATATAACTACCTCCTTTAGCAGCTATGTTCCTTCATGAACTATAAAGTTATCAACATCAAGTGAAAAGCTCCGGAGAGGAGAGGATAGTGCTTTCTTGCGAAAGTCATTGCCTGAAAAGTAGGAGGACCACTAACATCATGGTCTTCAGAATGAAGGGAAACACACACTTCTTCGGCTTCATTTAATACAACTAAAAACAGCAAAGGAAAAGAAATTGAAGAGGAGAAAGAAGATGTGGAGACATGAAGGCAAAGCAAGGAGATGGGGGAAGAGAGAAGGAAATTAAAACTAAATAACAAAATAATTCTTCTCACTGCCTGGGAAAGTAGGGAGAAAAATTAGGCCATGGATCATTTGTAGAATTGGTTTTTAACTCCTTGGGAGGTGTTCAGATATTACAATAATTGATGCCATTATAAAAACCTCAATAGATTAGTAAGTTATAGAGTGGTAGCTAGTGTAGCTCTTAGAACAACTAACAATTTGGTTTGAATTTGTGAGAGTTCTGACTGTAACATTTGTAAATGCTTCCACATAACGATTAGGTACTCATACAGCCTCTGTTCAAAAAGAGAGCCATGTTGGTTTCTAGGAGATGGCAGAATTCTCTTGGAGAAAAATCAGTCCCAACTAAAAAAAAATGATTTTACGTAAAGACCTTCTTAAATATAAACATATTTGACAGCAGCTATTGTTATTCACTGAGTTCCTTCACATCTGAATAAATGGCAGAAAAATAGTTTTATTCAAATATCACTATATCCTAAAATGTTAAATAGATGTTCTTGCCTTTTCTTTTAATCTTTTTTGTATACAGAAGTGATATTTGCTTCGAACTGAAACTGCTGTCTTCCCTTTTCTATAGGCCACTTAGTGAAAGAAGCATTCAGAAAACGGAGATCAAAAATTGAACTCACTTTTTTTTCCACTTTTACTGTGAAATATCCTTTGTGGACATTCTTAAAACAAATTGAACAACTGGGTAAATACTTTCCTGGGGAAGCAACTTGGACCTAGCAAGAATGAAAGAAAAGTGCACCAAGACCTTCACAAATGAGCGGCTGGGAGAAGGCAGGTGGGAGACTGTGCTTCATGAAAGCAACCCACAGTCCAATTTCATTTCAATAATGTTTGTAATTTTCTTCCTATTGGGATGGCTGGAGGTACAGCTGCCCTATATTTGTGTCCATGTGCCCAGCTTTTGCTAAAAGTGACCTTGACAAATAAAACGTGAAGCAAATAATATACTTGCTGTTTTAAAATTGTATAGTCAATAAATGAAACAATAATCTTTCCTAATTTAGTGTGTGCTGGCTTGCTATTGTGGACCTGAGAATTCCACAGCTGCACAACACAAAGGCATGCTGCCTACACAATGTGTGTCTCCAGCAGCTGTGCCTTCCATTGACTGGAGCTAACAGAAATGTAGATCAAGTGCTAACAATGAGAGATCAGTGCTGTAACATTACCATGAGAATGAGCACACCAGACTCTGAGTATATCTTTTTTATTGTTATAAAGTTTCTCAAGAATTTTTTTTTTTTTTTGTAAAGTATCTTAGAATCAGGCAGCAGCATGTTTCCTAATACAAATATTGACAGGACTCCTTCAGCTTATTTGGAATTTTCCTGTGAAAGCCTCGGCAATATGGTAATACCCCTTCACCACTTCTCACACCTTTGTTCTGACTGTTGGCACCAGGAAGTCCTTATTGTTTTAATCAATACCATTGGAGTGATGACATTTTTTTCTTGTGGTGACAGACATGGTGCATTTCCTTGCTTTAAGTTCTCATGAAAGATTTCTGTGCTGTGTTCTGTATTTACAAAAGAAAATATGTTGCTCCCCCCTCACCCTGTTTTCATTTTAGTTTTGAATTGTGTTACTTTAGGGCCTAATCTTTTTACTTCTTCACACACAAATAGCCCCAAAGAAGGCAATGGAGCTACTGGCATGAGTTACAATTACTCACATGAGTAAGGTTTTCAAGATTGGGATTTACTCTTTTGGAGCAAAATTTCCCCCACCAAAATACACACACACACACTTTAACTGTATTCTTATTCACTAGCTCACATTTTAAATAGAGAGAAAAGATGGGTGAGGTAATATCTTAAGTTAATATCTCAATAAAAGATATTACCTCACCCACCTTGTCTCTCTCATTCTGGTACCAACACAGCTACAACATCACTGCATTATAATACTTTATAGTCATTTTAATGAGCTGGTACCAAATTCATACAGTATGATTAATGTTATTACAAGCCCAGATTATGTCTGGGCCTCAAGTGGATGCACTGACCTAACTTTCAAGCTTTCTTAAGAAGCAAAAAAGGGCACATGATCAGTGCCTAAAAAATACTGTGCAGGTCGCTTTAAACAGAGGTACACCCTCTAAAGAGACTTTAGAGTGCCTTGCAGGGAAGCAGAGGGTGTAGGACATCTTCTCCCACCTTTTGTGGCCCATGTAAGGGCTGTTCCGAACTTCAACCCCCTGTGCTATGGGGAGAGCAGGGCCTGTTCCCTCCATACTACCCAGGAGGGAGCAAGTGAGGCCACGGGTCAAGTCTACACACTCCCGTGGAATGGAGCTGGTCAGCCAGCCGTGCAGGGGGAGTAAGCTTCAATCCTTAAAGAGATGTAGGAGATTGTACACACTTCTGTGCACCTGGAAACTCTGACATATGAGTTTCATGAAGGCTGTTGTCAGTAGAGTGAGGACTCCACTTTTCTCTCTGACCTGCTTAGAATCCCATCCATCCCAGATTTCCCCTTTTCCTCTTCAGTCTGTTCTGGGTCTCCCTAGCATGCCCACTTTCTCCCAATCTCCAGTTGCCTTCTCCCAGCATCACTACACAACACTTCCCCCTGCAGTGCTGCCCTTTATCCTGGAAGTGGTAGGCCATACTGCAAAGGGAAGATTTTCCTAGCAGTTCTGGTGGGAATAGATGGAGACAGAGCATACACAGAGTAGTTCCAGTGGACCTGGTATCAGGAGAATGATTGGCCTAGCAGCCCTCCTTTGAGAAACTGGGACAAACAGGGAAGCCCCCCAAGACAAATAGAGAAAACTCAATTTGTTTACATAGGGCAGTAGATGTTCACAGCCCAGTACAATGAGTAAAGTGTGCAGGACAAACAAAGTTTCTAACTTCAAATGTTTACAATTTAAAGGCACACAAGTTTACAGAGCCTGCTTATAGCAGCTGCACACACAATAGTTGATCCTCATATACATTTTAAAATCCCCTCCACCTTTTTTTCCCCCCTGCCTTGATCAAGTAAATACGTGATTTCTCATCTCCTTTGATAAGTGTCTCAAAGACAGACTTTGTAATTCCCTTGGGTTTTTCTAGCTTTTCTCCCCCTCCATGGCTCAGACTTCCCATTTGCCTATGAACTTGGCATCATTCTGTCCTCATCAAACTGTCCTTTCAACCCCATCCCCGAGCACACTCCTACGGACCATAATTGAGGTCAATAAGAGTTTTTCCATTAACTTCAATGGGAATAGGATCAGGGCATATATATGCCAGTATACCTACTACCAGAGTCTCACCAGTCTTAGCATACGTCATTGCTTAAATTATACTTTTGTTGAAATGCTCGTCTCTGTTATCCTCTTCTTTGATGGTTTCCTCATTATGCCAGCACTCCAGATTTCAGCATGTGCAAAATGCTGCTACCTACCTTCTCACAAATCGCATGCTCATTGTCAAACAACTCCACTAGTTCCCCAGCTATTTTAGGATCCAGTTCCAGTTGCCCACTGTGTTTTAAAAACCCTCCATGGACTAACTCCAGCCTACTCAAAAGAACACAGACGTAAAGTATATAAGATTTTAAGAAACCAAATTTTGATTCATTAAGAAATCTAGGTCTCAGGCCTGTGAGTTGCTTAGTACCCTTGCCTCCAACTGAAATTGTTTGTCAATGTGTCTTTCAGTGAGCTTGCCCAGGTGTAATTGCCTGGAACTTGGTAAATAATTCTGTTGATAATGCACAAAAAGAGAGCTCACGCCCAGCCTTGCAAAACCAACACAGCAATAACACATATGACTAAGTACACATGAGGAGAAGATCTGCTAATAAGTGCCATTTTCACTGAGTAATTTTTCCAAGACGAAACATACAAGTGAGCATCCCAAGGAGGCAACTGAACATAGGCAGGATGAAAATAGTAACTGTTGCCGTTTGGAACTTGCAAAGGCAAATGTATTAGATACATATACCTTTGGAGCATTTTAGATTTCCCTCAGAAGATTTCACAAGCAACTGGGTCATTGAACCAGGTGTTAACGGTTTTTGTTGTTGTTTTTTAAATTCATCTGCACATGATTTTCTATCGACACTACAGCAAAAACCTCAAAGATTTGGGGGGAGGGGGTCTAGCCCCCAAATTAATAGTCTATCTAGGTATAAAAATATAATTAGAAATGCCATGCTTTGTGTTTCTGAACAACATTTCTATATGATATGGTTCAAATCTGTTACTTATCAACATATGTCTCCAACAGAAAGAAATATAAACATGAAGACAAAAGTTACAGGTACTTTACCAGCTGAGAGACAGAAAAATACAACCAGAAGCTACTAGGGGCAAGATGGTCACTTTAGAAATACAACTGTTTAGCTGTGCCAAATTTAAAGGGTCAGACCCAAAAAGGAAGTCTTATAAGAGGGCAAAGCTGCCTTGTGGAAGGTTAAAAGGGATCATTCCCTTTTTGTGGTAAGTAGTCTGAGAGTCAGGACTATTTTGGGGGTGGGCTTATTATTGTTATGTTACAGTAACAGAATTTTTTTAAGATAGATAAGATTAAAACATTTAAATATTTTATAGCATACGGAACTTACTATAATGCTTAGATGCAACGGTAGCAAGTATATTACAAAGGCTGAGGGGAAAATAAATGTGCTAAACTTGTTTAGAGTATGTGGAGGTTTGTGGGGGAGAGAGGTTTGTTTGTTTAAACATGTGTGCTGATTGTTGTCTCACATTTGGTGGCAACTGTAGAAAATAAAACTTGCTGTAAAATGCTTTTGGAAGAGAACTTAAGGTGTCCACTTTAGGCTTGAACATAGACACCTAACACTGCTCTCTCGTCAACTATGAAGATTTCTCAAAACAAAAAAAGGCATGTAGGAAATGTCTGGTTGTTCCATGTAACTGATTGAGTAAACCTGTACAGTGAGAGACTCAGAACTTCATGTGTGTTTCAGATGGGGAAATACCGTTGAGCCGCTACCCCTGTGCCTAGCAAAAATTGACTGGGTTTAAATAAGAATCAGACAGGGATAGCTTAAAGTGGTCATTACAGGAGTCTTGTGTATGTGGTACTTAATGCAAGTTTTGCCAACTAATGTAACTGTCTCAGGTACTACAGCTGTTTCAGGTGTGCACTTGCTAAATGTGCAGGGTGACATTTTCCAGAGTGCTCAACATGGTAAAGGAGGACTTGTGGCACCTTAGAGACTAACCAATTCATTTGAGCTTAAGCTTTCATGAGCTACAGCTCACTTCATTGGATGCATGCAGTGGAAAATACAGTGGGGAGATTTTATATACACAGAGAACATGAAACAATGGGTGTTACCATACACACTGTAATGAGAGTGATCAAGTAAGGTGAGCTATTACCAGCAGGAGAGAAAAAAAACCTTTTGTAGTGATAATCAAGGTGGGCCATTTCCAGCAGTTGACAAGAATGTGTGAGGAACAGTAGGGGAGGGGGGAAATAAACATGGGGAAATAGTTTTACTTTGTGTAATGACACATCCACTCCCTGTCTTTATCAAGCCTAATATAATGGTGTCCAGTTCGCAAATTAATTCCAATTCAGCAGTCTCTCATTGGAGTCTGTTTTTGAAGTTTTTTTGTTGAAGAATTGCCACTTTTAGGTCTGTAATCGAGTGACCAGAGAGATTGAAGTGTTCTCCGACTGGTTTTTGAAGGTTATAATTCCTGACATCTGATTTGTGTCCATTTATTCTTTTACGTAGGGACTGTCCAGTTTGGCCAATGTACATGGCAGAGGGGCATTGCTGGCACATGATGGCATATATCACATTGGTAGATGTGCAGGTGAACGAGCCTCTGATGATGTGGCTGATGTGATTAGGCCCTATGATTTTGTCTCCTGAATAGATATGTGGACACAGTTGGCAACGGGCTTTGTTGCAAGGATAGGTTCCTGGGTTAGTGTTTTTGTTGTGTGATGTGTGGTTGCTGGTGAGTATTTGCTTCAGGTTGGGGGGCTGCCTGTAAGCAAGGACTGCCTGTCTCCCAAGATCTGTGAGAGTGATGGGTTGTCCTTCAGGATAGGTTGTAGATCCTTGATGATGGGCTGGAGAGGTTTTAGTTGGGGGCAGAAGGTGATGGCTAGTGGCGTTCTGTTATTTTCTTTGTTGGGCCTGTCCTGCAGTAGGTAACTTCTGGGTACTCTTCTGGATCTGTCAATCTGTTTCTTCACTTCAGCAGATGGGCATTGTAGTTGTGGAAATGCTTGATAGAGATCTTTGTCTCTGTCTGAGGGGTTGGAGCAAATGTGGTTGTATCATAGAGCTTGGCTGTAGACAATAGATCCTCCTTTTCTTTTTGCGGATACAGACTAACACTGCTGCTACTCTGCAACATGGTAAAAGTACCCTTGAAGTTAGTGGTAGTAGAAGTAAAAAAAACCTCATTAAAGTAATCAACTCACAATTTATTTATTTTTTAACATCCAGGCCTCTGGGTTTTTTTTAAAACTTACATTAAACTGAGTTTGCATCTAATCAGCTCTCATTTATAAAAGATCTGTACCTTCTTATTATCAACAACAAATAGCAAAAAAGAGAAGCCTGAGTTTAAATGCGAGTTTTGACCCTGGCTCCTGGTGAAAGCTAATGTACCACACAAAAAAAGAGAGCGAGAGAGAACCCAGTATATGGTTTATCAAAGGCCATTTCAAAGCTTGATATAAAGTTCAAACCTTTTGCAGCACACATTATGATTAAGATGACATATTTAGTGGCACTGCATTCATCTTTTGACAATAACCTACCATGTGTCATAGGTGATGGGTGTTGGAGATTTCAGTCAATAATTAAAGAGAAACTTCTCATTTTTGAGGAGGAAAAGTTATAATTTTTATTAGCACACCATTGATTCAATTGCACCCTCCATTTTAAAGTCCTGAACAAATTCCATAAGCATTCAAAAATTAGTTACTTTAAAAAAACCTTAATACATTGCCATTTAAGAGCCATCCCTGTCCCCTACCTAAACAAATTGCTATGACTCTTTCACCTATGGACAATAGTAAGTCACATTCTTTGGACTTGCACGTAGTGTTCTTTAGAAATCAGACTGTTACAAATGACTTCAAGCTTCTCTATAGGATAGTTGCAAGGTGAATGCAAGGTTAGAGTGGAATTAGAGGTACAGCTACTGCTATACTTTTTCAGATTAAAATCTCACTAATATTTAATGTTTGAATTTAAGCAAAATGCTAAATGTTTAAAGAGTAAAGTTCTTTTGATTATTAAACCAGCATTAAAGCAAGATGGAAATTAGATTGCAATACATTCCATTAGGCCCCATGCTGTTACGCTCACAAGTGATGATCACTTTTCAGAAATATGTTGGCCAAGGAAGACAGCTAAGAAATGCTCATTTTAGTTTAAAGATTTATTTCCAGATATAATTCACATCTTAGGAGTGGTAAGATCACTTTGTGGAATTTCAAAATAGTGCAGCAAGCAAAAACTAGTTCAAGATTTCCTCCACCACCATACTTCCACCTACTCCCTGTCCTTCTCTACCCCCTTTTTAATGTTGCTGCCAGAAGGGAGCAACTCAATACCAGCCCTACAGTAAGCATCCCCATGTGTGGACAGCATTAGTAGTATAAGAATTAAGATGATCTGAGGATGAGTTTTCCCTGATAGAAATATCTATTCAAAAGTCTGAGAACCCCCCCACCAAAAAAAGATTGGCAATTGACTAGAACTCCTATGAAATAAATTGAACAATCTGACACATGAGATCCATTTTTTACTATCAAGCAAATTCCTGACTTCATTGGCTGCGAACCAACACAGGATAAAATGTGCACTAGAGACACAAGGTGGGTGAGGTAATATTTTATTGGATCAATATTAACTCACCTGCCTTGTCTCTCTAATATCCTGGGACCAACATAGCTACAACACCACTGCATTCAGAATAAACACTTTCTACAGCAGGTGGAGATAGTGCCATAGTATATACAAATGCCAATCTGTGCTTTGTAACCTGCGAACAGTTTAGAAAATCATAGTATATGCAGAAAAAAAGAGAAGCAAGGCTAACGACATTGTCAGCATTTGAAAATACCATTCTAGATTTGAAACACACGTCCTGTCATATTGTCTCCTCATTTAAAAGAGGAGGAAGGAAAGGGGATTATTATATTTAAATGTAGATCCATCATATTATTTTAAAACAGATATTTTACAAATAAAATCGTACTCCTTCTTCCAAACGTTTACTTTCAAATGCTGGCATGGCAGAGCATTGATCCTTTTTGGTACCAGGGACTGCAGTCATCCAAGCACTCGCCTTCACCCACCACCCAGCTAAGGGGAAACTAATCTTCTGCAGCACTGCCTGAGGATTGAAGCAGGCAAGTCTTCTAATATTTAAAATGGTGGAGGGAAGAAGAGGGAAAAATACTGTGAAACCTTTCAGACTGGTGACATTTTGGTCCAAATCTGCTAATTGTCTTGAAATTCCTACAAACCCAGTGGGGAAGAAATCATCCAGATACCCAGATATTTTAGATTTGACAGCCATGGCATGCCTGGGAATATAGTGGAATCCAGCAGAGTTGATAATCATAGAACATCGGGGTTGGAAGGGACTTCAGATCATCTTGTCCAACCCCCTGCTCAAAGCAGACCAATCCCCAATTTTTGCCCTAGAGCCCTAAATGGCCCCCTCAGGGAATGAACTCACACCCCCTGGGTTTAACAGGCCAATGCTCAAACCACTGAGCTATCCCTCCCCCTGGCATGTCACGGATAACATCGCCAACAACTGGACCAAACTCAGTGTTTCCTCCCTCACTGAATAAAAGTAGAGACCAGATATAACCACTTTCTACTTAGCCTATCCAACTGAATAATCAGCAGCGACAGCACTTTGTCTTCTAGGTGATTTATAAGCATTGACTAATTAATTCTCACGATTGGCACAGAAAACTTGCATTGGATTTTTTTTTTTTAAGTATTAACAGACATGGAAACTGAGTCATGGGTAGTAAGTGAATGGCCGAAGGCCCCAGACAGACTCAATCTAAAAACTGGATTAGGACTAAGGAATCCTGTCTTCCCGTCCTTCACTCATGTCACTAGACAACACCTCAGGTCTCAGCCCACCAATCTTCTAGAGTGCTGTCTCTGTTGTCACTAAAACTGTACTAATACTTCAAAACTATCACCAGTATTCATTCAGATGTTCAGATGAGATTATTTGAACTATGTTCATTCCTCTATGTTAATTTTGTATAAATATTCTAGCAGCAATATTTTGAGAAAGTGAATTTTGAGGAAGGAATTTTCTCTCAAGTGTGGCCTATGTAAGGGCCATCCAGAATTGCCCACTCAGGGGTGTGCAGGGCTGGTATTGAGTTGCTCCTTTCCGGCAGCAACGTTAAAAAGGGGGTGGAGAAGGACAGGGAGGAGGTGGAAGTATGGTGGTGGAGGAAATCTTGAATTAGTTTTTGCTTGCGGCACTATTTCAGCTTAGAAGTATGGTGAAGGTACATGCCAATTTAAGCACCCAGAAGCAGAATACTTGCACCCAAACTGATCATTCAGTTTTGTAAACAACTCAGATATAAATCTGTTATTCCCCCCATCTTTCCTTTGTCATGTACAACGCTTTCTGACAACTTTTATTACATTTTCTTAGGGCACTTTCCAATATGTGTGTAATTCAGAAGTGCCACTACACTAGACTAATCAGAAAGAGACTTTACTACACAAAACCTAAATCTTTGCACTGACTGTCCACTTAAATCATTTGGTTGAGTACTGAGCAGCAAGTGACAATAAATTTTTTTATCTCATTCAGGATGGAACTGTGTTTAATTAGGCATTGAAAAGAGACTTAACTTCTACAGTCCTCATCACAAATGGTTTTTGAAGCAGCTCAGTGATCTGAAACACCAATTAGTTTCAATTCACACCTATTATCTGTCCCTCATTACAGTGTTCAGTTCAGAATCCAAATTTGCCTCCATGCCAAACAACAATGACTTTTTCTTTATTTTTTAAAGTGTTTCTTCTAGTTGTTTTGAAAGCCATAGTGACAAAGGTCATTACTTAGAACTTAATAAAGATCACTTTTGGTGCGTCTCCCATTTCCCTTTTTCATTTTTATGCCAGCAGGGATCCTCATAGGCATATACTTTTGCTTCTCCTCCTCTCCCCTCCCCCCCAGACCTACCGCTGTGACTCCCCTATCCAGCCCTCCTATACAAGTCACTCACTCCCCCGCCCCCCCCAAAAACCGTTGACACACCACTGCACTCTATAGTACTCCATGATTTCTCCAAAAGTTTCTCCATTAACTGTCTGTTAATTGCCAACTTTCCCATATTCACCAGTCACCAGCCCAAAGTGCGAGAGATTCTCAGTTATTCTTAATCCAACTTTTACCATATACTGCTGCTGTGCTATCAAATTGGCCATGTCCCTGCGGGTATGACTTCTTGTTAGTCCTTTATTTGGTTCAAAGGCTGATGTTGTTTAGTGGTTAATGTTAATGAGGGGAAAAATGTGTTAGGATATAAATATTCAGGCCTGTGATAAGAATACACCTAAATTCTTAGCGTATTGGCCTTTACAGACAGGCCTGAATATCTATATCCTAACAAAATGCACTTTGTTTAAATTATATCTGCTGTTTTAATATCTTGCCTTTTGTTAATAAGCTTTAGGACATTAATTAAAATATACTCATCTGAACACTCAGAAAAACAGTAGAACAAGTAGCATCACAGTTACTTATAGGATAAAAATATCTTTGAGTGGCTGGTGTATCCCCTTATCATTTTTCCTTTGAATACCTCCATCATTACATTATGACATCTATTTATCTTAGTTGTCCCCTGAATATATCAAGCAGAAAAACAAACCACTTAAGAGCTCTGTACTCAGATAGCGTTTGGGGAGCCTGATCAGAGGACTGACCTGGCTCTTACTTGCAATGCCAGACACATATCACAGGCATCTATTTCAAAGAGAGTGCCTGTATCAAAGAGGATAAGGCAAAGAGTTGCCACTATTGGGCCCTGAACATGCTGACCCTATTCAACAATCTCCAATACAGGATTCATGCACTGCCCTTTTCTAATCAGGTAGGCATTACAACATGTAGAAAATGGAATTCGATCTTATTGCAATATCTGGCTACAGGTGCTGGTACTTGGGTTTGCTAGAACTCTGCTTCAAATATTGTAATAATAATAATTAATAATAATAAATCAAGCTTTGATAGCTTTGCCTGAAGCTTTGACTCTTCCCTTGTCAGATCTTGGTATTTGTTGGGAATCAAGAAAATTGAGCCACTGGGTTCAACCAATGGACTAACTATCATACATGGGTAATACTTTCATCCTTTATAGCATTAGTCCAAGAATCAGAAATAATTCCAGCTTTCAGCCCCTTTGAGACTAGCCAGAGAGATGAGTTTTCTAAGTTTATGTAGCCAACGTTCAGCATAGTGGCACTTTCTTTGAAAATGATTCAAGGGCAGAGACCATTAGACCTTAAACCAAAATGATATTTTATTGATTTGGAGCTGATTTCTCCCACATCCAAAGAGAGTATAGTCCTTAGATGGGGAACTATTTCTCTGGCTGTAAATACGTGTAATGGGTGAAAAATACTTATCATAACCTGGCTGTAATTTTTAACAGCATCATTTAAAATGATTAAGTGGTTATTTCATGCTTGGCATTAGCTATTACGGCTTGTGAGAATTAAGGAAATGTCTCCTCAGGATGTTTTGTTCAGCTCTTTTCTGTTAGTTTTAACTGTTTAATATTCCATAATTGAGGGAGCTTTTAGGTCAAATTCTACAAATTTGTTGAATTTTGTAATCAACTACAGAATTCAAAGTTCTCCACGGTTGCCCACCCCTATATTATATGTGCATGTAGCATAACGCTTTCAGAGAAAACAAATCAATAGGTCATTATTTCTGTGAACTAGGCTCACAGTATAGTCTGGGATGTTTTCATCCCTGTTTTCAAAAGCATTACATGGTGCCAATGAGAATAGAGTCTATGCTAATCTTAATCTTAATGTGGTCAGAAATTCCATGGGAAAGAAACAGCAGCAGGCATACAACCAGAACTGTTTACAAGATAAACAAAAAGTTTACTGCTTCCCATATACTAGGGAAACAGTTGGATTACACATCAGTGTCTGGTTGCTTTAGACAATACTACCAGGAAGTTAATGGAATTGGAACAAGGAAATTACTAGGACTCTGCACTCCATAAAAAAGTGTAATTAATCATTAGTAAAAAAAAAACAATGGACGCTCTGCTGATAAATTAACAAAGGAAAACGTAAATAATTTTCTGTAAAGGCTACATTGCTGTAAAAAGTTAAATTAGCTTTGTGTTCCTAAAGCTAAGACATCAAAAATTAGGGGGAGCGGAATGGTAATCTCATTATGCATTTCTGCTTGGAACACAACCAATGATGTGAGGCAGGTGCTTTAGTGTGGTCTTGCAAAGCAAGCATGACATCATAAAGTGACTGCTTTATTAATTTCACCCAAGAATGGTAGTGCTTCCACAAAGCATAAAAACCCACAGCCCTCCTTCAAGCACACAGGAAAGTCACTTCTTTCAATAAATGTTTCCCTTTAATGGAGTCAGTCCCCATTACGAACACCTGGACTTGCACTCTGGTGTCAGTTGACAAGCAGGCAAACCACCCCGATGCTTTGGAATCTTAGTGCCACAGTTTCTCCTCTGGAACAGTCTTCTTTCACACCATAAGGGTGGCCAGGCACTGTTTGTGGCAAGGCAAATGTCTCACACACAGGCTTCTAGGAGAAAGGGGTATAGATTGTAAGAGCTTTGGAATTTTGTCCTTTTGTTCTGTGTTTATACAGTTCCTAGTATAATAAGGTCTTGGCCCATGATTGTGGCTAATGGATGCTATGGCACTGATCATGACTGCGGACATTGTAACAGTGGCAGAGTTCTTCTGCCTTGCCTGAACATGTCTCTTAGCTGCTAGTTCCCCAGTTTCGTTTCTCTCTCCCCTGTACAAGGCATCTTAGCAGAGCTAAGCAAAAATCCAAGATGCAAACGAAATGAAATAACATCCTTATGCTGCACAGCAAAAACAGAGCCTTCCTCTTTCTGGAGAAAAATCTTTAAAAAAAAAAAAAGGCTAAAGACTAGCATTATTAAAATACTTGATGACACTTTGACTCTAATAGGAGAACGCTAATTTCTCTCTCCCTAGGTCCTAGATCTTCTTCTGAAAGTTCCAAAGAAGACTGTGATATAGTCTTCTCCTTAGAAAAATTAGTTCCAGGAGTTCCTGAAGACAGTCTTGAGGATGGAAATGTAGTCTTTCTTAACAGATGAATGTCAAAAACCACTTGATTTTTCCCTTTTCCAAATGCAAGAATTCTTCTAAATCCTTGTTTCCCACATAAGGAAAAAATGGTTTCTGTACTTCCTATCGATTAAAGTATCCAAAAATCTGTGATACTGCCTGGTCTTCAAGCATGTTTTACCCATGCTTTATAGAATGTCTAGTAGCAGCATACTGGCTAGGGTAAAATTTTGTAAAATGACCCTGTTGTACAGGTTTTACAGAACCAAAAGTCTGTTCTACTTGATCTTAAAGATTCTCCTGCTGGAAAAAATAGAGGTTACCCTGAAAAAGAATTTGAAGTGTGGTGAATAGCTAGCAGCCAACAGCGGATTTTTCTGTGTGAGTTTCGCCTGAGAGGAGAGTGGTAATTTTGTGTTCTTGAGGTGCAGTTTTGATTTTGGGGTGATTTTTTCAAGGTGTGTGGCTTGATCCAGTCCTTGCTGACAGCTCTTAGTGAGGGGGTGGTGCTGACTCAGTTTAAAACTCAGTCACTAGTGAACACTGAAGCTGTGTATAGAAATGGAAATTACCGCATCTGAGGTGGAAGAAAAACTCAGAGCTTAACATGCTCAAATCAAGAAGACCAGATAATCTCCATCTCAGAACATTGAAAGAAGTGGCACATGAGATCGTTTGTCCAATAACAAGGATTTTTAATAAATCTATTAGCAGGTACTACCATATGACTGGAGAATACCTAATATCATGCCTATATTTAAGAAAGGGAAAAACAGTGATCGGCCCAATTACAGACCTGTTAGTCTAACCTCAGTATATGCAAGACTTTGGAACAAACTGTGAAGGAAAGAATGATTAAATGCATAGAGGTAAAACAGAAAAGGGGATATAATGCTATGTGGGTTTACCAAAAGTAGATCATGCCAGGCTAACCTGATTTCCTTCTCTGATAAAATAACTGATTTTTTTTTTTTAGATAAGAGAAATGCAGTAGATATAATGTCCTTGGACTTCAGTAGAGCTTTTGATATTGACCACACTGAAAATTTTTAGTTAAATTAGAGAAGATCAGTTTAGTACAAGAATTGTATGGTGGATAAGGAACTGACTAAATGGGAGAAGGCGGCAGGTTGTGCTGAAAGGTGAACTATCAGACTGGAAGGAGGAGTTCCTCAAGGTTTTAGAATCAATCTTATTCAATATTTCCATTTATGACTTTGGCACAAAAAGTAGAACTGTGCTAATGAAATTTCCTGACAATATAGAGTTGGGAGGCGTCATCAATACAGAGGAGGATCAGACTATTATATAGGAAGATCTGGATAACCTTGAAGTCTGGGGTGACAACATGGGTAGTGCATGAACCACCCATGGGGGAGGCTTGCCCCTGGCCCTGCCCCTTATGCCTGAGGCCCTGCCCAGAACTTCCCACCATGGCCACCAGCCCCGGACTGCCCGAGCACCCCCATCCTCAGAATGCCAGGCAGCCGGCACACCCTCAGCACCCCCAGCCCCAGAGCACGGCCACGGTGCCCCCAGCCACAGTGCCGGAGCTCCAGGTGTCCAGCGCAGCCCTGGCACCCTCAGCCACAATACCGACACGCTAGGTGGGCAGTGCAGCCCTGGCATCCTCAGCCCCAGAGATCCAGGCAGGCGGAGTGACGACAAGTCCCAGCCACAGGCCACCTTAGCCACAGGTCGTGGGGGGCGGGAGGAGAAAGAAGAGTGGAAAGCCGAAGGGCGCCTGGGAGCAGAGCATGGGCGGGGGCAAGCCAGGCTGTTTGGGGAGACTTAAGCTCCCCCAGCCTGTGATACCTGCCACCCATGTGTGACAGAAACGGGATGAAAATCAATAGTACAACGTGTAAGGTCATGCACTTAGGATCTAATCATAAGAATTTCTGCTACAAGCTGGGGACTCATCAGTTTACAGTGATAAAGGAGGAGAGAGACATGGGTGTGCTGGTTGATCACAGGATGACTATGAGCCACCAATATGATACAGTTGCGAAAAAGGCAAATGTGATATAGGATACATCACACAAGGCATTTCCAGTAGAGATAGAGAAGTATTAATGCTACTGTATGGGTAAGACCTAAAGTGGAATACTGTGTATAGTTCTGGTTATCCATGTTCAAGAAAGATTAATTCAGACTGGAAGGGTGAAGAAAAGAACTACTAGGATGATGAGGGGAGTGGAGGGCCTCTTTTATGAGAGGAGACTGGAAAAACTTGGCTTGTTTAGTCTAGCAAAAAGAGGGTTGAGAGGGGACGTGATTACTCTTTATAAATACATTGGGGATAAACACCAAAGAAAGCCAAGAGCTATTTGAGCTAAACTGAAATTTTTGGTCAAGAACAAATGTATATACACTGGCCATGAGCAAATGCAGGTTAGAAATTAGTAGAAGGTTTCTAACCATCAGAGGAGTGAGGTTCTGGAACAGTCTCCCAACGTTAGTTGTGGGAGCAAACAACTCCTTTAGTTTTAAGACAGAGCTGGATAAATTTATGAGTGGGACTGTATGATGGGGTTGCTTGTGATGCTTGTTGGGGAGTAGGGCTCAGCAGCCCTGGAGGTCCCTCCTGGTTTCAGTCTTGTGCTCCTAAAACTCATGCTTCAGGGCTTCAGCTGGTCACCTGCTGGGGTCAGGAAGAGATTCCTTTCCCCAGTGTGTTCTTGGGCAGGGTTAAGGGGAAGAGTTGCGTCTCCTTCCTCTGAAGTGTCAGAGATGTCCATGGCTGGACATGGGGCATTAGATGGGGAGAGCCAGGGCTCTGAGGTAGCTGAGAGAGAGAATACTTGGTGCCAACTATTCTCTCTCAAGTGCATGGCTGGCTGCTTCTTGCTTGCATACTCAGTATGTAACTGGTGTCCATATGAGGGGATGGGGGAAAAAATTTCCCCAGGTCAGATTGGCAGTGACCTGCGGGATGGTGCAGTGACCTCTGCAGCATGGAGTGCAGGTCATTTGCCAGGATAATCTAGGTATATCTCACTTAATCAATTCCCTGCCATTGCAGTGGCCTCAGGTTGTGATATACCCGAAGTCAGACTAGATGATCTGGGGGACAGAAAATACCATGTTTCCTCTATATAAATCCATGGTATGCCCACATCTTGAATACTGTGTGCAGATGTGGTTGCCCCATCTCAAAAAAGATATATTGGAATTGAAAAAGGTTCAGAAAAGGGCAACAAAAAATATCAGGGGTATGGAACGGCTTCCGCATGAGGAGAGATTAATAAGACTGGGACTTTTCAGCTTGGAAAAGAGACAGCGAAGGGGAGATATGATTGAGGTCTATAAAATCATGATTGGTGTAGAGAAAGTAGATAAGGAAGTGTTAATTACTACCTCTCATAACACAAGAACTAGGGGTCACCAAATGAAGTGAATAGGTTTAAAACAAATAAAAGGAAGTATTTCTTCACACAGCGCACAGTCAACCTGTGAAACTCCTTGTCGGAGGATGTTGTGAAGGCCAAGACCATAACAGGGTTCAAAAAAGAACCAGATAAATTCATGGAGGATAGGTCTATCAATGGCTATTAGCCAGGATGGGCAGGAATGGTATCCCCAGCCTCTGTTTGCCAGAAGCTGGGAATGAGCGACAGGGGATGGATCACTTGATGATTACCTGTTCTGTTCATTCCCTCTGAGGCACCTGGCACTGACCACTGCCGGAAGACAGGATACTGGGGTAGATGGACCTTTGGTCTGACCCAGTAGGGCCATTCTTATGTTCTTATGGTCCCTTCTTGCCTTAAACTCTGACTCATGTCCACCTGTGGTGCTATGAAAGCTTGAGAGCCATGATAACGTGACTGAAAGCACTTGTGCAAAGTTAGTTTAGTATCTGAAAGTGAAAGAAAGACAGCTACAAAGTTTCGTTGATTTTATTGACCTGCCTGCCTATAGATTACTCGCATGATGCCGCCACAGATTTCCTCTGTCTTATCTCAGAACATTGTTTATAACATTCTGCCTTGATATGACCTGTAATCCTAAGAATATGATGGGGATACAAGTGTAAGGAGAACCTCCAGAAAATATGGTCAACAGCTTCACAGTGGTGCAGTGTCTAATAGAAGAAACTTCTGATGGAATGCAATAGCAAACTTGAGCCCTAGTCCTGCTTAGGAACTCACTCATGTGTCCAACTTTACACACAGTGAGTAGTTCCACTGAAATCATGGGGCCACTCACAGCTATTCAGAGTGCATAAATTTAAGCACATGTGTAAGTCTTTGCATGATCAGCGCCTTAGATACTGAACTCTCCCACTTGGAAAATAAGATCAGTAGCTTTGTAACAAAAGTAGAAGCAACTCAGGAACTGTACAAGAAAGTTAAACAATGACAATCAGCTATTGAGGATAAGAACAGATAATAAGCCCAAAGAACTACACAGCTGTTGAAACCAGGAAGGAACCATAATAGTGTTTTGAGGACTTTTAAAAAACTAGGGAGAAAAGGAAGAAATCTGCATTATTGGATTACTGGAGGAAATGGAGAACAATTATCCAGTTTCTTTATTTGAGATGTGGATCCACATAATCTAATAATAATTTGCTTTCTAATAATAACAAAGTTAAAATTGAATGCAAGCACTGGGCTGCAGGCCTCCAGCTGCAAAATGCAGAAAAACCAATGATAATGCACTTCCATAACCCTACGGACAGAAAATTAGTGTCACAAGCTGCATGTAATTCAACAAAATAGTTGTACCATTCCAAGACTAAAAGAAATGTATCTAGTAGAAGGACCATGACCTTCCAAAGAAGGAATATCAGTTCTACCTTGAACGATCTAGTGATCACTTAAGCACAAACGTTCCTGACCTTTGCACACACACAAAAATGAAAAACCAGGAATGTCTGTGTTCAAGTGGTCAACAGATTATTCAAGGTAGAGCTGATATTTGTCTTTCTCTGGAACATCATAGTCTTTCAATCTGATATGTGTTTTAATCCTGGAATAATAAAACTATTTATCTGGTCACAATTTACATTTTTAGTGAAGACTGAAGTAAAATAGGCATTAAACATCTCAGCCTTCTTGCTGTTATCTGTTATTAGCTCTCCTTCCCCACTAAGTAGAGGACTTACATTTTACTTCATCTTTCTCTTGCTCCAAATGTATTTATAAAACTTTTTCTTTTTGCCTTTTATGTCTTTTACTAGGTATAACTCATTTTGTGCCTTAGCCTTTCTGATTTTGTCCCTACATGCTTGTGCTATTTTTTTTTGTACATATCCTTAGCAATTCATCCACCTTTCCACTTTTTGTAGGATTCCTTTTTTTATTATTATTTTCAGGCCATTAAAGAGCTCCTGATGAAGCCATATTGGCCTCTTACTATTCTTCCTTTCTTTCCTTCACATCAAGATTGTTCTTGCACCTCTAATATTGTCTCTTTGAAAAACTACCCGTTCTCCTGAACTCCTTTTTCCCTAAGATTTTCATCCCATGAAACCTTACCTAGCAGTTGTCTAAGTTTGTTAAGTTCTGCTTTATGGAACTCCACTGTCCTTTTTCTACTGCTCTTACTCCTTCCTTTTCTAAGAATTATGAAGCCAGTAATTCCATGATCATTTTCACTCCAGGTGCCTTCCACCACCTTCAGATTCACAGTTAATTCCTCCCATCTAATCGGAATCAAGTCTAAAATAGCTGCCCCCTTAGTTACTTCCTTCACCTTCTGAAACACGAAGTTCTCCCCAACACATTCCAAGAACTTATCGGACACTTTGCGTTTTGCCATGTTAATTTTCCAACAGATGTCTGGGTAGTTAAAGTCTCCCATTGCTTCCAGGTCTTTTGCTTTACATATTTCCGTTACTTGTTATAGATATGCCTCACCAACCTCTTTCTCCTGAATTGGTAGTGTATTGTAGATACCTACTATGACATCGGCCCTGTTTTTTCCCTTTTTATCTTCACCTTATCTTTCAACTCATCTGCGCTCACCTCCTCTGACCTCAGAATAAGGGTATATATTTTTGACATGCAATGCAATATCTCCTCCCTTTTTTCCCTGCCTGACCTACCTGAACCAGCTATACCAATATTCCAGTTGTGAGATTTTCTATGATGCCAGTTACAGTATAATTAAGCTTGTGTAATAAGGCTTCCAGTTCTTCCTGTTTATTCCCCATATTCCTTGCATTTGTGTACAGACGTCTGAGACATTGAGCATTTTCTCCACTGTTTTCTCTCTTGTTCCTGTGACCCTATTGTAATATTCCATTCCACTCTCATTCCCTTCCTTCCCACCCCCCAACTTTTAGCACTTTGTTGAGGATGCCTTTTTTATACCTCCCTGTGGGCTTTTGTCACCTGCCTCCTTTGAACCAAGTTTAAAGCCCTCCTCACTAGTTTGGTGTGTTGCTATGTGAAGATATTCTTTCCCTTCTTGGTTAGGTGGACCCATCCCTTCCCAGCTGTCCTTTCCCCAGAACAGCATCCCACGGTCAAGGAAGTCAAAGCCCTCCCATACACATCTGCACAGCCATGCATTCATCTCTTGGATGTGAGTGTGTCCTTGTCTTAAGCCCTTACGCTCAACCAGGAGGATGGATAAAATCACCGCCATAAGGATGAAGCAGGGATGTCCCATGCTATTTAAGCTAGCTATTGAGCCCTAAGCTTTATTAAACAGATGTTTTACTGCTAGGGAAGTTATAACGATATCGGAACAGGAATGAACGGTTTCCCTCCCAGCTGCTGATCCATGTTCTTTGTAAAGGATTTATGAAAGGACTGGACTTACAAAGGCTTACTGATCAATTTGGGATAGTGACAGCATAAAATGAATTACACCAAATCTGAAATAATAAAAATAAGACCGAAAGCTGCCATGGAATTTGACCAATGCGTTTTGACAATAATAGAGAAATTTAAATATTTAGGATTTTGATTTCTCACTTCATTGAACCTCTGATGTAGATAATACTTACTGACCCAACAAGTGATACAAGCTATCCTTTACTATTATAGGTAAAATTAATTTGGTAAAAATGAAAATATTACATAGAAAGTTATATCCCAAATACTATTCCCACTGTGAGTGTTTGTGTGTGTTCATATGCAGAAGAACTGCCAGTAGTATTTGCAAAAATGTATATCTAGAAAATATCTTGCATAACTGTGGAAGGAGGAGGATGGTGCAGGGTTTCAATATCACTTAATCCAAGGCAAATTGAGAAAGGAAGAAAAGAGGAAACATAATTGTTTTAGAGCCCAGATCAGTGTTTCATATCTAGCCCTGAAGCCATATGTAAAACACAGAGCAGCTTTTGTGACATACCGTGTAGAACCTAGTTGTCTCAGGCTATAGCTACACTACAGCTTAAGTCAAAATAAGTTATGTCCCTCAAGAGTGTGAATTAGCCACCCCCCTGAGCAACATAAATTACACTGACCTAAACGCTGGTGTGGACAGTGCTACATCAGCGGGAGAGCTTCTCCCGCCGACACAGCTGCTGACGCTCATTGAGAATGGATTAATTAAGTCAATGGGAGAACTCTCTCCCATCGGTTTAGGGCATGGCTACACTTGCAGATGTAGAGGACTTTGAGTTAAACCTGCATTTAGAGAGCGCAGTAGGGAAAACATTGCAGTCTGTCCACACTGACAGCTGCAAGCGCAGTGGTGTGGCCACATTTGCGGCACTTGCAGCGGCATTGGGAGCGGTGCATTATGGGCAGCTATCCCACAGAGCACCTCTTCCCATTCTGGCACTGTGGCTTGTGGGAAGGGGGCGGGGGCTGTGGGGCATTCTGGGTCCTGTCCCAGCACCCCATGATGCATCAGTTCGCATCCCAGCAATCCCTTTGCTTCCGTCCACATTTGGCGCCATCTTTCAATGTTTTTTGTACTGCGCACTCTGTCTTCCCTGTCGGTCTGCGGGAATGAAGCCCAAACTGCTGAGGAGTATGCTGACGAGTCTTGCCAGCATGTCACATTTCGCAGTCAAGATATTCCTTATGATCCAAGGTGTCAGTGAGAGCTCCGACAATGATATCGACTCGAGTAATGCATATGACACAAGTTTGTGGCATTCGCGGACATGCTCACCACCGTGGAACACCGCTTTGGGGCTCGGGAAACAAGCACTGAGTGGTGGGATCACATCATCATGCAAATCTGGGATGACGAGCAGTGGCTGCAGAACTTTTGGATGAGAAAAGCCACTTTCATGGGACTATGTACGGAGCCCTCCCCCACCCTATGGCGCAAGGACACTCAGGCATGGAACTCGGAGGTTCAACACCTGGAGGCTGAATTTGAACAGCCAGGGAACACGGTTATTAGAGGGGCCCAGTGTGGGGCTGCAAGGATTAGGGATGCCTTGAGGGAGCAATTTGAGGCTGAAAGCCACCAGTAATGTGTGGTGCCCTGCACGGGAGTGAAGTGCAGTGGTTCCAATGTTAGTAGGAATCTGTGTTTACTACGCTGACTTGCAGTGCCTGTTTCTTTCCTGGGCTAAGGTATCTTTTACTTTATGCAACAATAAAGAATGTTTTCAAGGCCAAAAAATCCATTTATTGAAAAGAAACACAACTGCTTGGGAAACAGAAAAGGCAAGGGGGTGGGGTGGGGAACAGTACAGTCACAGATTTGCATATGTCCTGTTATCATACTCAGCCTTCCTGTCTGGAGTGCTGTGCAATGAATGCTGCACTTCAGGATGGCTATGCTGCATGGCGATGGGGGTTGAGTGCAGTGGGTAAGGGTCGTAGTTTTTAGGGCTGGGTGATGAAGCTACAGGTGTTGGAGGCAGCTGGTGGCGGTAAGAACCTGGATGTTGGGGAAACTGGGTTGGAGGTGACATGGGGGCACAAGGGAAAGAATTTTGGGACAAAGATTGCAGGGGGGGATGGGCATGGTAGTGCTCTGCCTGCATGGCTACGAGCGCGTGGATCCGCTTGGCGCTCCATTATGCTTATCAGCTGATCCGTGCTTTGCTTCCAGAGCACCGCGCTTTTGTGCTGTTGCTCCTCATTCTGCTGGCGGCTCCTCCTTTCACTGTCCCGCCACTCCTGCACTTTTTGATTTTCATGACTTGAATGCTGCATTACTTCAAGCAACTTGTCTTCCTTGCTTCTACATGGACTCTTTCTGATTCTTTGGAGTCTTTCGGCCGGTGATAATATGGATGGCTGAAATCTCTAGGTTGCATCTGTAAAGGCAAAATGCAACACTTAACAGAGGCAGCATTGTTCACACCAGACAGAGCAATGATTCCCCCGTACTTAAGGGCAAGCACATTCTACACAATAGCATAATTTGCCCATCCCAAAGTGAGCGCACATAACCGACGGGAGCCCCAAAATGGTGAGTAAGCACAGGGTCAAGCGTGACTGATTGTTTCACGGTGTACTGTCCTCTGGGTTTCTGTGCCTTGGGGAGAGCCAACAGCGGCAGGGGGCCCCTATACTGAACACTATCCCCACATTTTCCACAGGAGTTCGCCCTGGAAGATATCTCGCTGGTAAGGAAGCAAGGGAGGGTCTTCTACCGCAATGCGGCTTCTGCCCTGGCCCATATGAAGCTTGCCTGTGTGCAGCAATGGCCCTCCGGCCCCTCACGGCACAGTGGCGCGGGCAAGTTAGCCTTACTGGGACAAGGAACACAGTGGCTTTCCTTAGGAACCTGCGCAAGCTCATTGCCCAAGTTCTGGATGAGACTTTTGAAGAGATCACTGAGGCCAATTACTGCAATGTGAGAGAGCACATCAACGCCCTAGTCCGCATCTAGGCATGCATGCAGCCCTAACCCTTCTCGCCCCAAGAGCCTGCACCAAATAACTTCCTTCCCAAAATAAAAGCTGCTTACCGGGAACCTCATCTGTTGTTTGTCCTTCCCCAAGCACCAGCCACCGCAACTGGCTACCTTCCTCCTGGCATGAGAACAGCTCCTGACTGCATGCATCTAGGGATTCTGGGATGTCTTCCTCCGCCTCAGCACCCTTGCTCCCACTTTGCTCCTCCTGCCTTGTTGAACTGGGCTCTGAAGTGTCCATGGCGGTACTCGGAGTGGAGGTGGGGTCGCTCCCAAGTATCACATCCAGCTCTTTGTAGAAACGGCAGGTCACAGAGGCAGCAGTGGAGTGGCTGTCTGCCTCTCAGGCTTTGCGGTGGGCATTCCACAGCTCCTTCACTTTAACCCTGCACTGCACTGTGTCCCAGTCATGGCCCCTTTCCAGTGTGGCCCTTGATATCTGCCCAAAGGTATCGTAATTCCTATGGCAGGAGCACAGCTGGGACTGGACAGCTTTCTTCCCCCAAACACTGATGAGGTCCAGCACCTCGCCATTGCTCCATACTGGGGATTTCCTGGCGTGTGGAAGCATGGTCACCTGGAAAGATTCGCTGAGAGCATTCCATGCCTGGCTGAGCGAACAGGAAGGGGATTTTCAAAATTCTTAGAGAATTTAAAGGGTGGGTCTGACAGTTGGTCACCTGAGGGCAGGGCAGTAGAGTTCAAAGTGATGACCAGAGTGGCTAGAACAGGCTTTGTGGGACACTTCTGGAGGCCGATCAGAGCGCACTAACAGACCAGGACATCCACACTGGCGCCACGGCGCTCCCGTGGGGGCCCACCAAACGTTATTCCACTCCCCGAGGTGGAGTACCAGGAGCGCTCTAGCCGCAGAGTCAGAGCGCTCTACGTGCCTTGCCAGTGTGGACGGGTAGTGAGCTAGTGCGCCCGGGGCTTCTTTAATGCGCGCTAACTCGCAAGTGTAGCCAAGCCCTTAGAGTGGCTGCACAGAGCTCTCTAGTGAAGTCATAGCCTCAGAAACTGACTCTTTCCATGATCCACTGCAACAGCTGCACTAAAGATGGATGTTGTAATTGATGAAGCAGGGTTTTTCTTAGTGGATGCTGTGAAAGTCCCTGCTACTAGAGATCAGGGTAAGCCTAAGCAGTGCCATATTTAGGACCCAATGCAAGAAAGATCTCTTTGCATAAGTCTTCCCTCAACAACAGTGCTGAAAAATGTCCCAGCACCCTTCTTCCAAACAAGGGTGTAACCAAAATATAGTTAGAGCAAAATATTATCATTATATACATCCTGTAATGCATTGTTTTGTCACAAATATTTTATCTACATATGGGTGTGGTATGAGAAGACTTCAGGAAGCCTAATGATGGTGCTGTATCTCCTGTGAATATGCCACTGTGACCAGATTCTGTAGAAAAAGGTATGCAATAAGATTACAAGGGCCCACAAATGCTATGTGAATAATTGTGCTAAATATAAATGATGACATATCATTAATTCTACCTGTTTACGCAGATCATTTTCAGAACTCAGTGAATTCATCAGTATAACATATCTTGAAAGTCCTATACATTAAATGTTTTTATGTACAATAAGAAGTATGAGATACTTAAATGACAACCTAAAATGCTGCTTTAGTACCAGGGATAATTTAGTGGCCTTCCCCCAATTTCAATTGTTGTTGATGTAAGCAAGGTCTGAAGGAGCTTTCCCCCTGTCAGCTAGTGATGAGCTGGGTGTCAGGACTAGACTGTATTTACATGAACACACATACTGTGCCTGGGTATCCAACAGAGTTGTGTTGCCTAAGTGATCAATTTTGGCTGGTGTTGGGTTACAAATCACTTTAGTATTGAATGCAGGGATAATGAAATGTTGTTATCCTTATTGTATGAGTAAAGGGCAGCAGAAATGTATTTAGTCTGTCCTGATTGAGGGGATCACCCTCAACTGAACTGAACTCACTAAGCGGGGGGTTCAGATGCCACATGATAGATCCCAGTGGAGAGTGAGAGTGGGTGGGGTAGGTGTTCCTGCCTGGAGGTGTCAGCTCTGCCTAAGAATCCTAGGCGCCATTTAACTTGTCCCCTCCCTGTTTAAAGATAGAGCTAATTATGTTCCATTGAGAGGCTTTTGTTTGGTTAAATGATCACTAGAGCTGAAATCACCAATAATCAGGTCTAAGTGCTGCTTAGATCTGCTGTGGGGCAGTGCTTCTGTGGAAGAGACTGACTAGCATGCATTAAAAGTGAGTTTCCCCCACTGAAAGCGGAAATCACTGACAGCTGGGTGGAACCTCAAGAGACCGACTTGCAGATGTCACAATATAGAGGTTGGTGGCAGCAGAAGGTGATGGTACAGGCCCATCGGCGACAGAGCAGACAATGTCATGTTGGAGTGAACAATGGCACGATCAGGGCCATCCTTACCCATACCAAACTACACAGCTGCGTAGGGCACCAGGAAGTTTAGAGCACCAAATTGTCCCAAATTTCCTGGTGCCCTACACAGCTGCGTGCTGCTCCAGTGGCCAGCCCAATTCCTCGGCCAGCTGAGCCAGCCAGGAAAGCTGCCCCCACCCCTGCTCTGCCTCCGCTCCACCCTCTTCCCACCCCTGCTCCGCTCCAGCCCTGCCCCCACTCCACCACTTCCCCTGAACTACATCCCGGAGGACAGGAGCAGGGGTCAGGCATGCTCTGCACTCACCAGGCGGCGGGAAGTGGAGCGACCCGGCCCCAGCCCACTCCCAGTCACGCTGCCGGTAAGTGCTGGGGGGCAGTTCTCCCCTGCCCCCCAAGTCCCAAGGCTGGGAGCCAGGGGAGCAGAGCGGAGCGGGCTGGGGCTTGGTCACTCCACTTCCCACCACCCCATGAGTGCGGGGTCGGTCCCACCCTGGAATCACCAGGCAGCAGGAAGTAGAGCAACCCAGCCCCAACCCACTGCGCTCCACTGGCCTGCTCCTGCCCCACACAGACCTATGGCACGCCCCCCCCCCCCTTCTGCAGAGGCCTGGGGATGCCCCCCCCCCATGGAGGCCTGGGGCCAGCCCCTTCCCCCCACCCATCCGCCCCCCACAGAGGGGCTGTGTAGAGCACCACAATGTCTATGGATGGCCCTGGGCACGATGAGTGAACGCAACAAAGTGAACGATGGTGCAGCAGCAGGCAGCGATGCAGAGTGAATGGTGGTAACGGTGAGGCCAGTTACGGCAGCAGCAGTGAAGGCATTGCTTAATGTTTCTTCCCCCACCTACCTCCCAGAGGGAGGTGAACTCACATGAATGCACCTCTCAACTGTGGGTCTTCACAGACCAAGGACAGTAGCTGTGAGTGGGATGTGGCAGAGGGAGAGGGGAGTGGCATGTTAAAGGGACAGTTGTCGGTTGGACAAGGTGAGAAATGGAGGCAAAGGACACTGCCCAATGTACTCTGGGGTGGGAGTTTTGCTGATGATCCGATTTGTTCGAATAATGGTTGTGATGTTTTCTCAAACCAATGTGCTTTTGTATTAAAAGTTTTATCTGCTATACGCAGATTCAGTGTTTGTGAGAGGGGATGTATTGTCTGTTAGAGACACCCGGGGTGGTGTTTAATTTTCCCAGATTATTGGGTTGGGACTCAAGCCGGTTCTCTATTGTACAGTTAAGAGGGACCCCTGAATATTGAACCTGGCGCTTGCTGCTGCTGACTCCACCTGGCAGAAGGGCTACATTTTGATCAGCCTAAAGTTGTGAATCTTTACGAAGAAAAATGTGGTCCGACAAAATATAATTCTCTAACAAATGTAAGTTGTTGCAAATCTACTACCGTTTATACTAAATCAGCCTATCATTTAGAACTCAGCTCTCTGAACAATAAAAAGTTTTTCTGGGTACAGTCCTTCCAGCTGCTAAGATGATTCTTCTCCCACTGTACATCTTTCTCCTTTGTAACTGTGCTAAATAAAAAAGAAATGCAAACAAACAGGATTTTTGCTTTCATTTCACTGAGAGACAGCCTGTATTTTCTCTTTTGTCCCTAAATAAGATTTCGTTTGATACACATTTTAAAAGTTCCTTTTAAGTTTTCACTTCCTAAAGAATACTTGTGTTGCCATAGCTTTTTTTTATCTTGCTCAACAGCACTCACTACAATTTGAAGCTTTTGATCTCTTTTATCACCTGCTTGCTCATACTCTTTGAATTGCACACATGGCAAATGCTGTCCTCTTAAGTGTCCATTGACTTATTGGAAGAAAAGCAAGGAAATATCTTTCTTTTTATTAAAAAGAAAAGGAGTACTTGTGGCACGAAAGCGTATGCTCAAATAAATTGGTTAGTCTCTAAGGTGCCACAAGTACTCCTTTTCTTTTTGCGAATACAGACTAACACGGCTGTTACTCTGAAACCTTTCTTTTTATTCTGAGGCCCAGGTTAGACAATACATTCGGAAGAGACAGTCTGCGTGGGCTAATCAGACCTATTGTTCACTGTTTGCAATGTATATCAGAAATACAGAGGGGGAGGGGACGATGTGAGGGAGATGGGGAGGCTTCCATGAAAGACAAATATACTTGCAACCATCCCACCTTATGGCATGCTGTTGTCAAATATCCCAAGACGAGTAGCACCAGACTTGCTCATCACTTGGATGGGAATGCTGTCTAAGTGCTTCTAAAAGGGTGCTGGTGGCACTCATCCTTCTGAGCCAATACTGAACCAATAGCCCAGCAGGGTGCTAGGTGATGGTGTGATACTTCAAGGCCCATATTCTAAATGAGATATAACACTGAGGGCCTGACCATGTGTGACCATTAAAAATCTTATTGCATATTTCACAAAAGTAGCAGTTTAGCCCTTATGTACAGCCCACATTCCAGTTTGGATAATCACAGTGTGCTGATCCCAGTTGCCTACTTCAATGGCAAAACTCCCACTGGCTTCAATTAGATATGGCATTCTTCACTTCCTGTCCTCAACTGCTTTGCAGTGTTGCGGTGCACTGTTAAACAGCTGCAGTGTCAGGCACGAGTAACGGGTGAAGTGATTTCTGTAGGTGTAAGGGTGTCTGTTTGTGATAAGAAACCTGTGGCACCGAGTCGCAGAGCTTGAATCAGCTGACTCGGGCTCACAGGACTTGGGTGGTGGGGCTAAAAATAGTAGTGTAGTTGTTTGGGCTCAGGGAAGAGCCTGAATGTCTACACTGTCACAGCTTTATAGCCCATAACCCAAGCTCCAGGAGCCTGAATCAGCAGTCCCAAGCCAGCTGTGGCCGTGCTGCAGGTCTTCTATTGCAGTGTAGACATACCCTAAGAGGCCAGACTCTCTTGCAATAAGCTGATAGAAAGCAGCCCTTAAGATGGTTTATCTGGCTATTGGATGATTTCTCCCTGCATAGGGGCCTCTTGAGTGGGTAAAGTGACTGTGCTCCTATGCTGACAATTCCATCCCACAGCAACCAGTGAAGGGCTCATGGGCAGGCATGCCTCCACTCCAACATGCTGTTTGAAACCGCAAGCAGGCAGTGCAAATTACAGAAGCTTAAAGGCTGCACTAACTTCCACCAGGGAACTGACTTGACCCAGAACAGCCCCAATATTAGGAGAGTGCAGAGGTAGCTTAAAGCCATATTTACACTCCCTTTCTCAGTTGCAATGAATGCTTTTTGGCCATAGCCTGAGCTTTGACTCAGTGTTTGCAAAGCAAGTTGAGATCCTTTGGGGAGAAAGGTACTATATTAATGTAGAGCATTATTACTATTTATCATAATGTTCTCCTTCATTTTGCTGTCTTTTCACGTGTTTACAATGCTGCAGAGCCACTGTACAAATGAAAAGAAATTACAAAATACCTAATGGGCAGACGTGATTTATATTTAATAACCAATTTTTAATTAACTCCATTAGCACATGGAAGAGGCCATGCACTTATATCTTAAAGTTAATAAATAAGGGTATAATTTATGTGTGTGCATATCTAACAGTCTCTTGTAACTTGTTTACTGCAAGCACAATAGATGAAGACCAGAAGATTTTAGTTTTCATTCAAGAGGACAGAAAAATTCAGGAGGGGGAGAAGAAATACATTGTGCAATTTTCAGGTAAATTAATTATACAAGAAAGAGACAAACACTATATCTTTTATTTGCATATGGGCTAGATGTTGAAAAAAGGATGTGGGAGAGCAAAATGAATGCATCTATTCACTTTGTAGTGCACAAGGGAACAAAAATTTAACGGTTAGAGCAGGGGAGAAAGACAGAAACAGCAGCAGTAAAGAAAACAGCAACCTCACCTCTAGAAATAAACAAAAATGAGTATAGCAGAAACACAACATAACGAGCCCTTTGCACCTTCCCATAAAGAACTGTAAACTGAATAACAAAAGAGCCTTCCTGGCTTTCTTTTGTCCCTTCCCACCTATTGAATAATTCTTGGCAAAAGCTACATTTTTGTGAGCAACTGTAGCAAAACTATACAAATGGGGAATCATGTTTCCCCCTACACTTTTTACAGAACCATTATGCTGTTTTATTTTAGTTTGTTTGCCAACTTTTTTTACACAGTCCCAAAGATCCAGTGGCCAGTGTAATTTGTGAGGAATGGTGGGAGATGTCAGTTTTGGACCTGGATTGTCCCTTTCCATGATAAACACCACAGGAGGGGACTTTTTATAAGTCCTCTGTGAGGATTTCATTGCAGAGATATGCCCACACTGTCCAGCTGGGGATGGCAAGGCACTGTTTCTTCCCCACTCCTAGCCCCATGGAAAATCTACCTCCAAGCGTGGCAGCTTCTCTGGGAACCACAGGAAGTCAGGGCCATCCATGTAGAGGCCTGCCTAGGGTTGCCAACATTTTCTTTAAAAAATATGGGACTGACCTCCGATGTCCCCAATCTTGACTTGAACCTCTGGGGGCAAGTCCCTTTCCCCCTCCCCAGCCCCATGCTCCCCAGGGTTTCACTCTCTTCAGGTCTGCAGAGGACCCAAGCCCTCAGGTGCTGCACCAGCAGCCACTCTGACTCCTATTCAGGTTCTGCACGAGTGAGCTGGAGGCTGCAGTTGCTGGTCTTTGCCTGGTGCAGCGCTGTGCACCCTGCTGGGGACCTTGGCAGAGACTCTGCGAGTGGAGAGGCTACACCCAGGCTACTGACCCCCCTGCCAAGCAGAGCCACTTCCTGACCCTAGCCCTTCAGCACAGCTTCAGTGCACACAGCCCTGTCCACTTGCCCTGCCAGACAGAGCCTGCACAGGGAAAGTAGATAGCTCATGGGCTGGAGTTACCAGGGGGTCCTGTCCAGAAGGGGGGTACTTCTTTCCTCCTTATGTACACTCCCCTCCTGATCCTGGCCCTTGAGCACAGCCCTGTCTGCTTCCCCTGCACAGCACTGAAAGGCCAGGATCGGGAGAGTAGTGGAAAGATGCACCCTTGAGTACTGGCCCCTGCTATTGAAATATGAGATAAAAGGTGTCAGAACAGACAATTTTCTATTTAAATAAGGGATGTCCCTTGTAATACAGGACTGTTAGCAACCCTACCTGCCCCCCACAACAACTCTGACAAAGGTGGCTTCCTGGTAGTGCAGCTGTATTGGAACCATGAGGGCAGGGTCTCCCATTCTGGATATGGTGGCTCCTGGGTGTCCCAGCAGTCTGGGGAAGAGATCAGCAGTAAAGTGAACACAGTCTGTGGTTGTGTAAATTGTACGGGTTCAGAGGGAGTGCAATGGGCAATTCCCCAGGCTGAAGAGGAGCCAAAGAGGCACCTGATAGTGCCACAGAAGCATCAGAGCCTCCTTTCAACAAGAAGAGGCTATCTGCATAAAGAAGACCACTCCTTATGTAGATCTAAAGGGGCATGACCTAACCTTTGGTGGGCAACATCAGAAACATTTATTTGGTGGACTGGGTTTTTTTAAGAGGATTCTGCTGTTGTTGTTAACTAGAAGGATTTGAATCTACTCAGAAATTTAAAGTATTAGAAGTAGTCCCTGTAAAGCTAAATCAGTGGACAGAGTTCAGATGAGGTGGTCAAATGTGTATTGATAAATGCATTTTATCACATGGCTATCACCATGACATGTGGTATCTGTGTCTCTGTTCCCCTGTTTCTAGACAGGCAAACAAGAAGACAGACAACGTGTGTGTGCTTACTGAATCTTACCATTCACTGAAATCTGCTTTGCAAGATTTTTTCCTATTGAACATCTCTCTTTCAAAAACGTGGATTTAAAAAAAAACATATTTCATAAAAAATATAACCTATGTATGGGCAATGGGTAGGACAGAGAGATTAATGTAATTTCTCTACAATAATACTACATATCTACTTAGAATATTATTTTTAATTATGTTTAAAAATACCGTCAGTGATGTTCTACTGATTTCTTCGGCCAGGCTTTCTATTCGCAGATCACTTGGGTTAACTACTTTGTGTACCATATTGAAAAATGCATAACATTTAGTGCATTCATTTATTACCCACATCTCTGTTGGTGAATTAAACATTATTGGGTTCTGTTGTGAGTGGACAAGAGGTCACTGCAAACAACATTCTTCATACACAGAGCTTGACCACAGAGTTCACTTTGACTCATTTCATAACTCTATGGAGATTTTAAAGCTGACTAATTAGAAAACGGATATCTTATGGGGATAAGGGTAGGATTGCCAGGAAAACAAGGGTTCCAATCATGTAAAAGGCTGAGCACCTCCTAAGCAGCCTCAACATACAGGGGCTCTGTACCTTTCAGGATCAGTCCCAAAAGGACTAGTCAAGTGCCTTGGGATTAATAACACTCATTGCAGTCCTGTAGGGAAGTCAAATATGAGGGTTCCAATGGAGGTAAATAAATACATCACATTTATATGGTCAGAGCAAAATAGACAATAACTACCAGTGTTTCCATGATTTTATCATAAGTCCTATGACATTTGGTGCTTTTCTTAAAGCCCCAGCCCCTGGAGTCATGGGATTACATGAGACTCTCAGCCTTCAGCAAATAAAAAAGTCTGTAGTCTTTATGACTGCAGCGAACAGCTTGAACACATGATATCTATAACCTCAAAAACCAGAAAGCAAGTAAAAACACTACCTTTATTATTTTTTAAAATCTCATGATTTTTAAACCAGTCTCATGATTTCTGAGATTACGTGATTACTTGGTGTTGGTGATATTGGTGTTGGTGATATTGCTAATTAGATATTGCTAATCAGAGCAGAGCAGTTTTTAAACTAAGAGATGGGGGAAAGCCGATTGCTGCAGAGGCGCACATGGATTGGACAGAGACTTCTCTTAGAGGAGAGTCTATTGATAGAGATTCTCTAGGTTTTAGTCAGGAGAAGGGGATGGAAGAGGATAAAGTATGGGCCAGATCAGATGAGAAACATTCACATAAAGAATCGGACACACCAGAAAAGGGCAGATAAATAAACAGTGACAAGTTTTTAAAGTGCTTGTACACAAATGCTAGAAGTCTAAATACTAAGATGGGTGAATTAGAGTGCCTCGTGTTAAAGGAGGATATTGATATAATAGGCATCACAGAAACCTGGTGGAGGGAGAACAATCAATGGGACACAATCATTCTGGTGTACAAAATATATTGGAAGGACAGAACAGGTTGTGCTGGGGATGGAGAGAGTGGCACTATATGTGAAAGAAAATGTAGAATCAAATGAATCTTTAATGAATCCACATGTTGCATAGAATCTCTATGAATAGTAATTCCATACTCTAATAAGAATATAACAGTAGGGATCTATTATCGACCACCTGACCAGGACAGTGATAGTGATGATGAAATGCTAAGGGAGATTAGAGAGGCTACCAAAATAAAAAACTCAATAATAGTGGGGGATTTCAATTATCCCCATATTGACTGCGTACATGTCACCTCAGGACAAAATGCAGAGACAAAATTTCTCGATACTTTAAATGACTGCTTCTTGGAGTAGCTGGTACAGGAACCCACAAGGGGAGAGTCAACTCTTGATCTAGTCCTGAGTGGAGCGCAGGATCTGGTCCAAGAGATAACTATAACAGGACCACTTAGAAATAGTGACCATAATATAATAACATTTAACATTCCTGTGGCGGGAAGAACACCTCAACAGCCCTACACTATGACATTTAATTTCAGAAAGGGGAACTATGCAAAAATAAGGAGGTTAGTTAAACAGAAATTAAAAGGTACAGTGACTAGAGTGAAATCCCTGAAAGCCGCATGGACACTTTTCAAAGACACCATAATAGAGGCTCAACTTAAATGGATACCCTAAATTAAAAAACACAGTAAAAGAACTAAAAAAGAGCCACCGTGGCTTAACAACCATGTAAAAGAAGTAGTAAGAGATAAAAAGGCATCTTTTAAAAGGTGGAAGTCAAATCCTAGTGACGTAAATAGAAAGGAGCATAAACACTGCCAAATTAAATGTAAAAATGTAATAAGAAAAGCCAAAAAGGAGTTTGAAGAACAGCTAGCCAAAAACTCAAAAGGTAATAACAAAATATTTTTAAGTACATCAGAAGCAGGAAGCCTGCTAAACAAAATATTTAAAATATTTATAATAATAAATAATATTTATTTAAAATATTTTTTAAGTACATCAGAAGCAGGAAGCCTGCTAAACAACCAGTGGGGCCCCTGGACGATCGAGATACAAAATGAGCAGTGAAAGACGATAAAGTCATTGCAGAGAAACTAAATGAATTATTTGCTTCAGTCTTCATGGCTGAGGATGTCAGGGAGATTCCCAAAGCTGAGACGTCTCTTGTAGGTGACAAATCTGAGGAATTGTCACAGATTGAAGTGTAACTAGAGGAGGTTTTGGAATTAATTGAGAAACTTAACAGTAACAAGTCACCGGGACCAGATGGCATTCATCTAAGAGTTCTGAAAGAACTTAAATGTGAAATTGCGGAACTATTAACTATGGTTTGTAACCTGTCCTTTAAATCAGCTATTGTACCCAATGACTGGAAGATAGCTAATGTAACACAAATATTTAAGAAGGGCTCTAGAGGTGATCCTGGCAATTACAGACCGGTAAGTCTAACGTCAGTACCGGGCAAATTAGTTGAAACAATAGTAAAGAATAAAATTGTCAGACACATAAAAGAATATTAATTGTTGCGCAAAAGTCAACATGGTTTCTGTAAAGGGAGATCATGTCTTACTAATCTATTAGAGTTCTTTGTGGGGGTCAGCAGACCTGTGGACAAAGGGGATCCAGTGGACACAGTGTACTTAGATTTCCAGAAAGCCTTTGACAAGGTCCCTCACCAAAGGCTCATATGTAAATTATGTTGTCATGGGATAAGAGGGAAGATCCTTTCATGGATTGAGAACTGGTTAAAACAAAGGGAACAAAGGGTAGGAATAAATGGTAAATTTTCAGAATGGAGAGGGGTAACTAGTGGTGTTCCCCAAGGGTAAGTCCTAGGACCAATCCTATTCAACTTATTCATAGATGATCTGGAGAAAGGGGTAAACAGTGAAGTGGCAAATTTTGCAGATGATACTAAGCTGCTCAAGATAGTTAAGACCAAAGCAGACTGTGAAGAACTTCAAACAGCTCTCACAAAACTAAGTGATTGGACAACAAAATGGCAAATTAATTTTAATGTGGATAAATGTAAAGTCATGCACACTGAAAAAAATAACCCCGACTATACATACAATACGATGGGGGCTAATTTAGCGCCAACTAATCAGAAGAAAGATCTTGGAGTCATTGTGGATAGTTCTCTGACAACGTCCACGCAGTGTGCAGCGGCAGTCAAAAAAGCAAACGGGATGTTAGGAATCATTAAAAAAGGGATAGAGAATAAGACGGAGAATATCTATTGCCATTATATAAATCCCTGGTACACCCACATCTTGAATACTGCGTACGGATGTGGTCCCCTTATCTCAAAAAAGATATACTGGCATTAGAAAAGGTTCAGAAAAGGGCAACTAAAATGATTAGGGGTTTGGAATGGGTGCCATATGAGGAGAGATTAAAGAGGCTAGGACTTTTCAGCTTGGAAAAGAGGAGACTAAGGGGAGATATGATAGAGGTATATAAAATAATGAGTGGTGTGGAGAAACTGAATAAGGAAAAGTTATTTACTTGTTCCCATAATATAAGAACTAGGGGCCACCAAATGAAATTAATGGGTAGCAGGTTTAAAACAAATAAAAGGAAGTTCTTCTTCACTCAGCGCACAGTCAACCTGTGGAACTCCTCATCTGAGGAGATTGTGAAGGCTAGGACTATAACAGGGTTTAAAAGAGAACAGGATAAATTCATGGAGGTTAAGTCTATTAATGGCTATTAGCCTGGATGGGTAAGGAATGGTGTCCCTAGCCTCTGTTTGTCAGAGGGTGGAGATGGATGGGCAGGAGATCGATCACTAGATCATTACCAGTTAGGTTCACTCCGTCTGGGGCACCTGGCATTGGCCACTGTCGGTAGACAGGATACTGGGCTGGATGGACCTTTGGTCTGACCCAGTATGGCCATTCTTATGTTCTAACCCTCACAACATCCCTGAGTGAGTACAATTATCCTCAATTTACAGACAGAAAAATTAAGTGACTCCCCAAAAAACACACATCAAGTAAAATAATGTACAGAGAACTTTCGCTCCAGCAGTAAAAGCTTTCAGCAAGAATTTCAGTGGGCTTCTCAACACTTTCATACTATACTATTCAGGTAGGATCCTTGTGTAAGAAAAAAATGTATTGAGCCCCGACTTTTGTTGTGGCCAAATATAATTCCAACCTGAAGCAGGAATATAGCAATATAAGAATTAATATATTACTCATTAACTCAAAATGGCTTAAGAAGGAACTTGCAAGCCTTTACAATGCCTACAGCCTATTGGCATCTGCAATAGACAAGTTCTCAAACATTCTGCAAATTGCTCTATTGTACTAAATGCCTCTAAAATGGCACGCTGAAAAAACACGCTGAAAAAAAACTGGCTGAGGGGATTGCCAGGATCCAAATTCTGTATAATGAATTTCAGTAATTCTAAATAACACGAAGGCATGAATTGGTGTCATTCATAAGGCAAAAATCCTGTGATCCTTCATGTCTTCATGCTTTCTTATAGCTGCTAAAAGAAACAATATGACTTTAATATAGATTTTTCAATCATTTAGTGCTTTAGATTATGACAATTATTAAAACAATTAATAAAAGTACTGAATATCTCTTCCTTCACAATGTACTCTTATGAGACTCTCGCCGATTGGGACAATTACTTAACTGGCATAATTCTATTTCCAATGGGGTGTGTTAATTCAGAGAAGTCTATGGTAATGTCTCATAAATTCCTATACATCTGAAATTCCTGTATATAACAAGCCAATCTGAAGGCTTTACAGCAACACAACACAATTGTCAGAAGTCCCTTTCTTCATTACTTTGTGTATTTGTACTCCAGGTAAGGAAGATAATGTCTAATCACTCTACAATTGATTCCTGCTGGTATTGATGCTTGCCAGAGTCAGTCTCAGTGATGACTCATCCTTACATTCGGAGAAGAGCAAATGCCTGGCTATTAAATGGAGGATTCTGAAAGTATAACAGTCATGAAACCAGAAGGATCCTGCCTGGATAGGTCTTCTGTGATGGGTTCCCCACAGTGCAACCTGGAACTGGGGTACCAGTGAGCCCTCTGGCTTACCAATCTGGGCTCCCTCTTACACTCTGATGTTGTGAAAAGCTGCAACCCTCTCTAGGTACTGCACTTACATAGACATCTAGAGGCAGGGACACATCCAGCTGAGTTACATGAATGCTTCTCCCAGCCACTCATGAACCAACAACAGAGAGGCTCCAGCCAGTTCCCCCCAGCTCCCCAGCCTAGGACCCCAGAGTTGTACTGTCTTGCCCTGGTCAGAAACCTGACCAGTGTAAGTTTATTACACAGTCCACCCCTCCCTCAATGTGGAGAGGAAATGTACCAGCTTTTGTACACTGAGCAGAGGTTTCCCCAGTGCCAAATACACTGATTAGGGAAAACATAGAAGAGGTTTATTAACTACAGAAAGATAGATTAGAACTGATTATAAGTGATGGGCATAAAGGATAGAGATGCTTACCAAAGAAAATAAAAACAAGCTAACAATCTAAGTTCTTTAATCAAGCAGTGTCTCACCCTGATAGATAATACAAGCTGATTACAGATCTTCAATACACAGGCTGGAAATTTCCTTCAGCCTGGGACCACCTCTCCAGTTCCAATTTTATTATACATTATTACCGACAAGAGCCAGTTCAAAGTCTTTCTCCTCCGGACCTGTTTCCAGGTGTTGAGTTGTGGGGGGAGTGAGGACCAGTGATGATGTCACTTCCCCTCTTTTATACCTTCTTTCAGCTTCCTGAAAAGATCCTTTATGCTGATGTGGGTATACAGCTCCTGGGATAGTCCTAGGGAGTGTGGATTCCCTTTAATGGACTATCACCGCATCTGGCTGTTCCTTTGTTGTACCTGAAAGACTGGTTGTGGGTGTTGCAAGCCACACAACACATTTGAGTAACACACACATAGCAAAACTTCATAACTTCACATACAATGATAGCACACACAATCCAACAGGGTATTGATGTTCAACAGATCAAGGCTTTTAAAATGATACCTCACAAGGCATACTTTGTACAAAACATATCATAATTACTGTATATGACAGTGGTAAATATGGGGGTTCCAGGTTGTTGCTTTGAGGCACAGAATGCCATATCTTCATTTAGAGCTCAGAATGGTGATGAATGGTCCATGCAAACATGCTATCAAAGGATGTGCTACAAATGACAAGAAAGACTTCACTTTTCAGGAATGTTTACTGAAAACTATCAAGAAGAACCTGCTAGGATTTTAGTGATATGCCTCTTTGTCAATACACACAATAAATTCTAAGGACCCTATCCATCTGAAAACAGCCTCCATATTTAATGGTTGCTAAAAGGTTCCAGTGGCCAAATGTAAGGGGGGAAATCACTGTCTTCACAAGCTGCGGAATGATGAATAAAGCATCTGTGTCAGCCCTTCTTCAGAACAGACTCTGGATTTGCATAGTCTGATGGCTATACTTGTGCTTATTATTAATAATAATAATTTTTAAAATTGCATTTCTACAGCATCTTTCAATCTAAGATCTCAAAGAACGATATTGGAGACATAATCCAAATGTTTCCCAGACATTACATGGGAGCAGATAATCCAAAATTGACTGGAAATATTAGTCATTTGGGGAAAACAGTTAAAGGGGACACACCAAATGTCATCCCTGTCCTCGTCCACAGTGACTAGGTCAGACAGAAGGAGAGACAGGTTATGCCTCCAGAGGGTATTAAACACACATACCAGATTTATTAAAACACATACAATAGGTCCCAGAGCATCAGAGCACTGTTCTCTGGACAGGCTTGTTTCCAGATCTTTGGCTGAAAGATGCCATAGAAATTATGTATTATTATTGTATATGTTATACAATAAGATTATGGCATAATTATAAATAATGATAAGTTATTATTTTATTATACATTATTACCGACAAGAGTCTAAGTACAGCAATCAGACTGGGCAAAGCCAACAAGGTTTCAGTGTGTTCTGGAAAATCTATGTATCAATCATCTCTCATTTATCAATCAAGGCTGTCCATTTTCTCCCAAAATGATCTTACAGTACATTTACCCCAGCCTAATGATGAAGTAATTCCTGCTTGCTAAGCAGCCACAAGAAGGTTGGTAGTGGCTTTTAAAGGAATAAGGTTGGATTAGAATTGTGGACCATGAATGGAGAGATGCTTATTTCTATGAGCTGCTCACTTCCTTGATGGCTCCACTCCACAACTTGTTTGGGGTATTTTGTTGTTTGGGAGTATTTTGTAACCATACAAAGAGTTCTTGATGACAAATGGTTAAGGATAGTTCAGAATACAGCCAACACTTCAGATAATCTCAACCTTCTTCCTAGTGCAGATGCAAGTTAATACTTTTTACTTCAAGTTAACTAGTCAAGGTTCACTTTGGTCGGAGTGGAGGGTGCCCCTCAACCAGCTAAATCAAGCTTATAAGTGTTACCCTGTGTCTACTCTTGATCTAACTTCAACTCTTTTTCCTAGACTAGGGCCAGGTCTACACTATCATGGCATAGCTACGGTGCCTCAGCTGTGCTGCTGTAACCTGTAGCGTAGACACAACTGCAGCAACAGAAGGGGTTTTTGCATTGCTGGAGGAACTCCACCTCCTTGAGCACCAGTAGTTAAATTGAAAGAAAAATTATTTCATTGCCCTAGCTGCATCTACACTGCAACTAGCTGCAACTACACCTGGGATTAGGATGACATAGCAACAATGCTCAGAGGTGTGGATTTTTCACACCCGGGTGCTATTGCTATAGCCTTATCTACACTACACAGTTTTGTCAACAAAAGTCAGGTTTTGCCGACAAACTAGTGGAGGTGTATACACAACAATGCTCCTCCCCCGATTTAACTCTCTTGCTATGCTGACATAATAAAACCACCTTGATGAGCAGCATAGAGCTTCTTGCAAAAAGTTAGAGCAACGCAGTGTGAGTGTAAACACTGCACTTGTTTATGTCACCATAAGTGGCCTCCAGGAGGTGTCCCACAATGCCCATCATGACCACTCTGGTCAGCAGTTTCTACTCCGCTGCCAGGTACACAGGCATGCACCCCTCCCCCTTTAAAGCTCCAGAAATTTTTGAAATTTCACTTCCTGTTTGTTCAGCATGGACAGCTCACATAGCATCTTCCCAGCTGACCACGCTGGCTTTCCACAGCAAACATGCTCCCGCCTGGAGTACACCGGAGTTGCTGGATCTGTTGGGACTGTGGGGAGAGGAGGCTGTGCAGTCATACTTCTGATCCAGCCACAGGAACTTTGACACTTACGAGCAAATTGCTCATGGCATAGATGAGGAGCATGAAAGGGACGCACAGCAGTGCCATGCTCAAGTCAAGGAGCTGAAGCAGGCGTACCAGAAGGCAAGAGAGACCAACTGTTGCTCAAGTGGAGCACCGAAAAACACAGCTTCTACAAGGAGCTGCATGCCATCCTCAGCGGTGACCCCACCTCCACCTCCAAGAGCCCTGTGGATACATGGAGGGGACTGGAGGCAGCAGCCAGCAGAGTCAACCCCAAGGATGAAGTGGTGGACAAGGAGGTCGAGTTGGAGGAGGATGTGAAACAGGCAACAGGCTCGTCCAGTGGCTTGTTGAGCCAGGACCGCTTTTTGACTCTGAAGGGGTCTAGTCAGTCCCAGCAATCCAGCTCTGGCATGTCTGAAGCAGGAAAGGGGAATTTCCGGTAAGTACACATTTTGCTTTGATAGTGCACTGTTACATGAGGTAGAGGTGTTCTTTATTTTGTTACATGGTGCAATTGGGAGAAGGGATCAAAATTAGCAACACTAGGTACTGTTTGCATCTGCTTCGCATTCCCCTATGCACTTATGCAATGGGAGTCCTGCAGAAAAGTTTCTTAATGCACACCAAGGTCTCCCAGGAAACCTCCACAGAGATCTCTAAGAAACTTTCCTGCAGAAACTCTGCAATCCTTTGCCAAAGGTTGCTTGGCAGAGCTGCTTTGTTTCTTCTCCTGTTGTGGGAAACTTTGCTGCACCAATCGGCAATTACTTCTGAAGGAACCAAAGCAGCATACAGGTGAGCAGCATACAGACCTAGTCGGAAGCTGCACGCATGCAGGAAATGCACCTGTGCATCTACGGCTACCCTCAGTAGTGTGATTTCAGCTTTGATCACCCTGCCTGTGGAAAGCAGTGCCAGTATTCAGAATAGTGTCCTTAGGTGTCTGTTCTGATCCCCTTCTGAAACCACTCAGACCCTTTGTCCCATCTTGCACCCCCCGTGCCGAACTCACCATGTTTCATGCTCTGGCTGTGCTGCATGCTTGCCAAGAGAAAGTGAGACAGAGGTGTATGTAACTTCTATGATTCAAGACTGTAAGTGCACACAGAATACTGACTGTGTATTTTTTTCTTTTGTTTCTGCAGATATGCCCTTGAGGGCCAGCTCCTACACACCGGTGGAACACCTCAGTCAGATAAGGAGGCAAACGTGGAAGAGTAAGGATAACATGTTTCACAAAGTGCTGCAATCGTCAGATCAGGCCTATAGTGAGCACAGAGCATGGAGAGAGACAATAAATGAAAAAACTATAAATAGATAGCCAGCAGAGGAGACAGGGCCAGGAGTGGATAATAAACTCATGGAGGCCCAAACAGAGATGCTGTGGTCCCTGATTGATCTGCAGGCAGAACACATGCGTGCTCAACTCCCCCTGCAGCCCATACAGAACTGCCTTCCTTGCCCTTTCCAAACTCTCCACACATTTCTCTCACATTCCCAGCCCGTCGTAGTACAACTTGCACTTCACCCCTAGGGACATTTTCCATAACAACAGATGGACATTACACACAGCTGTGAGTCCTTACTTCAGAGAGTGCTGCTCACAGTCACGCCCCTTGTAAGAAATGTTAATGTGTGTATTGCTGTTTAATAAAAATGTAGTCTTACAAAGACAGTGGTTCTTTATTTGTGACCTACACAGGGTGGTTGCAATAGAAATTCATACACGGCAGCAACTGGCACATTTGCAGAATACAATTAACGCTCAGGCAGGAATCATTACAGGGGTCATTCAATGTGGTAAGTAAACAATGTCTGGCTGAATGAATTACAGACAGACACATTACTAGGGCTCATTGTCAAAATGCTGCTTAAAAGCCTTCCTGATTCAAATAGCCCCCTGTTGAGCCCCTCTAATAGCCCTGGTGTCTGGTTGCTCAAAATCAGTCACCAGGTGATCCACCTCAGCCTTCCACCTCTTGGGAAATGTTTCCCCCTTGGTTTCACAAACGTTATGCAGAGCACAGCAGGCTGCTATGACCGTGGGAATATTTTCCTCATTAAGGTCTAACCTGCCAGAAAGGCAGTGCCAGCTACAATGTAGTCTACCAAATGCACATTCAACGGTCATTCTGCATCTGCTGAGCCTGTTGTTGAAGCACTCCTTGCTGCTGTCAAGGTTTCTAGTGTAAGACTTCATGAGCCATGGAAGTAAGGGGTAGGCTGGGTCTCCCAGAATCACTATGGGCATTTCCACATCCCCTGTTGAAATCTTCTGGTCTTCAAACACAGTCCCTGCATGCAGCTTTCTATATAAGCCAGTGTTCCTGAAGATATATGCACCATGCACCTTCCCTAACCACCCTGCACTGATGTCAGTGAAACAACCCTGGAGATCCACCAGCACCTGCAATACCATAGAGAAGCAGCCCCTTCTATTGATGTACTCCGTTGCAAAATGGTCTGGGGCCAAAATTGGGATATGTGTACCATCTATCGCCCTGCCGCAGTAAGGAAATTCCATTGCCGCACAGCCATCCACTATTTCCCACAAATTGCCCAGAGTCACAGTCCTTCGTAGCAGGAGATTGAAAATGGCCCTACACACTTGCATCACTGCACCCCCATGATGGAATTCCCAAGTCCAAACTGATTCGTGACTGACCGGTAGCAGTCTGGAGCTGCCAGATTCCACACAGCGATTGCCACTCAATTTTCCACCATTAGGGCAGCTCTCATTTTCGTGTCCTTGTGCCACAGGGCAGGGACGAGCTCCTTGCAGGGTTCAAGGAAGGTGGCTTTGTGCATATGAAAGTTCTGCAGCCACTGCTCACGATCTCGTACCTGCGTCAAAATCTGATCCGACCACTCAGTGCTAGTTTCCCAAGCCCAACAGCGATGGTCCACTGTGTGCAGCTGCTCCGTGAATGCCAACATCAGTCTTGAATTTTCTTTCCATGGCACAAAGCAGGGCAGGCAGCATGGATTCCTTTTCAGATTCACAGCTCATGAAATACTGCAGAATCAGCTGTGTTGTGTTCATAACACTTATCACATGACTGGTGAGTAGTGCAGGATTCATGCTTTCAGGCAGAGATGGCAGACGCAAAGTTTACAGGGGCAGCTGAAAAACAGTGTAAAACGCAGTCAGAAGCCAGAAAACTGCATCATGAGGCAATGATCGCGCCCCCATTATGAACTGTGATCCATTCCCAGAACTCCTAGTGGGAGACGGTGGCAATTTGCACAGTGGGATAGCTACCCACAGTGCACTGCTCTCACTGTTGATGCTAGAGCATCAACTGTGGATACACAAGGAGCATTGTGTGAACATGCACAAGCAATGTAATTACAGTGGTTTATGACAGTTGATGTAACATAAGTCAGCTTAACTATGTAATGTAGACATGGCCTATGTCAACCTAGGTTTTAAGTGTAGACCAGGCCTAGACCTATCTCAAGAGTGTAATTCTCGAAATTTGAACATAACTTTCACAGCATCCTTAATTTACAGATCTTTGACAATACACTTTGTTAAGTGTATTGTATCAATACACATGTAGGGAGTATTTAATCAGCAGATCTGTCCATGTGGAGAAACTTTAATGCTAAAAAGAAATCCTTGAAATAATAATACATGTATTACAGTAGCTGCTTTTCTAATTTTCAAAAAAGACAGCCTTTTTTTAAAAAACTGCACAAATAGTCCACATTAGGAGTTGCAAACCTTTTTTAATGAAGCTGTAACTATATTACAGGAATGTACTAAAATATCGGAAAGCAGAAAAAAAATTTTGTTACCTCCTGTAAAACATAAAAATGGCCAAACTGATTTGCTTCAAAATTTATATAAAAATAATTGCACTGAGAATTTACATCCCAAGTTTCTGCTTTGAAAATTTTTTTAGAGGCTGTTACTGTACAAGCCACTGAAAATGAGGGTTCATAATGGAAACGCTCACAGACTGTTAACTATAACAGTGCTAGCCAGACACACACACGCATGCAATTTATAAGCATCTGAGGCTTCCTTTGATATACTGTTTCATGTCACAGCTTTGCAGTTCAGTGCAGATACCTCCCTTACAGCATAGGCACACAAATCACTATCTTGCAAATCTCCTGACTTCCCAGAATAGCTTTGAAGAGGGAATTGTTGTAAGCTGAGAGTGAAGATGTATTATAAGATGTGTTAACGAGGCATGAATTACATAGCAAGCACTTCACTTTACTTTTTGCGTTACAGATAATACTTTGAGGAAATGGCTGAAATGTCATTGCCAATTTATTTTTTTCTTTTCAGAACAAATGTAAGATAACCCATTTGTTTCACGGGTCCAATAATATGATACCCAGAAAATCTCTATCTGATACGGGTACAGGAAACAGCAACCTAACAATCACATGTCAGTTCCTTTATGATTTATGATTATGGCATAATCTATTGTCTTATATTATCAAAAATTCATGAGATGCCTGAGTATATAAGCATATATACAGGAGCAGACCAGATCCAGAACTGAAAGGAAATTCATGGTTACAAATATATGTTTTCAGTCCACACTCTGCTTAAGCCTCCTTCACTAGATCCATTCCACAGGGAACCAATTCTGCTTGTTTCTAAAACACATTTTCCTTCTCTGGGAGTGGTTCCCAAAGCATTTATCTCTGCCCCCTGTGACCAAATCGTGTTCCTTTTAGGAATTGTTTCCAGAATCAAGTACAGTCATTCAAGCCGCCATCTGGCTTTGAAGGAAAAAACCTTCTGTATGTGGAAATACAAAATTGATGTGTCTCCAGTCTAGACGAATAATTATGTTAACGATAGAGCCAGTTCCCTTTTCCACATGGAATGGGTGGAGGCTTTGATAAACCAGTAATGGTAGTGTTAGTCTAGTGCTCACTGACGAATTTTTTTACGTGTGTTTTTTTATAAAAAGGAACTTTAGTCTCAATCAAGAATCCCATGTCCATTGGGGAAAGACAAAGAGTTAGCTCATTTATCAATCAAAGGCAAAGGAGCAAACTTGTGTAGTTCCACAAAACAGGAAACGTAGTGTTGTTCACCAAAGGTTGACCAACTTGTAGATTTTTTCTCTAAATTGCCTTTGTTTTGAATGGGAAGCAGAGTTCCTCTAATTGTGCAAGTCTAATTCTTCTAATTGCAGGCTTTTTATGTATTGAAATGGACAAATTCATTTCAAATTGTTACACTATTTAAAAGAAAAAGAGTGAATGAACAAAACAAAGATTGAGAAGACTGAGTGAGGCTGTTAACCTTCATTAGAAGAAATGTGCAGCTTGCATTGATAGGGGCCAATTTTCAAATGTGGGTGCCTTAGGCCACATTTTAGTAAAGCATTTAAGCACAGGCTTAACTTTTGTTCAGAGCTCCATGCAATGAGCTATATACAAGAAGCTATTTCCTGTGTTCAACAACAATATTAGTCCTGCAAAATCTAGGAACTATGGGATGTATTCATGAGTGCCATCTACTGGCACCTAATCTATTAACTAACCAATTTTAGACATCTCTCATTTATAGAGCACTTCTGTAAGAACTTCAAGCAAATGCTCAACTCCACTCCTATTCAGTGCAGCATTAAAGCATATGCTCAAATCCCATTTGCTCAAGCGTTGTACTGAACAGGGATGGACTTAAGCAAACGCTTAAACACATGCTTACATGCCTTACTGAACTAAGTTTTTAATAGGGCATCAAAATGCTACATTTGTACATTCAAACTGAAACTAGTCTCAAATGTACCCACTGGAATCCTTCCACTGACTTCCATGAGTATTGGACTGAGTCCTAACAATGGTCCTTTCAGCACACAAGTGATGATTTGAGTGTTCAAATGCAAAAGCATTGTTATTCTCATTTTTTATGTGGGGATTGTCATAGGATTCCCGGGGTATAGCTTGGAACTGGGGTACCGCTGTGCCCCCTTACTTCTCCAGCCTGGGCTATCTCACAGTGCTTTGCTAGTGACAAGCAGCAAACCCCTTCAGGTGCTGTTATCACTCAGCACAACAGCATGTGGAGCCCCACACCCAGCTAGATTGCATGAATGCTCCCAAAGCCACTGATGAATCACAACGAGAAAGGCACCAGCCATCTCCCCCCAGCACCCTCGCCTTTCACCCCAGAACTGTACCATTTTGCCCTGGTCAAAAGCCTGATCAGTGTAAGTTTATTACTCAGTCCGCCCCTCCCTCAATGTGGAGAGATCATGCACCAGCCTTTGTAAACTGAACTGTTTCCCAAGCACTTCAACCAAATACACTGTTTTAGGTAAAGTATAAAACAAATTTATTAACTACCGGAAGATAGATTTTAAGTGGTAGGCAAAAAAGGTCAGAGATGGTTATCAAAGAAAATAAAAGATAAAAGCACAATCTAAATCGTAAACCTTATTACACTAGGCAGTATTTAAATCAGCAATGTTCTCACCCCACTGGATGTTACAGTTCTTAACACACAGGCTTCTCCTTAAACCTGGGCCGGTCTCCTCAGATGACCTTCATTTTCTTGGCATTCCTGTCGCTTCCAGCATAGATGGGGGAAGAGAAAGGCAAAAACATGATGCCACAGTCTTCTATTTTATATCCTTAGTCCATGTGCCTAGACAACACTTACCCAGAAATGTCCTGGCGGGCTTTGCTGAGTCACAGCGTTGAGCAATCCCACTGGTGGTCTTGTGCAACTGAGTCATAGATCTGAGCAGTCCCCATTGTGTGGTGCTTGGGCAGTCCTCATTGAATTGTAGATCCCTTGATTACAACTTCCCTTCTGATTAATGGTCTTTGAGCACCCTCCTGAGAGTGGTTTGCTGCCTTTGTATATCACTAACAAACTTACAGCATATTTCAGTAACAACCATACAGCAAACCAACCCCTACCCCCACACACACCCCATCAATGATACACATACCCAGTCAGATCAATGGGCTTCTGGAGATCATGACCTTTCACATGTCATCCCCCTGACATGCTCTATATGAAATATGTCATCACCATATGACGGTGTGGATACAGGGGTTCCAGGGCACTGCCCTGAGGTACAGAGTGTCATGAGGATAATATGGAGAAATGCAGGCAGGGAATTTAAATGGTGTTCCCATGAACACAGAGTAAGTCAGAGGAAGGGGAAGGAGAATAACCTAGAACTTCTGACTCCTATACCCTGTCATCAGTCCACTGAATTACAGCTGTCCTTTCCTTTAAAAAAAGGAAAGAATCTTTGAACTGACATTTTTTTAAAATGGCTGCATATAATGGCTAATAAAAGATACATCTCTACCTCACTGCAAAATATTCATACAGTCACTGATTTTAAGGCCAGAAGGGACTATTGTGATCACAGTATGACCTATTGTATACCATAGGCCATAGAACTTCCCCAAAAGAATTCCTAGACCATATTTTTTAGAAAAAAGTCCGATCTTGATTTAAAAATTGTTCTCAGTGATGGAAAATCCATCATGACCATTGGTAAATTGTTCCAAAGGCACTACCTTTGTTTCCAGAGCTAAGACGAATCTTATTTGTATCAATATTTCAGTTTTACTATCTGTGCTTGTGACAGAGGTGCTCAAAATACGGAACATGCTTTTCTCCCTACCCTTTTCTAAAGCATCTAAACTAATGACAAGAGACAATCATAGGAGCTTGAAAACTCATTTAGGGGGCTAGATTATGCCTAGCACTTATGCAGGTGCACAGGATATGGGGAGAGAGGACCAGAAGTAAGGAGCTTCCCCCTCCTTTGTGTGGCACATATAAGAGACAGGCATAACTGCAGTCCAGAGAGATTGCTTCCATCCACATGCAATGGGGCACATAGGCATAACCAATGGCTTTGCCTCTCTGCAAATGCAAGAGAGCAGAGTATGCTGCCCGAAGCCCTTAAAGTGAAGCAGTAGATCTTGTACTGGTAAGGAGGAATTCAGCCTCATTGAGTTTGTCCAGTTCTGCACCACTCCTAACAGATGGCTGAGCCTAAACTGCACAATCTAGCTAGCCCTTAGGGGTATGTCTTCATTGCAGAGTTAGCTCTTAGTCAGATATTGTGCCAGCCCTGCTCCCATCCACACACAAAATCCTTTCACCCGAATTTGGTGGCGCTTTTAACCCCAACTAGCAGGCCCTGCTGACTGTATGGGCTGGAATCACCCTTCTGCTTTCATTCAGGCAGGTAAACCACCCACTTTGCAGCAAGGACATAGGCTAAATCACTTTGAGTGCTGTTATTCCTCCAATGCCCTCCCACAATTCCCCCAGTGGGGATCAGGACAGATACATTCTTCCACAATTCACTGGGAATGACTCATAGAGCAGCTTATTGCAGCACAAAGAACCCTGGGATGAACCCTCAGAAATCCTAACACCACAAGTGGCAGTACAGCTTTGCAGTGTGGCTGCTTGCATCCTGCTTAGGCAAACCTGGGTGCTGACCATCTGAGTTAATGCTGCAGTGAAGACATACCCATAGACTGTAAACTTATCAGGGCACGGCAGGCATGGTCTTTATTTGTGTCCTGTGCACCCAGCATCTCCAATTTACTTGCATGCGAGCTCCTGGGCATTCTGCACTTTTGGAATTCAGGCAGGTTTTTAATTGCTAATTTAGAAGCCTAACTTTTTATTCCTGTTTTTAAACTCTTGGCTGAAATCTAGCTGTATATTCTGTTTGTGAAAGAGAAACACACTTTTAATCTGGCACTGTATATCTCTAGAGGTGTATTATACAGCCATTCACTTAAGGATGTTCCAAAGCAAAATATCATGGGGAAAGCTCAGCTATTTTTGTATTTTTCTTTCTTCTATTTAGCTGTTTTAAATTCTGTCCAAAGCCCATACAGCCTGAGGTCCTGGTAATCCTAGAGGCAAGATTCGCACCTTTGTTCCTATGCCAATTCTGGCTGGAATTCCAATTGAAGGGTTCAACATTTTTATACAGATCAACTAGCAGAATTTATTAGCAGGAAGTCAGAGTAGATCCAACTTGTATCTTCTTTTGCCACCACTAAAATTGAAAATTTGGGTTTTCTAGTTTTTAAGCTAATATAGATGGTAATTTGGAAACTGTGTGCCAGACTCCAGAGACCAGACCTCATAGGTGTAGGATGATATAATTGTATCAATGCCCTTTCTGCTTTAAGCGCCATATTTTATGTGAGTACAACTCAAAAGAAGTTTCTTTTTTACCTTATTTCCCCAGTTATCTCCACCCTCCATGCCTTTCTCACTTCCATTTTGGAAGTGTTACGGGGAATGTTAAGAAGTATGGTGGCTAGAGGCATGATTAACAGTTACTGCGTACCCATATTCTCCCCCCCACCCTCTGTTCATGGAGAATTCTGTGGTGGAATTTCAGGGACAGGAGGGAGTTAGTGGAGTATCTTTATGCCCCGGCAATGCTGCACCATCACCTATCAGCCATTGTCAGAAGCATACACATTAGGGTACATGGCAGTCCCAAGGGTTCTCACAACAAATGTTTTGGTGGCCTCAGAGTGTGACCTACTGTACTTGCCTCTGAGCTGGCACCTCAGGGGTTTGGTTTACTCCAGCCCTGAGCAGCTTCAATATTTACAAAATTAAACACTAATACATCCATCCTTTGAAATTTGTATTTTGTTGTTGTACCTAAAATCATTTTTAATTACCTTATTGGGCACGCTCTCAGTAAATTAGTTAATTTTTATGAAACTAAATCTGTTTGGGAATAAAATTAGATCCAATTTTAAATTAACCATATTCTCTTATACACATAATTCTGATGAAACAAGCTTTGCCTTTTCTGTATCAGAGTTATGAAATGTATTATATACTGCATTATAATGTGTTGTCTATGTTCAAAAATATCCCTGTTTTCTACACACAATTATTAACTGTCTTTTACTTCTCCCTACAGGGTTAAGATAGTGATTCTATTTATGTATACAGCTGTCAAGGTTCCTTCCCCACTCTGAACTCTAGGGTACAGATGTGGGGACCTGCATGAATACCTCCTAAGCTTACTTTTACCAGCTTAGGTTAAAACTTCCCCAAGGTACAAACTATTTTACCCTTTGCCCTTGGACTTCCACTGCCACCACCAAACGTCTGACCAGGTTTATTTTTATTAGGAAAGAGCCCTAATATTTGGAAACGTCTTTCCCCCCAAAAGCCTCCCAACCCTTGCACCCCACTTCCTGGGGAAGGTTTGGTAAAAATCCTCACCAATTTGCATAGGTGACCACAGACCCAAACCCTTGGATCTTAAGAACAATGAAAAAACCATTCAGTTCTTGAAAAGAAGAATTTTAATAGAAGAAACAGTAAAAAAGAATCACCTCTGTAAAATCAGGATGGTAAATACCTTACAGGGTAATTAGATTCAAAACAAAGAGAATCCCTCTAGGCAAAATCTTAAGTTACAAAAAGACACACAGACAGGAATATCCATTCTATTCAGCACAGCTTATTTTCTCAGCCATTTAAAGAAATCATAATCTAATGCATATCTAGCTAGATTACTTACTAAGTTCTAAGACTCCATTCCTGTTCTGTCCCCAGCAAAAGCATCACACACAGAGACAAAGAGAGAGAGAGAGAGAGAGAGAGAGAGATTTGTTTTCTCCCTCCCCCCAGCTTTTGAAAGTATCTTGTCTCCTTATTGGCCATTTTGGTCAGGTGCCTTCGAGGTTATCCTAGCTTCTTAACCCTTTACAGGTGAGAGGATTTTTCCTCTGGCCAGGAGGGATTTTAAAGATGTTTACCCTTCCCTTTATATTTATGACAACAGCCTATCCAGCTCCTTTGGTATCAGTACACTGTGAAAACCCCTTTGTATTGGTGTGACTCGAAATTTTACATGATTTGCCCCTCATCTTCCAATTAAACAATTTTCCCTTTCCAAAGTAGTTCCTCTTCAACAATTCTAAGGACTCAGTTTGTTCTCACAAGTTTCAAAAGAAACAAGCTTTAAAAGAAAAAAGTTGCTTTCCTCTTTGCCACCTGCTCTGTGCTTCTGCCATGCTTCCGCCCAGCTGTTCTGCTGATCTCCCAGATGCTTGGCCTCTCCTGTATCTGTAGTAGAACTGGGAAGAAATCTGTGGAGCTGCTAACAGAGAAGCAAAGTAGCTGACAGAAAATGCACACCCAAAACCAGCAGCTTTGGCAGTATGTGTGAAAGAAGTTATTAGGCAATACAATTTATGCACCTGCCTAGCCTTAGCAATTCAAAATGTGACACAAAATCACAGTCAAGTCACACTTTTTTTTTTAAACTCTGCATAATGTAACAGTTCCTGATCTTGCAATAAACAGCTGATAACTGAAAACAGTTAGTTTGAAATAATGGATAAATATTTGAACCTCTTTGCTGTTAAAGGTTCTTGCTCTTCTGACCTTCTTTTTCCTCTTACTATTATGGACAAGATTATTTCAGATCACCATCAAATACTTATCAAGTGGTTTATGCTCTGCTGCTCTTTCCCTGCTTGCACAGCTGAATCTTTCCACTTCAAACTCCTGGGGCTGGATCCTCAGGACCAACTGAGCTAAATTCTATGCAGGACCCTCAAATGGAGGAGAAAAGGTAGCTCCCCTGATCCTTTCAGCTCTTCTGATAGCTGGCCTCACTGAAGGCCAAACCAGACTGTGGCATATCCTAGTTACACAGGCTATGGAGGCAGAGATTGCCAGAGCACAGTGCCTGGCCAGGGATACCCCCGTACATCTAGGTTGTGCAGGATGGGAAATATAGCATCCTCTCCCGTGCTGCTGCCCATGATGTGAGTAGCCAGGGCAAGGGAGTAAGGGGGCAGATGTTGCTTTAGCCAGGCCAGCCATTGGCCCTCAAATACAATGTTTTTGAAGTGTACAAAAGCTGTTTAAGAGGCAAATGGGACATGTAATGCATTACAAAAACAGAGGAAAAACAATGCAAAAAGTATATACAAATGCACATTACTGAAGTACCATGTGCAGATTTGGTTACCTAACCCTAAGGAGAAAAACATGAAATTATGACTGCAAAGACTAAGATTATTTAACTGAGAAAAAAGAAAATTAGATGAGACTTCATTAAAGTATCGAAAATTACAAAAGGAAACTGTCAAGGTTCCTTCCCCACTCTGAACTCTAGGGTACAGATATGGGGACCTGCATGAAAGACCCCCTAAGCTTATTCTTACCAGTTTAGGTTAAAAACTTCCCCAAGGTACAAACTTTGCCTTGTCCTTGAACCCTATGCTGCCACAACCAAGCATGTTAAACAAAGAACAGGGAAAGAGCCCACTTGGAGACGTCTTCCCACAATATACCCCCAAGCCCTACACCCCCTTTCCTGGAGAAGGCTTGATAAAAATCCTCACCAATTTGTACAGCTGAACACAGACCCAAACCCTTAGATCTTAAGAACAATGAAAAAGCAATCAGGTTCTTAAAAGAAGAATTTTAACTAAAGAAAAGGTAAAAGAATCACCCCTGTAAAATCAGGATGGTAAATACCTTTCAGGGTAATCAGATTCAAAACATAGAGAATCCCTCTAGCCAAAAGCTTAAGTTACAAAAAGACATAAAAACAGGAATATACATTCCATTCAGCACAGCGTATTTTACCAGCCATTAAACTAAAGGAAATCTAACTCATTTCTAGCTCGAGTACTTACTAACTTACTTAACAGAGTTTCTGAGACTGCATTCCTGATCTGTTCCTGGCAAAAAGCATCACACAGACAGACAGACCCTTTGTTCCCACCCCCCCTCTAGATTTGAAAGTATCTTGTCTCCTCATTGGTCATTTTGGACAGGTGCCAGCGAGGTTATTTTAGCTTCTTAATGTAAGGTGACTGTTGCCCCCTTACTAACATTCAGTGGGGGTGTTTTGGTTGGCTAGCTCCCAGTACTAAAAGAGGAAGGATCTATGGGAAATCAGGACCCTGAGACTGATAGTTCCCAGGAGGCCAATGCTCCAGGTCAGCCTGAATGACAGGCGGGCAGGCTAATTAGGAGGCCAGGGAGGTCCCGTCCTCTGGGTGAGCTGGATTTGCCTGGGTCAGACAGAGTGGGGCCAAGCTAAGGAGAAAGCAGGGGTCCAAGCTGAGCTGGGGAACAGAACCATGTCAGATCCAGAGAGAGCAGACCCTGTCCTGGGAGCAGAGCTGCAGCCCCAAAGCTAGAGGCACAGCCCAGAGAGAGCAGACTTGCCCTGGGAAGAAAGCTGCAGCAACCAGAGCCAGAGGGGCTAGAAAAGCAGCCCAGGGAGCTGGAGGCAGAGCAGCAGAGACAGAGTGGTGGAGCTGGGGCTGGAGCAGTCCAGGGCTGGGTGCAGTAAGCAGCTGGGGAGACCGAGGGAGACCCTGGGCAGCGGGACCAGCACAGGGAGACGCCTCAGCCAAGAGGCTCTGCAGGCCAGGCTTGGATCGTAACACTGGGAAGAAGGCTCCTACCACTTAGAGCCTGAGAGCATGTGGCCACCACCAGAGCAAGTATCCAACCCACAGCATCCCTGCAGCACAGCCAGGGCCTGAGAAGAAGGCCTGGGACTTACAAGGAACAGACTGTGAACTGCCCTGACATTCCAGAGATGCTGTTTGTGATGTTCCCTGCCACAGAGCGAGGTGAGGTGTTTCCTTTAACCTTTCCCATTTTTCCTTATTCTTTTTAAAATTAATTGTTGATTAAATAACTTTCATTTGCTTTAAATTGTATGTAACGGTCAGTGGATCAGAGAAGAATAAATAACTTGCATTTGCTTTAAACTGTATGTAATGGTCAGTGGCCCAGTGCAAGGAGAATACCCTGGAGTGGGGACACCCTAGCCCCTGTCCTAGGTGACCACAGCAGGGTTGGGGGTCGAGCCCCCCCACGAATCCTGGGCCTAGCCTTGTGGGGGTTAGGAGGATGCTGCCAGACAGGAGAGTGGAAGGGGAGCCCTCAAGGGCAGGGAGGCCACTGGGTAAAGGAAGTGGGAGCGAGGACTCAGATCCTTTCACTAGCCTACTTCACCGGGGTAGTGCAGAAGCCAGGAAAGTTCCCCACAATAGCAGGACTATTCCCCCGCTAACATTAACCCTTTACAGGTGAAAGGGTTCTGCCTCTGGCCAGGAGGGATTTTATAGCACTGTATACAGAAAGGTGGTTAACCTTCTCTTTATTTTTATGACAGAAACTGATTAGGGAAATGACCAGTCCCTCCTTTTATTCATTTACCTAATACAAGAACTTGTGGACTCTCAATTAAGGATGGTAAAATTAAAACCTGTAAAAGGAAATATTTCTTTTCACAGTGTATAATCAACCTATGGAATTCACTGCTATAGATCATCCGATGAAGTGAGCTGTAGCTCACGAAAGCTTATGCTCAAATAAATTGGTTAGTTTCTAAGGTGCCACTAGTACTCCTTTTCTTTCTGCGAATACAGACTAACACGGCTGCTACTCTGAAACCTGAGAAATATACTGCAGCTGTATTTGTAAAAAACACTGGATATTAATTTATTATACATTATTATTATTGTGGTAGGCAAACTTAGACTAATGAGAAAAACAAATCTCATACTTCAGGGTATGTGAAAGACTGAAAGAGTCAGAAAATATTCTCCATTCTGTAACAATGCATAGTTTGATAGGTGCATTATTTAGGATAAAGGGACCTTTTTTTCTAAAACATCAGGTTTTGGCCATAACCAAGATCTAAATGTCAGTCTGATCCTGTGTATTGGAATCCCTGTGTTCCTATCATGTTGTTGTGAATAAAACAGGAATAACAATTAAACAATCCTGAATCTCTAGTAAAAGGAGTCCTGTTATGAATAATGTACTTTTGTATTGTTTTATTGCACCACCAAACATGATCAAATAATTTGTTTATTAAATCACATAAAGAACTACAATAATACACTGTTCACGAAGCCTACAGTCTCGGATGCATTAATAGTACTGATTAGAATGGGGAAGAGTTCTATAACACAGAGGACTGGAGAGGTCACATATAGATGCTGCTAAAGGTCACCTGCAGAGGGGAAAACATATGCTTGTGTCCTTTTTTCCTTGTTTAGGATTTATAAAGGAGGCATGAAAGATCTTATAATTTTCTGCTTGATTTTTACATTACAGTTCAGGTCCTATGCATGCTTTAGTGACCGGAGTACTAGTAAAATTAAGGCTAAAACTGGTCAGAAAAATCTCCTGCAGATTTCTTTGCTTCCCTTTCAAAAGTGATCGAGAAGTAAAGGGAGCAGGGTGGCAGCTGAGAACACCCATGGACTTAGTTTGGGGGACAGTGCCCCCAAACAGAGGCAAGGCGTGGGGGCACACAGAGTCACATGCCACTGCCTCCCCCCCCTTTCTGCAAGTGCAGAGCTGCCCCGCTGAAATAAAGAGGGTGCTGCTCAGAAGATGCCACTTTCTGGGTCCTAGTGTTGGTTGAGCTCCCCTTCTGTGTGCTGGGAGCCATCCTGTTTTCTGTACAACAGTGAGTGCCTATGGTGGGGAAGGGCAGGGGCAGTCTGGGGCTAGAGGGAAAGAGGCAGTAGGCAAGGAATGGGGTAGGATGGGGAGGAAATGGAGCAGTGGGGAAGGAGCATGGGATGGGGAAAAGAAGGGAGCAGGGGAAGTGGGGGCTGGGGGAAAGAGGCAGTTGGGAGGAAGCGGGTGGAGTGGGGAGGAGATGGAGCGATGGGGAAGGGTCATGGGTCGGGAGAAACGAGGGCAGAGGGAAAGCTGGAGCCCAGCCTGCAACAACCCCTTGGCAGAAGCTGGGGCTCCCCGTTAAGCAGACCCATCAAACCCCCACTCTGACAAGCCCCACCTCCCCTGCATCTGTACCACCTCGATAAGCCCCCCCAGACACCCTCCACACTGAGCCACAACCACCTGCACCCTGACACAAATGAACTTCACCTCCCCTGCACCTAGACTCCCCCGCTGAGCCCCAAACACCTTCACCTGGATCCCCTGCAGAGTCCCATTGCCCCTGCACCTGGAACCCTTCACTGACCTCTGTGCATACAGGTCTCCCACTGAGCCACCCGCATCCAGGCTGCCCCACAGAAAACTCTCGTATCCCCACCTGGATCCCCCACACTAAGTCCCTCTGCACTTGGATCCTGCTGCTGGGCTGAACCTGCCCACCCACACCTGGTGTATCTGGCACAGGGATCAGGGCCCCAGGGTGCTTCTGGGGCAGGGCTGGCCCTTGCACTGTGTCAGGGTTGGGTGCAGCCTCGCTGCCGAGTCCCTGTCGTGTGGTGGGGTGGGGGGAGGCTGCATGCAACCAGTGGCTGTGTTCCCCACCTCCATGCAAGCAGTGGCTGTGCTCCCCACTGCCATGATGGAGCCTCCACATTTATTTATTGACAAATAAAATTTACAGAATTTTTAAATCGTGTGTGCAGAATTTTGATTTTCTTGGTGTAGAATCCCCTCAGGAATATGGGCTGCTGTGCAGCTGTGATGGTGGGACTGTGAGGTGCAGATTTGAAAAGAGGTTTGTATAGGCAGCGGGGAGGTCTATGGGTGGGGGCTGCTGGGCGAGCGGTGTGGTGTGCAGGGTGCTGTGCAGTTGTGGTGGGAGGCCAGCGGCGGAGGTCTCCGGGAGGGGTAGGGCCTGGGCATAGAGATCTATGGTGGAGGTCTCTGGGCGAGGGGATGCTGGGCATAAGGGTGGGGCCCTGGGCAGGGGGGCATAAGGGTGGGGCCCTGGGCAGGGGGGCGGGATGGTGGGGGCCCGCCCTCAAGGGGAAGGGGCCTGCTGGCAGCACAGGGCTGGGCAGGCCAGTGTGCGTCTGGCAGCTGCAAGTTGGTAACCAGCGCCCTCCTGCTGGGCGGCGCAGAGCGGGGCCGCTCCCACCGCACTGTGCCTCATTTGCCCCCAGCCCGCCCTTCACGCTGGAGGCTGACCATCCCGCCCCTTGCCCTATGGGGGCCCACAAAAAGTTAAGCCGGCCCTGCCTAAGGGGTCAGCAAGGGGTGCCGCTGAACCTGGTGTCGCGGCAAGCATACACAACGCCAAATTGTGGCTCCAGTCTTGTAATCAGACGCAAGACGGCACACACACCCACACACACACCCCCCCGGGGGCCCCACGGAGGTCGGTGGGGCTGTGCAAGGGCGGCCTGGGGCCCGGGATCCAAGGGCAGGATCGAGGCCCCGACTCAGCCCCGCGCCAGTGAGGAGAGAAGCGCGGAGGGAACTGGACGCAGCGGGGCACCCCTGGCACGTGCTCGTCACACTTCTAGCCACTGCCCCGCCCCTGAGACGGTCCCCAGCCGCTGCCGCCCCCCCCCCGGCATCACGACTCTGGGCCCTTCACGGCTCAGCGCCGCGGAAGACTCGGCCACAGGGGGGCGGGGCAAACCGGGCCCAGGCGCCGCCTTCCACCCAATGGCACCAGGGCAGGCTGTGCACATGCGCACGGGCTCTACCTCGTCCCACCCCTTCCCGAGCTCACCCCGACTCAGCCCGAACCTCTCCGAGCGCCTTCGGGTATCTCCGGCAGACAAAACGGGGGAGCCGAGGGTGCCCGCGCGGTGCATTGTGGGGCGGCAAGGAGCCGAGTCACCGCTGGGTTGGGGCCGCCATCTTGTCTCCGTCCGGATTCGCTGCCGCCTCCGGGGCCTGCTCCTTCTCCTCAGTGAGCCGGGCGGGGGAGAGGCCCAGCCAGGCTGATGCGCGCGTCCCCTCGTGCCTCTCTCAGGTGCCGCTAGCGTCCAGGCTCGGGCGGGGCGGCCGCGGCCGGGGGGCTCCGCTATGGGTCGGTCCCGCAGCCGGAGCTCGTCCCGCTCCAAGCACACCAAAAGCTCCAAGCACACCAAGAAGAACCGGAGCCGCTCGCGGTCCCGCTCCCGGGAGAAGGAGCGGGCGCGCAAGCGCTCCAAGTCCCGGGAGACCAAGCGGAACCGGCGCCGCGAGTCCCGCTCCCGCTCCCGCTCCAACACGGCCCCCTCGTCCCGCCGGGAGCGCGAGCGGGAGCGCGCCTCGTCCCCCCCGGACCGCATCGACATCTTCGGGCGCACGGTGAGCAAGCGCAGCAGCCTGGACGAGAAGCAGAAGCGGGAGGAGGAGGAGAAAAAAGCGGAGTTCGAGCGGCAGCGGAAAATGTGAGTGTCCGCCCCGGGGAGTCCCGCCTGGGGCCTCGTCTCTCCGAGCCCGGCTCGCAGCGGCTCCCTCCTCTCGCTTCGATCCAGGGGGAATCTCGCCCTGCCCATCCTCCCCTCCCCTCCCCCCCCCCCCATCCTCCCCGGTAGAAAACACCCAGCCCGGAGCTGCTGCTTCCCTCCTTGCCCATCCATCTCGCTTCCTCTTCTAACATGCTTTGGTACGGTCTCCTCCTCTGTCCGAGGCCTCGCCGCCTCTGGGGCTGTGGGTGCAGCGCCCAGTGCCAGACTTTTGTCCCTCCCCTTTTCTGCAAGCATGTAGCTTATTCTTTAGGCTGAGGCTCTCCTAGTTGGCCCGAAGGCTGTGTTGTGCCTTGTGAAAAGAATGCACTCAAAAAGTATACTAACTCTGGGTCTCTGCATTAGTGCTGAAACAGAGAGGAGTCCTATCGTGAACCACTCGCCCCGTTGAACAAAACTAGCATGTTCGTGTGGGTAGCTCTTGTTATATGTCATGAAGCCAAGAGGCATTCCTTTCATTTTGTTATGGATTTGGAATTAGGTTCCCGAATAGTTCACCTTGCAGCCTTATCTAAGTTATTAGAAATATTTTTATTCTCCCTTGTGATTTCTTTCTTTATCACAGACAACAACAAAACTCCTTGTAACAAGTTGTCGTAAATCCATCCTTATTTTTGAATGTCCAATAAACCTGGCACCTTGATATATGAACCTGTGATGCAGAAATATTGACTTGGGAAAACAAAAAATGCTGTCTGATTCACTTTGTAAGTGAATGTTTAGGTAGACTCAAACAATGACAACCAGTCTGATTAATTTTACACCAACTCATTTTCTTTTGGCTTTGTTCTAGTTATATAATAATGAATGAAATAATTACAAATTATGCATATGTTAGAAATTCTGATTTCTACATATTGCTTCTTTTATTTCTATTGTAAAGTATTCTGCTGTTGAGATTCCTTTTGACCTATGCTAATTGCAGTTTGATAGCGATATCATCAAATACTATAGGGTTACAGAACACTCATTTGAAAAATTTCAAAATAGTTTGTCTTAGAGACACTCAGCTCTGATTCTCCTCTTAGACCTGGGCCAATCAGGATTAATTCTGTTGAAATCAGTGAAGTTACTCTAGCCTTTAGTGAAGAGTGAGAAGAGATTCAGGCTCTCTTTATTTTTAAACATTCAGTCCCTTCTCAATTTGGAATCTTAATGTTTTTGTTCCAGATTATTTTCATTCACAGGTAACACTTTAAATAAGCTCTAAGGCAAACACTTAAATATTTTATTTGAGAACGTATATGTGACTTGTGAAATATTGGCAATTTTAAAATAATTGGACATCTACTTTTTATAACAAAGGCCTGATCTCTTATCAAACCAGAAATGGCTCTTTAGGAGAGGGAAGAAACTGTTCTAGTACTGAAGGAAAACAAAAGGTTTAAGATCTTTATATCAAATACCTAAGCAGTTGATCATTATGTTGCCATTAAAACTTTGATTTGCAACAAATCTAGTTCTGTTTACCTGAATAGTAGGCCGGAGCTCATTAAGAAAAAAATCTTTTGGCATTCTTACCTGCCCTTTAGTGTTTTTCTAGAACAACTTTGTTATACTACACAAATCAGCTTATTATGAACAATGGTGGAATACTTGTGACTTATGATCTAGGTGGGCAATATGGGATTTGATCGAAGTAGCAACAGTGCAGTAAAGTGCAGTCTTTCTCTCACAGGAGTTTGTTAGGCAAACAAAATTCTGCTGTTTGTCAAAATACTATTTAAGAGGTGCACAAGAGTCTTTAGTTGTCCAGGTTATTTAAGTGTTGTGAACTTAAAAAAAAAAATAAAAAAAGTAAAAACTTCCATGTTTTTGGTAGGGTATGTTTTTTGAGGGGAGGGAGTTAAGGGGTTTTTGCTGGGGGGAAGAGGGTATAGTATTCCATTTGGGCTTTGTTAATGTGGCAAACTATATTAAATTTAAATTTTGTGCTCCACTAGTTGAATCAATTACTTCATATTTCATACTGGCTTATATGTCACTTACCAAATTGCCTAGTGATAGCTATTTTCAATGTATGTAGATGTCTGTCTTCTGAATCTGTACAGAACGTCTGTCCTGAGATGTAAGAGACCTCTGTGCTTTACCCTGTTTTCTGTTCTTTGCAGTGATGCTTAATTTCAAGGTCTACAAATAAATTAATACGAAAATTTTTATGTAGCAAAGCCACTGAATCATAAGCGCTTTCCTTCTTGCAGCTCTCATAAAACTCCTACCATACTCTATATGCATCTCATAACTTATCCTGAAAAATCTGACACAAACATGCTTTGACTTTCTGGTGTTTATGAAAATGTTGCATGTTAGAGGAAGACGCTAATTTTGCCTCTGTATAGGAAGTCTTGTATACATGTGTTACAGAAAATACCTTCTTATAGATGGAAACTACACCACCATATTTCATAGATTCATAGATATTTAGGCCAGAAGGGACCATTATGATCATCTAGTCTGACCTCCATTTAAGCCTGATCCTGCATTTATTGAGAATCTACAGCATTGACTTGTAGAGTTAAATTTTCAACTGTAGATGTTAGGATGGTGGTCTAATACAGAACTTAAAACTTTTGAGAATAAATTCCCGTGTAGTCATGTTTTTTTAACACAGCTTTTTTAGTGTAGTTTTTGATCACATTTCCTGGAACACTAACTTTTGGTGTGTGTGTAATGTAATAATTGTCCGTAAGTATGGAAAGATATGCAAGTGCTGCTCCTAATTTTATTAATCCTGAATTTTTTTTCCAGGAGTAGAAGTAGGTGAGAGCTGCACAGTGCAATGCTAATTTGAGAACAATATAATTTACTTACTTTATTTTTTAAAGTGAGCAGTGCACATGTGTTCATTTGCCTGAAATATTTGCTTTAATTCAAAAATAATTCTTTTCATATGGATTTAACTTCTCGTGTTCAAATATTTGATTAAGAGGGCAACAATAAATACAAATTTGTATAGATCGGTACCTGATATATACCAAGGCTTAACTTGAAGCAAATTTTACAGCACAATTACAACCTATTGAGTAATATAATATTGTTTTAGATTCTATCCTTATTCTGAAGGTTTTGAAAACACTTTAGCAAATATGCCTACAAGAACCTTGTAGTTATTTCTGGAATGAAAGTTCAGTGGGTGACAAATACACTGCACAACAGTGGGGTGAGAAAATGGGCCATGGAATATTTTATATCCACTTAAAGCAGAGAACTTTGGTTTAAGGTTTCATTAGAAAGAGCCCACATCTACATCAGTAGAATGAAAGACTAAATTTACTCTATGGGGGGTTAGATCTGTGGGTTAAAGGAGACCCTAGGTGTTTCAAATATGTTATTTAGACAGTCAGTCCATTCCCTTTAGGATCTGTGTTGTCTTACTATTTTGTAAAATCCCCATTAGGAAATCCAAAATTTGTCAAATTATATCATTTTTCTGAAAATGTATGAATAATTGAAAATGTGTCCATATTAAAAATATACTTATAATTGGGTGAGCATCGTCTGAAACTCTTACTTTAACAAGAAAGTGACCGGAAACTGTTCTAGTTTAGGTCTTATATTGTAAACCATAGATTATTGGTCCTAACTGACAAATTAAGATGTATCTCTTCTAAACCTATTGTAGTCAGTATTTCACTAATGTGTTTACCATTTCAATTCAAACAAAAGTCCAGTGTGAATGTAAAAAATAATACAGAACAGTAATCCTGAAAAGTGAATACCATTTAAGAAATAGCTGTAGGATATTATTTTTTATAAAATGAACATCCTGTTACTATTTGAATTTTAATTCATGTATGGGCCCGATCCTGCAAATGCTCAGTAGTGTGCATAGTGTTTGCGATCATGAGGAGCTTTTTCATCTTCATGGTAGCAAGCACTACAGCAGGTATTAAGCGTTTATAGGATCTAACCCAATATTTTACTGTTGAGTGAAAAATGTGAGGGGGGTTAAAGTTAAGTGAATATAACATTTTGCATCCTATCATATTTGGTGTTAGCCTTTAAAAAAAAATTAGCATCTTACTAAAAAACAAACCAAAAAACCCACTCTTTAGGGAAAAAAAATCCTTTATAAAAATGCAGAAAACAAAAGCTATGCTTTATTTTGGACTCCGAATTGATATTCTTGGCTCTTGTACAATTATGCTTGACAATCAATACCATCATAAAAAAATTAAGTAGATTTGCAATATTTGATATGTGATAAGGTAAATTATTGGCGATCTAGATTACGACAACACCTGGAGCTTTTGTTAGGAATATTCAAATTACAAATTTTATTGTCTCTGCTTTCTATTTTAGTTAGAGACCAGTTTGGTGCCTTTGAGGTAGAGGTCTTAGGGCAGTGTTTTATTACCTCATGTAACACAGAACCTAAAATGTTCTGAATTTTGAAAGGGGGATGGGTACTTTAGCTGATAGGTATGTTTCAACATTACTGTGTTTTAAGTAACGTTCAGAGCCAAAATAGTCCGTTTGCTGTATCACAACCTACTCAAAATGCTATTTTGTTGTTAAATGTAACATTTTAAGGTGTGTTAAATATGGTATGTTGCTATGGCTTTTGTAGTCACTTTCTCCTAAATGTAAAGCAAATTTTTTTTATGGTTGGTGTGTGAATGAAGAATAAAGGAAAACATTTAAATATATAATACCAACCATAATCATCTACATCAATCTGTGAATTCAAAGTTTTATTTAAATTTCATTTTTGAAATAACTAATTAAATTATTATTTTCATGTCTCTTTTTCTAGACGCCAACAAGAAATTGAAGAGAAACTCATAGAGGAAGAGACAGCCCGAAGAGTGGAAGAGCTTGTGGCTAAGCGCGTAGAGGAAGAGCTGGAGAAACGGAAGGATGAGATTGAGCGAGAGGTTCTCCGCAGGGTGGAGGAGGCTAAGCGCATCATGGAAAAACAGTTGCTCGAAGAACTCGAGCGACAGCGACAAGCTGAACTTGCGGCACAAAAAGCCAGAGAGGTAACGCTCGGTCGTTTGGAAAGTAGAGACAGTCCATGGCAAAACTTTCAGTGTCTGGTTGTGCCTCCTGTTCGGTTCAGAAAGAGATGGAATACAGCAAATCTAATTCCCTTCTCGTGTAAACTTGCATTGCTGCGAAACTTAATTTCTAGCCTATTCAGAGGAGCTCACTGATACTTAAAACAGTTATTCTCCTAAAACCTGTACAAGGATACTTGAATTTTAATGGAACTGACCTACATATTTGAGAATTGTTTGAAACTTTTGCCATGGCTGCAGGATTTATCCACAATCCTTTCTTATTTGGGGGGAAAGGGTTAAAATTTATAAAGTGTATCCTTCATTTGTTTCATTTTATTTACCTAGACTGTAAGAGGCTTTTTGCCTTCAGTCAGGAAAAGAGCAGGGTCCAGCACTGAGCTGCAGTACCTGTCTTTAACTAGGTTTTCTTACTGTTCTCCCTTTAAAACAAACATTCTCTTTGAGCATACATTGGACTAATTCCTGTACTTTGAACATAAGCCCAGCCACCGTCTTCACCAAGGACTTATGTCCAAATCATTATATCCATTTTTCAATAACTACTAACTCCTTTTTTTCCCTCTAGAATTTATTAAGGAGCAGGTTGTCCTTGTCTGAAGTCAAGCTAAACATGTGACTTGTTTTATCAGCAGCTGGAGGAAAAGCTGAAAAACATCTTTCTGTGAGGCAGTAATTTGCTACTAAGGCTTAGATGCTTGTCTGCACTAATCACTCCAGGATCCAAAAATTTAAAGTCAAACTTTTAAACCCTTAAAGAAAATTCAGTTAAATAGCACTGAGTGTCCAGTAACTCTCTCACTCCGTACTTCTTTTACTTGTTGATCTAAATGAATAACTTGATTATTTTACAACGGGAAAGCCATTAATAATGATGCTTTCCCCTTCAGGCTAAACATCAACTGTTTGTCTGCCAATATAATATCTTTGAAATAAAAGCTCTTTTGTTGAGACTTAAGTTATGCAGAATTTCACATGTGTGCAATTCAAAGTTCAGCTTTAAGAGAATGCATTTTGACTTTAGATACATACAAGTTTGCTGAAATTTGTATATAGTGGATTTCAGTTAACTAAATGGATGCATTATTCACAAAAAGGTTTTTAAAAACCATAAATTAAGTTTGATGCGGAGTAGTTTCATCAGTGCTTTTCTATGTAAAATATATTTCAATTCCTGGAGAAAGCATGCTAGATAGTAGCTGATTACTAGTCATCGTAAGAAGTTTTCTCTTCATATGCTTGTTTTTGTTTCATATTAACTTTTTTTTTTACACAGACACAAACCTCTGGCTGATTTAAAATCTTCCAAATATTAAAATAATTTGCATATTTATTATGTGAACTGAAGCACCTCAAAAACCTTCCCGCACTCTTCATATTTATGTTTTGCATAACAAAGTTTTATTAAATTCACCAAGGAAACAGCAATTTATAAGGCTCTATTTGCTCATCATGCCTTTCCTGGACTCCTGAATTCCAGTTCAAACTGTAGATGACAGTTTAAGCTGTCTTAAAATTGTCAAAATATTGAATGTTAAGTCCATTTTCCCCACGAAAGAAGCCCTTAGTTCCATGAAGTATGGATTACCATTTGTATTTTTCACTAACAGTAAATGTATTTTTCTTATTAATTGTTTGCCTTAGGAATGATTTACATATTTTTGTTCCTTCTTATCATAAACATCTGCATTCCTCAGCTCAGCCTTCCTTGTATGTTGTTTCTTTATAAATGGTTGAGCTGCTGATGCAGGTATTGCCAAGCTAACAGTACAAATCATTTTAAAGAGGAAGCTGGCGCGTATGGCAGCCGAGGAGCACACTCTGCAGGACACTGGACAAGACAGTAAATATTCAACTTTTAATGCTGATTAAAGGAGTATAGGTAAAGAATACGTAGGTATACTTAATTGGTGAGACAAACTATTCACTTTATTTATATTTTATATATTACTTTTTTAATTTGGTAAATACTATCCAGTTTTTGTAGTTGTCCTTGTTCATTTGTGTGGTATTAAAATATTAGTAATAAATTGTCAGGAATCTATGATTAGGGAGGGTTTAGTTTGTTGCTGTTTGGACTGGGAGGGATGATTTAAATTTAGTACTAGAGACCAATATTAGTGGCTGCACAATTTACTGTTGAGACAAAATAGGTGGCTGTAAAGCTGCCCCGTAAGTCAGTTCACAAAAGAATTCTGAGGAAGATTAGTGAAGACACATAATGAGTATTTTACTTTTCTAACATCTTACCCTGTCCTCCCCTTTAGGAGGAAGAGCGTGCAAAACGTGAGGAACTAGAGCGAATATTAGAAGAGAATAATCGAAAAATTGCAGAAGCACAAGCTAAACTGGTAGGTAGAAATGAAGTTTACATTAGTGTGGACATGTTCAAATCCTGTTGCCTGATGTGCTAGATAAATTTTTTTTTGTTAACATCTAATCCTACTCCCCATTGAAGTCAATGTGAATGCTCCCATTGACTTTGATGGCAAACAGTCTCTTTCCAGCTCCCAGTGTATCCTTTCAGGTTTTGACTGTTGACCAGGCTTTGACTAGTGTTTCTAGTGTAACAGAACAGGTATAAACATGTTTGACACAAGCGAAATTCCAGTGTGCAGTGGGTGGTGAAGACTTTGTCAGCACATACATTTCTGACTTCTGTATATGATAGTTGCACTCGTTTAAAGTAAATCGATAGGTTTTAAAACAGTTTAGTTAAATCAGTGCAAAAACATTGCATCCCTGTGTGGATGCTGTTATTTTGGTTTGAGTGGTTTATTTTGGTTGATCAGTTTAAAATAATGTAAAATAAGCTTGGTCACAAAGGGGTTTGCACCAGTTTAAGTAAATTGTTTAAAATCACATGTTTATTTAAACCAAGGCAGCTTTCTTGTGTAGATAAGGCCTTTGTTAAAATTGGTTTCTGGATTTACACCTGCTTTAAAATCTCACGGTCAGTTTTTGTGGTTTTACAACCACATTTTTATTCCTATCACTTTATGGAAAAACAACTATACAAACAGAAGAAATTATTTAAACTAACTATATGCTAAATACTATGAAATTAACAAAATAAAAACTTGAAAATACAGAAGTTCTTCCGCTAATCTTTCCTTCTTTAGTAATTATGTCCTGATAGTGCAGATAGACACAAGTCACTTTATGCCTGAGTCATTCCATTAAGCTTACTGCATAAGTGCTTGCACTATTTGAGCCTAAATGGTAATTTGTAATAGGTTGAGAGAGAAATCGGATGAAAACTTGGCAGTGTTTTGCTCCATGTTGATAGTGCCCCTTTAAGTTATCAAACACAAACAAGAAGTAGTGGAGAATATTCCTTTTTATAAATTGATTTCCCCAAGAATGAAAACAGGAACAATGTTATATTTAAAATTTTAATGCATATAAATATATACAGATAGTATTTGTAAAGTGTGTTGAAAATGGAAAGAACTATATTGGTGTATGAGATTTTGATATGCATTTAAGAGCCTGATCCCTAAAATGTTGATGCATGTGCAAAACTTTACTTCTGTGAAGCCAATGGAACTTGTAACATGAGTGTTACGTGTCTGAATTTTCAGAATTGGGCCCTGTGTTTGCTGAATAGATGTAAAATAGAGATTAAGAAATCACTACTATGGGGGCTGCAAAATATTATGTATTCTAAATTCTACTGGTTTTGTATACAGGCTGAAGAACAATTGAAAATTGTTGAAGAACAAAGAAAGATTCATGAGGAGAGGATGAAACTAGAACAAGAGAGGCAACGTCAGCAAAAGGAAGAGCAAAAAATGATCCTGGGCAAGGGAAAGTCTAGGCCAAAACTGTCCTTCTCACTAAAGAGCCAGGATTAAATTGGAACTCTGAACTCTTAAAAAGAAAAATGAAACAGAAAAACTTTGTATGGTAGCTTCATGTTGAAGTGTTTTTTTTCACTTTTCTCTTTTTTTTTTCTTTTTTTTCGGGGGGGAAGTCTGGAAAGTTAGCTTGTTCTAATAGGGGCTGTGCTCTGCAATTCTTAATATTTTTTTTTTAACTTCCATTAAGTTAAATCCTTATCAGATCACTGTTGCCTTTTAGAGAGTAATCTGTTCTCATCCATTTTGTTTCTGTAATAGTGGTTTGAAGCAGATCAGGTCACTTTATAAATTCTGTATGATCTGATAAGGTTTTTACTGACCCGCTGATCTCAGAGTTATACTCTGATATTAGACCAAATTTCATGCTGGTTTTGCTGACTTTTAATAACAAAAAAAGTTAGTACATGCATCAGTAAATTCCCAAAGTAGTACTGGACCTCTGTGGTTTATTGTTAAATCAGTGTCCTATGATACTGTCCCACTGTTGCACTTGATGTTCCCGATACAGGTAAGGAAACGGTCAATTCTGCTATGAATATATAGAAAGATTGAGAGTTCAGTATTGTCTCTTAGATTGTTTTTATTACATTGACAAAATTCAACCAGCATTCCCCATTGTGTAAATAAACCAATTTGCTGAATAAAGTAAAGTCTTAAATTCATATGTTTAAGTAAATTTTTTTAGTACACTTGTATAACTACAGTAAGAGTGACAGTTCACTTTCCTAAATTCAAAAATACAGTGGTATTTTTTTAAGTTCACTTCAAAAAAATTATTGTTTTTCCTACCTCTAATGCAAGGATTACACAGACAGTTAAAAAACCCACAGTTTTTAATATTTCTTTTTAATGGCTATTGCTATTCTCATGAAATGTTGGTTTTATTCTGACAGAGACTTATTTTGGCTTGTTTAGCTTACTGAACCCAGAAAAGTACTTCAGTAGCTAATCCCCTTGAGTTTGCCTCATTATATAGTATGTTGTATAATTTAGAGTCATCACCATATATATTCGATCTGATACATTTAGGAAGGGGAAAATAAACCCTATATATATTTATTTTTAAATTGAAGGGCAAGCACACTTGCGAGGTAATGGAAAGCAAAAAGTGAAGTTCTGTTTAAATACATTGTTTTAGGCACAAAGCGACTGTTGTTCATGTGCAGCGTCCTGAATGTTATCCATTTATATACGGGTTTTATTCTGACAAATGAAAACACAGATTGAAAACTATATATAAAATCCCCTTTTGTATGTAACTCTTCTGCTGAAACTTCAGCTACTGTAGTGTCCAGTTCTAAAATTTCATTTTCCTATTGGTATGACAACATCTATAGTGAATACTTTAAAATGAAAGATCGTAATTGTTGACAAAACATTTGAAGATTTTCCAGAATAAGAGGGAAAGAATTCCTGATACTTCACCAGATCTGTTTCTGTGGGTTTGATAAATAAAATGTAGCAGGTTGAATGTGTCACTGTAACAGTATGCAGCAGTCTTTGTCTGGAACTTGGAGTTGGGCGCAGATTGACACTTTCTGCTTTGTCCTGAGTGTTACAATAAGCATGAAGATATAAAATACCTACAACAGTACTTGTACTTAAATTTGTCTTTATAAATTGTTACAGAAAGTGTTGCTTAATGAGTAAACACACAAACTGAAGCCAAACAATGTACATGACCTGTAGCAAGCATCAGGCTTTATTTAAAAACTCAACTGATACCTGTATTTCTAAAATATAAAACTTCCCCTTGTTCCCTATATGAGAAACAAGCTATTAAAAAATCAATACTTAAACAGACCTATGTATTTTGTTTCCTGTCCTGTTCTGAATGCAAGAAACTAAATCTGCCCTAATGCAGATTTGCAGTTGTAATATTTTTTGTCTAGAAATGATAGCAACTGTGAGTCATTTCACACTTCATTAATTATTTTATTTTGTTAAATAATGGCACCAATACAATACATCAAATCTTGGTTGTCTTAGGTGTGCAGTATAAGTGGCTTTCTCAGATCGTAATTTTTAAGTCATCCTTCCTCCGACAGTTATTCCAGTCCAAAAAAAAAAAGAAAAAAGGTTTCACATCCTACTATATGCTACACTTGTGTATTTGTATTCTTCCTAGAAGCAGATCCTCAGCTGGTGTGTAATTGTCATAACTCCATTAACTTCAAATATTTCTGCTTACCAGCTAGCATTTTATAAGTTTTGTATAGGGAGAAATTCATGTGTGCTTAATTCCCCCTGCCTCCCAAAAAAAACTTCTGTCAGTTGTTTGTGATGACTTGGAGTTGTGAAGGGGAGAGTGGGAATAATCTTTTTATATTATATATATATATTTTTTCTCTTGCCACTAAAAGAATTGCAACCCTGAGGGCAATAGTGAAGACTCAAAGTTCTTCCACTGCTATTTGATGTTTGACATCCTGTCACAAGAAATGACCGAAGACTCCACCCCACTCCCTGATATTTGTACCTGTCGACAGTTACAAGTATTTGTTACATATACAAATTCCTTAACGCTTCAGGCAACGATTAAACTGATCAGATAGATAGTCTGTCAGTTTTCCCCCAAAGGATGGGTCATGGGAAGGTTGTAGATAGGTTGCCAGCATGGTTCAGAAGGGAGGCCGGGAAGGGGCTGGAGAGTGAACCAGCCCCATAACCCTCCTAGCGATAGTTTCTGTCCTTGTTTCCCCACTCTGCATTGCACCCGGGCATGTGGGGTTGCAGCACCACTCAGGTTTGGCCCACTCTGGCATGAGGGATGGGTGGCGAGGCCAAACCTGAGCAGTGCTGTAACCCCACACTCCAGGTTGCAATGAACTGGAGCTGTTAGTGCAGGATGAGAGGGGCAGGCTTACTCTTTACTTCCCAGGGTCTCCTAGCACTGGGTTGGGATTAGGGTGACACGGGTGAGGGTGCTGCTATAGGTGGTCAGTACCATCTCAGCAGGGCAAGTAAAAGACAGCAGCGCTGGTGAAAGAGGACAGTTGCTTATGGTTTTGTCCCTTCCCTCCCGCTCTGCCTCCCCCACCCTTCCTTAATTTGAACTCTGGGTGCCTTGCAAAAGAAGACCATGGAGTTGGTGGGTATGCTTAGTAAAAAGTTCAGGGAACTATTGCATTTGTTACGCTGAACCATGTTGAAGTCACAATTATGAGCTACAGCTCCCGTTGACTTTATTACTTTATTTTGGGGGGTTATTTCTCATATAGTGGAGAAGGGGTGCTGATTCTTCCCTGGTTTTTAAGCCACTTCAACCTTTGCTTTGAACATGTTTGCTTACTGAATATTTGATAGGAGTGGGACATCCTTGTGTCCACCTGCACAAAGGCAGTGTGCACCATACACTTTTCATCTAATGATAAAGATGGCCTTTGTCTCCGGTGCCTCTGCTTTTCAGGAAGTGTCTGTTGGATTTTTTTTAAGGAATAAATAGGGTGGAATAAACTAGAGCTGCTACCCTAGCCCTAGACGCAAACAACTTTTTCAAAATCAGAAGAGAGGCTCTTTTGCAGGGACAATAAACCACCCTTTAATCATACCACATTCATTAGTCTGATGAAAAGTGACCTGCTATGAAGTGGACTGAAGAGCTGCTGCCCCTGAAGCCTGCAGAGACAATTTGGCCTGTGAGCTGTCTAAGCAACAGACCAAAGCCCTAGGCACCCGCATAACAAAGGGAGTGTCACTACACCTCAAGGCATTTAATACTGGAATCAAAACCAGTAATGCTTTCTTCCTGAAAAAAAGGGAACACCACCCCCACCCATCTCCCATTTCTTCCCCCTCACATATGCACTTGCCCTAAATATTACCACCTGCTTTTTTCCCTATGCTATTTCACATGCTCTACTACTATCTTCACCAAGAATGTGGAAGCAGTTGTTTCTCACTAATAGAGGCTGTGCGCTCTCCAACAATCTCTCTGTGCCTGCCTGGCTACTCCTGCTTTTCAGGAAATGACTGTTGGATCTTTGGGGTTTTTTGGGTTTTTTTTTTTTTTTTTTTTTTTTAAAAACAGGCATAAAGAGAGAGGGTGGAATAAACTAGCACTGCTACCCTAGCCATCGATTCCAACAACTTTTTCAAAATCAGTGAGATTTCTTTCGCACTTACGATAAACTATCCTTTAACTTACCTCATGGGGGCTGCTGCTTTTGGTCCCCCCTTACACAAATGATCTTTTAACCATTTAAAAGCACTGAGGGAGGTGTGGACTGTAGCACGGTCACTATGCCATGCACTGTCCTTTGTCCCTTTGGAGCAGGAAAACAATTGCCTGTCTCTGGTGAGGGCCTAATCTTGCACTATTGGGACTCCCTGGGAGTTTGGCCACTCTCTTTAATGGGAACAGGATGGGGCCCTTACAGCGCAGTGGAGAAGTTCAAACCAAATAGGAAACATACACTCCAATTTGTATGCTCTGGCAATTCTTTTAGAAATAACAGTGGAGGCTGTATTTATCCATGACAGGGAGGGCAAGGAAGAGGGGAAAGTGCCCGGCCCTGAGATTCTGCAGCTACAGAAACTGGAGTTGCTTTTCTCACAACTTTCTAGGCCTGTGTGTGTGTATATTTTCATGTTTGTATCACCCAACCAAAGACAGTCTGTTGGGTTTGTTTTTCCTTCATATGTTTGTGTGGTGGTAATTGAGGGCTTAGTTTTCATGGTAGCGGAGAGAAGAGAGCAGAACCTCTTTTTAATATCGCCATAGTGGATATCCAAATGACTCCTATCTGCCTGGAACAACCAAAGGTTATACTGGCTCAGTGATCGGTTCTGTGTGAGTAGACATACAACCTTTTAAAAGGCCACTGAAACAGATTATCTTTGCTCCCTGGTTCTTTCCCCTGCCCCCACCTGGAGACTTCAGAGAAGAATTATTTATGTTTGGGGTTTGTTTGTTTTTAATTTCCTTTGGGGGTCAGTACCTGAGCTAAGAAGAGTCGGTATAAAAATAATTCAAACACAGAGCCAAAAAGCATGGGCCAAACTGCACACTGCCATGTTTTACAGCGTGCATTCTGTCAGTGGTGGCATTTAGGAGGAGAGGAGCGTTTTCTGAAAAAGCATAGAGAACCAAAATTGCTCTGTTACAAAACAGAGGCAGGGAAAGGGCAGATTAATTTAATAGTTCAAGTCTATATTCACTGTGTCAGAGACATGGAAAATACATCTTGTTAAATTTTGAGTGATGGTAGTGGTCAGAGTTTTAGGATCTCCTTCAAGTGCCCAACTCAGCTGGCCCTACACAAACAATAAATAATCTGTTTAAAAGCAGTAAGCATCAATTGTCCATCATTTGTCTATCACTATTAAATGTAGTATTCATTGTGGCTATTGAGGTCTATCTTTGGCTAATTTTCAGGTAATGACCAATGCGGGTGGCGGTTTGCACTTAAAAATATTTTGATCCCCCCCCTTAACTTGATGTTTCAAAGGGATTAATGAATTGGGGGCCGATCCTGCTTCTATTTCCCTAAATGAGTTTTGTTAAAAGTTGCAGTGAGGATAGAATGAGAGCCAATATTTGTGTAATAACCAGGATCTGGAAAAAAAAAACAACCGAATTATTCCGAGACAAATCTCTGGTTTCTGCTCTGGGGTTGGAATGAAAGCGGGAAATAAAGATTTCCAGAGAGGCAAATCCCATCGTTCTATTTTTGTTTGATTTTTACACAAGCTAGACACATGTAGCAGTTTCTCTTCATTGTATCATTTTCTGCACCAACTAATGGAGCCGATCCTCTCCTCCTTTGCTCACGCAAACCTCCCCCACCCACACCGAAAACGGGGACTAGGTCTATGCTGGACACTCAGGATCGTGCCCCCAAACCATATCACAAGTATCCGCGGGAGATCGAGCCTTGGTCTCCAGAATTTAGAGAGTGGGGAAACTATGTTTTCGATGACATGCGAAGCCCTGGATATTTATCCCGGTCACAAACTTCCTGATCTTTTGATTTATTAGAAAAAGCTTCGTTAAAGTAGCGATTCCTGTGCCTAAGAAAGCGATTGATAGCCCAAGTTTTGCAGCCTTCACAAAATCTCACGTTTCCTTTGCGATTTCTGGTTTGTAGGGAGGCAAACCAGAAAAGGTAGGGCCCGATCCCGCAAGTGTTGAGTTCCACGGGAGTAAACAGCGTTGAGCAACTAGGGGACTGGAGCTGGGGGAACAGGCTGTGGGACAGCTCGGAAGGTTTCCTGCCCTGTTACAAAACACACTGCGGCCACTGTAACTTTGGTCCCACCCGGCTTTGTCACCCGCTCGCCCTGAATTTCCCTTCTGGGCAATGTAGCCTCTCAGACTTGGAAAATTACGCCTCGCTGCTGAAAGGAAAATAACGCTATTGACAAACCATTTTAAATCGCCAGTAGAGAAGAAATCAACAAAGTTATTGGTGATACTTTTAAAAATGACGAATGAATAAAGACATCATCCAGCGCATTACTTTTTTGTACGTCAAATTATTGCTGTACACGTTGTTTCATAAAAATATTGTAAGTGAGCATCATGCCATGCTTAGTTATACAAAGGCGGGTTTGTCTGTCTTTTTTTTTTTTTAATAAGAAATGTTTTGTTGTTGTTTTGAAGACTACATAAAACAATTTTATTTATTGCGTAGAAACAAGATTAACCTCTGGGGACCCCAAATATAATGTGTTGCAAGTTGTATTTTTAGCTGCTGAGGGATATTTTCAGACAATGCCGAGCTCTTCATTTCCTCCGGTTTACTTAAAACAAGGATACAGAGAGTTAGAGGTCACCGTTTACTCACAGCTTTTACAGACCACCACTCCCTAACCTTTTGTTTCAAACCAAACAAAAGTAGAAACGTAACAAAATAGAGAGTTTGATCTACTTTACACTTCTCTGTTGCTAGAAGCATTGATCAAACTCATTGTTTATATTGGCTCACGAAGGGATACAAATCACACAATTTCTTAAAAAAATAAATAAATGAAACACTCCCCCCCACCCCCCCGACACATACCCCGACTGACAACGGTTGCTCTTTGGTTGATGCCCCTCGATCTGAGTAATACACAAACTCTGTCTCCCACTTGTGTGTTAGGAATCGGTTCCCATCCTGGGACTTGGATCCTTTTCTACCTAATTGCTGCGCCGAATCTGCAATTCTGACAACATTGCAGGTTAAATTTAATTAATAGCGTACTTAAGATATATTGGATGTTTTGTGTGAAAGACAAACTGATTTTCCCTCTTCCTTGAGTTGTCGATTTCATTAGAGAACTACCATATGCAATTCACACAACCCACGAGGCTTCAAAAGCGCCTTTAACCTCCTTCTCCTTCTCCTTGCGTTGTTAACGGCTTAAGTGATCTGTGCCAGACATGTTTGTGAAGCCTAAATCACAAATTTGGTAAAAAGTGGAATTGTAGCCACTTTGTCCAAAAGGAATAAAGGAATCAAATTAAAATGGCAGCTGGTTTTCCTGATAAGATCTTTTTCCTATTTCAGTACAAACAGAATGAACTCTTCTGATTTTTAAAAAATATTTTCTTGTGGAATAAAATTAGTCAGAATTGGCTTGTTCACCTATTTTCTGTATGTCATTTAATTCAACGGTGGGGGAAATGTTTATGTTTCAAGAGAGGAAAAGAACAGTGTAGTTCACAGGGGATCTGACTTTTATTTACTTTGTCAATTTTGGGGGATACAACTCCTATTTCAAGAGATTTAGCAACCAACATAATTTTAAAAAACGGTGTATGACTTACTTATAATTATTATTTAGTCTTGGGATCACCATCATTCTGAACTGCTAGTCCTCCGCCAAACCTCCACTCCAAAAATCATTCCTAACAGATGCGCCGCATAAGTATTGTTATATTCGGGAGAGAAACAGATGTAGATTTTAGGGAGAAAAGGAAAGGAGTCACAGGAAGGGGATTAGACCCGTGTGGACTCCTTTTGCTTCATAGTGAAGCCGTGACCAAATGGCCGCTAGTGGGCGCTGTGGCTCTGTGGAAATGTACAAGGGCGTCTGAGACCTACACGTTCGGATCTCTCTCCAGGGCCGCGAGGAATGATCAGAGTGCAAACGCTCGTTCTTGAAGGCTTCCCCAGCCACCTACTCAGTTTTTACTTTTTGTGCCTCTTTCCACTTTCGATCGGATTTGTTCTTTTTGAGCCCTGTGTAAAAGAACCTTTGGGAGAGTCTGACCCCCAAGGAGACAGCTAGTGTTGACTCTAATTTGGCATTTCTTGCCTCGTTGCAAAAAGTTGCCCGGTGCTGTTGAGATTCTCAGGATCTGGAGAGGAGTATTGACCGAACAACCCTCATCATTACAAATATGTAGACGTGAAGAAAGTGGCACTGAGTGACAGACAGGGAAGGGCGAGAAAATTCACACCCGAGTTGAGAGTCTCTAATTATCTGTTGCAAATTCAGGCTCCACATCTCTTTGAAGTGGCTTTGCATTTCCAAATCCTGTTTATTTAGGACTGTCCGTGGCTAATTGTTTTGTAACAAAATAAACTTTGAAAACTGTAATTAAGAGACCCCGTGGGAAATGCTGACAGCCAGGATCAACGTGACAGGATGGAGAGAAAAATACTGACTGAAAATACAAACATGTGGGGGTAAAGGCCCGGGAGGACGGAGAGCTATATCTCATTATTTCTATTATTAAATTATACAGTATATGTGGCTTCATATGATAAACTTGACGTGAAGTTACATAATAGCGATTCTCCCAGTGAAACGTAATTAAAGTCAGGAAGCACGACCTGCAAATGGGGAAATATAATTACTTCGCAAATAATAAGGTTGGATGCAGAGAGGGATAAATTTCACTCTGATCCTTTTTATCCCATGCATAACGTTGCCAGTACCTCGCAGCCATAAACATTGCTTGAGCCTTTATGACAAGACGTGTAAAAGTTTTTTTTTTTAATTGTTCTAGTTAATACTGTAATCGGGTGGAAAAGTGTTAAACGGTGGTTGGAGTCTCATCCTGCATTGTATTATTCTGATCATGAACATAGCGATGGTGTTTTTTAAAATTATTGTTCATGTTATTAACAGTAAGATTATATTATAGTGTTTTAAGAGATCACCTGTCACACACAAGGCCCACCCGAAGACAGAACGTCGAGGGCTGAGGTGTGTAAGTGACACACGCGACATCCAACCAGAGCCTCCGCTCCTCCAGCAGCCCTATGAGCGCGGGCTGAAGGGGAGGATGGGCTGAGTTTATATTGCTATGGCAGCACGCTAGGAGCGGTTCAGTGAAGACTCCAAGCGGCGGCCGCAGCGGCGACTTGGAGCCTGAAGGAGCAGGGGAGGGAAAGGCTGCAGCTCGTCCGGCTCTTTCTCTCCCTGCCTCTCTCTGTCTCACACACGCACAAGCCACCTACTCAGCAGCAGCAACCTGGGCACTCCAAGCCAAGGGGCTCCTGCCTCTTTCTCTGGGTCTGCCCGCTCGCCACCCAGCGCTGGGCACGTACTGCAGCTCTCGAGTGGAAGAAGCAAGAAGAGGGGAGATTTTGACGCTAGGAGTCCGAGTCGTCCCTCCCCCCCCCCCCCCCGCATCTCTGCACACAGCGGGGACAGCACCCCCGCGCCGGGAGTGGCCATGGAACCCCGCGGATGCGCCTTCCAGGGGCCCCGGGAGCTGCTACTCGAAGTGGATTTATAGAGCGAAGCTTCCCTTCGCCGTCCCCGCACAGCCCGGGCCGGTGGCCGCACGGATTGCACGCGGCGGGGACCAGGGAGCGCAAGCAGAGACCCAGGGGGATCCTCCTGGCGGAGGCCGGGTCCCTTCTCCCCTTTAATCGCCCCCATCTCCAGTTCTGCTCGGTTTTTATTTTACGCGATCCCCAGGCGCCGTGGCCGTGGATGGCGCACTGGATCCAAAGCGGAGTTGGCAGTTTGAGTGGCGTCTTGCAAGGCAGCCGGGAGCCCCCGAAGAGCAGGGAGGACTGAGGCGTTTGCATTGGTGGTGGCGTTGTTACTTCGGAGGTGGCTGGATTCTTATCTCGCAGGAGAATTTCCGACATGCCTGGGGCACAAATGACTCAGTAACGCTGCTTGCAGTTCTCACCAAGTGCTTCGTCGCTCGTCTTGGTGTTGGTTTGTTTCTGGTCAGTCTGTCTTGTTGGGGGGGTAGCGAGCGTCCACCCGCCCCCGCTGACCAGGTACGGGGAGTCGCACGGAGGAGTTGGAGAGGTTTTGGCAAGGGACTTGGAGCCGCTGTCGACCATGGCTGTGCGGAGGGGCGACTCCTCCCTTTGGAAGTACTGCTGGGGAGTTTTGATGGTTTTATGCAGAACTGCAATGGCCAGATCGATAGTTTTAGACCCGATATATTGGAATTCCTCCAACCCCAAGTAAGTTTGCCTCATTCTGCTTCATCCCTCCCCGCTACCCCTCCCCCTCCCTCGGGATCTGATTTAGTTTTAATGGCACAGCCAGCCAGCGAGGCCGACGTGGGTCCGTGGAGAGCGCTGCGCTCCCAGCTCTCAGGGGGCTGAGCTCCCGGCGGCGCCTGCTCTCACCCCCAGGGCCTGGTGCTGCCCCTGGGGTACTGGCTGTGATTAACCGGGCACCACATGCGGAGCACAGTCCGGGCAGGGCACGGGCAGCGGGATCCTTGCACTCCTCCTTACCCACCTTCCGTGGCTCCCTGGGCGCCGAGGCGATCCCGCGCCTTGCTCCCTCCCTGCGCTCAGGGCGCTCTCCGGGTTAGAAACTCTCCGACGCCCCAGTGCACTTCAGGATCTTGCCGCCCATTCAATACCCCGAAGACACCGCGGGGTGGTGGTGGGTTGGATTTGTGCAGCAAGTCTGTCTCACCGGGGAAGGTATCACGGTAGACCTTGTCTGGCTTCTGTTTCTCTGCAGGACAAATATAGACACTGCCATTGGGCCAGCTCCCGCAGTGCCTGGCCGGGGGGCCGCTCCCAGGGAGAGGCAATGCTTTATGACTTGGAAGTCAGTGGGCGTTTTGCCTGAGCAAGAAGTCCAAGGATCCTGCCAGGGCTCTGGGGCAAGAGGAGATATGGGTGACAGAAGAGTAAGGGCGGATCCCTAGAATGAAGGCTATTGCTGTTCCTGGGAGTTTTGCCGTTGACTTTAATGGGGCCAGCAGACTTCCCCTTTAGACTGCATACTCGATGGGGACAGGGGCCATGGCTTCAGATGAGTTTGCAGTTGCACAGCGCCTAACGCCAAATCTGACTGGGCCCCCTGAGGGCTACAGGAATTGTAAGAATGATTGGATTCCTGCTGGGCGCTATTCTCCCAGCAGTGGGAGAGGGCACGACTGAGTACAGAGCCTCTGGGCAGATGAGCCTTATCATACTGATCCCCAGCAGGGCCAGATCCAGCGGGGCTCGTTGCCAACTCTTGTAGCTCCTCACCTCCAGCAAAGCAGGGAGTGCAGATTCGTCCCACTTCCCCTTGAGCAGCGCTACTTTATGCACTCTGGGAACTACTGCTCAACTTCTCCATGTGACAGGTTTCAGAGTAACAGCCGTGTTAGTCTGTATTCGCAAAAAGAAAAGGAGGACTTGTGGCACCTTAGAGACTAACCAATTTATTTGAGCATAAGCTTTCGTGTGCTACAGCTCACTTCATCGGATGAAGTGAGCTGTAGCACACGAAAGCTTATGCTCAAATAAATTGGTTAGTCTCTAAGGTGCCACAAGTACTCCTTTTCTTTCTCCATGTGGAGATGCAGGGCCAGATTCAGCCGGTTGCCTTCAGTGAAGTTGCACTGGCTGACAGCAGGGCTAAATTTGGCCAGTGGACTTGGTGATAGCAAGGCACATGCTTGTGAGTAATGTACTGACTATTGTCCATCAGAGAGCATTTTCATGTCCCTAGTCAGAGCAGGCAGAAAGTATATGTGTTCCAAGATTTAATTATTAAGGCACATTCTTAAAATATAGTCCTGTTCTTTGAAAGTCTCTTGCTTAGGTGTATAGAGATTGTTACTTTTGGAAATAGGGATGTTATTTGCATAAGAAATCCTGGTGAAGAGAAAGCTAGGCAATGATGCAAAGAGAGCCTTTCTTGCTTTAAAACGTGTATTGTTCCAACCTGTTTTATTTATGGCACTGATGCATTTATCTGAAGTTGGCTTTGATAAACTTTGAAACCCGTCAAAAGTTTTGTGATATGGAAAGATTTTCTTTAACACAGTTTGAACTCCCCTCTCACAGTATTATCAGGAAGGATAGTTTGATAATGAGTTTAGAAAGTTTTATGCCAAAAATATTATTTAATGTATAATTTTAATTAAATGTGTTTTAAAAACAAACCAGACACATAGAAGATCATTAATGTAAATTTCAGCATACTCACTTTGTGTATTAACTGAATTCAGGATTTCCCATTTACTCCATTTAGTGAATATCTGTAAAAGTGCCCTTAGATGAACAAGACATATTGGAAAGTGCACAGAGAAGAAGAGGGGAGTATTTCCTGAATCAGGGAACTAACTGTGTATTGGTAGCAAAACCCAGAGTCTGACTCAAATGACACAAGTTTGGATTAGATCTGGGAGCTGAAAATATTTATTAAGAAATCACATCCTAACTTCAACATTTATCTTCCACTGCTTTTAGAAGATAATTTATTATACTGTAGATGTCTCCTGACTTTTTTCAAGAATGTAAAGATTTATGAGTGTGTTAAGGTCCTTTGTAAAGTTTTTACAGGAAAATTTAAAAGGACAACGTAGTTTTTCATTAAAATGTGGAAAATGATTATCATGAACTGAAACATTTCAAATGCTGTTTTTTTCTAGTTTTACATGACAAATGATCACATATACTATATGAGATGAAAAGCCAGTTAACAGAGCCACAGTTTAAACTAGATCTATGGACCTGCATTTATATGATCCTATCTAGTTAAATCCTTTCTCTGACCTAGAAAAGATTAAACACCAAATCTGTGAATAAGACAACAAGACACTTTTAAAATGCCATCAGAATTCCTGAAATAACAGACTGGTGGCAAGACCAGGTTGCATTGCATTAGCAGGCCTGCAGTGACTGTGGAGAGAGATTTAGTACAATGGCAGCAGAACCAGAGCACCCCCCACCCTAGCCCCCCTCTCCCTGTTCACAGTCCAGTGATCAGTTTGTTCCTGTAGAGGTCACTCTTCCAAAACAGAACAGTCTGTGCACCGGACCTTCCTCCCTGCCATTCTTCCTGTCCTGGCCTACCTTCACTTTTTTGCTTACACTGAGAGCTTGCATTAGATATTTTCATTTCATTGATGCCTAAATAACCAAATTTAATCCCTGCTATAGTACAAGGTTCAATGCCTGTCATAGCAAATACAAATAAAGTTTCAATTTTGCTAATTCTAAAAGGTATTTGATTTCAAAAAGGTTTGAACATTATTAATGGCAGTTCTAATGATGCTACCTAATTACTTTTTCAACTTAAATTTACGCTTAAAAAAAATAGGTTCTGCCCGTTGATGTAATTGAGTTTTCTTGAGTGATTCATTGAAGTTTAATCACCACAGTGAAGAAGTACACTATTAAAATTAGTCTTTTTCAGTGGCTGGGCCTAGTGATTTATAGGGTACTTGGAGGCCTGTAGTTTGAGGAAGCTTACAAATGCATTAGCGATATTGCTGTTGGTGTGATTGCTCCACTTTTCAGGAGCAGGATTTCTTTCTAATTCTTGTCACAATGGTTTGCCTGAAGGGTACTGAATAATTTCTCCATAGAAAAGGTCGTTCTTTCACAGGATCCAAGCTCAACACTATGTTGAGAAATTAGAAAATTTCCTTCTGCTGCTGCCAGGAGGATCTGAGGACGGTGCAATATTGAAGATGCTTTCTATGTCTGTAATAAATAATTACCAGCTTTGGTGTTACAGCTAATTTATTTATGGAAGTTGCATGTATATTTCTGTTGAAAGTTTCAGTACATAAATCTTCTGTACAGGGCAGCAATTAAATACAATGGGAATATATTAGTCAGTTTAATATAGAGGATGGAATAATAAATGTAGGCTGAGGGGAGCATACACTAAATTTGTTTTGTGTTTAGTTTTAGAGGATATAATTTTTAGCAGGTGATTGGGACAGAGATCTCATGGTAGTCCTTTGAACATAAGATCAAGGCCTCCTCCCCCATTACAGTTCTCTCTTTAGAGATCCACTTTCATTGCCTTGACTAAATCTTCAAATGTAATTAAAAAAAACATAGTAAAAGGGAAGGAATAATCTATTGTCTATGACATTACATTTTTGGGGGAAATGCTTCAACTAGGTGTCATCGAAGTGACATTTGTAGACTCTCAGACGTTAAGCCATGATCTTTAGAATATAAGGACAAATGATTATGAAAACATAACTCCTGTTATTTGACACTTTTCAATCAGGGAATATTTTCCCCATGTACCTAGAGATATCTTCCCCATATACCATGTTTCCACCTAGAGAAATGAGATACATAGATTGCGTGTATTACTTCAGTTTTATCTCACAGTGCACAACACTGCCTTTGGACTACATCGCAGAATGTAGTTTTTTGGATTTTAGTCAAACATTAGAGAGATCCACTTATCAAGAACAGTGTTTCTGGTGTCTGAGGCTACTGCTGTATGCGGTAGGCCTGTTAACAAAGCATTTTTCTTTTATAACACAATGAAACCTCTCCGTAAAAAGCTGTATTTTTGATACTGATTGTCTTAAGGAAAACAAATGATAGCTAAATAATATCTGTGATAACATGATATATGTGGAATCTGCCACAATTAGCGTTTGAATAAATACCAATGTGTCAGAGATTGATAAAATAAACTACAATTGATGGTCCTGTTTAAACAGTCTAGTCAAGAGCATATAAACCAGTCTGCCTCTCATTGTATCTGAAATTCTTATTTTTGTAGGTAAACAAATGCACATTCACTACTGATTGAATAGCCCCTTGAACTATGGTCTGCAGTTTGCATTTGGGTTAATCTTGTCGGTTTTAATATAGAGAGAAAAAAGGACAAAGCACCAGGGGTGGAATTGTTAGTGCTTTCACATCCACATTCCTCACATTTTGTCAGGATGATAAACTGTAGGTAATGGACAGTCCTTGTTTCACAGGACAACTGAGCCAACCGAAGCACAAAGAGCTTGCTAAAACGATCTCACAACATGTTTGGTCTCCTCTTTCTAGACAAGAATTTATTTGGGAATCCTGTGCCATGGGACTGCGCTCTTTAACCTTAACAATTACAGCTTCAAGCTGAAGAAACAGGAGCTGAAGGTTAAAATGATTTAAACACATGCTTCTAAATCTTACCCAAAACATAGCTGTTGTCACTTGGCATGCTAGTGCAGAGAACTCTGAACAGTGTCCTCTGTCCCATTAGATATTTCGGACACCTAGGGCCAACTCTTAGCTCAGGTGAATTAGCAACATAAACCTCGAACAACCCGAAGACTGAATTTTTGACTCAGTGATTTTTGGCAGCCCTTTGTATACAGGATCAGTATATAAATTATTATATTATTTATAATAATTATCTTAAAGCCTCTTATCTGTAAACCTTACTAAGGCAAAGCACTTTGGTTAGTACAGTAATTGTCTTTAGATAGGCAGTGACTGAAAGTCAAACTGAAATCATTACATTTTTTTCACCCTTTTTTTCTCCCATATTTTATTGTAATGAGCTCACATTACTTTAGTATGGCACTTAGGGTATATCTCATGCTCACAAAACATTCCTGTAATGGGAAATTGCTTGAAATACCAAGGTGACTACAGGGAGTATTGGCAAAAATAGGCCATTCGGGTACCTGCATAGCAGCCATAATCAACTTTTTTTAGGGATCTAGTCTTAATGTATCATGCAGCCTTACTACTCAAAATTGCTTATTGCAAATGAGAAGCAATCTTTCTGAGAAAAATAGTGATTAAAATGTTATTCATGTGTATCTAATCTCTGCCTTCTCTGGCTCCTGACATAAAGAAACCTGTTTTTCAGGTCATTTATCATACATCTACATATATTTGCTTATGAGATCACCCTTTGTGCGATATTGTGGAGCCTTAAGTAGGAGTGTTCCACTGTCTAAAATATTTTAATTAAAATACGCAGGTCCACAGAACTATAAACTTCTAGCCAAGACTTAAGTCTTTGGGTGATTTAAAAAAATATAAAAATTATTTTGGTATATGAAAAGCAAAGGAAGGGAGGATGGCAAATGGACAGTGTTAGAACAGCTTGGAAAAACTCCTGTGGCTTCATTGTCTCTTTAAAGCCAGAGAATACAAAGACATACGCAATTCAGCCCTTCTCCCATGATGGAAAATGTAAACCGTTGACACGGCTCCCATGTTTAACTTGTTTAATTCTCATTTTAAATTCAGTACTATACCAGCCGTGTGAACTCTGAAGATTTCTTTAGTAATCCATTTTGTAGTTCCGAATCAAAAACAAAGTGAAAAGGTCTGACACAATTTGCTTTTATTTTTAGGCAAATCAACCCTGGTCATAGTTAATAAGGGGATTACAACTCAGACTAGGTCTTTACAGATGTAATGTAAATCAAGGGCAGAGTATAAAGAAACTGATCCCTTTTGATTGAAGTATGGTAAAAAGGCATAGAGAAACTAGCAGCAGTAATCTGATTGTATGGCAATAAAACCACCATTTTCTGTCTTTCAGATAAAAATAATGTGGTAAATCCATGCAGTTCATAAGATGTAAAAGCAGATAAAGGGTGATGCCATGGCAACATATAGATTAGCTTGATGTTAGAAATGACACGTCTCTGAAAGGGGTGTTAGAAACTAAGGGACTTGCTCCGGGCTGTAAGGTATTATGTGAGAACTGCACAAAACTTGGAGGCCAGGATTAGAAAGTATGAAAGGCCTACTTGTGGCTTGGGATGGTTAAAGCAGTAAAGAAAAGCTGCTCAGTTCTTGCTCATTGGTAGTGTATAATATGGTAAAGGTAGATTTCATTTACTGCTTTTTATTAAGATTTGGACTGATTAAAACTTCAGATCACTGCAATTGTTAGGATGTGGAAGATTTTCCTTTTTAACTCCTGGTCTAGCAGCCGCAGCCATTCTGTAGGATTAGCAGCACTTTGAGTTTGTTTCCTTAATCTATTTGGGCTTCAGGCAGCGACCTGCTGGCAAGGAATAGAGAGCAGAGGGGATAGGTAAGACTGGGGTTATCTGAAAAGAAAACAGAGACCTTTTGATTTCAGCCATCTTTCAGACTGTGGTCTCAATCTCACACTGCATGGGAGAAGCAAAGGTAAACATTCCACATTGTCCTTTTCCCTTAGCGAGATGATTCTTGTACAATTTTTGTGTTTCCCACCCTGCAAACATATAAGAGAAAAAAATCCAACTTTAATTCAAATTAGCTAATAAAGCTGCTGATAGCCAAGTTGATATGGCTTAGTCCAGGTGGTATTTACTCCTGAAAGGCAATCTGAAATCCACAGTTGAATGAGATAAGCCCCCTGCAATTTAAAATCATTGGGTTAAATTCTCTGTTGGCCTAACTCTATTGACTGCAGTGGAGGTAGGACAGCAAAGAATTTGGCTCTTTGTGTTGTCATTTATTTTAAGTGCTATTTATCTGTAAAAGTAAGAAAAGATTTTGCTTGTTGCTGCTACACTGATCCTTCATTGCCTCTTGTCCCAAACAGCCTTGTAAATAGCGTAAGACTTTTGTTTTTGCATTGTGTTTACCATTATAAACATCTGAAAAACAGAAAAAGGCCATAGACCGGCGTGTTAGGTTATTTGTTGTGCTGCAAACTACAGGTGCAGTCCAGAAAGGAATATTTGCTTTATTGCCTGTTCATTTGTGTGCAAGGGGAAAAAAGCAGGAGTCTAGACACAGAAAAAAACCTCTGATACCATAACTATTGTCTCTTTTGATTAAGTGGGCCTTGTGTGAGTTTGAGAAAATGGAACTCAGTTCTGTTTGCTGACAGTGGCTTTGTCACTTTCTAGGTTTCTGCACTTTCTGTGATACGGGGAATTCTGAAAATTGTATTTTCAAATTTGCAGTTTGTGTCCTAGCTGATAGGCGTAACAAATTTCCGACAGAAAACCAGAGTCCAAAACCAAAATCGACATGCTGCTGAAGCTAACGTGGTTTAACAAGTATTTATATTTATATGCACATACACCACCACATAGAGGGGGACTGAGCAGATTTGTGTAATATATGGAATCTGAAGCACTCAAAACATTTCTTCGGTTCCAGTTTAACCTTAAGAAATCTCTATAAAAAGATCCATTTCATTTGCTGAAATTCTGCAAAGTACGGGGGGCACCCTCCTCTAATTTACAGGCTGGTCACATCCAAGCACCTTGCATTCTGCATTTGACAATGATTGCTAATGGGCCATTCAACTAAAGTATTTGCTTGTTAACAGGGAACAGAGCATGATAAATGTCCAGCAAGCTTGCGGCCTCCTTCAGCTTTTGAAATGCAGACTGGTGCATATTTATGGCAGGCAAATGACAAAAGAGGAAGCTGAATTACCCTGGCCTTATGCTTTCTGTTAGAACAAGGGTTAAAGTGATTAAAGAAATAATGCAAAAACCGATGTCCTTTGTTTGCTAACCATTATCCAACATTTAGCTTTCGAACCTACCTGTCATGTCACATTTCAGAAATGTACTAGATAATGCTGTGTACATTTGGCGAGGCATAGGAAAGAGTAGGTGATCATTTATGTAATGTTTCCCATGCAGCAAAAGTCAGGTATGCCTATTTATGTTGTTCCTGTTGAGAATAATCAGCAGGCCCTATTCTCTTAAAATACTCTTCACTTGTATACATTAATTTAAAGATGTTCTTACAGACATCTGCAAGTAGTCCTGCAAAGAGGACCTTGCAGTTGGTGATTGTGTTCTCTGATTCCAAAAGAAAATAAATAGTAGGAGAAACTCCTAAGAAAGAAAACAAGCCCCATTGCCCTCATCCTATTTCTCTAAACAAACTATGAAAACAAATTGGCAGTATAAGAGCACTGTTTGGTTTGTTATCTCCATTCTCCAGGACATGACTAGGTAGATTTTCAAAATGGAGAGTGTAAGGTATGTGTACAAATTCTGTGAATGGATAGAGGACTACCAGCACCATTTAGAATGCATGGAACTGTATTCCAGTACCACAGCCTTTGCATATTAATTCTGTCTCAAGAAGAGCCTGCTCCATCTCCCACTGAAGTCAATGGCAAAATACCGTTTGATTCCAGTCATTCAGGATCAGGCCCCCAAATACTTCACTGTATTCAATGTCTTTAACTAAATCTATGACTAAAAGACTTGATGAGAGAGTCTTGGGCCAAAATTCTCAAAAATGGGCAATTAAAGTTAGGCTTCTATATTTATATTTAGGTTCCTAGATACGTGATGTTATTTTCAAATTTAGGTATTCATTTAGGCAAATCTTGACCTTGTCTATTTTATTACTTCGTTTTCAAGAAGACAGACATGTTTAAGGCCCCAGTCCAGCTCCGAATAAAGTTAAATGGAAAGACTCCCAGTTACTTCAATGGGAGATAGATGGGGTTTTAAGGGAGCAACCTTCTGCTATATAGCACCTTTTTTTATATTTTAGGATTTCAAGGTTGTTTTCTTTCAGTTTATCTGAATCACAGTACAGGTTTTTATTTTCTAGCAGTGTTGAAAGTATGTAGTTTTATTTGGCATAAGAGAACATTCTCTTTTTTTTCTATCAGTTGCGTTATTCGTAGGACTCTGCGTTGATGTTGTCATTATATGTATTTTAGATATAAGTGAGAAGCGAAGGACCTCTGTCTTTCTTTTTTTGGCAACCCTGAGGAGCCAACACCCAGTGTTTCATTGCAGTATCAGCATGATAATTATAATGCAGCTGATTTAAACTTTGATGTAATAGTCTAGGCTTTCTTCTGGTTTTAAACACAGTTCCCCAGCCAAGAATGATTTACGGAGACTGATAGGAGATTGTATTGCTAGGTAAATCATTCCTGGTGCATGACATATACATATCATTGTAGAATTTTTTAATCTATAGAAATTTCAAAATGGTGCATGTCTAAAGACTAAATTTACATTTCCCAGATCTTTGTTCACCAGGACCAGACCTTTGCACATATTAAAGGATAACCAAAATATACATATTGCAAAATAAAGTGATGGCCTGTGCTATGCAGGAGGCTAGGCTCACAGTGACCCCTTTTAGCCTTGTAAGCTATCACTTTACAAATTATTTCTTAATGTTTTATTGTGTCTTTGTTAGAAGATTTCTGTTTACTATATTATTAGATACCCTTTGAAAAGAGCAGGGGGGCAAGATTGGCAATGGGTAGTGGGCTGGATTAAGGGAAAGTATGTGTTAAAGCTAATGAGAAAGTATGACTTAAAAAAAAATAAAAGAAAATAAAAGTCAAGTCACAATCGAATGCCATATTATTTTGGATTTGGGAATTCTGCCAGATTCCAGCCTGTCAGAGCTGAGAAGACTCAAATCAAGTCCAAGCCTATTTCTACAGCAGACTGGAATCCTGGCTTCTTGCCTGTGGGTCATTCAGTAAGACCCATTTGGCTTTTGATGTTCTGCAAGTTTGAAGCAGGTTGCTTAAGGAACCTATGCAGGGAATACTGGTGAATCCATACATAGCTGCAGTTTTGACGCCCAAGTGGTGCGTCATTTTGCATTTCCATTTTCACTGGTGGTTGCCATCTGTTTTCTTATTGCCTGAACAGCAGTTGGTTTCTATACCTGACTGGATAAAAGTGCAAATTTGGAGTTAGGAACATCGTGATTCCTTTTGGTGCTCGACAGTCACATTGCATTCACTGTCCACACTTCAGTTGCTTTCTTTATGTTTAATTAATTTCAGTTTAGTTCAGGAGCAGCCTGCTTTAATCACTGTGCAATGTTTAACCTTTGGGGTTTTTTCAAGGTAATTCCAGACTGTATAGGTTAGTTGAGCAGGGAAAATCATGTTGGCAGCCAAGATTGCTAGGCATGTTTGTAAAGACATGAATTTTTTGTGGAGTCTGTATCTCTGTGAATTTACAGAAATCAGTCTGATTCCAGTGATTTTTCATGAAAGATAAAGGCTAAATCCTGCACAACTTACTCACATGCATAGTCCATTGAATTCAGTGGGTCTGTGTGCAAGGGTAGAGCAAGCAGGATTTGTCCCTAAGTATGTATGTTCTGAGAGACCCTGATTCAGGAAAGCATCCCTCTTCAACAGAAATCTTAACCATGTTTTTAACTGCTGTGCTAACGAGGGAGGGATTTAGGCATGTATTTATGTGCTTTCCTGAATTCAAACTAGAGTGAGAAGGCTTTTGATAATAAAAAATATAAATTTCTTATTAGATTTTAGTGTTGTAAAATCCTTTATGTTAGCAATGGTCCTGAATCAAACCCCAAGGCCTTCTATGCACTGTGGAATAGCCCCAATTCACCTATTGGTGGCAAGTAATTGATGTAGCTCAGTGGTCCCCAAACTGTGGGGTGCATGGAGGAACATTTGGGGGCAGGGAGGGGCACAGCGGGACCCATGCCAGCCCCCAAGGAGGGCGGGGTGGGAGTGCCACCCATCCCTGCTCTGCCCCAGCTTCACTCTGGCCCAGCCTCAGCTGCAGATCGGCTGCTGGCCACAGATCTGTTCCCGGCTGTGTCCCCTGCCTCGGCTCCCGGCCCCTAGCCTCTGCTTTTGTCCACAGCTCTTGGCCTCGGTATCAACTGCTGGCACTGGCCCTGGCTCTGCTCCTGGCCGCAGCTCCACTCCAGCCCCACTCCTGGCTGCGGCTCCCGACCGTGGTTCGTGGGCGGGGAGGATGCAGACAGGTTCCATTATGGGTAAGGGAGGAGGCATGATGGAAAAAGTTTGGCTACCAGTGCAGATTCCTAATATAGGTAAGGACAAGTCGAGGGGGGTACATAGAATGACTAGACATCCCAATATTATTGTGACCATCTCAATATTAGGGGCTTTGTCTTATACATGCAACTGTACACCTTCCCCCACCCCTCGAAAAAAAATGTGTTCTGATTTTTCATGTTCTATCTTGTCACCCTAGGAGTACATCAATTTTGCTAATCAAGCTCTAGCCCTACATGAATAATAGCTCAGTTGACGCAAATCTTTGCATGTTATTTCCTGCTGCTAGGAGTAAGGCCAGTGTCTTTACCCTGATTGCTGGCCACCAGTGCTGAATCCAGGCTATTCCAGAGCAAAGTCAAGATCTTAGATCTGAGACAGAATCCAGGCTGGGATTCTTGCTCACACCTCGAGCCTAGCTCTAAAATGGGCTGAGTCTGAAAGTTGGATCTGAATTTTTTAGGAAAGTTTTGGTTTAAATCTGGATTTCAGATCTCCAAGTTCAGGAGTGATTGAATCTGTGGTTTACAAAGAGAATGTAGTTCTGATTTAGACCCCGAGTTTGTATCGTGAGTTTTGCTTTGGGCCTATCTCTGCTTTAAATGAAACTTCCTTGTATTACTTCTGTTCTTGAAGCTTTTTTTCTTCTTCTTTTTTTGCATGTGAAAGGAAGAGCATGTAGGATGAAACAAAAAAGTGAAATGAAATTTGTGGATGGGTTTTCTGAAAATATTCACGTATAAATTCTAGATTGTAACATGCCAGTGTATTATCAAAGAGTTGTTTGTTTATTCCGTCCTATAATGTGACAAACCACTAGTATGGCATATCCCAGACTGAACTGGCATGAGATAGGAACTTGTTCCAACTCTACAGTTTCCTTATGTAGACAAATAGTATGGAATAATTTATTTTAGAACAACTGTGAACCAGCTGAAAATACTATCTGAATGTATTTAATAAGTGATAGTCAGTGATTATGAATGTCTCACCAAATAACAAGGCAGTCCCCACCCTTTTTTATAGACTGCTGCTGAGAGCATTGCTTGGAACAAGACTGTACAGGTGCAAACAAATTATACTTAAGAGAAAGGAGACTGAAAACTTTATTTCACCTCCTTGCATGTGGCTGACACCAGATTTGGTTCTGTAACAGTAACAGAGTAGAGCACAGACTAGCTCACGAAAGCTTATGCTCAAATAAATTTGTTAGTCTCTAAGGTGCCACAAGTACTCCTTTTCTTTTTGTGGATACAGACTAACACGGCTGCTACTCTGAAATTTGTGATCTACAGTGTCCTTTAGAAAACAGTTCTTTGGCAGATGCCGGCTAGTCTCTGTTAGCTCACTAAAAGCAGAGATTTTAGTGATTTCTGTCAGAAATACACATGGTTTGATTTGATTTTCTTCTCCATACGCACTACACACAGCTCTGCATCTTTTCAAGGAAATGCTTCTCATTTTTGGTTCAGAGTATTTTTGAGCACTTCGAGCGGGAGCAGCAGGTTTGTGTTACACTGAATTCATGGCCCGGATTTTAAAGAAACAAATAAATAAATAAATAACTTGATTATCTTTGCAGGGAGAGCAAAGACTAGTTTAATGTTTCCAACATCATATTTTAAACACAAACTCTTTAATTAAGTCAACATCAGGCTCTTCCTGTATTTTGTGACTAGCGAATGGAGAAAAGAACACCAGCATTAATATCAAAGGGAATAGGTTTTCATTACAGTAGAGGTTCAGTTGTGTGTGCTGTAGGCAGTGAAATTTAATATTACTGTGACTTGTATAGTAATTGTAGGATGACAGAGGGAAATGGATTAAGTTTAAATATAAGTGTACACAACAGCACATGGACTTTGTCAAATGAAAGCCAACGTTATTGGGGCAGGGAGAGCCCCCTCTGGCTCTGTCATCATGAATTAGTATTTTGTAAATAACTAGCCACTAGACTATAGATTTATTACTTTTCGTACTATAGGTATACACAGACATAGACACACACAAGAATGCTGTAACTACCGTAGCTGCAGTGCAGAGTTGCAGAACAGGTTTGTGGCCCTTGGGCTGGCAGGGCATTTGAATGTCTAGAGGCTTCTTGTCTTTACCTTTCATGAAAATATTTTGCTTGCCAGTTTGTGAAGTTCTGGTTTGAAACACACACCTATACTTTTAGCACAAGGATTGCTAACACCTTAATGGCTCCCAAACTGGATGACCCTTTGTCACTCTTTTCTTTCCAATGAATAAACCAGGTTCAAGTTGCAGATGATCTTTGCTTTAGAAAAGTATGAAAGAAGGGCCACCTGCGATAACAAACAATCACCCCAAGCACACACATGCAAGCAGATTAAAGTAGAAAATGTCCATTCAAGCCTCCAATTACTGATTGGTTCCCTGCAGACTGAACGCCATGGAGGATCAACACCTCACTTGTTTACATTTTAGGTAATTGCAAGATGCTCCAAAAGCAGTGTGTGTGATAACATAATCCTATGTAAACCTAGTGCCCTATTGTTGTACCCCATTATCACACAGGATTTCACATAAGTAAGTTCATGCTGAAACCTGTTCTAATGTTAAAGTGCAAAAGGGGGCAGTAAAGTGCTATCCAAAAAATGTTGATTTTTTTAAGGGTATTTTTTCATGATAGAGGTTGCATTTCTCTCTCGGCTTCTGATCTTCTGTTTTTAAAATAACCAGTATTTATGAATAATTTCTGCATGTAGAGACTTAAAAAATAGTGGAGGACATTTAACATTAAGCATTGTGGCCGTAAATGTGAGATGTGTGTCTTTCTGTACTCTGTCCTTTAACCCCAGCATGAAACATGCTGCCCATTTGGAACGATTGAGTCAGAAATCCTTCCTCAAGTGTATTTAGAACATAACTACATAAAGCACTTCTGAAAGAAGTCTAACATCTAGGGCTCATTTTGTGTATTACCAGAAGTACATCTGTGTAAAAAACAAAACAAAAAGAGCTCTGAGGCTTGGGATTCCTGGTTGAAGTACTAACGTGTGTAGTGGTGTCATGGGTCAAGAGTTGGGCTCTCATCCAGAGCTGCATGCATCATTTATCAAGAGGTAACTAGAAAGAGCAACTAATTACAATGCACCTACTGAGTGTTTTCTCTTCAGAAATTCCACAGAATAACCCATTTATACAGACCGGCTTCCACTCTCCACTGCAGCCACTTGCGTTTTTTTTTTTTTTTTGAACCTCTTCTACTGAAGTGTGTGTGTTTGTGTGTGTGTAAGTGTTACCAAACTGATAATCTAATACCATTTTAAAATAAAATATTGGTAATATAATCAAACACAGTTTTAAAAATAGAATATCGGTAATATTCATAATAACAGTCTTCAGTTTGGAGACCAAGCCTACAGCACATTAGCTTCTCTTTTGTGGTAACCAGAATTGATTTAGTAAATGGATCTGAATTCTCTAGTGCTTTATATTCTTATGCCACTGCAGTAACTGCTTTCTACACAATAATACAAAAAAGCTAATTGCTATTAATAGTACTTTATGTGGACGTCACGTAAGAAAGCTGAATATAAAAGCTGTAGTTTTGAACAGAAGTCTAATATCAGTCCAGTTAAAAGGGCTAGATCCTACACATTTTCATAATCTCAGGCCTTACTACCTGGTTTGCATTCTGGTGTGAAAAAAGCCAGACTTTACTCCCCATACTGATGTAAAAAAAAGCCAGATAGGCATTTTCTTTTCAGGCAGGAGGAAATGCAGTTTTCCCCATCTGTGAGGTCATATTTTTCACCAATCGTTGAGCCCAGATTTATGTCTGGTAGTGAGGGGTGTAAAGCACGAGCCTGTCTAAATTTTAATGAGGTTGGTGGGTGTGTTAGTGTTTTTCCTAGTCAACAGTCGAACAGTGAGGGAAAAGGAGGTTCCCCAGCAAAGTAAAATCTTGCCTTTTATGCAGTGTGGTTGAAATTCACCCCCATGGTTGAGCACGCATGGAAGAGGTGATGTATTCCAAAAATCTTGTAGTAGCCCTGCATGAGGCAGTTGAAGGCAGAGCAGCCATTCATCAGGACTTCTGCACTCCATGTCCGGGAGAGGCTAATTTTGAATAGGCCAGTACAGAGGGAAATGCTGAGGAAGAAGCTGCTGACTACTCAGTTACATGGCTCCAGTTGCTGGGCTTCGTGGGTTGGAGGTGCAGTGGATCAATGGCCACTATTTCAGCTCAGGGCTTGAGGTGGCAGCTCTAGAAGGTCTGGGCTGCACTACATTGCACCATGCATTGTTTCCATTGAATGAGAGCTAATTTTTAAGCTGAAGTCATAGCCTTTGAAAATCAGATCTTTTCATGATTAGATAAGGTATCTAATTTAATGGTATCTCCAGGAAAGCAGATTCAGTGCAGGATTGTGGCTGGCCCCTTGCACGTACACAAAAGATGGTGTGTGTGACTTTCCCCACCCAGGAGCTGGTCACAACTGGAGGCTTTGTGCTCCTTCAAGTGCAAGACTGTACCCGATTTGTGACCCCCTAGAGGTGCTTCTGTAAAGGGTTCAGAAGAAATGTGACCATGCTTTCACCCCCCATCCTCCTCCCTGGCAATGGCCTCTCGAGCTGGCTGGCCACGTAAGCAAGAGCATGCTGGACCTTTCTAAAGGGTAGCTTTAGTGGCTTTGCTCCCCAAGAGCTACAGGGGATGCTACGCCTCCCAGTGTTGCTCAGGGCTGAGTAGCTGGGGCTGCATGACTTCACAATGTCCCCTCTTCAGGAATGTTCTATAACGGCACTATCTGATAATCAATGCACAGTTCTGTGGCTCTGTGCAAAGCAAATATTATTTTGTTCAAAAATCTATATACCTTGGGGCATGTGCGTAAAAGTACTTCATTTTTTTTTCTGTTTTTTGTTTTTCTTTTTTCTGTAGCATTTGGTAAAGTATGATTACCAAAAACTGCCAATTGGAACAGCTGAAACTGATCTCTCCCATCCACCTACAATTTAGACTAAATCTACCGTCACAGAGTCATTGTGGAAAGGTTGCCAAGCCTTTAGCAGTAGATATATGACACCCCCTCTCTCCAGGTGACCCTGATCTTGCATCACTGCAGTCAATGGAAGTTCTGCAACTGACTTCAGTGGAGTAGAATCTGGTCCTCTATAAAGTAGTATGTCATGTCTGGGGCTGTGAAGACTTCTGTCACACTAACTGGTGGCAATGCTGCTATTTTGTGTCCATAATGGCGACCGAGGACTTGTCTACATGAACATTTAGTTCACTGCTAGCTGGGTGGGTATATCTGCCCAGCACTAGCCTGCTGCATGCCAAGTGTCTGTGTGGACTTGTACTAACAGTTCCTCAGTGCACTTGGATCTACTCTTGTTTCAAAGTGGAATAGATTTACATCCCAGCTTGCTGCAAACTAAATGTTTATGTAGACAAGCTCTAAGTGAATTGAACCCCTGACACACCCCTTTTCCAACACACTGCCTGTACTTCCTCCTATCTAGGCAGAAGCAGGGTGGAGTACGTTGGATATAGGAAGGGGGGAGCAGGCCCTGCACAATCCAATAATAAAGTATGGAGAATAGTGACTATTTCAATGGATACTATTTTGAAGCTTTTGTATTCAAATGGCTTGCCAAAGGGAATAAGTAGAATGTTTCCAAGCCAAAAAAGTACCTTTATTGAGGTGGTTTTTTCCATTATTTTTTCCTTCACGAAAGGGAGTGTAAAAGAGCCCCAGTTTTAGAAAATTGCATTGTGATATTTTATAGTTTGTTAATTTGACTTTCAATGATCTTAAGTTATAACTGTGATTTTTTTTTGTTATTAAATCTCTTTTTGGGCCTGATCCTATCATCCTTTATTAATGCAAATAATCTTTCCTCATATGAATAGTCCCATTAAAGTAAGAGAGAGTTCTTGCATGATCAAAGACTGCTGGTTGAGTAAGAGTTTGGTGGATTAGATGCTAGATGAGAGGTTGACTTTTTTTAAACAAGTGCATCATTTAAGATTTGGTGTCACACCTTGTTATGTGCTTCTGATAGCCTAATCATATAACACTGGCAAGGAAAATAGATTCCAAACCATGTTTAAGTCAATTGAAATGAAACAGAATGAAATGGAATGAAATTCATTTAAATTTTCAAAGTTTACTCTTCTAATTTGTGTGTTAAATTGATTCAATCATCACATTATATTTTTGGTGTCAATCCCACAGTCAGAGGTAATTTTTCTCTTAGGGGACATGTGCAAGACTAATGGCTTTAAAAAAAAAATCTATAAGATTTTTGAAAGATGAGATTCACCTTCATCTTTTTTGATGCAGCTCATTTTGATATTTCTACTACCTCAGCTACTGGGGAGCTAAGTACATGCCCTGCTCCCATTGAGCTCAGTGGCAATTTACTCTTCAGTGGGATCAGGTCCATAAAGTTACTGCTTCTGAAAATGCATAGATATAATTTCTAATAAGGTATGCAGTACCTCCAAATTATTGTCGTAACTTGAAATAGAATAAGAAAGTGATTGATATAAAAGTTGTATTTCTGTATCGAACAGAGAACTCATTCACTTACAACTGGTTTCCAGTCATTTGGGGTTTGATATGCAAAATGGGGTTTGCAGATATGGGGTTTGATATGCAAAATACTAATTTTGTCATTGTTTTAAAAGCAAGATCATGAATATATGTATTATTTAATGGCCATTGTTTTCTTTTGTTTTTTTTTTTTAAATAGGGAGATATACTTGGCACAATATTCTTTAGTCTGCTGCAATTTGTACTTTTACAAGCAACATGGCCACATCTAACATATTAGGCTATTAGTATTCATGACATTTCCTTAATGAAACTTTTCAATGAGTAACTTTATAGTCAGATTGGTAGTTAAACTTCATAGAGGTAAGTAGCTGGGATTCCTTAACAGAAGGTTTCATTTTTCATTTTTAAGAAGCAACTTGATTGTTTTAATTTTTAGGGTTATTTTTGTCATGTTAATTTAAGACTAAATGTTGATACCAATTATTTCAGATAAGATATTAGAGCATGCAAATTTGGCACTCTTTCCCTAGTTACATACTCGAGGTTAATAGGTACTAACATGCTTCTTATAACTGCATTCATTTAAACATTATTGGGAAATGTCTAGGTTCAAACTTCATTTCCAAAGCTGAGAGTATCTACAGGTTCCCAGATTGGGAAAAGCACAGCAGCGCATATTTTTGGCATCAGGATTAATTAATGTAGTCTAAGAATTTGTCTCCCTTGACTATTTTACAGTTTTCAGAAGTAGCTATGTAGTAAGGATAGCACATATTCTCAATGAAAAGTTCCACTTACAGATGTACTCCTAATTTTGGTAGAGTCTAATATCAGGAAGTAGGGCAGGTTTGACAGGTTACTCCTATGGAAAAGTCCTATATAATTTAATAGGGGTGAATGTAATAGGTTTTTATAAAATTTAATTACATTCTTAAGAAATTGGTCTTAAAACTCTTATCAAATTTAATAGAGAATGAGATCCTTTCTATAGGATTCTTAAATTTAAATTCTATAGTACTTTGACCAGGATAGTATATTAATGCCAGGAAATGGTTGGGGCTTACGGTAGAAGCACAAAGTGTAGTGTAGAAAATTACAGTAATATTAATGGGAGTGGAGGGTCAGACTTTGTTTGTTCCAGTTCTCTTCCCTGCCCAGCCCCCCAACTTTTTTTGTTTTGAAGCATATGAATATTTGATCTACAGTTTTTAAAGAAAATGTCTTTTGTAATGTTTTCTGGGAAAATTGAATGTGATACTTGGTATGTTACTGTTTGTTAGGCCAAGATGAGTGAATAGTTTAAATAATGGATGGGACTTGTGTTCATGGGATTTTGAACAGTGTCAACAAATATTGGACCCTCAGTGAAAGTGCACTGTTGGTATGAACATGCCTACAGAGAAAGTACATTAATTTCAATGCACAGCATTCATTATACCTAAAATATTTTCTGCACACTTTCCCAGAGTAATCATTGCAATGACAAATTTCTGTGGGCTGGATATTTGATCACACAGCAGGCTCCTTTTGCCTCTCTGCATAAAGGAGCCATAAACCAGTAGATCCTTCCCCCGAGGATTGCGTTGGAATGTGAAACTTCATTGTTGGTGTGGGGCTGCCAGCATAAGGGACGTTCATGGGCAAAAAGGAGTGTCCCTATGGCCAGGCAAACTCTGGCTGTTGGAATGATCCCTTGGGACCTGAGACAGCTACCAAGTGCAAATTAGAACATCGCTGTGGCTGCCATCCAATTCCTGGCATTGGGGAGGGATGAAGGTAGATTAAAGTCACCTTTGTCCCTCAGTCTCCTCCGGTCTTGCACTCCTGGCCTAAAACTCCCATTCTTGGAAAATATGCTGCATGTCCATTGATTTCAATGGAAGCAGGATCTGTTCCTTACTTTGCATGTGTGTGTGTGTGTGTCTATTTACCCATTAGTATTTGTTTGTTCTTTTATACCTCCTTGATAGATTAACAGAAATAGCCTGTTTGAATTCTCCAGCAATGGAAATCTGCACTGCAAGCAGGCAGTTGGAGGGTAGGATTTTAGACTATGGGGTCTGCATGTAGCCTTTAAGCCTCATAGTGGGTATCTTTGCTGCAGAATTTGCCCCGACTGTTTCAGAAATAATTAATGTATCCTTGCTGTGAGACTCAATCCAGAGTGTGATCTTTAGTGTAACACATGACACTGGTACCGCTGCTTTGGCATCGTTCGTGGGATTCAGAAGACTTTTTGATCCTCCGTATTAGTTACACTTCTATTTGACATAAGCTTTTAATTAGTTGAAGGCACCTTCTCATGAACACCTTTCAAATCACTTCCAGCGTACTTGGATGGATTTTGGATGTGTGAATGTCTTAACACTGCAGTCAGCCTGCTGCTACCTTAGTTGGCTTCAAACACTGACTTTTTTGTTAGGACTGTAGGATGGGAGCAATTTATTGACTTTATTATGCAGCCCTTCAACCATTTCAACAGAGAGGTGTTTGGCTCACTACGCTTAAAACTTGTAAACAGTAGATGCAATGATATAAATATTACAAGCTATTTTCAGCCCTGATGAAGTTTTGTTAACTTATACCAAGGCTGAACATAGTCCTCCATTTGCAGATGTAAAGGTTTAGTCCAAGATTTTTTCAAAAATGCGGTCCTAGATTTCTGCTCCTAATTCCATATGTAGGCACCTAGGTAAGTGGCCTTACTCAGCACTTTTGAAAATCAGTTTATTTATTTAGGAACCTAAATGAAAAAATATAGGGGGACATCTACATTGTAACTCTTCCCCTTCTCCCCGCACAGCAGCGAGTCTCAGACCCTGGGTCAACTGATTCGGGCTTGTGGGGTTCATGATGTGGGGCTAAAAATAGCAGTGTAGACATTCCTACTCAGGCTGGAGCCTGGCCTCTGAAACTCGATGAGGTGAGAGGGTCTCACTCAGAATCCAGGTGGCAGCCCGAGCGGGAACATTTACACTCATATTTTATCCCAAAAGCATGAGCCCTGGGAGCCCAAGCCAGTTGACCCGGGATCTGAGACTCACAGCCTTAGGGAGTCTTTGCAGTGGTTCTCAAACTATGAATTGGAACCCTGAAGTGGGTTGCGACTCCATTTTAATGGGGTCGCCAGAACCAGCATTAGACTTGCTGGGACCTAGGGCTGAAGCCCGAGCTTCACCCCACCTTTGGTGGCAGGGCTTGGACTTAGGTCGTCTCTCTTCCCCACCCAGGGCGGCAGGACTTGGGCCCTCCCCCCCAGGGATATGTAGTAATTTTGTTGTCAGAAGGGGGTGCAATGAAGTTTGAGAGCCTAATTTTAGTTTCATATTTTTGCAAATCTCAGCCTTACTCGTATGCTATTGTATAATAACTGTTCCCAGTTACAGGTCACTACATTTCTGTATGCCACATAAATGAATCAGGTGAAGCTCTTGATCTTTACAGTCTCCACCCATATTTATAAGTTACTATCACAAGGAAAGTAAATTGCATGAACTCTGCTCATGAAAAGGTCACAGCCAAAGCCACAAACTGTGGAGAAGGTTTCAACTCAATCAGGCTCCTAGCACCACCTTTCATTTTCAGGCCTCCTTTTTTCCCTCCCTTTACCTCATCAGTGTTAAATGCTAGAAGTCTGAACATTGGAGTGGAAGAAGCTTTGTCAGGTTCAGTTTTCAGAATATGCTGAGTTCAGACACATAGCCAGAATATTCCATCTGCTGTAATGTCTCAACCAGTGCATCAGTTAAAGCTCTTGTAAAATGTGTTTAAGCAGTATAATGGGACTGTTCTGTCCTTTACCCTTTATATTCCGATTCCTGGCTTTTAAGTGGCTTTTAAAGCTCTTTAACCTTTTATTTCCCTGTCCGTTTTTCTATTCTTTTGCATTTATTTATTTCCTTAAAAAAAACCCAAACAAGAACAACAACCAAAAGCATGTTTCCCACTATGTGTCTGTTTCGAATTGAAAACTGTTCTCCCATACTGACTTTGGGCCCTGGCCTGCATTCCTTTTGCACTCCAAACTTCCATTCACTTCAGTCATCCCTATTGACCCGTTGCTCCCAAAATTTAGGATCAGCTTTAAAGGTCCTTTTTGTTATTTTTCAGAAAGGCTTCTAAATTATATCGGCAAGATTTATGGTAAGCAGGTACAAATTCTAACCCAGTTAATGCAATATTTATGTCCATGTTACATGCAAATGTAAGCTGGTTCATTGAAAACAAAGGGCCCGATTCTGCAAGCACTTCTGCAAATTGCATTAAGTATTTCCATCATCTGCAATGGAAATACACGAGTAAATGTTTGCAGGCCTGGGACCAAACAGCAGCTGGCCTTTATCCTGGCACAACGTGGGGAGGAGCACAAGTAATCTTTAATCTGCCCCAAGATTGTGGCCAGCCCCTGTGCTAGTATATGGGAGAGAAGTACCGTAACTTCTTCTCCTGCCCCTTCTCTTTACGCTCCCTGTGCAGGGTTGGCCACTCCCTGCTACTCTGCTTGTGCCCCCAAAGGTGCTGGCCTCTCCAAAGGCGACAGGGAGAAGAAAGCAAGGGGTGAGGCTTCTCCATTCTGGCCACCTCTGCTGTGGAGAGAGCATATGCAGCTCCCTTTAGGGATGCAGCACTGGATGCATTCTTCTTGCATGCCGATGAGCTCTGGGAGGCAATGCAGCTTCATGCTGGCCCCAGTGTAGGCCTGTGCCCGGTAGGCAAGGCTGAGCCCAATATTTGTAACACAGAAATTAAATAGCACGAGTGAATTACAGCAACATGTACTTTTCTTGCCATAACACTGTCTTGTTTTTTTTAATGCATTTGTAATTACGATTGCCTTTCTCCTGCTACATACTGCTTCACAACAAATATAATTCTTCCAAAGGCTTTGTGAGTGAAATAATCCCATTCATTAGTACAAATCATAAATCCTAAACTCATGTTGTGCAGGACCAAGTAATCGCAATTTACAGACCAGAAACTTGGGGGGCCTCATTGCTGGTTTTGAGTTAGCGGCTTCTGATCTATTAATTATGCTATAGCTGGTGGGCTCCTTTAGCTACCTAAAGGATGGGGGTACTTTAGGCTTACAGCTTTGTTCTCTGTCTCTAATGTTTTAATGAGCCTGCAGGATGACTGCCTATGAATGAGGTGGGTTTTCCAAGTGTGTTGTTTAGTGTTAGCATGCTCATGCTAACACTAAACAAAGAATGTTCATTAGGAAGCCATTGTTTCAGTTTTTCTGAGCAATTCTTCATTAAGGAAGATCTTTGCAGCAATATGGCTGGCAGGTAGGAGAAAAAGGGAAGAGAGAGGCTTTTAGCTGTAGGCATTAGTGGATATTGTATCAGTAGTTCCAGCTCTAAAGACTTGCTTCGAGGCATTAATTGGACCAAATACATCTTCAGAAAAAAGATTAGCAGAAAAGTGCAATGGCTTTTGTCCTTGTGAGAATAGGGCTCTTCGTTTTGTGGCTGAATCAATACTGCAATTAATTATTTTTAGTTTTCCTTTATGGGTTTGTAAAACATTTCTTTTAAGGCACAATTTAAAATAAGTCCTGTTGTTTGATCGATGAGTGACTAATTATGATAAGTAACTCAACATGTTCTTGATGAAGCTTGCCTGTTAATGAACTTCAACAGCAAATATATCATAGCAGGATGGAAACAAAATGCTTGCACACTTGTGATTCCCTAAGAATTTTGAAATCTGTGTCTGAGAGTTTCCAAAGGGGCTGCTAGAGAAATAGTGGAGGTTTGGATTGCAGTACAAGAAATAAAGCCTTTCTGAAGTTACAAAGACCACAACCATGGTCTCGATGGGACTGGGCAGCGAAAGGGCGAAGAGGAGATCATTAAAGCTGGTCACATTACTGTACGTTGGCAGTAGAATGTAAGCTCTTTGGAGCAGAGAATGCCTTTATGTTCTGTGTTTGAACAGCACCTTGCACAATGGAGTCCTAGTCGGTAACTGAGGCTCCTAGGTGCTGTGCGATACACATAATAGTAACTGATATGTTAGTAAATCCTAAGGGCTAGATTGTGCCGTGCCCTGGAACAGGAGGTGCAAGTAATCTCTCACTCCTTGGTCTCCCATGCAGGTATCGAACAAAATAAATGCAAGGCAGTGTGAGGCTAGAGATGCTAGCCACCTAAAACAGGAAGGAGAAAATGTGTCATGACCCTGCCCTTCCTGCACTGGCTTGTGGAGTTGGTTAGCTCTAGAAGGAAGCTTTGGTAATCATTGTGCTTGTCTGGGACACAAAGCCTTTTCAACTCCCCAAAAGTGGGACAGTGCTTATAAGACATATTCTGGCTCTAATTTTCAAGAACTAAATTCGTATCTTGTTGATTTTAAATTGTCAGGCACAAACTATCAATGGCTGCTTCGTTCATCTGTATCATGTATGGTTTGGAAACGTTGTATTCCTGTCTGCTCGTTTCACATGCCATTTGTTTGAATCAGTCTTTATCAAATGTCTCACATTTCCCCTTTTCTCCTGGTTCTTATAGATTCCTTCCTGGACAAGGACTGGTACTATACCCACAAATAGGAGACAAACTGGATATTATATGCCCAAAGGTGGACTCTAAAACTGTTGGCCAGTATGAGTATTATAAGGTCTACATGGTTGATAAAGACCAAGCAGATAGCTGTACTATTAAAAAGGACAACACACCTCTACTCAACTGTGCTAAACCAGATCAAGATGTTAAATTTACCATCAAGTTTCAAGAGTTCAGCCCTAACCTCTGGGGCCTGGAATTTCAGAAGAAAAAAGATTATTACATTATATGTAAGTACAAATTGGCATTTGTTTATTCTTTTTCTTTTTTATGTATGTACATTGTCTGCAAGTAAAGAAGTTGCCTGGGTTTGTACTGTTCTTTCTTTTAAAATATTTTCTTGGCAGCTTGTTTTCAACAAGCTAACATTCCCTGCTGCGTCTGTAGGGCCTCTGTCTCTTTTTCAGGCTTGTATACAGTCCCTATAGATTATGCCTATAAGGGCTTCTCACAATAGCTTTGGGTACTTATTAAGTGCCAGATGGCTATATCCTTGTTCACATAGTACCTTACAACATGAGGAGTCCCACTGAAGTCAGTGGGGCTCCTTGCTAGGTAATATTCTACCAATTGTGAGTTTAGGTATCCAAACCTGGCCTCAGCCAAATCTTATTAAAGATTATGACCTAGACTCTCAGCAAATGTAAAATGACACAGCTCCCTCGACTTCAGAGACACTATGCCAATTTACACTAGCCAAGGATTTGGCCCTCTAACATTAAGGTCAAAGTATCTCATTCAAAGCCTTGGAGGCATTCCGTCTTTTCTGGAGAACTGAGCAGAGATCATCTGCTAGTAGGAGTTGGGCATACTCCGGAAAGTCCATTTCCTGCAATTACAGGTAGGTTGGGCATTGGTGGACCTTGGTTCTTCCCATCTTTTTCTTTGTGTGTTTATCTTTGAAAACTGCTCTTGATATTTTTTCATTTGTAATAAACATAAATCATTTAAAAAACATACACAAAAACAAGGAAATTGAGTGTTAAAGGGAAACAAATAATAAAAATAAAGTGGATACGTACTCCTCTATTACATACATATTCATATGGACCGTTTCTGGTAATTTCATTATACATAAAAATATGTAATAAATCACAGGGAAATATGTAACCAGTCAGTGTAATTAAAATGTGAAATAATCACAGAATTGATTAAATGACAAATGTGGGAGTTTTAAAATGCAGTTTGTTGATGGTGTCAGGCTCTGCTAACCAACCAACCTCCTCCCCCGCCCCCCCCCCCCCATCAGTCTACTAAAGTAGGTGCAAAAGAGCCTGATGCTGTAGTCTTTAACTCAGGCGAAGTGCCCATTGAACTTTGCCTGTGTAAGAACAGCAGGATCACATGCTGTGACAGTTGCATGTAATCCTAATGAAAATGTGGAACATAAACATGTCCATTTATATGCAAATAGCTGGCTTTAAGGGTGAAATATATCAGTTATTTAATGCTAGTTTAGGGAAACACCCACAGTAAACCAGATATAATGGAATAAATGTCACCGTTATAATTATATCTTGAGAATTATGGGCACAAATGAAACCTTCTTATAGGCTGTCAGGTCTGTCATTTGTGTGTCAACAATTCTCTGGGTAAATCCATGAGTAAGACTCATTTTCTTTATTTTTCTATAATTATTTCATTATAGCAATAAGACATAATAGATATTGTTTTCCTGGAGGATTCTTTGGTTGGTATAAGTCGCTTGGCCTACAGCCTTGTTCCTCAGAAATCATACTAGATTTTCAATAATACCTTACTGCCTAACAACATGGCCTGCCACACTTCCTGATTATTGTGGTATCAATAAAAGGCCTACCTGATATTATGCTGGCAGTGCCCTTTAGCACCATGGCCCAGATTCTCAAAGATATATAGTCACCTAACTAGTTAGGCAATTAAATATCTTTGAGGATCTGGGCCCATGGGTCTGATTTTCAGAAGTGCCTGCAGGTGAAGCAGTGGGCCTGTGAGCACTCAGTAGCTCTGAAAATCAAGTATCGTGGAGCTGAAACTCCCTTCTTTTCTGTCAGGTTTCAGAGGAACAGCCGTGTTAGTCTGTATTCGCAAAAAGAAAAGGAGTACTTGTGGCACCTTAGAGACTAACCAATTTATTTGAGCATGAGCTTTCGTGAGCCACAGCTCACTTGCTCATGCTCAAATAAATTGGTTAGTCTCTAAGGTGCCACAAGTACTCCTTTTCTTCTTTTCTGTGGTTCAGAGGTAGGCAATGGGCCTGAGTCAGATCTTAGTTATGCCAGTTTTACACCAGGTTAACTCCACTGAATTTGATTTACACCAGTTAAGCAAAACCAGAATCAGGTTGAATATTCAGCAGATGAGTGAACCGAGGAGAGCAGAGCTAGGAAAATCCTTTGCAATTTGGCTGTAAAATGCTGTTTTTATTAATGCTACTTGGAGCAGTGTTAACTTCTGCTCCACAGCTTCTGCATTCCTTGGAGAGGAGGTGATACCTAGCTAAGAATGGGGGAATCAATGACAATGTTGCCCTGAACAGTACTGCCAATCCCAATTGTTCAGAAATCACAAGTCAGACCCCAAAATTACTTAAATCATCAGATTTTGAAAATAATAAATGCTTTTTTTCTTGGACTTCTATTTTTTGAGGCTTCGGGGGTCATGTTTTCCAGCTTTTTCCCTCAATCATGAGGGCTTCTTTTATGAAACCTGAAATTCTCACATATTCTAACATGCCCATGGGAGCTGAGCAAAATACCACATATGGTGCGAGTTGGCACTGCTGCACCAAGCTAGCCTCACTGCTCAGGGCAAAGGCAGAGATTGGAAAGGGCATGGTCATCCCCAGCTGGGCAGGAGGAAGGAGTTGGCCTTTCTGTCCCATGCCTTACCCCACCCTTAGCCTGCCCTATTCAGGCTACTCTGTCCAAGAAACTTGAGGAGAGCTGAGGAAATGCTCTAGGCTGTTATAGTCAGGGCTGCTCCAGGTGGGATCTCAAAAATTAGAATATTCCAGGCCTCTAAACATAGAGAGCCAGCTTGGAAGACTCTCACCACAGAGATGTAGAGCATAGTTCTCCAACCCACCCATGGCCAGAGACCTAGATCTATGGCTAGAGCAATGCTGGACCGTAACTAGGGAATAGCAGGCAGAGGCCACTCACCATCCCAGTTAGTGCACAAAAGATAAGGGGTATCCAACTAGTGGTAGCCGGCAAGGCAGAGAATTATCATCTGTTGGTAAGAAGTAGCCAGATCAGGGCAAGCAACCCAACCACAGCCCCTTTCTGGGCTAGGACAAGGAGCAGTCATAGAAAGTACCTCAAAGAGAAGCCAGTTACTTAAACACCAGTCCAGAGAGATGCCAGAGCCAGCTAAGAGCCCAGCAATTCCCAAGACCATAAAGCTTATTCCCTGATATAGCCCTGTCAGAAGTAAGTACTGGTAATCAGGATATTTTCTGCCAATTATGTAAATAACATAATACATATTTATTATCTATGCAAATTAAAATACAAATCGTTTGCATCAAAATCCAGATTCCTGAATCTTCAGTTTAACAAGTGCTCAGTTCCCCTGAAAAAATGGATTAAGTTATCTATTGTATGAGAGACACAAATATGTTGTTGTAACATTTCCCCTTCGGTGTGTGTTTTTTGCATTGCATTTTTGACAGTATGTTCCCATCTGACATAGTCTGGTTTGGAAGCACTGTAAGATCCTGCATTCTCTAGACCAGGGGTCGGCAACCTATGGCACGTGTGCCAAACACGGCACGCGAGCTGATTTTTAATGGCATGCTGCAGCCTGCCTGGCCCCAGCTGCCGGCCCCGCTCAGCCAGCTGCCGAACCCAGGCTGGGACCCCGGCAAGCAGCAGCAGGCCATTAAAAATCCTGCCCGCTCTGGCCTGCTCTTCTCCTCTGCTCCCCCCGCCGCGGGGGCAGGGTGAAGAAGCTTGGTCCTGCCGGCTACTGCTGCAGGGCAGGCAAGCTCCTCCCTCGCCCGCCTCTTCCCCCAGCGTGCTGGGTTCATGCCCCTCCTCCTCTCCCTCCCTGCCGCTGATCAGCTGATGGGCCTTGTGAGGGATGGGGAGAAGCGGAGCCGCAGCGCGTTGTTCTCTGCTCCAGGGAGGAGGCGGAGAAGAGGTGGGGACGGGGCTTTGGGGAGGGGGTGTGGAATCAGGGCATATCCCGTCCAGCCCCCTGCTGTGCGCTGCTCTGGGCAGGGGCTGGGAGCACCCCCATGACCCTAGCCCGCACCCCCAGCCCTCTGCCCTGACCTCTGCATCCCCCTCACACACTTCCAGGCCTCTGCCCTGACCCCTGCGCCCCCCCACAACCCCAGCCCTGACTCCAGCCCTCCCCACACATAACAGCCCCCCCATACCGCATGCCCTGACTCCTGCACCTCCCTCACATGCCCCCAGCCCTCTGCCCTGACTCCTGCACCTGCCACACCCCATGCCCTGACTCTTGCACCCCCCACATTCCTACCCCCACCCTGAGCACCAAATGGGAGCTCCTGCACACCCTCCCCCCCACATTCCCACCTGCACCCCTTGCACCAAATGGGAGCTGCCCAGGTAAGCACTCCGCACCAAAACCTCCTGCCCCAACCCTGAGCCCCCTCCCTCATTCTAGCTCTTGACCAGGCCCAACACCCCAACCCCCAGCCTACTCCTTCACCCCCAGCCCTGTGCTCAGTGCACTCCCACCCTCAGCTCAGTGCAGAGAGAGAGGAAAAGAATGGGCTAGAACCAGGGAGAAGGTAGGTACCCACTCTATGTGGGCAGGGCCCCTCAGCCCACTGCCGATCTGGGGTCCCGGCCGCTGGCCCCGCTCAGCCCGCTTCCGGTCTGGGGTTCTGGCTGCCAGCCCCTTGCCAGCCAGGGTCCTGGCCGCAGGCCCCGCTCAGCCCACTGCCGGTCTAGGTGAACGGAACCCCAGGCTGGCAGCGGGCTGAGCGGGCCGGCAGCATAAGATCAGTATTTTAATTTAATTTTAAATGAAGCTTCCTAAACATTTTGAAAACCTTGTTTACTTTACATATGACGATAGTTTAGTTATATAATATATAGACTTATAGAGAGAGACCTTCTAAAAAAATGTTAAAATGTATTACTGGCACGCGAAACCTTAAATTAAAGTGAATAAATGAAGACTCGGCACACCACTTCTGAAAGGTTGCCGACCCCTGCTCTAGACTAAGCGTGACCAGATGAATCATGGGAATCATGATCTTGGGAGGGAGGTTTATGGAGAACAACCTCTCTTGAGAATTGACAGTGGCTTGATCCATAGAATAGAATCCTGGCCATGATGGTGATGGCACTGCTAATAGTGAAGTGGGTAGAGAAACCATTGTACCACATGCCATAAGGGAAAGGTGAGGTTAAATCCATGCTTTCCCATGGCACTTAGACATTTTGGTGATGGAAATACAGAGAGAGATCTTCATACCCACAATTCCCCCCAAAAGTCTGACTATGGGCTTGTCCACACAGTGCTTTAGTCTGCACCAGAGGGGTACAAATTCTAGTGCTGTCATAAATATAAAGGGAAGGGTAAACCCCTTTGAAATCCCTCCTGGCCAGGGGAAAGCTCCTCTCACCTGTAAAGGGTTAAGAAGCTAAAGGTAACCTCGCTGGCACCTGACCAAAATGACCAATGAGGAGACAAGATACTTTCAAAAGCTGGGAGCAGGGAGAGGAACAAAGGGTCTGTGTGCTGCTCTTGCCAGAGACAGAACAGGAATGGAGTCTTAGAACTTTTAGTAAGTAATCTAGCTAGGTATGTGTTAGATTATGATTCCTTTAAATGGCTGAGAAAAGAACTGTGCTGAATAGAATAACTATTTCTGTCTGTGCATCTTTTTTGTAACTTAAGGTTTTGCCTAGAGGGGTTCTCTATGTTTTTGAATCTAATTACCCTGTAAGATATCTACCATCCTGATTTTACAGGGGGGATTTCTTTATTTCTATTTACTTCTATTTTTTATTAAAAGTCTTCTTGTAAAAACTGAATGCTTTTTCATTGTTCTCAGATCCAAGGGTTTGGGTCTGTGGTCACCTATGCAAATTGGTGAGGCTTTTTATCCAACATTTCCCAGGAAAGGGGGGGTGCAAGTGTTGGGAGGATTGTTCATTGTTCTTAAGATCCAAGGGTCTGGGTCTGTAGTCACCTAGGCAAATTGGTGAGGCTTTTTACCAAACCTTGTCCAGGAAGTGGGGTGCAAGGTTTTGGGAAGTATTTTGGGGGGACAGACGCGTCCAAACAGCTCTTCCCCAGTAACCAGTAATTGTTTGGTGGTGGTAGCGGCCATTCCAAGGATAACGGGTGTAATATTTTGTACCTTGGGGAAGTTTTGACCTAAGCTGGTAAAGATAAGCTTAGGGGGTTTTTTCATGCAGGTCCCCACATCTGTACCCTAGAGTTCAGAGTGGGGGAGGAACCTTGACAAGTGCACACTGGCATGTCAGGGCCTCTGTGGACCCCGCTAGTGTACACAAAAAGTTCCCTAATATGCATTAATGTAGTGCTGTTTGAAACTGGACTACATTAATGCGCACTAGGAAACTGCTAGTGCGTGCCACCAGGGTCAGTTTGCAACACGCGAGTGCACACTAGCATTTACACCCTCTAGTTTGGACTAAAGTACCATGTAGACAAGCCCTATATAAAGGTAGGGAAGTAGTTTTTCTCCATTAAATAATTATATGTAAAAAAAATGATCTCACAAACAAAAGGATTCTTTAAAATGCATTAGAAAAGAAAGGGCATTGGAAGCTAGCCATTCTCGCATTAGTTGTACATTAATCTGCAATTAATCCAGTGCATTTCAGTGGACTACTGATAGAGTGAGGTACACGTCAGTGTAAGTAAGAGCATCAGAATCTGGTCTGAAGAGTTAATGCTGCTAATGGCAGTACTGGAAAGATGATGTGGCATGCTATTGTGAAAATAAACAAACTGCGATAGAATAATGTCCTTTCTTTTCCTTTGCTATCATCAATTTTTGGTTCGTTGTAAATTACAGTAGAACCTCAGAGTTATGAACACCAGAGTTACAAACTGACCAGTCAACACACCTCATTTGAAACCAGAAGTATGCAATGCGACAGCATCAGAGACCGGGGGTGGGAGGGAGGGCGGGAAGCAAATACAGTACAGTACTATATTAAACATAAACTACTAAAAAAAAGGGAAAGCAGCATTTTTCTTCTGCATAGTAAAGTTTCAAAGCTGTATTAAGTCAATGCATCCGATGAAGTGAGCTGTAGCTCACGAAAGCTTATGCTCAAATAAATTGGTTAGTCGCTAAGGTGCCGCAAGTACTCCTTTTCTTTTTGCGAATACAGACTAACATGGCTGTTACTCTGAAACCTAAAATATATAGCTATTTAACTGGCATACCATAATTCCCTAAGGAAATCTGTAATTAAATGCATGGAGCTAAACTGTGCCCTTCAGTGTAAATATCCATGGGAAGGACAAAGGCAGAAAACCGTAGATTTGAAGCTGTGGAGTTTCCACTAAACCATCTCATCATGTGTTTGCCACTCTTTGTAGGCAGGAAGTTTGACCATCTACCCCTTGTATATACCAATATGCACAGGAAAGCTCTGTGTTATTAGGATATCCACAAAAGGCTGGGTCTTCATGCAGAAGCCCAGTACCTCTAGCGGGCTCAACCTTCCCTAGGTGGAAGGGGAGATTTTGTAAGGTGGAGCAAGATTACATAAAATAAAATGCAAAATCATCTTAGTTAGGGAAGTTATTATGAATTTAAAGGAATTGATGCCAAAACCACTAGGCTCCGCTGAAGTCAATGACAAAACTCCCATTGATTTCAGGAGGATTATGATTTTATATAGTGACTTTTCTCTGGCTCTGTCCCTTTTCCAGCCAGCCATGTCTTCAGCCCCAGAAACCGCAGAGCCCCAAATGCACTGATTTAGCTTAGAGGGGCTTCCATGGAGTTGGAGGAAGAGACAGTGTCATTTTTGTTCAAATCACCACCACCCACATAGTAGAATTGTAGTGAAGGGAGCACGTTTTCTGTTAATCTCCTCCATTCTGTGCATAAAGCAAAGGGAATGATATGGTCCAAAGTCTTCAAGAAACTGAATATGAAGCACTAAATAGCCCTATTCAGTGTAATCACTGCATTTTAGACATTTGAAAAATAAATTTTATTCCTCAATAGAGAATGCTTGAGACCCAAGGGGTGACTACAGAATGCCCCTAGGAAAAGTTCCTCTGAACCTCCAGGTCTGCCTCCAACCTCATTAGCTCAGTTTACTATTAGATGATCATTTGCTTTGACACTAGCAAAATGGAATATGCGGCTTTCCTTAAATGTTTTTGTCAACTTTTTCAAGTGACCCATTTATGTAATTGGCCTCTGGCTTAAATTATTAAAAAATCTTGAATCCCTCACTGATCTAAAAGATTGGACTGGCTAGCAGTACTAGTGCTCAGAGAAGTCTTTTAATAGCAAGGTGGCTTTTGAGTTCTAAACATTCATTCTGAATCTTTATCATTAAGTGGATTTTTAATAAAACTATAAGGCTTTTATGCTATCAGTTTGTCATTCTGTTACAATTAAAAGACAATAACTGTCCAAGAAAAAAACACATAAAAAGGCTGTACAGATTGTGCCCTGAAATATGGCCTGGTTGGGAGGAGGAAATCTTTTTGTGTGATCAAGCAGATTTATATGAACATTTGATTTTATTTGTGTATTCTGACAAAATGATTTTTAATCTTCAGCTAGTCAGAGTGGCTAAAGATTATAATGCCTCTTACACAGTGTTCTCAGTCTGTAATACTTGGAACCTGCCAAAGAGCTCACAAGAGCACTTTCACATACCCAAAAGAGACTAGCACAGGTGCCGTTATTAAATGTTTTTGGTTTAAATGGCACAAAACTGCACAAAACCTATAGACTTTCATTCCTTCTCCCATTATACAAAGTCATTCATAATGTTATTGCAGATCATACATTTGTAGCAATTTAATGTAATTTGTACTTTTTCCAGGAGGGAAAGCCCATGTATTAAAAGCCACCTTGACTCTGGCTATACATGAAGTACATTCTCTCTTTCTTCCTCGTCCTACTTCTCCTGTTCCTCAGACAATTAAATGAATTACCTCCAACTCTATAAAATGATATCCAAAGGTCAGTCTTTGAGTTTGTTGTGAGTTTTCTAAGGGTTATATCAGCAACACCACTTAACTTTCGTTAAACTAAATATAAATACAATTCATATAAATAATATTTTTGGAGAGAGTGAAAAAAATCGGTGTCTGTCCAACTTCAAATTCCTGACAGAGTCTAAGACCTGAAGAACTAATGTAGTCACGGTCCATTGGGATTTTTGTCCCAGACCACACAGGGTTTGTAAGAGAATAAGATTATTTTAGATTGATGGTCTTTGTTCATATTCAGTGCCATTACCTAGGCAATACTGACAGTTTATCTCATTTAAAGCTAGACAGAGGTACTACAGCAGGAAATATGTAAGTACCACTTCTCTGTTCCCAAGGGCAGTAAATGAAAGAACAAGATTGCTCTGATTGTTAGTAGGATGGGAGCTGGTGAGAAAAAAAATTTTTATGCAAAGTGGGTATGTAAGCAGACAGGAAATGAAGAATGATTGCTTAGAAGGGAAGAAAGAATTATTTCAGAATTGCTCAAAATGAAACTGCTTTTAATATTTCATAGGATACAGTTTAGTATTTTCAGCCACTATTTATTTATAGCAATTTTTTGTAGTTCACTTAGCTTTATAAATGATTTAACAATACTCGAGATGTAGTATACGCACAAAGGAAAACAATTTCCTTGCTAAGGAGCCTTTATTTATTCATCATGCAGATTAGCATTAAGAGAGAATTGAAATGCTTTAAAAAAAAAAAACTTAAGATCAGATCCTTCCAAGACTTATGTACATGCTTAGCTTTAGGTGCATGAGCAGTACCATTGATTTAGGTAGGATTACTCACGTGTAAAATTAAGCATATGCGTAAGCATATGCAGGATCAGGGCCTTAGGGCGTATTCTCGTACTGCAGGATCTGAGTAACTCTCACTAAAATCAATGGGACTTAACTTGTATCGCAAGGTGAAAGAGTAGGTCCCTTAATTAAGTTCCAGTATATTTATTAACCTAAAACAAGAAACAAACTTATGTACCAGAAACACACTTACATTAATTTATTCTATATTTCTGTTGATGCATATTTATCTGTCAAGTGGGATGAGCAGTCTTTTATATTGTGTTGTTGTTTGTATTACATTATTTTTATTGCATATTATGTATTTCTAATTAATGGAATGGGACCCCAGAGAATTGCATAGGCATCTACAGAAATTTTTATGAATCTAAAAAATAAATAAACAATATATTAATATAACATTCAAAAATCATTTCCCTACTTATTTATACCCTGCCCAGCCTGGGGTCAGAAATGCATTTTTCCAGAATATACTTTCCTCGGCTAGTGTAGAATTTTTTGTCTGAGAATTGCACTAAGTATATTATAAAATAGAAATGGCTGAAAAACAGGGTGAAATTTGAGTGAAATTGTTTGCGAAATTCCATCTCTGGTTTTAGTCAACATTGGAAATTTTGATGAAAAAATGATCAATGTTTTGATTTCTGACCAGCTCTGCTATAAACTAGGGTCACACCTAGTTTCTGTTTTCTGTCCAAAAGAAATCAATACAAATACTAATGTGAGTAAGATGAGCGGGATTTGCCTTAGGTAGTCTGTAACAGTGGTTCTTTGGAGTGGTTCAGTGGTTCCTTCTCACAGTGTTCACAGAAATTATGCTAGAATCCTTTTTGCAAAAACTGTTTTAAAAACTTGGTTAGAGCTTTAATTGCTAATAGGATTATATGTTTCTGATGCACTAGTTGATGACATCATAAGCAGCTAAAATGCGGGAAAATACTCATCTTTATATGCTTGTGATGTTTTAACTGCTGCAGAGAAACTAAAGAGCTCTGAACTCAGATCCTGGAAGGTAAGTTGAAAAGGAATTGATTTTCAAATATTTTGTGTTAGCATGCAAATGCATTTGTAGGCCACAATCCAGCAATCAGACCCATTGGTGCAGTGGAGCTCACTGAAACCCCATTGACTCGAGTGGAGATCTACATGGGTACTGGGATCTGCCCTAGTAGCTCTGATTGCAGAATCAGGGCCAGACTCTAACTGATTTGTGACCTTAGAACAAATGAAGTTCAAAGATGAATTGAAAATTATTTTTTAGGAATAACTGTTGCTTTAAAATTTGACTAATATCGTTTTTATTTAAAATATCTATCCTCCTATCCAGTCATAGGTATGTGTCAAAATTTTCAGACTTGGGTGTTCAGAATTAGGCAGTTGATACTTAAATCCATAGTTTGACTCCTAAGGGTTTGTCTACATTAGAACTTATGTCGATAAAAATTTTGTTGGTCAGGGTGTGAAAAAAACTCCCCCCCACCCTCCGGCTGACATAAGTTTCACCAACAAAAGCACTGGTGTGGACAGCACTATATTGGCGGGAGACGCTCCCCCACTGACATAGCTACCACCGCTCACTGGGGGTAGTTTAATTATGCTGGCGGGAGAGCTCTCTCTCACTGGCATAGAGCAGCTACACGGGAGACCTTACAGCAGCACAGCTTTAGTGGTATAGCCGTGCCGCTGTAAGGTCCATAGTGTAGATGTAGCCTAAGTAAAAGTGGTCTGAGCTCCAGAAGGGCTGAGAACCCACAGTTCCTGCTGAAGTTCATGAGAATAACGGGCACTCAGTACCTTTGAAGGTCAGGCCACTTTGATTTAAGTGGTGCACCGAAGTTTGAAAACTTGGGCCCTGATCTGTACGATGATGGTTTATTGTTCTAGACACAGACACATACATACAACAATCACAACAGTATTTAACTTCTGATTAGCTTTGCCAAGTGCAAAGCCATTCAATAGTATCATAACTGATCTAAGTACTAAAGTGCCAAACTGTGTGTTTCTGAAGGATAGTTAGATGATGTAAATAGCTTTTTGTGTTTTGCAATAAAGCACGCTTTTGTTGTGCTTGATGTAAAAGCAGGAGATGAAGGTATTCTTTTATTGAAGCAAACATGTGGAAAATTGCTCTAGATTGTTATAGTATAGAGCATCTCCCCTGAAAGGAATGAGGTTCATCTGTAGGGCAAACTCTAACTATGTAACTTTATTGGGGTTACTGCTAGACTCCACACGGTCAAAGCAAATAATGTCATGTCCATCTAAACTATTATAAGCATGAGAGTGGCACATTTTCTAATCTGTAGTGTTATATTCTAAACTGTCACTAGGCATTAACTCAGTCACTGGTGAAGTCCTACCACCTAGAGATGAACTCTGGCTCAAAATGATGTTTTCCACTTCACTGCCACTTGTATAGCAATTACTGGGTCATTAATATCATTGCATGCAATTAGTGACAGTAGAATGAGCAAGAGTGGGCTTTTTATTTTGTTTTTTGTTTGTTTAATATAAACATTTTACTATAACCTTTTCTCATCCAAGGGCTTCAGTCATAAACCAGAGAGATTTTAAAGGCAGATGCAGATTCGTAAAGGAAGCTGTTGAGTTTGCGTGCTATAGAAAATATTTTCCTGTATAATATTAAAGCTCATGGTCTTGTTTCTAGCCAGCCTGTTTGTCATTAGGGACAATCAATGTAACCTGAATACTAACTAATTCTATTAGTTCTGTTCAGCTGAACTGTTAAGCAAAGCTGATTGTGGCAGTAGGGAGGCATTTCTTTCTATCCATGTGGGTTTTTGCCCAGCAGCAGGCTTGTAAGAGGGGCAAACTGTGCAAAATATCTCTTCCTGTCTGGTGAAGTTAACTATCCAGTAATGTGCTTTAGAAAAAATTATACAGTGAATAAATTTTAATTAGCAGGTTTTCATCTGCTATACAGTTTAGTTCACCACTCACATACACATAATTTGTTTGTGTAAACTGTAGGAAACTATGTGTGTTTATGTGGTAGACATGCATAGCTGGATAACTATGGCAAAAAGAGAACATTTCCGAGACTGTTCTTCATGAGAACCATTTAACGGAAATAATGTTGGAAAAATTTAACTCTAATGAAAGATCTTAGAAGTATAAATAATAATTTTTAGCAATAAAGTCTTGAGGGTCATTCTCTTTATTTGGCTCTGAACCTTTACAACTCATTTTAAGACACTTGAAACAATAAAAATTTTTGGTGGGGAGGAGGAGGTAGTGAGTAGAAGGACCCAAGCAAATTACTCCATATCACCTCATACATTTGTCCAATATCTGTAAATAGGAAGGGAAGCAATTTAGACCTGATCTTGCGTCAATTGTAGTCAAAGGGGGTTTTGCCATTAACTTAAATGTGACCAAGATCATGCATTACTGACATCACTAGGTGAACTTCATAAGAAAGAGCAGATATTTTGGGTTGAGCATGGGTAGGTACTTGTAGTCTTGTCATTCTCTGTTGCATTGCTGTGGACAATAACAGGCAGGGCCTGTGTTTTACAAAGACAAGTGTGGTCCCTGAAATGCCTGCTCATTAGATCAAGATGTAGTTCTGGATCTCTTGGCCTTTCACATGGTTACGGCACTTCACCCATGGTATCCACTAATCTGGAGATGAAAGTGATACTGCCTTTCTCTTCAAGATTGACGCAAATAAATTTAGAGCTCACAAGCGGCATCGGGCTCAGCCTCATTGAATGCCCCTTCCCTTAAAAGGAAAGACTTAAGTTTAATAGTAATAATAATTAATAATAAAGGGCCCAAGTCTGCCACTGTTACTCAAGTTGTGTAATTGTGTATACCATTGGAATAAGTGTAATTATTCACTGACTAAGGCAGCAGGGAATGTGAATAAGGGTTGCAAAATTGGCATGTAATTTATTCCCCAATCTGCAGGTATATACATACGTGCTAACTTGACTCAGTGGGGCTACTCATATGCTTAAAATTATGAGTGGGTGTCAGTATTTCCAGTGTCAGAACCTAACTTTGGTACCTTTTATGAATACAATTTGAAAGCTGATTCCTTGTGTAAACAAAGCTTAGATTCAGTAGATTTTTTTAAACGTATGTTAATATTAATCTGATGATGATTGTAACTACAAGCAAAAGTAAACGATCAGCAATCTGTAGGTAATTAAAATAAACAGATTTTATCCCCATTGTAAAATTTCTTGCGGCCCATCAAGCAGAGTGCCTGCTGACTTACCGGTTCTTTGGTTAACAGATCTAAATGAGTTTCTTTAGTTGTTCCAGACTCATGAAGATCTGGCATTGCTGCTGGGTGAAAAAGGCAAATATAATTCTATTTAATTAAAACACTCTTTATATCTCCTCAGCTGCCTTGTCCATCATCCTGGCTGTTCTAGAAACAACTTTCTTGATTTGTGCTTATTTTGTTTTTTGGTTCTTGGTGTTCTTAAACTTGTCTCGTAAATGTAGATAATTTATGGGAAAGAATTACTTATTTGGTGCTTTGCTGAGAAAGTCTTTAAAAAGACAAAAGTGAATGAAAGCAGCTAGAGCGCACATACAGGATGATGTGGCAAAGGAATTTTCTTTCATTAAAAAAAACTATGTACTTAGTGATCCTGTGAGCATATATTAGATCAAGTATACCGTTGCACTAAGAATAACTTCTTATTACTGTTGGATCTACAGTTGGATATTTTCTTATTGCTGCTCTTGGGTTTTTGTGTTCCTTTTTCTATCTTCAAAAATAGCATTGGATAAGAGATTTATGGGGTTTTGATATTATTTAACTCTAATTGTAAAAACCCAAATTTCAAAGGCCTAAATAGTGACTTAAGGTACAGTTCTCAGCAAGAGGTGGCACACAGAACTCACTACCCCAGGAGTATCCCTGGGAGGCTGGTACCTCAAATAGACCTTTCTAAGTCACAATTCCTTTCCTGCTTTGCTCTTCCTCTGGCCTACACCAGTAGCAAATTACAACAACCTCTGCATCTACAATGGTTCCCTTGTGCTGTTCTTCACACTAGGTGGCTGCAGAGCCCAGGCTCCACCCATTCCCCCACCCATCTTCTCAAAGGGAGGAAGCAGGCACTCTGCGGCAAGCGCTTGCTCATCTCTGCATGCCCAGACACAAGGTCTGAGAAAGCGGCGCTGGCATGTTGGGAATGGGTGTGATTTTACTTCCCTCGGTGGGTGAGTGTAGTCCATGTCACAATCCAGCCCTGAATTAAATTGGTTACAAACTTTTTTAGACCAAGGGATATGTCACTAATGTGGCCTATTTTGTAGCTTTAAAAGCATGGAAGTATTTGTAACTGTGACAGATATAAAGGTAATTGTGACAGATACAAAGGCCTAAGACTTTGTTGTAATAGCATTTTCCTAGAAGTAATGGTGATGGAGTTTTTAATTTTGTACTGTATATCTTTAAAAGTGAATGAGCCTTGATTTTTGTGACTTTGCCTTCATTTCTAATCTCTTTGTGAATGAAAAGCTAGCTGTACAGAGGCACAAATCCAGAAGCTTAATTCTCCATCTGATTAGAGCAAAGTCACCAACCTGATTGGTTGAAAACAACCAAAGTTCCATGGAGCAGCTTAGCCTCCTGGGAGGCCGAGTAATAATAATCAAATGAAGACATATTAAAATGTAATATTACTTCCTCTCCATGGGGACTGTATAAAAATCATAGCCAGGAACTATTCCTGTCTGCTGACTCTGTTTCAGTCTCTGATTCTCTGCCTCTCCATTTATGGCTAATGCATTTCACACAATAAACAGGGATTGTGAAGTTTTAAAAGCAAATAAATATGAAAGATCAAACATTGATTTATGACTTCCAGTGGCTTTTTATATATTTAAACCACAGAAGGCAGAACTAGAACTGGATGCTTTGGTCTGAATAATTTCATCACCTCCCATGTCAAATCAGGGGATATATTGAGAATGTATTTTACAATTACTGAATAGACACAGTTCACGTCCCAAAAGCAAGAATTAGTCAGGTCTCTTTAACTGCCATTTCTTAAAAATCCAGTGACACAAATCATCCACAAATCAACAGCACTTTGAGCCCAACCCTGTATTCCTTGCACTCTGACAATTCCTATGAACTTCAAGTAATTTTGGCTCAGGTCACTAGTATAGTGATCAAACATCAATTTCAGTTTATTGTTGAAAATGTGTTAGTCTTAAACTTTGGACAGGAACAGTTGGGATTCATAGAGATTTAAGGCATTTGTTTGTGTGTTTGTTTAAAGGTTGTGTACAGGCTCTTGCTGACCAACTGCTTCATTCTGCTTCTGACTGTAGTCAACAGAACTTTTGCCGTTGACTTCAGTGGAGCTCAACTGGACTTCAGAAACTCAGATGCACCTGTGTCATCCAAGGGTGGGGGGCAGAGGGGAGGAAGAGAGGAGTAATGAATCCTATTTTATCCAGTTAGCACTGTTGTGCTTATTTTCAGTTTACTGGAAGATGCTGGCGATATGATATAACAAACTTAGAGCCCAATCCCGGAAACACACCTGTGAGCAACTTTGTTTAAGTATGTAAATGTTTGCAGGATTATATAGTTTTTCTGATGATGAATGTGTCTGGTTGCCTGGGATAGACCACACTGAGAATGCCACACTCAGGACAGACTGCAAGAAACTCCCCCACACTGCAGAAAATCCCGCCGACATAGCGCTGTCCACAGTGGCACTTCTGTGAGTGTAACTTATGTTGGTCAAGGGTTGCATTTTTTCATACCTCTGAGCGACTTAAGTTTTACTGACAAAAGTGCTAGTGAAGACATAGCCTACCTTGTGGGTGTCACCCCAAGAACAAACATCTGAGATACAAATACATAGCAAATATTCATCACTTCAGATACAGTGATGATACATGGATTTAACCAGGGTAATCATACTTGACAGTTTGTAACTTTTCCATTGACACCTTACATGATACACTTTGTACAAGATTTGTTGCAATTGTATAGCAGTGGTAGGAACAACGATACAAATGGTCATCTTCAAGCATACAGCATCATGGTCAACATTTAACTCGAGCCTAATAAATTAAACATACATTGCAAATTTATTAATTATTTTAAAAAATTCTTAGGAATCAGGATGCAACATTAATGTAATTAGAACTCCAGGGACAGGGTTACCCACCTGAAGTGTGTGTGTGTGTGTGTAATGGAGGAGGTTTAGATCACCGGAGGTGTAATTTTCACTCAGAGATCAAATATAAAGACAGCTGCAAATGTTTTAGGAATATTTTGCACTTGTTCCCTTGTTTGACTTCTGCATACTGAGCTTTTGACAGGAAACAGTGTTTTCTCTGATATCCCATGTTATTTTTCTCTCTCAGTGAAAATCCTTCATCTTCTTGAATCTTAAAACTGTTTAAAACTGCCCCTTCTTCCTCCCCACACACTGGGATATGTGAGGTGATATCTTGAAATCCATAATGAAATTTTTCAAATAATTTCCTCCAGCAGTCTTGGCTAATTGTTAGTTTAATTAAGGGGAGAAGTTACTTTGCCACTGGAATATACTTCACTGAATACTCCTCCTTCCACAGGATATGGTGTTATCTCCCCTAAACTGTAACATCAGCTTTCAGAAAACCCCTTGAAGGACTGTGGAAAAAGTGAATACTCCTGTAAATTCATTCATCCAGCATCAAAGCTATGAAAGCATTCTTTTAGTAAGGAAGCAAGGCAGTTTGAACTCTGAAAAGCACACACCAGCTTCACTGTAATATTGGGTTATCTTGATGGAGGCTGGGCATTGTAATAGTTTTGCATTCCTTACTTTCCTTGTATTAGACTGAGGTTAAACTGTGGATCTTCTAATTTTATTGTGGTCTCTGACAGTGTAGGTTAAATCAGACAAATTTTTAAAGGGTGCTGATATGAGAAGGGGCTGTACTCTATTCAATTAAAATCTGAGAAAGTGGAGTTTAAAGTGATTGTGAATCCCTGTAACCTAGATATAAAAAACAAAAATGAAAACTCACAAACAAAAAAAAAAAACCAAAATAAAGTCAGTGTTTATTAGCTGTACTCTCAGCTGATGCTCAGTTTTGATATTTCTATTTACTACTTTTTCCCCGTCCTTGTGTCTCTACATTGGCAAATAGGTCATAAAAAACACTTTCAGTGAAGACACATTTGATTTATGTCCAGAACTAGTTCTTAGTATTGATTTTTTTTCTCTCTGGAAAACAAAACAAAAAAACCCCAAACTATATGTCTCCATTATTTTCTGAGTCTGGCAATGCAATGGCACATTTCAGATCTCCTTTTATCTTAAATTACTTATGTGGTGTGGGTTGCTGGGTTTTATTTTTTTCATTTTGAAAACTTTTTTAAAGAAAAGATTAGAAATAAAAACAAACTGAAGTTTTAGTAACTTTCTTTGTGATGATTGTGCAGTGAGGGAGGGGAAAACAAGATTAGTTGTACGGGGGGGGGGGGAAACCAAGGGTGGCCCAAATATAAGGAAAGGAAAGTATAGAAGAAGGAGTAACAAGTTGGAAATTTTATATGATGGGGGGAAAACAGGTTACACACAAAAGAGGCAGAAGTGGAAGAAAAACAAGAAGTGGATCACAGGATAGGAAGGTAGGTTCAGTGTAAAGGGTATACAGCTAAGGAGAAGATGAGAGCAGAAAAAATATTAACATGGGGCTGGGAAGACACTGTGAAGCAAGTAGGACATACAAATAAGCTATATTAAAAGCAAATCCCAGAGGAAGTTGAAAGGAGAGGGAAGGAGAACTGAAAACAAAGAGCTGGACAGTGTGAGGCCCTTGCTGAATTAGGTCCTCAGATGAAAAGACTGAGTCTAGAGAAAGGAAAGTGCTGTTTAATTTAAGCAGTCCATGGGAATCCCAACAAGTAATACAATTGGTATCTATTATTTATTTTTTTGCACTAGGTGGTCGGGATCTGTGTGTGTGTGTGTGTGTGTGTGTTTTGGGAAATGAAGGGAAATGGACAAAACACTCATACAAATCATGAAATGAAGTAGATTTAGAATCATCCCCCACTATTTAATACTGCATTATTGTTAATGTATCTGGTTAATCTGCAGTGTTGTCTGTCAGGAGCTAGTAAGGGATGCAATACGTTGTAGTCCTAAGAATACAATACAGTAAAGTATTAGTGTAGCATGAAAGAAAACTGATGCTCCCCTCTCCCCCCAGAATATTTGGTGATGGAGTACAATCATGTAGACTCTGACTTGATATGTATGAGTTCCCAAAGTGAGTTGTACTTCATACACAAATCAGATTGCAATACCAGCTAGCAGTGGGCTGCAAGTGGGTATGTGGAGTTTAAGCAAGCATACAGATAAGAAAACAATTTAAACATGGGGGAGACACTCGTTTGTTTGTAGAAGCTGAAAGGTTTCTGTTAAAGTAGAACATTTTTTTAAAGCCCTAAGAAAAATAAGATTGTATTTAAAAAAAATAAAATACTGTTTTCCAACCAGTGTGGAATCTCGGATTTCACTTTGTCTTTTGTATGTGCGCATTTCCTTAAACAGGAGATCTGTTACAGAGGAAGCAGGTGTACTGTGGTGATTATTTATGATGTTGCTTCAAAAAAAGAAGAGTGAATTAAGTACTTTGCTCCTTTGAGCCTGGCAGGGCTTCTTTTTCAGCTGACCCCATTACCTTTATTTGGAAGGTGATGCCATTTTATCCAGGGGCATAATAGAAAGTCACTCAATTGTGCATAGAAGAAAAAGTGGCTGAGTAAATTTGAAACCTGATAAGTCATTCCAGCGTTTGTATATAATGTATGACTTCCAATGTATTCATTCTTTTGGCTTTCAACATTTCACAGCTTTTCATAGGTCAACCTGAGCAACAAGAACTGATTCCAGTAGATTAAAGGAATCCCTGTTTTCAGGCACTCATATTCACATCACTTTGCCTACTGATTTCCTGAAATCTCTCTTTGTTTGTTTTTGTTTTTCTTTGATCAGCAACATCAAATGGGTCTTTAGAGGGCCTGGATAACCAGGAGGGAGGGGTGTGCCAGACAAAAGCCATGAAGATCCTCATGAAAGTTGGACAAGGTAAAGACCATCTGCTGTTTCATGAAATCACTTTGATCAGTCTCAGTACCCCACTTAGTGTGCAGGCTTCTTTTAATAGCATAGAACAGAGTGCCAACTGAGTTTAGTTTGGTCATTCTTCCCTTAGATTTTGAGAGCAAAGCCTATTTTCTGTACCTAAGCTACTGACAGATTTCTACAAGAGGAGCGCTAGTGTAATAAGATCTCTTTATTGTAGAGCTCTCTAGAAGGGAAGGACAGCCAGTAATAATGCGTTTCAGTCATTTTTATTTTAAAAACAAAACCACAACTTCACAGTTCATAATTATTTGGAATAAATGAAAGGAGAAAAGCTAATGTTTCTGTAGTTTTCTTATTATGAATTCTAACGACAGAAGAGGTTTTTGTTCATTGTCTCTTTTTATATATAGATAACCTATTGTGCAGAAAGAAAGAATTATTCTTCTAATTAGAAGTTGGTTTAGGAGTCACTCAACTTGCTCAGTTAAACTGAAATGTCATCTGCAAAGCTTTTCTTGCCAATTACAGGAATCCCTATAGTTTCTGCAGATGGTCTCACAATCTAAACCTCTGAAAAAAATCAATTTTGCTTTAAAAGGAAAATTATATTCTTCTATCTCATAGCCCTTTTCATAAAGAGTCTTCTATTCAAAGCTAGTCCTATCTCATGGTATATAGCAGCCTTATAAAGCTTAATCTCTTCAGTTGTCTAAATTGAAATCAATCATTTTTTCTTTCTTACAGATCCCAATTCTGCTGGATCACCCCGTAACACTGATCCAACTAAACGTCCCGAACAAGAAGCTGGTACCAACGGAAGAAGCTCCACAACAAGTCCCTTTGTAAAGGATAATTCAGGTACACATCGGGAATTTTTGGTCTTGGGAAGTGCCATTTTAAGCGATTTTTTCCATTCCTTCCATCATTATTTTAGCACTGGAATTTGTTAAAAGCAAATATTTGCATAGTGAGGTCAAACAAAAATGTGTTCTGATGCACCAGTGGACGGTAGCTAGAAGCTGTGCATTTTGGCCAGTGCACAGCACATATTGCCCCATCTCATTTTGCAGTTGGAGTAAATTACATCTTCTAAGAAAATCATTCATTTCCAGGAAAGTTTTTGGGTAGTAGTTTCTCTGAATAGCTTTACAGTGGTACGTGCTGCCTCATGTTTAGTACCCTGGCAGATGAGAGAATATTTCTATCTTTCTCTTCCCATCTGATACACTAGTAAGAGGTTGTCAACAGCCATTTGTAAGGTTTATTTTAATGCATGTATAATTAATGCTCTAATCTCTTATCTGATCTTATAAAGTCTACAAATGACTGATTGATCCTTCACTAAATTTAAAGGTTTTTAAAAAATGTATCTTTTTAACATGAGGATCTCATAGTTTTCAGCCCAATGTCTTCAAACTGCTTTTCACGCTTTAAGTGAACAAAAAAAATAAACAAGGTCACTGTGAAAGATAGCAAATTTAGAATATTACAAAGCCAAACTGGTTATCAGTCGACTCTGGGTTCTCACCAATGGCTTCGAGTCTGTCCTCACTGGCTACATTATTTGCTACCCTGCTAATGAATCTTTGAGATGGCAGTTGTTGAGCGGGCGTCAGCAATTCTGTGCTAAGGTTATTGTAGCCAGAGTTGATAGTTATGTGAATTTAGCATCCGCAGCATTTTTCCATCTGGAACTGAGCATGAAGAGAGGGAAGTTATTTGCAACTTTCTAAGTAAGAATTCATTGAATTCTTGTGACAAACTGATAATGCGATGATGCCATGCACTCAGCAGGCTGTTCAGAGTGAGAGCTTTTTTCTGCCTTCCAAATGTATTTTTTTAAAATAAATGTAATTTAAATAATAAAAACTAGTTGCATGATAAACATTTTACCTATCTCCCCTGCTGCCTCAAGCTTCCTTGTTTCATTAGTAAGCAAAATACGTAGACGCAGTCAGTGGTTTAATTTAAACTAGTGTCTGAAAGAGAAAGTAGCAAGATTATGATACCAAAGTGTCAGCTGTCCTGAGACTTGTCATTTCCCTGTTTTTCCCTATTTGCTGCCTTGAGCTGGCCAGCATCTGTTAAAAGATGCAGAATGTATCAAAGGCTGCCTTGTCAGTCCCAGGCCTTGCTGCTGATGGATGATGATATATGAAAAGAAAACAATGCGGTTTGGGAGCAGCATAAAAGTAAGACCAACAGACACAAAGTCTTGTTTAATATTGATTGCTGACTTCAGCTGTTTGCATTTAGCTACCTAACAGGGTAATTGGTTTGTCAAAGTTTAGCTGCCAGTTAATTCTTCCAGTCCTGCTGAGTCTTCACATTTTTAAGCACCGTAAAATGGTCACAGGCCAGCGATAACTTTTCTTTGTTTTTTCCTCTCTTTCTAGGATCCAGCACAGATGGCAGCAAGGCTGGACATTCCAGTATACTTGGTTCAGAGGTGGCCTTATTTGCAGGGATTGCATCAGGGTGCATCATTTTCATCGTCATCATAATCACTTTGGTGGTTCTTTTATTGAAGTACCGGAGAAGACACAGGAAGCATTCACCCCAGCACACTACAACCCTGTCACTTAGTACGTTAGCCACCCCAAAACGTAGTGGCAACAACAATGGTTCTGAGCCCAGTGACATTATCATTCCTCTAAGGACTGCAGACAGTGTTTTTTGCCCTCACTATGAAAAGGTTAGCGGAGACTATGGACATCCAGTGTATATAGTTCAAGAGATGCCTCCTCAGAGTCCAGCAAACATTTATTACAAAGTCTGACAAACTGTGGTACCTTTGAGTTATAGAGGAAACTTACTGGTCAGATGCTTTCTGTTGGGGTTTGTGATGACCCCCTGTGCGCTAGTATTGACTCAGGCACAGGGGGGAAAGGCAACACCCTTTTCTCAGAGAGCCTTCTTGAGCTGGACAGCTTATCTAGTCTGTAGAATTCCTGTCTCAGTGAACAAACATTCACTAAAAGCTGGAAGACTTTCCGTAGAAGATACCCATTCTCCGATTGCTGTATTCTTGTTACATTCATCATCCTCGAAGCCATGTGCTGCAGGCATCCAGGCATGTACAAAAGCCAAGGGAAGATGGAGTGATTTGTGGACGTTTAATAGTTCTAGGCATTCTGGGAAGGTCCTTTAGGATATCAGGCTTGAAATGCAATCTTACGACTTTTTGTGTCTCTCTCTCAGTGCAGACTGGATTTGTCACACAGACCTCGGCATCTAAGTAAGACTTTTAAATTCTCTTGCTTTTAGTCCATCACTGTTACATTTATTTCTGTAGTCCAGGGTTCTGCCATCCTTCACATAAGATTTCCTTTCACTCCACCTCCTGCATCACTAATGGAACATTAACATTTGGAGTGCCATGCTCCATCCATCTGCTACAGCAGCCTCTCTCGAATGGGTAATACATTTATAGAAACTGTGTTTGCTAATAAGGAGCCTTCCAGCCAAAAGTTAGGCTGTCAATGAAGTCAAGACCAGGATTGGACGGTGGCAGGGAAGGGCTGACTGCAATTGCAGTTGAATGCTGCTGCCTCTGAACTAGAAGCTGGAAAGAAACATAATATAGGTAGCACAGCGCTTTGGTGTGCTAAGTTTTAAGAGGCAAGTAGGAGACACAACACGCTCAGTGGATTAGGGCCGCATTTGAAGGAGTTCACAGTTATCAAATAGCAATGTGCAGAAAAAAATAGTACCTTTAATACAGTAGGACAAAGGGGTATTGTTAGTAAATGAATGAACAAGCCTGGAGGACAAGACAATAGCAGGTCCCTGATGATGTATTAGGGCAGAACTGTTGTGGTACTGGCAATAAGATATACAGCTTGGACGCTGTTGCAAAATCGTAGTCTGCTTTGGATGACTTTTTAAGCAGACTCAGCTGCTATACTTATCACATTTTACTAAACACAGGGAAAGCATTTAAGAAAATAGCGGAGAGCCAAATCTGACCTAGATGATTATAAGCCAAAGGTTCAAAAGAGCAGTAATTCCATCACCAATGGAGTTATTAAATACATTCGCATCTCTCCAAATAGATCAGGATTTTGTTTCTGATTGAGCCTTTTGACTCTTTGGTTTATGGTAGGGCTGTCCCTGCACAGTGCAGTGTAGGTACGGTGACTGACACAGCAGTTCATTGGTGCTCTGTTTCAAAGTTAAAGCACATATGGAAAACCTCTTACCATAAGGATAAAATAAATTATGACACTGAGAGGGAGAAGGACGATATGACTTATTTATAATAGGTGTATAGAACACAAGGAATATAAAATGAAAGATTGTTTTTCTAATATATATTTTGAGATTGCACAGAATCTACACCAGAAGATGTGAAATTAATTTGTGGCAATTAAATGATCTTAATTTCTCAGCATTAAAAAATAAAAATTGGATGACTGCTTGTGGGAAAAAACAACTTCATTCCAAAAATAACAATAATGAGAGCAAATACAAAAATAACAAAGCCCTATTAAGGCATCTCACATAACAGTAGACGAGGAAACACAAGCCCAGAAATCCAGGAAATCAATGTCACCGAATCATATATTTAACAATGACAAGATGTTCTGGCATTTATTTTCTGTGTTGTGTTTTCCCTTGCCTTATGGACTGAAGTGTTCTGTAGATTTCAGCAGGTCACAGAGAAGGGGAGTTTCAGGTTAAAGTTTGTCTGCTTTAGCATGTTTTTTCCCCCCCACCCCCCACGCTGAACAAAAAAAAAGAATCCTACTTTTTATGTGCTATGCAAAATAGACATCTTTAACATAGTCATGTTACTATGGTAACACTTGGCTTTCCGAACGGGAAAGAAAACGTAGCAACAGCATTTTAAGGTTCTCAAACCTCCAGCGAGCACCTGCAAAAAAAAAAAAAAAAAATGAACTGTCATAGAAACGATTACTCTCTCTATTTCCTGAACCTGAAAATGATGTTGGTCAAAAAGGAGGAAAAAAGAGAAAAGAAAAACGCATGGTTCTGTGGAAGGTTACCATGGTGACTAACTACAGTACATATGTAATTCTTTCCAACAACCCCTCCTTTCTGTGAATCCATCCATACAAGATTTTCTTGTAAGTCATTAAGATTTTATTTTGCAGGAGGGGGAGAAAGGGGAAAGATAGGCATCGTGAGTCTGATTTTAATTAAATCAAGTGTATGTTTCATCAGTTGGCTACATTCTGGTTATGTACTAAACTGTGGGGAAAAAAAAAATCAGATGAATGGATGAAGAGCAACCTGCAACCAATTGAAAACAATGTACCGTGCTTCTGTTTTGTGTTTGGTGCAGCATTATGACAATCTACCAACTGTTCCTTTATTTGACGTTGGTTCAGCTTTGAAAAGTTACTGTAAATGCCTTGCTTGTATTATCATCCCTAGTCTCCCGACTTGGAATTTGCACCATCATGTCGAACTGAAGATGCTGTAAATAGGTTCAGATTTACTGTATATGGATTTGGGGTGTTACAGTAGCCTTATTCACCTTTTTAAATAAAAAAATACACATGAAAACAAGATAGAAATGGCTTTTCTTAACCAGATTGTGTATATAGAGCAATGTTGGTTTTTTATAAAGTCTAAGCAAGATGTTTTGTATAAAATTTGAATTTTGCAATGTATTTAGCTACAGCTTGTTTAAAGGCAGTGTCATTCCCCTTTGCACTGTATTGAGGAAAAAATGGTATAAAAGGTTGCCAAATTGCTGCATATTTGTGCTGTAAGTGTGTACCATGAATATTTATTTAAGGATTTCTTTGTCCAGTTTGTAAGTAACACAGTATTACGCTTGAGTTATAAATAATTTCTTTCTTTCTTTTCTTTCCTTTTTTTTAACTAGCCTGTCATAGGTTTGAAATCTGCTTTAGTTCCACGTTGCAATTAGCCCCCAGAAAATGAAAATTATGAAAATCACATTCCACGTCTGTTTCAAACTGAATTTGTTCTTAAAAAAATAAAATATTTTTTTCCTATGGAAATCTTGCCTTCTAAGTATTTTCTTTAGTTTCTGATTATTTATTTTTTTCCTTTTTCCTTAGTTTTCTTTTTCTTTTTTTTTTTAAAAACTCTCCACAGCTACTAGTGATCTATAGGGTGAACTTAAGTCTATTTTCGTTTCAAATTAGGGCCCTGATCCTGCAACCTGATTCGTATAGGCTGATCATTATGCCCACGTGGAGCCCCACTGAAGTCAGTGGGTGCCATTAAGACATAGGGGCCTACTAACATGGATCAGCTTGCATGCAGAACAGGGAGTCTGGTGTCTGACCTGCAGACACTTAACTTGAAGTCAGTGGGATTTCTCAGGGTCCTAGTGCTCCCAATACTTACGTACATGTTTAACTTTACTATCTGTGACTAGTCCTAGTGAAATCAGTGGGACTATTCACGTCGATAAAGTTAAAGTGCATAAGATTTTCCAGGATTGGGTCCTATGACATACAAACTAACACAAGCCTTAATACAGAATATGTGTGTGTGCTGCTCTATAATTTTCACTTAAACAACTGACATCCACATTTAACAAATACTGTCATTTTTTTCACAAAGCCCAGTCACCATGAGAGCACATAATTTGAACAATCATCTGTAGAGTAATATATGGGGAGGCCTGAGGAGGGGAAAGATGCCTTTGTCACTTTAACAATTGATGCCAAGTTGTCTTACGAGTTTCCATTTGAGAAAGGCAGCTAGTTATTCATAGCTTTTGGTCGTGTAATTCCCATTTGTCAAATTATTTGTCTTTGCTGAATAATCAAGGAAAGAACGGTTGACAGGTGAAAAGTAAACTTATAGGTGAAGCATGAAATGCAGTGACACTTTTTTTATACTGGACTTAAGGGAAGCCTAGAGAATGTCAGTGACTTTAATTTGCTGTGCTATAGACTCCCTGTATGACCTTGAGCCAGTCACTTGGGCCCTCCTCCAGCAAAGCACTTAAGCATATGTATAACTAAGCATGTGAGCAGTCCCATTGACTTCTCAGGCCAGTCACTTGGGCCTGATCCTATAAAATCTTAGGCATGTAGATGACTTTACTTGGGACTACTTGTGCTTAAAGTTACCGGGATGCTTTGCTGGGCCAGGACTTTAGTCTCCCTGTCTCCACTTCCTAGCTGTATATGGGGTAACAATATTTCACTATCTTACTAGGATATCATGAGAGTATACATTCCCCATCATGAGGTGCTGAGATACTCTGTTGATAGGGTGGGAGGCATATAAATAAACAGATAGACACTACATTCAGCCTGTTACATTTCTTTAGCGAACGGTATGTGCCTTATAGAAGTACACCCAACATCAAGCTACTGACTTACAGCTCATCTTTTAGAACATGCGGAGAAAAAAATGTACTTGCGTTTTTGCACTGCTGCTGACACTGCACTATTAATTATCAAACAAGCACAAAATCAAAATTTACTGCCCTCATTATGAAGCCTGGTTCCGCAGCAGGAGTCTCTCTGAGTCAATAGGCTCTGCTAAGTGGAAAATAAAATTATAATGTACAGTTGTTATCCATCTAAAGTAGAGTAAGAACCTATTACATAAAATATTGTCTCACAGAGTAAGTGTAGCAAAATGTTACTACCTATGTGTGAAGTGTTCTCTCTTTTTTTGAACATTGCAATGTTGCATCAATCAAATGCTCACGCAGTGAGTGACACACTTTGATTCTATGAACACTGTAAATTCCCTTTCTGCAGAAAATTTACTCATTCAAAAACTGGTGTAATGTTAGCAACAGAAATGAGAAAAGTCAATAAAATATGGAAAATGACTTTTGAAGGATGATCTTGGTCTTTGTAGCCACCAAAGATAAAATCGGGAGTGGGGCAGGAACAAACCCTGGTGTGGTAAAATACAAAACACACCAGTGACACAGTTGCTACTTCAATATCTGAAGCATCAGATTACAGGTAGGGTGATGACTTTTTGGAAAAAGAAGGGAACTGGGAGTTAGAACTCCTTGGTTCTTTTGCCACGGATGGACTGCATGGCCTTGGTTGTTGACTCTTGTAAAATGAGATATTATCTACATGCAATTTAACCCACAGGCATGCTCTGAGGCTTAATTAATCAGGGCTTCATGTTCCTCTTAGTAGTTGTCAGACAGGTAATGGCGATGATGGAAAGAAGAATGATAGGAGGCGTGGCGTTCACATGGCATTTTCCTATTTGTGCATGGAACTTCTGCCCATGCTAAAAGTGGGAACAGAGCCTAACAGCCTTGCCAAACATAGGCAAGGTTCTACCCACACATGGTGGAGATGGAGAACAGGTCCTGAAGAAGGATGGGGTGGAGCTGAGGGGAGAAGAATCTGCTTGAGCAGTGCTGGGAATGGCAGGGACGGGTGCAGAGAAGAATCAGTAATTGTGAAAGCAGTGGGGAGCCAAACTGCACCTAGATGTCAGACCCAGTTCTGGGGGTAGCTAGAGACAGGAAGTGTCATTGCTGATGATAATGGCTTGGTGCAGATTTTGGAAAAGATGTTGCAAAGCTGAACAGGACATGGAGAAAAGTGCTGACATTGGAAAGGGAAATCAGGACTGCCAGGTGATGGACTGTACTATGAGCAGGGGGGAAGCCAGACTCTAGGCAGTTCTGCCAATGGATACTGAGAGGAGAGAAGGAACATGCAATTGAGAGGAGAGTGAGAACCAACATCCAAATATGCCACAGATAGGAACAGAGTGGAAGCAGTGGAAGAGAGAGGGTAGCTAGGAACTGGACTCAACTGGAGTTACTAGAGATCCACAAGCACAAGCCCCCTTGCCACTTAGATACTGAGCCCCGTGGGGCATGGTCTTTGTTTTCATACATATATGGACAGTGTCTATGTGTGTGCTGCTGGAATACAACTAATTAAACAATAAGTAGGGAGGGCCTGCCTCATCTCTCTGGTCTTTGGGTATCAACGTGGGAAAAGTGATTGTGTTATATTCTCTGGGCCAGATCCTCAGCTGGTGTAAATTAATGTTGCTCGGTTTAGCATCTGGTTCAATATTCGCACAGTCCTGAATTCTACACTAATCTACAATGCTGATGTAGATTTGATTGTCTTATGGCACCCCAAGCCCCTCAATGGGGAGAGAATGCTTTACAGAAGTGTCACTATACTTAGCACTACAATTAGTGGACTGAGAACTGTATTAATAACAATGTGTTTAATTTCCATAATAATTGTAATTTGTATTTCATTGGACACAGACAGTAGTTTGCTACTTACTTTTATTAAAAATAGCTATTGTAGGCTGGATTACTAGCAAATGTATAATAAAATAGTTTCAATTCAAATGTCTCTTTTCATCCTCTCAATAGAATATTTAAACTCAATTATTATGCCCCACTCTGCACAGGGCACACTATCCACCACCAAATAGTCTGTCCCCTCTGCTCCCTGCAGCCAATGCACTAACCCAAATGGTCTGTGCCCCCTTAGTTAATTTTACAATATCTGTTCACTCACACATCCTGAGCTCGCAGGGTTGCCAGCTATTACAATTTTATTATGAGTCTCATGACACCTGGTATTGTTTTAAAGCCTTTCCTTCTGGAGTCATGTGGTCACATGAGAATCTCAACTCTTGGTTATTTTTTTTTTTTTTTAAATATAAGTTTGTAGCTTTCCTGACAATGAAGAAACACAAGAGAACACAAATGTTGAAGCCTGAAAAGCCAGGAGGCAAATAAAAGGAACTCCAAATTTATTATTTTATAAAATCTTGCGATTCTGAAGCCAATCTAGGGATTTTGGGGAGCCTGACTCATGAATTTTGAATTTGTGGGGTTGACACTACTGGCCATCTGTTTCTTGCATATGAGCTACTCCTCATATTCCCTTTCCCTTTCCTTCCATGCATAACCCCCTTCCCCAATCAGTGTGTGTAACACATTCTCCTTGTTCTTGATATACACAGGATGTGAGTCCATTACAGATCCTAGTGACAGAACCTGGCTCTTTAGCTCTAGCTGGAAAGAATCATTCTACTATCTCTGTAGGTCCTCAGTTGAATTTTTGGTGTCTGCCAAAATGGTGGTCATCATATATACACATTGTTGTCTTCCTTCAGCCCCATTATCACATAGCCTTGTGCCATGTCCCAGTCACCTGCTCAGTATTGCCAACCCCAAGATCCTTTGCAGCCCACAGTCCTCTGAGACAGGGTTGGTCCATGTTATGGGGCAAATCCTTCCTGTACTGGCAAGGTGGGGGAGCAGGAACGCTGGCCTATGTATCTTCTGATCTAAGAACCCATGCAACCAAGGCCCTTTCTATGGTTCAAACCTACAGAGCAAGAAGTGGGATATATTTTGCTGCTGCTTTGAAAAGGAGCATCATGCATCCCCAGTTAGAGCCTGGTCGCTGATCGCAACTGGACACGCACTTTTGCAGACCATGCTTTCTTTTGGTTGTGCTGCACAGGCCAGTGCCTTTGTTATTCTCCTGAGGTGACATCCTGTCCTGCTGCTTCCACAGGGGAAAAGAGATTCTTTAAATTCACTTCCCCAGTGGGAGATCTAGCCCAAAATAAGCTTCAGTACAAAAGGTGCCTCAGGGTGCAAAGAGCATGAATCTCTTGGAATTTTTAACATAGAATTTCTTCCCTTTGTATGGCTGAGTCTGGATGACAGTTGATCAGAAATTTCTGATGAAAAAGAAAAACAAAGTTTTGTTGAAAATTTTCATGATTTCCCACCACTCCCCTATTTTTCAATCTCCTCTAGCTGGGAACTCCATGTTATTTAATCAGACATTTTGTATTTATTAAATTGAGTGTCTGAGTAAAAAAAATGCATGTGGTGAAATTCCTAAGTACAAACTCAACATGAGATCACGTAATTCCATTTGGTTTTACATTTCTTCTTCTCAGTAGATTGTGCTATACAAAAATGTTAAGCTGTGTTGCTTTTTTTTAAAGTAAATCTTAGTAAATCTGCTCCCAAGAAAGTCTAAATAGTTTACTTTGGAAGACGTCCTTTGGGCAGAATCAAGAGATCGTGACTAGTTTGAAGCTCACAGGTGAACGCAAGTATTTGAAACATATTATTTTGGCAATAATCAATACTTTTTTTTTATAGTCAGCACTGAGAAGTCAAAGTCTTCACTCGTTTTACTGTTCTGTGCATTTGTATGGTGTCAGCCAGCATTGGGCTTATTTATGTAGCACTGTCCGTTCAGTCTTTTATGACAGGCTGTGTTAAAACTGAAGTCTCGGGCGTTGGGATATCAGCCAGTGTAACCTATGTGATTACATACAATACAAGCAATTTATACTAACACACAGCTCCTCCAACAAAAGCATAAATTCCCCTTCTCCCCATGCTAACAGTCTGTCTTAGAGCAGCAGGGTTTTTTCCTCCTCCCTTTGTTCTCACCCCCCCAAAGTTAAAATATTTTAAAGATAAAATAGTAAGTACTACATTTGTCAGAAATGTACTTACACAAGCATTTTTGTTTTTCCAGGCAGCTGGTTGTTTGTGATGTTTGCACAGCATTTCCTCACTGAAGATACTAGTAATATACTAATGTCTAGGTACATGTTGGGAGGCTCAGGGCAGCTTACATTTATGTGTAGCTTTCATACAGTGGCTTTGAGAAATATTTCTATGTTACTGTGCCCAATCATCCAGGGATCTAGAAGTCAAATACACATTTGTCTACCATGGGTTCTTTTCTATATCTTGCGCAAATTGTTAGTACTTGGATTTTTTTTCTTCCTCTTCTTTCAGTCATGATCTGATGATAAGAAATAATGCTGGCTTGTTCATGAGCTCCAACTGAGCAAAGGCTTGTGCAAAAGGGTTTTTTTTTTTTTTTTGGTATAATCTGCCGAAACAGTCAGGCTTGTGCTGGTTCTGATCTCTGTTGAGGGTTCTCCATGGAGACTGATATGACTTAGGGTCAGGCTTTTCGTCTTAGGGTGGGCAGAAATGGGGTTTCTGTCCTGTGAGAATTTTCAAGATTTCAGACAAATTTCCCATCAGGACAAAAAGTCAAAAATCACAACCATTTTCACAAACCAAGAAACTGAAAAATGTTTTGGTGTGAGTCAGTTGAAACATTTTGTTTTTAGGCTTTATTTACTAAAATTTTGAAAGAAAAGTTGTTTTGACTTGAAAAATCAGAATTATTCATTTAAAAAAGTGTTCACATGGGATGTTGTCCTAAGGTCTGGTCAAACGCCTAGCCTGTAACCAGTCTCCTGGCACTGAATCCTTTAGTGTGCTGGGCCCCAAAGACCCACATGGTTCCACAGGGGCAAGTCCGTGGCCTCCACAACTCCAAGACTGGTTGTTCTGTCCCAGTGATCCCTGTCTCTCTCTCTGGCTCCCTGTGGCATATCCAGCCAGGTCGGAGTCTGAAGGGAGGCTTGTACGGTGCCCTTGCATGGCACAATGCTCTCAGTGAGTATTTGCAATGACAGAGGCAGCCTTTTCAAAACAAGGTAACCATTTTTTAGTCACCTGGCACACAGAATATGGAAGGTCTTAGGTTAGCACAGGGAAATGAAGGTTAAAGCATAGTCCATTCTGGTTAGCCCAGAGCCTGTCCTTTTCTATTACCCACAGGTCACACAGACACGTACACCCCATCCCCTCTCAACTCCCCCCCCCCCCCCCCGCCCCGTGTCTCTTAGCAATCTGCTCATAGGTGTTGACTTTCCTATGGCTGGATCGGAGTTGTGCCCACACAGCCTCTTCTCCCCCCAGGCCTAGGAGCTCCAATATCTCCTGCCTACTCCAGGCAGGAGTGCGTCTGGCGCAGCCTGCCAGCATGGTCGGTTGGGCAGTTGCACTCAACAGTGGAGAGCTGCTTGGTGTGCTCATCAAGCTGGGCAATTTCAAAACTTCACAGAGCTTTCGAGGGGAGGGGGGACTTCCAGTCCCTGTGACCCCTGGCCAGTGGAGTTCACAATGGTGACCAGAGCAGTCAGTGTGGGGCACTGTGGGACCACTGCTGGAGGACAGTTACTAATGCAGTGTCTACATTTGCGCTGAATTTACCTAAGTACATCTACCATGGTTCCACGCTGTTTGCGGAGGTGGTGTTACTATATCGCATAAGTGGTGGAAGACCAGTTTGAGTGTAGACACATGCACAACTAGGTCAACATAATCTGCCTTGCATCGACTTAATCATGTAGTGTAAACCATGCCTTAAGCCTTGTTCCTCCACTGGATAACCATGCACATACAGAGGAAACTGAGGAACACATAGGCATCATAAAAATATTACAGAAAATTCCCACTTTGTCACAGATGTTTCAACAGTTTTGAAACTCTTTTTTTCCCCCAATCATTTTTTGAGGCAGGAAAGTTGTCAGAAGCATCCCCATTTTGCAAAATGTCAATTTTGATTAGTCAGCATTTTTCAGCTAAAAAAACTTTTACAGTAGAATGTCAGAGTTACGAACACCTCGGGAATGGAGGTTGTTCATAATTCTGAAATGTTCGTAACTCTGAACAAAACCTTATGGTTGTTCTTTCAAAAGTTTACAACTGAACATTGACTTAATACAGCTTTGAAACTTTACTATGCAGAGGAAAAATTCTGCTTTTAACCTTCTTAATTTAAATGAAAGAAGCACAGAAATAGTTTCCTTACCTTGTTAAATCTTAATTTTTTTAAACTTTCCTTTTATTGTTTTAGTACTTTACATTTATCACTGTACTGTACTGTCTTTGCTTTTAATTTTTTTTGTCTCTGATGCTGCCTGATTGTGTACTTCTGGTTCCAAATGAGGTGTGTGGTTGACTGGTCAGTTTGTAACTCTGACGTTCCACTGTAGTTGAGAAATTCCTGTCCAGCTCTAGTTCTGGCCCAGTAATACAAAACTCACTTGCCAAAGATATCCAGGTGACTATGATCCTGAGAGCCTGCTAACTAGACAGGTGAGATATAAATATCTTTATGTCTTATAATTTTGAGGGGAATCAGATACCATGGCCATGCGGACCTTATAAGAAATTTGGCAGATAGAACTGCAGTGACCGCATTGTTTACAACTGTCAGAGTACATCATGGATGGTCTCTTAAATAGCCAAGCCCAGGCCCAAGGAATGCTTTAAGATTAGGACTGGGAATTTGAACGGAATCTGGAAATGATTGGGGAGCAGTGGAACATGCAGAGCACTAGTGTGGTGTGCTTTTTGTGGTCTTCCTTGATCAGAGGATGGGCTGCTGTGTATTAGACAAGTTAGAATTTGCACATGGCCTTCACAGTCAGCCCTGGGTAGAGTAAGTTGCCAGACACAAATACTGTATGCTAAATACAGAGGGAAAATTTCATGTGACTTTATTGAGCAGTACAAAATGTACATATTCTGGCCCTCAGGTATGCCTATGCAACAGTATGGAAGTCAGGTTGCATGGGAGTAAATGATGGATAGAGGAGTGAAAATAAGGGCAGAAATTGACCCTTAGAGTATATCTTGGCTCTCTTGCTGCACCACGGTTGAGTGCTTTGCCTAAAATATGTTGCTGGGAAACAAGATGGAAGATTTGGCTTAACACTTATATAAGCAGAACCCCATGTGTGTGGTGACGATCATCAACAAGACAGGAAGAGGCAGCAGCAGCAACTAGCCTAGCAGCATCCCTTACAGACTGCAGAATGATCCAGGGGTACATAATTCCTTCTCAGGGCATTGTTGGTATTCCTGGGCCATGCCTGAAGTCTCGAAATGTTATTTGAACTAGAGGGTGAAATTCCTTGCTGATGTAAATTGACTAAGGATGTCAGTGGAGTGGCACCAATTTACCCCACAGGGGAATTTGGTCCATGATTACTAGCCAAGTGAGAGCTATAAATAAGATAGTAATTAAACTATTTAAAAATATGGCAGTGTTAAGCCTTTTAGCAATGTTATTTATGCAAAAATCCTTTTCAGCTACTAATTATTTTATTTGAAGATTAACAAAATTGTTGACTGTACCAGTTACATTTCCTACATAACCAGAAAAAGAGAGGATATGCAAGAGAAAGGAATGCAGCAGAGCTAGGAACACTGGAATTACCAGACTGGATCAGACCCAAGGTCCATAGAGTCCAGTATTCAATCTCTACCAGTGGTGAGTACCAGATGCCTCAGAGAAAGATGCAAGAACCCCACAGTTGGCAGATGTGGGGTAAACATTAGGTCTCATCCTGATCTAGAATAATTAGAGATTGGCTTAAGCCTTGAAGTATGCGTTTCAACATCCCTTCCACCATTTTTGTTATCATTAATTATAACTCTGAATATTCTTGAGCTCTGTTTAAATGCTCAGTCCCTCTTGTATCGTGCTAAGTTCCTGGCCTCAGTGACTGTGATACTGAGTTCCACAGTCTAATTACACACTGTATGAGAAAGTATTTCCTTTTCTCAGTTTTGAACTTCACACCTTTTAATTTCCTTATCCTTGTGTTGTAATACAGGAAGAACAGATGCTCTTAAACTAGCTTCTCGAGACCATTCCTTATTTTGTATACTTTTATCATATCCTCTCTCATTCAACTCCTCTTTCTCTCATTCAACTCCTCTTTCTCATAGACAATACCAATCTTTTCAATCTTTGTGTATACAAGAGATTTTCCATGTTCCTAATAATTTTCGTCACCTTCTCTGAACCCCCCCCCCATTCTACAATATCCTTTTTGAGATGGGGTGACCAATAATGTGTTCAGTCTTCCATATATAACTGCATCAGCTATTTATAAAAAGGGCATTACAGTACTTTACATATTGTTCTCCATCCCTTTTCTTATACATCCTGTTAGTTTTTTTGACCACAGCTGCACATGGAGCAGAGATATTCATCAAGCTATCTACAGTGACACCCAAGTCCTTTCCTAAGTTTATAGAGTTACTTTAGAATCCTGTAAGTTTAAAAGTAGTGTATATTACTTTGCATTTATCAAAAACAAACTTCATTTGCCAACAAATTGCCCACCACCTTGCTTAATTAGGTCTCTCTGAAGTTCTTCCCACTCCTCTCAGGTTATGAATAACCTAAATAACTTTGTGTCATCTGCAAATTTTGCTATTTCACTACTCAGCCCCCTTTTTTGATCATTAATAAATATACTAAACAATACTGGACCTAATAAGGAATGTTTGAGACAGTTAGGTGATGGATCCTGTTATAAAAATTATTAGTTATGTATAACAAGTTCACCCACATTGATTCATCTTTCCTCCAACAGCTCAGCTGTTAAATTAATACAGGTAGTAGGTGTTTCCATTTATCTTAATTCTTTGATTCTTGACAATCCATTTCTATATTTGTTATTTCTATCTGCAGGCATAGAATCTGATCCTCTGAGGTGCTGAGAGCCTTGTGGGATGTGCTGAGCACCTTTAAAAATAGGCCATGCATCCCTGAAATACTCAGGCATCAGTTTCCTAACATTATACCAAGTAGCTACCAATTTGGGGCATAAAAATCCTTTTCCAAAGTAACCCTTTATCCATTTTCTTCCCCTCTGCCCAGGTGAATCATCCATGCTCAGAAGAACTTCTGCATTTTTCACCTTTTCTGACCCCCTCACCCCCACCCAAACTTGCATTGGGTTGACCATCGTGTTGGGAAGAGATGGACATGGTTCCCTCCAGAGTCCATCAGCACAGTTTTTCCTGCAGCAGTGAGCATACCTTCATGGGAGCAAGGAACCAAGAGTGACCCTCAAGAGGGTATTTGTCATCAGGACAACAAGTGCCATTTTAACTCCACAGTCCAAGCAGAGCCTCATTATTTGGCCACCAGAAAGAAAGGAAATATTAGGCCTTGACCGTAATTTAAATTAGTGGTTCTCAAACTAGGGCTGCCGCTTGTTCAGGGAAAGCCCCTGGCAGGCCGGGCCAGTTTGTTTACCTGCAGCATCCGCAGGTTCAGCTGATCGCAGCTCCCACTGGCCGCGGTTCACCGCTCCAGGCCAATGGGGGCTGCAGGAAGCGGTTCGGGCCGAGGGATGGGCCGGCCGTCCTTCCTGCAGCCCCCATTGGCCTAGATTAGCGAACTGCGGCCAGCGGGAGCCGCGATCGGCTGAACCTGTGGATGCGGCAAGTAAACAAACCAGACCGGCCCGCCAGGGGCTTTCCCTGAACAAGCGGTGGCCCTAGTTTGAGAACCATTGATTTAAAGCATCTGGCATGCGTAATGGCAAGGCCGCGGTGCTGATTTCATGATAGCCAGAGTAGAAAAGGTATATGCAAGATGTATATAAATAAGTCCCCAGTACATTGTAGCTACAGTAACGTATGGATCAGTTTAATTGATTTTATGGATATAGGTATCTACATGAACACATACACTGAGTTAGCTAAGATGATTGGAAGCATCCTTTAGCACCAAGGGTGAAATTGTGGCCCCATTAAAGTCAATGGCAAAACTCCCATTGATTTCACTAGGGCCAGAATTTCACTCCAGTGGGAAAATGTACATCCCTAATGTAAAAAATACCTGGTTGTGGGTCATCAGTTTCTGCTCCAAATGGGAAACTGAACTGCAAGGCACCGCTTGACCAAAGGGGCAGCCATCTGAAAGCCAGTCGCAATTCACACTGGCTTTCAACAAACTCTAGTGATTGTTGTCAGGGGTTAGGAATGCTGGATGAGACAGCAGATCTAGGGCCAAATCCATCCCTAGTGTAAGAGGCACAATTTACATTGACTTCAATGTGAGTACACTACCTGCCTACGTCAAAGCTGCATTTGTTCCTTGGAATTGAAGAGAGCATACTTTACAGTGCTGAGAAGCAACACAGCTGGCCAACTGAGAAACAATATTGATGCATTCAGTCCTTGGCTGTAAGTGTGACTATTATAATACAGAGTTTTGATGGCAGAATGGGAGTAAAATTGTGGGAATCTTGGGGTTTCAAGATGGCTTCAGAGACCCTTGCTTATTTTTTTAAAATCTTGAGTCTGCCTATTGTAGCAAGCAGACACAATTGTTAGCTGGAAGTAATAACAATATAGAAGAAAACTTGAATCCATTTGTTATCTTTTATACTTTGTTTCCCGTCTCTTAGCCAATTTCCACAAAGAGAGAAAGAGCTCACAGGGATTGTTTGCTGCAGCTACAGCCTACAGGAGGCCTAAAAGGAGCATTAGAAAAATACATTAGAAAGGGATCATGTTGCAGGGAGCTGTGGCAACCAATGATGAGATCTTCAGTTTCATAGTCATTTTAGGTCAGGAACCAGGTGCCGCATTGTTGATTTCACTGCTGTTTGCCATCCCCTGCCTTCTCCTTTAATGTATAGATCTGAGCTGTGCTGTTTTCACAGCCCCAGATGTTTAAAAATACACTTTTAAAATACTTGACCAATAAAGAGCTCTTTTTAAAATACAGCTTTTTATGCTCAATGGTTGTCCCATGATGGTTCCTATACGAATACGCCTTCCACACAGGGGTGGGAGGTGCTTTTTAGATGATATTTTAAGAGCTTCAGCAAGTTTAGTCCCATCTATTCTTTGCTTATAAAGCTGTTTAACCACTTTACCACAATGATCCCAAATCTCCTGGGAATCAACCCACTCTGAATGGGTAAAAAAAAAAAAAAAAAAAAAAGGACAGTCGCTGGGAAGGAAGGAACCTTTCTTTTTCCAGCAAGAGGAAAGGCATACAATTCCACCAATGCAAGGCTGACCTGACTGTATCTTAACATTTTAAACTCCAGTTTCACTCATGCATTTTCTACCAGTGAGAACTGGTTTGTCTGGTTTATTGTACATAATGAACTGTCCGGCAATTGTGACAATTTTGAAATGTACAACAGATGAAGGAAGTACCCTCCCATAGCAGTATTTCAGGGGCTTTGTGGCTGTTTAAAAATAATCTCGAATTTTTCAAACTGAGAGACATCTACATGTAATTGGAACACATGCTCAAGTTACCATCTGAACAACAACAAAAAAGAGAGTAGGGGGAGCTAGGAAAGTGTTGTTCTAAGGGCTTAGCAGGAAAAATAGAAAGTTTCTTGGAAGCAAAAAGAAAATCAGACCTGTAAAGGAACATAAGTGAAACTCCAAAGAGCATCTATCTCAGGTTCTCAAACACGGGGCCCATTTTTGAGGGTTATTTCTTGCAGCCCGCCAAGCTCCCCCGCCAACCGGAGTTATTTCCTGCGGGCCACCAAGTTCCCCCCAGTATGCCGCGTCCCCGCTCCTCTGCCTACCTCCTGTACTGCTAGAGAAGAAAATCAGTGGTAGTTTGGCACCTCAGTACCTTCTAGGATCTGGGCCTTAGGTGCCACTCACTATGTATAAGGGTAGCAGGATCAGTCCCCAAATGATTAGGTGATTTTTGTAGTTTCGTGGGGAATTCAATGGAGCTATCCAGACCCAAAAAACATACATAATGCCCTTTCAGGAAACCAGTCACTTTCAGAGAGGCTGAGTAGCAGTAGATCAGTCCTGAAATATATGGCCAAATTTTTCCAATGCTGATTCCTAAAGTTAGGCCCTTAGTTCCTATTTTGACACCTAAATAAAAGCTGTCTGATTTTCAGACATGCTAATTTGATCGACTTCAATGAGAGCTGTTGGTTCTTGGCACCTCTGAAATTCAGGCTATTTTTATTAAGATGCCTAAATAGAGACACAGGGGCCTTACTTCAGCCCCCCCACATTTGACAAGTATATACTTAGTCTGCTTAAATTATACCTTATGCAGTTACCCAATTTTCACATGCAAATGGGTGACCATCAAAAAGCTGCATGCCCAAGTTCAAAGGCCAAAGTGAAAATTTGACCCTTACTACTTCAGCCAGTTTTTGGCCCCTTAATTTCTGATCTTGGACACGTCTAAACACCCCTCTCCTCAGCCAAATCTGTATACTTCTTTGCTTCCTAATTCATGCTGACATTTTTTATCATCTTTCAGTATTTCATGTTTAAATAATCCGGTGGAATGAAAAGTACTGTCCCCTGTGTTTTCTTGTAATTCCCACAGGTGTTAGTTGCTTGGCTATTCCATACAGCTTTTAATTCCCCTGCTATGCTATGGAAGAGAAAAGTCTCCAAACAGCTCTGATTTCTCTTGCAGTTTTAGAATGAATTCTATGAGACTAGGACAGTTTTCCTTCACTCCTCCATTAGTGGAGATGACAATTTTCACTTGTTTAATGCAATGTCAGCCATTTCCCCAGACAAGGACATGGCCAACCCATCAGATTCTTGACAAATTATTGATTTAACCTACACATGTCTGTGTACAAGCTAATGCAAAAAATTTAAGGACAACTAAACTAATTAACATGCAGCATATTTTTCATGGCAACAAGAACAAAAGCACCACAAGGTCAACACTGTATTCATCATTGCCCCATGCACTTGTCTGAGGAAGCCTCATGTATTGGAGGTGGCCTGGGATCATGCTGCCCTTTTATGCCTATGTAGTTTATTAAGAGAAATAGTCTCCTTCAGAACTGCCTGTGCCAACCCCCTCCTGCTCCTAGGCACTGCTTTGGAGACGGGGATATAATCCCAGCATGTTCCTCTCAGGTCCACCATCCCCACTTTTACTTCAGAACTGCACCAGTTCTGCTAGGAGGAGCTTCCTGGCTGTGGAAGTGAGGCTAGATTTCCCCCTTAGACACTAACTGAAACATATAAACACATGCAAGTGGAAGAGAAGAAAGAGAGGATATGTGTCTTTAATTGCTCTTGATTCACTTCCTAAGGCTTTGCAGCAAAGCTCAGCCAGGGTAGGGGAAGACCATCCTAGGCAACTATCCAATTGATCTAGGGTTTCTGTATTTCTGTAAAGGTGGGGAGGCTGCAGCTGGTTCTTTTCTCCAGATGGAGGTCTGGTTATTGACCCTACCTGACAGTGGAACCCTCAAGACCAGGCAAAGCAGCAAAGATCTGAGATGGCGGAGTCTAAAAACAGATGCATTTAAGGTTAGGAAGGGGGGGAAAGTTAAGGAAAAAGCAATACATAAGGTTGGGGTATATATCTGTATCTCTCTTCTATCTTTATACCACAATTAGCATTCTTAGACAATGACAGTGAAATCAGGAGTTTGGACAATAGGAATTGCAGGCCTAGAAAAACTGATAAATAGATATAATTTAGGGTCTTACCAAAAACTGGTTTATTTTCCAGTATTTAGATTTTCACTTCAAATTAAGAATGAAATTCGTAGCCTTTTTGGTTGGGTGAAGAAACTTGGCAATGTAAAACCAGTGCACCGTTATGTCTTTGGACCAGAAAGGCTGAATTCATAGACTCAGACGCACATGACCCCTCCACATTTATTAAGCTACTTATTTTACAAACTAATTATGAACACCCTGTTGCTAACAAAGGAAGGCAGATTGACCTAGTGGTCTGAGCACAGAACTGGGAGTCAGGAACTTAAATTCTAATCCCAGTTCTGACACGTACTCCCTCTGCGGCGCTGGATAAGTCGCATAATGGATGTGCCTAAGAATTCCTTTATGCAAAATGGAAGTAATATGTATCTATCCCATCATGTGAGGAGACTTATCTGTGATACTGTCTGAGGATTGCACTATATTTGAAAAGTGCATTCAAGATAAATATTAATTATTAATCATACAGGAAACAAGAAACTCATGTGTTTGGCTAGTGTAGCAGGGTATCTGTAAGATTATACCTACAATCTAGAAACGCCTTAAAAAGATATGTAGGTAAATGCAGCTATTATTTATACCCTTTGAAGTCAGTGGGACTGGGGGAAGATTGGAGAATTAGCTGGAGTAAGATCTGGGCCATGGTTTATAAAAAAAAAAAAGTGTATATCATGTTATCTTTTTGCTGACAGACTGGAGAAATAATTAGCTGACAGCTGTATCTCTCAGAGACCAGAATGGACAGAACTTTTTTTTTTGCATCTTGCAGCAGCAAGTGAAAGCCTAGAGAGAGAAGCTATTTGCCATTCACTTGGTTTAGTTGCTTGAACTGAAGGCAGAATATCACACCAGGTAGAAAGAGCCAAACCACAAGTAAATATGTAGCACTCGGATTTTTCAGGAGCAGCAATTAACAAAACAGAGAAAATGGCTGGTAGGAAGCAGAGAAGAAAATTATATATGGATAACACACACAGTGTTCTAGGTGGTTTACAGAACATACAGCTAGACACAATCCCTGTTTCAAAGAGATTACAGTCCAATGACAGGCAAGATGGAACAAGTAAGAATTATAAGCATCAGGAGGGGAAGTCGGAAAATTGGTGGATGAGGTTTTTCAAAAATTCTGTCCTGTTATTTAGTTGTGATGCACACATCTTATTCTAAACCTTTCCCCCTACTTTCCCTGCATTCAAAGTATCCCACTTCCTAACCTCCCCATCCAACTTCCCCAATCCTCCTACCCAATCACCCTGTGTCCTCCCTTTACCCACTGACCCCAGGTGTACTGTCCTGCAAACATTCCACATACCATTCCCTATGATGATCAGACAGGCCCACACCGAGCATATGCCACCTGCTCCCTGAACCAAATCCTGAATCTTCAGACATGAAAATAGAATCTGAAAGCCACTGACTGGGACATCGTACTGTAAACACCTACAGGTTCCAAATCCATGGATACAAGTATGATTTTTTTTCTTAAATAACTTTTCTCAAAACTTTGCCTGAGGGAAAAGATACTTTGTATTTTCTGCCTCAAAATTAAGGTATGTTCAGTTAAGACAAATTATTAATATTAATTATAGTTATCTAACCACATCATGTAACCCCCAAGGAGATTACATAGATTCCTGGGACTCTGTCTGCTGGCAGCTCAGGGAGAGGCACACTGTCCCTGGTAGGGAGGGGGAGCCAAGGCAGACTCAGAGTCCGCCCAGCAACCGATAGAGAGTGAGAGGCCCTCCCAGGGAGAAGCCATTTTGGAGTCACTCTGGAGCCAGTGGAGGAAAGGGCAGGACTGGCTGTGTGGGGACCTGGTGAGTCCCAGGCCTGCCTGCAGGGTTTCCCCTGAGAACAGGCCTCTAGGGACCTGACAGCTGGTCCCTCAGCTGGGCCTTTCCCTCTCCACTGATGATTCCCAATTTGTAGCGTTTGCTGGGAAACGTCCCAGCCAGGCTGAGTTCGCCCTCCGGCTCCCTAGGTGAGACCAGTGACCACATGGTCAGCTCTGCTCTGGCTGCTAGTCCAGGGAAGCTGCCTGCAGAGTGTGTGTCTGGAGGCTGGGCTAGGAGGCTACAGTTTGGATGTTAGTGTAGTTGTGTAACCTACACCTTGAGCCCTGCATCCTGCTGTGGTGAGGGGAAATCCTGGGACCGACGTAGCCTGATTCCTGCCTGAGGAGGATCCCTGCCAGCAGAGAGCAGCCCCTCTGTAGTGACTGAGGAGTCCTGAGTCATCTTCAAACCTGAGGATCATTCATGGAGTTTGTGAGTGCACCATCGTTTGGTTAGTTAGTCAGAGAATTTGTTTTGGGGACCCCCACTCCCTGAACTGTGTCCTCAAGCCAGGGAATACGGGTTTGAGGATGTTATAACCTGCTGCAAATTACACCTGTGAAGGGATTTACCACCTTCTCCCACTTGTGAGTCCTTTGGGCTGTACTGAAGCCAGTCAGCCACACTGCTAAACCACTGTAAAGAAGAATTTTGTGGTTATAGGTCATGAAGGGCCCCAGCAAAGTATGCATACCAGTGGGACACTAATTTTACATTTGCTACATCAAGACACGGGTATTTTCTGTGTGGGCACCGGTGACCCTAAAAATAGTGTTTTACCCTGTTATGTTGTATTTTTCTTCTGTTTAATATATTTATTGTGTTGAATATATTGTATGTGTTTGTGTTATTTCTTGGAAGACTCCAACTGTTTGGCAAGTAAGTGGGGATTACCCTGCAGATAGAATTTTCCACCCAAGCTGCCCTGGTGACCCTGCCAGGAAGGAGCGAGAGGGGGGTAGAGGCACCGTCGAATAATTTCATAGGAAAAAAGATACACCCTGCTAAGTGGGTGGCGGGATCCAAAAGAACCCAGACCTGTAAGCGGATTGGCATTAAAGAAGGTAACCAGGTGGAGAGGGGGTGCTACATAAGTTGTTATAATACCTGTTACATCATCTGAGTGCACTCATTTGAGTGTGCTTTTATAGAAATAAGGCTATGTAAACTGTGAATACACCAACAGTAAAATATTCTGCTTAATAGTCTCACTTACTCAGTTATTAATAAAGGGCCCAGTTCTGCCACCCTTACTCACTCAGATTGCCCTGTAAGTACTTTGATTAGCTTTACCACCCTACTATTATATCCCAGTGAAATCAATGGAGCTACTCGAAGAGGAAACATAAGTAAGTATTGGTGGAATTAGGCACAAAATGAAGGTGATTTATTATGTTAGAATAAATTGTCTTTACTCTTTATAGTACTTTCAGCTAAAGTTGAGAGCTAACACTGTCCAAACAATAGGACACTGATTTGGAAATTAGAAGACCTAGGTTCTGTTTACAGCTCTGACACTAGCTTGCTGTGCAAACCTGGATAAGTCACTTCACTTCTGTTTCTTCTCCCAACCTTTGTCTGTCTTATCAACGTAGACTGCAAACTCTGCATGACAGGGACTGTCTCTCATGTAAAGGGCCTAGCACAATGGGGGCCTCAAAATCAGTTCGGGCCTCCAGATGCTTCTTGAATGCATGTAATACATAATAATAAAGTGTGTAAACTTCTGGTATAGTTGACAGGAGGTATTGTGGAATTTTTGGATTGTCTTTACAACTTGGTCTAGCAGCAATAAAAGCTGATATGTGAGCTAATATATATGCTTTTGATTGACATCCCTTTCATTTTACAGTGACATCTGGTATTAAAATGTAAGAGTAGAGCTAAACAGAATATTCTACTTAAAAGCCCCCCACAAACTGACAGAAAAGATTCATGTTTTGGATAGCCACATGCAGATTTAGTGTGAAAAATCCCTGAAGATTTTTCTTGTCACTGGGCAAGAAGATTCTCTCTTGCTATATTTTTTCCAGGCTCCAAGAAATATTAGAGATTGGGTATTAGTCATTTCCCCCCCATTAAACAAGATTAATCACTATTGTGCCATGGCTTTGTGAAAACTGTACGTCATGCCACATGCCAAATAGCTTCTTGTAATGTTACTGAGTGAGGTATTGGGTGCAAAACCACTTGAAGGATTACATATTTATCCAACAAGGATAAATCCTCAGACCTATATTAGATTTCTGGCAGCACCTGCAAGCTCAGCCGTGCCCACACACCTGCATAGAGCGGTTATTTTTCTTCTTTGGATCATGTGGATTATCTGCATTGTAAGCTGTGCATTAATAAAAAGCAGAGCAAGCACTTTCCGTATTCCCTCTTTGTATTAAGAAATAAATTGGAACTTGGATAGTTTTCTGCCTTTGAGGAAACATTCACTGAAAAAGAACAGATGTAACCATCCTGCCAGGTGTTGATGGCAGCAGAAAGGGCCGGGTTCAGTTTTCTAGGGGGTTTCCTTAAAGTAAAGGCCTACCTAAAACCAGCTCAAGCCCCCACTTAGAAACCTGGGAAACTATATACACAGCCTTGGGCAACCCTGATGAGCAATTCTTCCCCACTGGCAAGCACTGAGTCCAGGGGTTACAACAGGGAGAAAAGGATGATTACAGAATGATTTTGGGCAAACCAGCTGTTTATACATTAACAAATTCTATGATGTAAAACTTCCCCCCATTCCCAGCATGTCTTTACCATAGTCCAACCTCAGTTCTTTGGCTGTTGTGAGTGGCTGCTGGTCACTTCCATGCTCCCCAGTTCTGGTCACTTCCTTTCTCCCCACTTACCCACTCACATTTAGCTGTCCTGGGTTGGAAAGGACATTTGCAAAGGAAAGCTGTCCTGAGGATTCTAGCAGGTCCATGTTGCCTGGACTGCTTTGGGGGCTCTACCAGATTGACCCATCTGGACTGATTTCAGCTACAGTTTCTAGGAAGGGAGGCCCACATCGGAGTCCATTGGCTAGGCTGCTGGTCTATTTATAGTTTCAGGCCAAGCTGCTTAGATCTGCTGCCACTCTGTGCCATTCAAAGATGCTGCCGCTGCTGCTCTGAGATGTCCGTCACCTCAGAAGCTGCTGTTGCCACCATTTTGTGCTGTCCACCACCAAGCTGCTACCACTGCCCTGAAGCTGCCACTGCTCTGCACTCTTCAAGTCTCAACTCAGCAAAAGTGGTATCTAGGACACTTGACAGAGTCCTCACCAGAGATGTGCTCCCATCAGCAAACAGGAGTCTTTTTGGGGCTCTTAATTCCACACAGGCTCCCTTACCCAGCTGCACCTGACAGCAGTCTTGGTCAGGTGATCGCAGACACATTTAGTGTCAATGCATTTTCCAACAAAGTCAGTTGCATTTTATTGCCCCCAAACTCAAAACTTACCTGAATGTTGACCAAATGCCCCAAACTTTCATCACTAAAATGCAAATGACCCATTCAGTCAACTCCCTTTTCTCTCGAGCAGATTTTAGCAGAGAACTCCAGCCCCAATGGATCCTCTGCCTATCTGCAGATTTTTTAAGTAGCTCTGGACTGCCCTTTTCCCATGTCATCTACAGGTGGCAGCGCTGAGCTTTCTTCTCTCTCAGGCTCCAGGCCACAAGGCTACTCACACAGAAGTAAAGCGCCATGCTAATCATGACTGAATAAAATATAGCACAACAAAGTGGCATTTTAGGGGAAAATGTATTTAGTGAATAACCAGTGGGTGCTACTGAGCAGCTGAGGAAGATGGCTATGATCTAGATTCCTTCCTTATTATCCAATGGAAGAGCATTTTTCAGGGAAAAATGGTTAAAATTAGATCTTTTAATTAATATTAGTCTTCCCTCCCAGCTTTGAGTTATGCCTACCAGAAATAAAAGAAATCAGAGGCCATAAACTATCTCCTTTCAACCTGCAACCTCCATGGTACCTGTCAAGGTTCCTCCCCCACTCTGAACTCTAGGGTACAGATGTGGGGACCTGCATGAAAAACCTCCTAAGCTTATCTTTACCAGCTTAGGTCAAAACTTCCGCAAGGTACAAAATATTCCACCCGTCGTCCTTGGATTGGCCGCTACCACCACCAAACTAATACTGGTTACTGGGGAAGAGCTGTTTGGACGCATCTTTCCCCCCAAAATACTTCCCAAAACCTTGCACCCCACTTCCTGGACAAGGTTTGGTAAAAAGCCTCACCAATTTGCCTAGACGACTACAGACCCAGACCCTTGGATCTGAGAACAATGAAAAAGCATTCAGTTTTCTTACAAGAAGACTTTTAATAAAAATAGAAGTAAATAGAAATAAAGAAATCCCCCCTGTAAAATCAGGATGGTAGATATCTTACAGGGTAATTAGATTCAAAAACATAGAGAACCCCTCTAGGCAAAACCTTAAGTTACAAAAAAGATACACCGACAGAAATAGTTATTCTATTCAGCACAATTCTTTTCTCAGCCATTTAAAGAAATCATAATCTAACACATACCTAGCTAGATTACTTACTAAAAGTTCTAAGACTCCATTCCTGGTCTATCCCCGGCAGAAACCAGCATAAGACAGACACACAGACCCTTTGTTTCTCTCCCTCCTCCCAGCTTTTGAAAGTATCTTGTCTCCTCATTGGTCATTTTGGTCAGGTGCCAGTGAGGTTACCTTTAGCTTCTTAACCCTTTACAGGTGAGAGGAGCTTTCCCCTGGCCAGGAGGGATTTCAAAGGGGTTTACCCTTCCCTTTATATTTATGACAGTACCTACTTTGATTTCTCTGCTCCCACCCACCAATCCCATCAAGGTTCCAGCTTTGACAAGGGTATAGAGCCTTGAAAAACTCTCAGGCATGATACACTATCTATCTCATTGGCTATCAACAACATGATGCCCTTACAGGGGACAATTTCATCAACTGATTAGAAATTTGAACCGTTAAGAGTCAAGGAGAGACTGCTTCTGAGGGGAGAGTTTAGAAGCGGTGGCTGGGAAGAATAGCATGCAGTTTGTGGATATGGTACATGACAGCAACACTGTCAAGGTCAAGATGGACAAGTGGAGAGGTGTGCATTTGTAGATAGCAAGGGCTAGTCTGTGAACTCTTATTTCCTTATTCTTTGAATAATCCTGCTGAAACCAGTGGGGCTGTGAGCGAATATGCTAGCACTTCACATGTTGCAAGGGGGCTGGCTCTGACTGATGAGAAGAAATTTCTTACAAACTTGAATCACTGAGATTTTGCAGGCTCATTTGCTACCAGTTGTATTTCAGTTTGACTTTGTCATATAGTGCCTCTTCCTGAAAAGGAAAAGTAATAATTCTTATTTTGTATTAGGATAACACATGGATATAACTTTCTATTTCTTGAAAATCTTTTGGGCCTAAAGTGTCTTCACTTCGTACTTCTCTAGGGCCTTCATTCAGCAGAGCACTTAAGCAAATGCTTAACTTTAAGCATAAAAGAGTCCCACTGAAGTCAAAAGGGACTTGTCACATTCTTAAGTACTTTGCTAAATTTGGACCTACATTGCCATGTTTTTACAGATGGATTGTGACCAGTATGTTTTGGTTATTTTATTTTTCTGCAGTCTAGATCAAATGTGATATGTAGTCACTGAACAACTAACGTTCCTTTCTCTCTCCATTTTGTTTTTATGTCCTTCAGCTGTGAAATATTGTACAATTCAAGAAAAATACAAAGCTCAAGAAATAATTTAAAAACTACTTGCAAATCTATACCTTAAACTTGTATTTTTCATGCACTAGCAAAACCTAAATCAATATATATATATATTTCTTTAAAAGTGTAGGCTTGTTTTTGAACATTTATAAAAAAAAAAATCAAGTCAAAACTTATCAAGTCCATACCTTTCCACACCTACCTGTCCCTTGAAGCAAAATTATTAGACAGATTGTTGTACTGAATTCTGTGTTGCTTAAAAAATTCTGTTGCTCTGATTTGTTTTTGCAAGTTTCCCAGATAAAGCTGTCTCTTTTCAGATATTTGGCTGTTCAGCCTCATTTGATTTAGCTCACTGAGTGCTCCTGCCAATTTACACATGGGCCAACTTTGAAAAGCAAATTGCTAATTGAAAAAAAGCCATCATTGCCCAAGGCTATCAGATGACTTGATAGAATGGCTGATTTTACTGACAACATTATCAGCTAAAGTTTCCAACCCAGACTATGAAAATATGAATGTTTGAACTGAGGCATCATTGTGATACAATTTTTAAAAATACTATGTGTTGAGTTGTCAGGATTTAATAGTCTGCCAATGGCCATTTCAACTTTTAGAATCCAGTATATCCATGTCAGACTCAATTCAAATAATCACATGTCATCTTAAACACTACAGTCGTAATCTTTATCTTTTTTTGTAGTAGAACTTTTTCAGACACATGGATTCATCTACACTGGAGATTTGTGCAAGAACTTAAAAAGAGAGAAACGTTTCCTGGATTACTTCATAATTGTGAAGCCTTGTTTGACTTCTAAAAGAACAGTTTACAAAAGCTCCTCAAAGTGAAAGCCCAAAGGTAGCGTAACCCCACACAGCAGAGGTGACAGTCAGTCACAAGGGGAGGTCACAGAGGTGACAAGAGATAATGGAATTTTGAAAACCCTGCATAGAAGCTGCATGACTCAACACACTGAGCGGGGAATGAGCTCAGTGCTCTGAACAATTTAATGTCCCAGAGTAATGAAATGATAAGTCGGTTTCACACAATAGACCTGTCAATAATAATCATAATCATAATAATGTCCCTTCAGAAGAACCCTGGAAAGTTTTATTTGGTAGGTTTCAAAAATTTCAATGTTCAGATGCTAAGTGGTAATTAAATCCAGTGCATTATTGTGGCATATGGTGTAATCAAATGATATATTATTCAGAAAGGGCAACTTCAGCGTTCATTCTACATGGCTTAAAGAGCACATTCAAGTTGATGCTGTCATCACTGAAGAACTTTAAGACTTGCCAGAGAGGAAAGGAAGTTTGGTCCAATAAGTATGTGCCTCTTAGTTTTATCTCAGTCCCTGTTCACTTGATTTTTGCTCTAGCCTGTAACACCTGATTCAGTAGAAATGCTGATGTTTCTCATCAACTCATTTATGTTGTTGAGCCTTACTTCATAAAAGTGTGTTTTTCTTTGTATGCATGCGTGCACATGTGTATAATTTTTTAAATTATTATTTTGCCCAAAAATCATTTTAACACATTTAGGAATAAAATTAAAACAAATTTCTGGGTGGATGTGTACCCACTGCTGCTATTAATTAAAGCGGAGGGCCATAAAGGGTATATAGAATATTTAAGAATCAGGAAAGAAGGGTAAATAGCCAGGAAAGAGAGAACTCAGCACACACCATTTTCCGTGTTATATATACACATTCTGGAAGAAGTCTGTATACTCAGTCTTTGGTACATTGTAGCACTTGTTTCAGTTTGGAGAGTTTCTTTTGCAGTCCTCTCCCATGGATATAGCTGGATGCAGGACAGTCCTGGTTCTGTTTAATGAGCATTGATATAGGTTAGCTCTCAAGGCTGAGTAATTGAACCATGTTACATAAAATGTATTTTGTTATCATCGTAGATAACAAAGTACATTTAGCAAGCTTTAGATAATAAATCAGTTCAGATTTTCTAGTGTCAGATGCCGGTTTTGCTTTGGTTAACCACATATTTAGAATAAGCTTTTCACGATCAGTGAAAATAGGTTAATAACATCAATTTTACATCCACTAGTACAGGACCTTGTTATATTTGCTGAATACCTAACAAATAGAGAGCTGGAGTAAAAGTTATCGAGGAATTTGCCATTTCAATTGTACAGTTTTGAAACTAGTCTCAGAAATTATATATAATGGGGTAATGAAATAGGATTTTATAGGGGAGTAACATTCTGGACAGTTGTATGGTAGTTATATGCCAGATTTTCTAAAATGAGCTCGATATTTGAGTACCTGCAAAAGTGAATCTACGTTCCAAAACCTGCAGCATTTTTGTCCTTCTGCTTTCTATTGTACTTGGCTCAAGTTTTATGTCAGAATACCAGGTGTCACTGTAAAACAAAAGGAAGGTCATTCAGAAGCATATATATATTAGCTTATTAAACTAAATTGCCTTTGTCATTGCAAGACCAAGTTTTAAAGAAAATCTTCAAAGTTCCACAATGCCACAATGGGCTTTGTAAATTGCACTACTACTAGCCTAAGTTTTAAGGATAATAGCAGATACCTTTAGTACCTGACTTAGGCTATGTCTACACTAGAGAGCTTACAGCAGCACAGCCCTATCGATGCAGCTGGACTTCTGTAAGATCTCTAATGTAGCCGCTCTGTGCCAAAGAGAGAGAGCTCTTCCATTGACATAATTAATCCACTTGCAATGAGTGGCAGTAGCTATGCCCCGCCGACATAACGCTGTCCACTCTGGTGCGGTGTAACTTTTGTTGCTCAGGGGGGTGGTTTCTTTACATTCCTGAGTGACAGAAGTTACATCGACATAAGTGGTAGTTGGACATAGCCTTAGTAAATAAGTATTCAGCAGAAAATGTCACTGTTTTCATATTCAAAACTTTCAGCTTTATTCTTAGGAACATCCATTCAAGTGAATGCTGTACTAGGATGTGACCGGCATTGAAACAACTCTTGTGATCAGATAAATATATTAAGTAGTTTGCCCTTTAGTTTGAGGACCATGTAGTTTCAAATCCATTCTCTAGTTTTAGGCCCTTTCTTATGTAAAAGCTTGAATGTAGATGTGTAGTCTGCATTGAATCTGCAGTTAGGTGCATAGGAACGAGAAATGCATATGTAAACTTAGAGCTGGTCTAGACTAAAATCTTGCCACAGCATAACTACCTCTCTCAGGTATGTGAAAAAGCCACACCCCAGAGAGACGTAGCTGTGATGACCTAATTTCCGGTGCAGACAATGATGCAATTCTTCTGTTGACCTAGCTGCCTCCTCTTGGGGAGGTGGATTAACTACAGTGATGGGAGAACTCCTCCTATCACTGTAGTGAGTACCTACACGAAATGCTGCCGCTGTAGCGTTTTAAGTGTAGACATAGCCTTAGGGCAGGTCTACCCTCAAAATGGTGCAGTGGAGCAGCTGCACCACTGTAGTACTTCAGTGAAGATGCTGCTATGCTGACAGGAGAGCTTCTCTGGTTGGCATTGTTAATCCACCTCCACAAGAGGTGGTAGCTATGTCGATGGGAGAAGCTCTCCCATCGACATAGCATTTGTCTACACCAGGATTTACATCGGTATAACTGTGTTGCTCAGCGATGTGGATTTTTCACACCCCTGAGGGATGTAGTTATACCTCAGTATGCACACCCACATCCAGAAACATTAACAGGAAAGAGGCATGCGAAATTGTAGACTTCTAAATTTGTAATAGTTCCGCAGCCAACCTGTGGAACTCCTTGCCAGAGGATGTTGTGAAGGCCAATGCTATAACAGGGATCAAAAAAGAACTAGATACATTAATGGAGGATAGGTCCATCAATGGCTATTAGCCAGAATGGGCAGGGATGGTGTCCCTAGCCTCTGTTTGCCAGAAGCTGGGAATGGGTGACAGGGGATGGATCACTTGATAATTACTTGTTCTGTTCATTCCCTCTGGGACACTTGGCATTGGCCACTGTCGGAAGACAAGATACTGGGCTAGATGGACCTTTGGTCTGACCCAGTATGTCTGTTCTTAAGATTGGTCGATGCATCTTTCAAAATTTGGCCTTATATATTTATTATCTTTTGTGTAACCTTATACAATGAACTACATATTTGCTCTTATTATAGAAGTTAGAGGTAGACTAGATAACTTAATAGGTATTTTCTATTTCCTTATCAGTACAAATTGAAATCCCTAATTTCCTAAGGCTTAGTTCATGATCCCTGGTTTTCATTTCTGCTCTGTATCACGTAGACAAACGTTACCATATTAAACCATATTTTTTTCTAATCCCTCTATGGCTTTTTCTCCTACAGTATTAAGCAGTGGAGACATAGGATCAGTGGAATCTTCCTATAACGTTGTCTCCTCCCTTTCACCATGCCTCAGTGGGTCACAGCTCAGGACAGCAAATAGAGGACAGACCGTTGAGAAATAGGGCAGACTTACCCCAAACTGGTGGTTATTCTATCATTAGATTATATCAAGCCAGTAACAAAAGTAAACTTCTGTCTCACCACCCTGATTAAGAAGAAGTCAGAAATGCAGTCTCCTTAGGCATTCAGCTTGGCTCACCATCCTGACACTAGACTTTATGGTGAGTGGTTACTGAAAACCAGTTTAATCAAACATGGGGTCCTTTTAGTCCCAAGGAATCAGCCACTTAGCCAGGTCAATGTATAACTCAGACGTTACCTGATAATCACACAGATGCCAATCCTTTAGTAACTAAAACTACTGGTTTAATAATAAAAGAAAAGAAGAGTGTTATAAATGGTTAATAGATCATATATACCTACAAATGATTTTTCAGTGTTCATAGATCAGGATCATAGCAGTGATGGAATAAACTGCTAGTTTGTAAAAGTCTCTCCCTGGAATGGGTTGGGGGGTCATCAGTCCATGTTTAGAGCTTCCTTGTTAGAAATCCAGTCCAGAGAAATGAAGCAGGAAATGAAGACAAAACAGAGATGTCTCAGGTGCCTTTTTATATCCTTTGCCATGTGCATAGAATGTTACTGTCTCAAACAAAGCTCACAGCCTCTGTTTGTGGAAAGTTACTGGCCCAAGATGGCGTCCAGGGTCATATGAGCATATCACTTGTCCTTACATGCTTTGATGATTCACAGGGGGATAGCCATTGCCCATATTCTTTCTGAGGTATCCACAGGAAAGGCTTATTGGGTGGAATGAATTTCTTTGATGGCCCATTGTTAGAATGAAGTGTCTTTAATGGGCCATCAACATATAGCTGTCTAGCCTTGATGTAAATCTTACCTGGTGGGTGTTACCCAGGAATATAACACATGTATAAGAATATTCATAATTTTAGCTACAAAGATGATACGTGGATTTAACCAGAATAATCATATTTGATAGATTGTAACTTTTCTGTTGACACCTTACATGATATACTTTGATATACAAGATTTGTTGCAATTGTATAACAGTGGTAGCAACAATGATACACATGGTCATCTTTCTTTTACACAGCATCACACTGCCTTATCGGTATTATGTTGTATATCCTTCAATCTCAGAGTTTTCCATCACTTTAGTTCCAGTTTGTCTGAAAGTTCAAAGCCTTTTGATGGGCCTGAATTGAATGAGTATCTCTCCACTTCAAGATCCTGCTTGATCAACCAAGTGAAAATGGAGTCTCTCTCTCTCGTGCTTTGGTTTCCATGTAAGGGATTTAGAATGGATTTTTCAAAACTCTCAGATTACGTTTCTCACATTGTATATTCCAACATGCCCAGTTACAGCAGGTTCACTGTCAGGTCTCTTGTTTAACTTAGTCTGCTTAGTGCTGCGGAATCTTGTTCTTAAAATGTTTTTCTATCCCTTCACACAGCAACCTCACCATTAGTGAAATTCACTCCTGTGCCTAGAGCCAGCTCAAGGTCCATAAATTACTTGAGCAATATTTTGAGGGCTTAAATTCAATTTAGGTGTCTGTTTTGGCCTTCTGTGGGGGGAGGGGGGTGGATTTCACCTATAAAGAGGGAAATTCCTTATAGCTGGAAAGGTCACACATTGCTATACATTCAGACAATTCAGACTTCCCATCCCCTCCACTGTAAATGCAGCTCACAGTGAATGAATCCCTGGGTAATATGATGCTTAAGATTAGCTTGTACAGAGTGGTTTGTTACAAAATTTCCGGAAAGTCTGGAGGACCAGTTTATACCATTGTTTCAGTATGTGCGTTAAATGTTGGGGTTTGCAAATTTTAAAAAGTCAGCAGTTTTGACAATATCTGAGAACTAATTAAAGGTGGGAAGGGGTATCAGGGGTATCAGGAAAGTATCATGGCAGTCCAAAAATGAAAAGGCTATTTGAATGGAAATGGGTTACAATTTTGGTAGTAACTATCTATTTATGTAATGGTAACAGTGTATATTAGAGACAGTTTAAAAAGAATTGATGAAAAATTGCCTCTTTGGGGCAATGGAAAGGTTTTATTTCTTTTACATTTTTGTTTAAAACAAACAATTTTTGGATTCTAAAAACCAAATTCTGTTTTTTTGAAATCCATCCATTTTTAATGGTAAAACTGGAACATATCTATTTCAGTTTTCTACCCCAAAATTAATTTTTTTAATTGAAAATATTTACAGTGTTCTGATCAGCTCTACTATATCTGCCATGGTTTCTGTTACATTTAATTAGTTGCCCCCTGCTGCTTGCATGCTGATAAAATTGTGGCTACCAAATGAAAGGTTGAATGTATCAGATCTTTGTGCAGGAGATAGGGATAAGTCTTCCCCACCTCCTCTTTTTCAGGTTCTTGCTTGGCCCAGGTGAAACAGTAGTGATTTATCCCTCTCAGTGTCCGTGGAAGTGCCTCTCACTCCAAGGGGACAGGATGTATGAAGGTAGAAAGGAGCAGTTTAGGTGAACCAATACGGCCGTTAGTCTATAAGATGCCACAGGACACTCTGCCGCTTTTACAGGAAGGGACTGTGCTTCTTTGAGGTATAATCCTAGTTCATTTAGCCTTGAATAGAGACTGGGAGTGGATGGGTCATTACACAAAGTAAATCTATTTCCCCATTTATCCCCCACCCCCCCAACCCCCACTGTTCCTCAGACGTTCTTGTAAACTGCTGGAAATGGCCCACTTTGATTATCACAACAAAAAGCTCCCCTCCCCCCCCACCCCCCGCTGGTAATAGCTCACCTTAAGTGATCACTCTTTTTACAGTGTGTATGGTAACACCCATTGTTTCATGTTCTCTTTGTATATAAATCTCCCCACTGTATTTTCCACTGAATGCATCTGATGAAGTGAGCTGTAGCTCACGAAAGCTTATGCTCAAATAAATTTGTTAGTCTCTAAGGTGCCACAAGTACTCCTTTTCTTTTTGCGAATACAGACTAACATGGCTGCTACTTTGAAACCAATCCTAGTTCAACCTCTCCATTAGCAGTGCAGGTTCACAGCTACCCAGACCAGACCAGTGCCTCACAGGCACAAACAAGGGTGGCCTTCATTGAAAACTTCATAATAATGGTGCATGTGCTAAACAATGGCAGCTGTTAATTGAGCACAGCTTCCTAATAAAAATGTACATAATACAGGCTGGGGAATAAACTGGAGGAATTTGTAGAGACATGGAAACCATTTCTGAATTAGATAAGAGGAGGACAGAGAAAATTAAAAACAAGAGAAGCAACAAACATGTTACATTACAGTCACATGAGAATTGAACAGTGACCTCCGTAAAATATATTGATTTATTGTTTCTTTTTGTCTTTTGTTCTCACCTCAATTTTTTCACAACTTTCCCTTCTATTCTCTGATTTTGCCATGTGTGAAAAATATTTTTTCTCAGCTCCACTTTATTTTACTCCATCACTCCCTCATTCATTTCCCTGTGTTGTATATTCCCATCCTCTGAATCACCCTCAGTGAAATCTAATATTTGACATGTTAGACCTTGCCACTTCAGCCATTCTTTTGCCACACTTCTTTCCTCTCTTAATACCTGTCCACACAATTACCCAGTCATTACCTTTCATGTTATCCTTGATTCTTCTGCACTTTATCTCCACTGTACTCATATTTTCAAACTGTGCAGCTGGCTCTTTTCTTCTGTCACCTCTTTGGAGTCTAAAACCAGCCATGTGTCATCAAAGAAATACCTCTTATTCATTGATTTTCTTTTCCTGAGTACATCAGCCTGTCTCTTTAGTTCTGCTATCGAATCGTTCAGTAACATCAATGACAACATTTGTCAGTGCTCAGTGTTCCTTCACCACCTCAGTCCTTAAGAGGCAAAAACCTTTTCCACTCAAATTGCATTGTACCTACCTGAAAACCTGTCGCTGCATCTGAAAACGTGTAATAAGCCAAAGCTAATGAATAATGAGTAGTTACCGTGGCCACTATTAAAAATCAACATTTGCCTAGAAATAGCACACGGTGGTCTCTGAGGAACCCACAGCTACTTCTAAGCTATTGTCTTTCTAAGGGGTATGTCTACAATAGAAGTTCTTCTTCGAGTGATTGCTCATGTGTATTCCACAATAGGTGTGCGTGCTTGCCACATGCACCGGTGCTGGAAGTTTTTCCCCTAGCAGGACCCATGGGGGGAGCACCCCAGCGACCCCAGGAGTGGCGCCTCCATGGCGCGGTATAAGGGGAGCTGTGTGCTCCCCCCACCCTCAGTTCCTTCTTGCTGCCGGTGAAAGTGCATCGGAACTGCTCTGCTCCAGGTTTGCTGTAGCTCATCCCCAGAACTTTTCATTCGTTCAGTGCTAGTACCTATAGTTAGTTAGCTGTTACAGTTAGTTCATTTAGTTAGAGTACCCAGGCCAGGGCATGCCGCATGCCCCGGGTTTTAAGGTCTATGCCAAGGAGTGATCCGCATGCATACTGTTTACGCTGTTTGGGTGAGACCCACATCAGTGATCGTTGCAAGATTTGCAAGTCGTTTAAACCTTGGACTAAGAGAGAAAGAGACATTAGGCTCCAGGCCATTCTCATGGAGTCAGCGCTGACCCCGGCTCTGGCGCACCGCTCCAAGTCAGCACTGGGCACCTTGGCATCAGTGCGTGGTGACCTCCCAGTGCCTTCGCTTAGTCGGCACTGCTCCCCCTCTAAGGGGCATAAAAAGGAGAGGAAAGGACCTTCTTTGCAGCGGCACCGAGAGAAACCAGGGGCAGAGACTGGACCCATGTCGGGCAGTCCTTGTTCCCCTCCAGCCCCTAGGCCTCCGACTCACATTGAGTGGACTAGCCCGGCCGTGGCAGACCGGGTCTCCCCGGATGTCTGGATACCTTCCATGCTGGAGGCCCTGCAGGCAGCCAGAGACATAATCACCATGCCGGTACCAGGAGTGCCGCTGGTGTCGTCCCCCTGCTTCAGAGGCAAACCGCCACTGAGTTCATAGAATCATAGAATCATAGAATCATAGAATATAAGGGTTGGAAGGGACCCCAGAAGGTCATCTAGTCCAACCCCCTGCTCAAAGCAGGACCAATTCCCAGTTAAATCATCCCAGCCAGGGCTTTGTCAAGCCTGACCTTAAAAACCTCTAAGGAAGGAGATTCTACCACCTCCCTAGGTAACGCATTCCAGTGTTTCACTACCCTCTTAGTGAAAAAGTTTTTCCTAATATCCAATCTAAACCTCCCCCACTGTAACTTGAGACCATTACTCCTCGTTCTGTCATCTGATACCATTGAGAACAGTCTAGAGCCATCCTCTTTGGAACCCCCTTTCAGGTAGTTGAAAACAGCTATCAAATCCCCCCTCATTCTTCTCTTCTGCAGGCTAAACAATCCCAGCTCCCTCAGCCTCTCCTCATAACTCATATGTTCCAGACCCCTAATCATTTTTGTTGCCCTTCGCTGGACTCTCTCCAATTTATCCACATCCTTCTTGAAGTGTGGGGCCCAAAACTGGACACAGTACTCCAGATGAGGCCTCACCAATGTCGAATAGAGGGGAACGATCACGTCCCTCGATCTGCTCGCTATGCCCTTACTTATACATCCCAAAATGCCATTGGCCTTCTTGGCAACAAGGGCACACTGCTGACTCATATCCAGCTTCTCGTCCACTGTCACCCCTAGGTCCTTTTCCGCAGAACTGCTGCCTAGACATTCGGTCCCTAGTCTGTAGCTGTGCATTGGGTTCTTCCGTCCTAAGTGCAGGACCCTGCACTTATCCTTATTGAACCTCATCAGATTTCTTTTGGCCCAATCCTCCAATTTGTCTAGGTCCTTCTGTATCCTATCCCTCCCCTCCAGCGTATCTACCACTCCTCCCAGTTTAGTATCATCCGCAAATTTGCTGAGAGTGCAATCCACACCATCCTCCAGATCATTTATGAAGATATTGAACAAAACCGGCCCCAGGACCGACCCTTGGGGCACACCACTTGAGTTCTCCACAGTCGCCCCTGGAGCATCACTGGTCTCGGTCGTGTGAACATTCCCGATGCCATTCTCCGCCCAGCGACCGTTCGGGGCACAGTCCACGTGGATCACCCTTGACTCTCACCAGACTGTCTGGTTGGGTACCGTCCGACCGGGACTCCTGGCACCACTCCATGCCACGGAGTGATTACCGAGGCAGACGTTGTCAGAGGTCCTTGTCTCGCAGGGGTTACCGCAGCTGGTCGCGGCACGGACGTTGTCGTGGTTCCTGCTCCAAGTCTCTGCCAAGGCACCATCTCTGCAGCCCAGAGCGAAGATTGCTGGCACTGTGCCGTCGCAGGTCCGCCCATCGAAGCAGATCGCGGAGCAGCAGCTATAGGTGGTACCAGTCCTCCACATCGAGATTGCAGCCCCGTGGGTGATGTTGCTCCTGGCACTCCTGTTCCTCCCGGTCCTGTGACAGCAGCAGGTCGTTCGTCAGCCCGGTCTCTGCTCATAGTCGCCCTTCCATGGGCCAGGCCGAACAGCCGGGGCCATTGGTGCCATAGCAGATGCAGAGGCACTAGGCCCACTGGCCAGCACAGTGGTACCAGTGGGCACCGTGGCCTCCAAAGCAGCCCCCGGTCGGGGCCCGCTCAGTAGCCAGAGCCTCAGAGGCGCCGTTGGCTTCTCTCTCCAGGCCTCTGAGGAGAGGGTCGGTGGGACGTACGTCCTCAGCACCGTGCCTGGAGACCGACCAACTGGTGGACCCTCCGGTGCTGGCAGATACCCAGAGCACCATATGGGCTTCCTCGCCCTCCCCAGATGAGGTGATAGCGGCCCCGCCCCCCTCTGTCCTGCAGGAGGACTTTAGGGCCCATCAAGAAATTTTAAAATGGGTGCCATCGAGCCTTCACCTCCAGGCAGAGGAGCTGGAGGAACCCTCAGACTCCCTGTTCAATGTACAGTCATCTTCGGCACCGGGCAGGGTGGCTTTGCCCCTCCATGAAGGGGTGGCAAGGATTTCAAATGTCTTGTGGCAAACACTGGCTTCCCTGGACCCCATCTCGAAGAAAGCGGAACACAAGTACTTTGTACCTGTCAAAGGGCACAAGTACCTCTACACCCACCCGGCGCCCAACTCCCTGGTGGTTGAGTTGGTCAACCACAGGGAGCAGCAGGGCCAACCAGCCCTCACTCCGAAAAATAAAGACTTGAGGCTGGACTCTTTTGGCAGAAAGGTTTATTCATCATTGAGTTTCCAGTTGTGGGTGGCAAACCACCGGGCTATCCTGGGCAGATACGAATTCAGCTTGTGGGGTTTGCTGCCCAAATTCGAGGACTCCTTCCAGGAGCGCAATAAAAAAGAGTTCAAGGCGCTGGTGGAGGAGGGTGCAGCGGCTGCCAGGGCATCTCTGCAGGTGGGGTCAGATGCGGCAGACATGGCAGCTCAATCCGTGGCTTCGGCGGTGTCCATGAGAAGGGCGTCGTGGCTCCTGCTGTCCGGGCTGTCCAGTGAGGTGCAGTTGGTCATGCAGGATCTCTGTTTGATGGCTGCATGGCATGAAGGACTCCTGCATGACCCTGCAGACCCTGCGTCTTTACATTCTGGCTCCGGCCAAAACTAAGTTTAAGCCGCAGCAGGCCCCTGCTCCGGCTGCCCAGCCTAAGTACGAGGCTGCCTATAAAAATTCGAGAAACTATAAGAAGTGCCCTCAGCAGCAGTCACGGCCTGCCCCGGAGCCTGGGTCCTCCAAGGGCAAGCAGGCAAGGAAAAGGCTGTTTTGACGCACCCTGACAGTTCCCGAAGGGGATCCCCCCTCAGTAAAGCTTCCCTTCTGCAATCCGTTGTGTGCTTTCCACCCGGAGTGGTCATGACTAACTTCGGACTGCTGGGTCCTCAACATGATCTCCCGGGGCTACTCGCTGCAATTTGTTTCTCCCCTACCCAGCCATCCCCCACCCCCGTTCCTTCTGGGGGATCCTTTGCACGAAGCCCTGCTACAGCAGGAGGTTGGGTGGCTCCCAGATCTGGGAGTGGTGGAAATGGTGCCCGGGGAGTTCAGAGGCAAATGGTTCTACTTCTGCTATTTCCTTATCCTGAAGGCCAAAGGGGGACTCAGGCCCATCCTGGACCTGCGGGATCTAAACCAGTTTAGGGTCAAACTCAAGTTCTGCATGATCTCCCTGGCCTCTGTCGTCCCCTCCCTGGATCCAGGGGATTGATATGCCACCCTGGATATGCAGGACGCGTATTTCCACATCCACATATTCGAGGGGCACAGACGCTTCCTCTGTTTCCTGGGGGGACAGAATCACTATCAATTTACGGTTCTCCCGTTTGGCATATCCACTGCCCCAAGGATGTTCACAAAATGTGTGTCGGTGGTAGTGGCCTACCTCAAGCGCCAGCGGGGGGTCCAGATCTTTCTCTACCTGGACGATTGGCTGGTCAAGGGCAGCTCCCGGTCGCAGGTGTGGGATCACGTGACGCTTCTACTGTCCACGTGTGCTGCCTTGGGCCTGTTAGTGAATGACACCAAGTCCACATTAGTCCCGGTCCAGCGCATAGAGTTTATCGGGGCGCTCCTGGACGCCTCGTCAGCCACGACCTCCCTTTCAGCGGACAGATTTGAGACCCTAAAGGGGCTCATCGACATGGTCACGAAGTTCCCTGTGACAACGGCCAGAGCGTGCCTCCAGCTCTTGGATCACGTGTCGGGGTGCATGTATGTGGTCCACCACTCCAGGCTCCGAATGAGGCCTCTCCAACTTTGGCTGGCCTCTGAGTTGTCCCAGGCCCAGGACAGGATGGACAAGGTCCTCACCGTGCCCAACCCGGTGATCGTCTCCCTTCGGTGGTGGTCCACCCCGAACAACATGCTCCAAGGGGTCCATTTCTGGGACAGGGCCCCGTCGTTGGAGCTGGTGTCTGATGAGTCGAACCTGGGTTGGGGGGGCCCAGGTGTGGACCGTTCAGACCCAAGGGCTGTGGTCAGCCCTGGAGCTATCCCTGCACATAAATGTCAAGGAACTTCGCGGTATGTCTGGCGTGTGTGGCCTTCTACTCGCACTTACAGGGCAAAGTGGTCAGGGTCCTCACGGACAATATGGCCTCGATGCTCTATATCAACAGGCAAGGTGGGACCTGATCCTCTGCTGCGAAGCCCTCAGACTGTGGGACTTCTGCATAGCCCACGACATCTCCCTGAGGGTCTTCCACCTGCTGGGCGCCTGCAACAAGCAGGTGGATCGCTTGAGCAGGGACTTCTCCTCCCAGCACGAGTGGTCTCTCCACCCGGAAGTGGCTCACCAGCTCTTCCGAGTGCGGGGAACTCCCCAGGTGGACCTGTTCGCGACGAGACAGAACCAGTGCTGCCCCCGCTTCTGCTCCGGGAGGGTCTGGGAAGGGGCGCTATCTCCGATGCCTTTCTCCTGTCCTGGTCAGACCAGTTTCTCTGTGCCTCCTCCCATTCCCTCTGTCATAAATATAAAGGGAAGGGTAAACCCCTTTGAAATCCCTCCTGGCCAGGGGAAAGCTCCTCTCACCTGTAAAGGGTTAAGAAGCTAAAGGTAACCTCGCTGGCACCTGACCAAAATGACCAATTAGGAGACAAGATACTTTCAAAAGCTGGGAGGAGGGAGAGAAACAAAGGGTCTGTGTCTGTCTGTAGTCGTCTTGGCCGGGGATAGACCAGGAATGGAGTCTTAGAACTTTTAGTAAGTAATCTAGCTAGGTATGTGTTAGATTATGATTTCTTTAAATGGCTGAGAAAAGCATTGTGCTGAATAGAATAACTATTTCTGTCTGTGTATCTTTTTTGTAACTTAAGGTTTTGCCTAGAGGGGTTCTCTATGTTTTTGAATCTAATTACCCTGTAAGATATCTACCATCCTGATTTTACAGGGGGGATTTCTTTATTTCTGTTTACTTCTATTTTTTATTAAAAGTCTTCTTGTAAAAAACTGAATGCTTTTTCATTGTTCTCAGATCCAAGGGTTTGGGTCTGTGGTCACCTATGCAAATTGGTGAGGCTTTTTATCTAACATTTCCCAGGAAAGGGGGGGTGCAAGTGTTGGGAGGATTGTTCATTGTTCTTAAGATCCAAGGGTCTGGGTCTGTAGTCACCTAGGCAAATTGGTGAGGCTTTTTACCAAACCTTGTCCAGGAAGTGGGGTGCAGGGTTTTGGGAAGTATTTTGGGGGGAAAGACGCGTCCAAACAGCTCTTCCCCAGTAACCAGTATTAGTTTGGTGGTGGTAGCGGCCAGTCCAAGGACAACGGGGGGAATATTTTGTACCTTGCGGAAGTTTTGACCTAAGCTGGTAAAGATAAGCTTAGGAGGTTTTTTTCATGCAGTTCCCCACATCTGTACCCTAGAGTTCAGAGTGGGGGAGGAACCTTGACACCCTCTCATCAGCAGGGTCCTGGAGAAAGTAAAAATGGACAAGGCACGGGTCCTCCTGATTGCCCGGGCATGGCCCTGGCAGCATTGGTATGGGACCATCATGGGCCTGGCAGTGGCTCCACCATGGCTGGTGTCGCTCCACCCGGACCTTCTCTGCCAGGACTGGGGCTGCCTCCTGCATCCCAACCTAGCGGCTCTCCACCTCATGGTGTGGCTGCTCAATGGCTAGGTGGGGAGGAGTGGACGTGTTTGGAGGGGGTCCAGCGCGTCCTCCTGGAAAGCAGGTGGCCCTCCACACTCCGCGCCTATTTGGCGAAGTGGTCCCGGTTCTCCAGATAGGCTGCCGAGCAGGGTGTTTCCCTGTTGGCCGCCCCAATCCAGCTTATCCTGGACTACCTCCTTCACCTTAGAGCCCAGGGCCTGGCGCCCTCGTCGGTCAAGGTGCACCTGGCGGCCATATCTGCCTTCCATCCGCCAGTGCAGGGACACATGTTGTTCTCCTATGCTGTGACTGGACGATTCCTTAAGGGATTGGACCTTTTTTTTCCATATGCTAGGCCCCCTGTTCTGCTGTGGGACCTGAACTTGGTGTTATCTCGTCTCAAGGGGCCCCCGTTTGAACCTCTGGCCTCATGCTCCAGGTCTCACCTCTCATGGAAGGTAGCCTTCCTGGTTGCTATCATGTCGGCCAGGCGGGTCTCGGAGCTCAGAGCCCTGACCTGCGAATCATAGAATCATAGAATATCAAGGTTGGAAGGGACCCCTGAAGGTCATCTAGTCCAACCCCCTGCTCGAAGCAGGACCAATTCCCAGTTAAATCATCCCAGCCAGGGCTTTGTCAAGCCTGACCTTAAAAACCTCTAAGGAAGGAGATTCTACCACCTCCCTAGGTAACGCATTCCAGTGTTTCACCACCCTCTTAGTGAAAAAGTTTTTCCTAATATCCAATCTAAACCTCCCCCACTGCAACTTGAGACCATTACTCCTCGTTCTATCATCTGCTACCATTGAGAACAGTCTAGAGCCATCCTCTTTGGAATCCCCTTTCAGGTAGTTGAAAGCAGCTATCAAATCCCCCCTCATTCTTCTCTTCTGCAGGCTAAACAATCCCAGCTCCCTCAGCCTCTCCTCATAACTCATGTGTTCCAGTCCCCTAATCATTTTTGTTGCCCTTCGCTGGACTCTCTCCAATTTATCCACATCCTTCTTGTAGTGTGGGGCCCAAAACTGGACACAGTACTCCAGATGAGGCCTCACCAATGTCGAATAGAGGGGAACGATCACGTCCCTCGGTCTGCTCGCTATGCCCCTACTTATACATCCCAAAATGCCATTGGCCTTCTTGGCAACAAGGGCACACTGCTGACTCATATCCAGCTTCTCGTCCACTGTCACCCCTAGGTCCTTTTCCGCAGAACTGCTGCCTAGCCATTCGGTCCCTAGTCTGTAGCGGTGCATTGGATTCTTCCATCCTAAGTGCAGGACCCTGCACTTATCCTTATTGAACCTCATCAGATTTCTTTTGGCCCAATCCTCCAATTTTTTTGTCTAGGTCCTTCTGTATCCTATCCCTCCCCTCCAGCGTATCTACCACTCCTCCCAGTTTAGTATCATCCGCAAATTTGCTGAGAGTGCAATCCACACCATCCTCCAGATCATTTATGAAGATATTGAACAAAACCGGCCCCAGGACCGACCCTTGGGGCACTCCACTTGACACCGGCTGCCAACTAGACATGGAGCCATTGATCACTACCCGTTGAGCCCGACAATCTAGCCAGCTTTCTACCCACCTTATAGTGCATTCATCCAGCCCATACTTCCTTAACTTGCTGACAAGAATACTGTGGGAGACCGTGTCAAAAGCTTTGCTAAAGTCAAGAAACAATACATCCACTGCTTTCCCTTCATCCACAGAACCAGTAATCTCATCATAAAAGGCAATTAGATTAGTCAGGCATGACCTTCCCTTGGTGAATCCATGCTGACTGTTCCTGATCACTTTCCTCTCATGCAAGTGCTTCAGGATTGATTCTTTGAGGACCTGCTCCATGATTTTTCCAAGGACTGAGGTGAGGCTGACTGGCCTGTAGTTCCCTGGATCCTCCTCCTTCCCTTTTTTAAATCCCCATACACGGTTTTTCATAAAGATAAGGTTCAGCTCCGCCCACACCCCACATTCCTCCCTAAGGTGGTCTCCACCTATCACTCGGGCCAGGACATTTTCCTGCCTGTCCTCTGCCCCAAGCCACAGGCGTCCAGTGAGGAACGCCACCTCCACACGCTCGACATGCTTAGGGCACTGGCCTTCTATCTGGAACGGACTAAGCCATTCAGGAAGACCTCTCAACTGTTGTTGCCTCAGCTGAATGCATGCAGGGTCAGTCGATTTCCACCCAACACCTCTCCCACTGGATCACCTTGTGCATTCGTACCTGTTATGATCTGGCGGGTGTTCCGCTGCCACCAATTGTAAAGGCAGACTTGACTCGGGCCCAGGCCTCGTCGACTGCCGTTGTGGCCCATGTCCCTATCCAGGATATTTGTAGGGCTGCCGCTTGGTCTTTGGTTCACACTTCTACCTTGCACTATGCAATTGTCTCCCAAACCGGGGATGAGACCGGGTTCAGCAGGGCCGTACTCAGTCCTGGGGATCTGTGAACTCCTCCTACCTCCAACAGATATAGCTTGGAATCAACTATTGTGGAATACACCATGAGCAATCACTCAAAGAAGAAAAGACTGTTACCTTTTCCGTAACTGGTGTTCTTCGAGATGTGTTGCTCATGTCTATTCCACACCCCGCCCTCCTTCCCCTCTGTTGGAGTTGTCTGGCAAGAAGGAACTGAGGGTGGGGGGAGTGCGCAGCTCCCCTTATACTGCACCGTGGAGGTGCGACTCCATGGGTTGTAGGGGGGCGCTCCCCCACTACGTGTACTGCTAGGGGAAAAACTTCCGGCATGGTGCATGTGGCGAGCATGCACACCTATTGTGGAATAGACATGAGCAACACATCCCGAAGAACACCAGTTATGGAAAAGGTAACTCTCTTTTCACTGATTGCAGCTGCACCACTGTAGTGCATCTGGTGAAGAAGTTCTGTGCCTATGGGAGAGAGCTGTCCAATCAGTGTAATAAATCCACATCTGCAAGATGCAGTAGATATGTTGCGGGGGAGAAGCTCTACCACCGACATAGTGCTATGCACACCAGTGCTTAGGTTGGTGTAACTTACTTCGCTCAGGAGGTGGCTTATTCATCCCCCTGACCGACGTAAGTTATACCGACATAACTGGTAGTGTGTATGAGCCCTAAGTACAGAGAAATAATAGAGTACCTCAGCAAGCAATCTGAGATAATTGATGATAAGTCCTGATTTTTTTAAGGTGTCTTCTGTACCTTTTAGAGCTTCAATATTTCGCAATAAGTGATTTTGGATGCCTGAGCATCCACCCTTCGAATATCAGGCCCTTTTAATGTGTCTTCATTTGGGTGCCCAGAAACAGAGGCATTCAAAATCACTAGTCACTTTTGAAAACAGTGGTGGAGAAAACATTCTTAAAGCTGGTTTGAAATTACGCTTGGTTTCTGGTTAGCAACAGCTTTTCTGACTTCCCTTTCTATGTAGATAGCAAAAACAGTCCTTTCTGTTTTGGTGTCCAGCAAAGCCCTTCAGGCAGCTGGAGATTAATAATCAAGTCCTTTCAGCTTCTGGTCAGTAGCTCCTTTTCTTGTTCTTGCTTCCAAGGGAGGGTAGGAAAAGTGCGCTTTTTGCTTTCTCCCTCCCTTATAAAGCCCCAGGGGGGTAGCAAAATAATCCTCGAGCTATAAATTTCAATCTTCAGCGCCTATACAAAAAAATATCCTATTAAAAATCTGAAGTATTGAAGCCATGAAGGCCCAGAGGAAAAGGAGATTGTTGTAACAGTCTGTATCATACTAAACAATAATGTTTCTCTAAGCGCTGTTTCACAGATGTTAAACAATGAGTTTCTGCGAAGTGAGATAGGATTTTCACAAAACAGAACATAGGATTGGCTATGGAGAAGATTTGTTATTTTTATATTTTGGCTAACAATAATTAATTTTGGGTTGTCATTAAGGAATGAATCCTTTCCATGAGATAATGCTGAAGCTAAGGCATTCTAGAATACTGTTCTAATAAAAAAATTTAAAAAATCCTGTGGGATTCTTTTCTCCTTATACTCAAATCGAGGGCTGTGTTCTCCCCCTTGCAGGGAAAGCTGCAGTGGGGTGGGAGGGTGGGAAGGAAAGGATGTAGTCAGAAAATCCTTGAATGTATGAACTTGCATAATTTTAATTTTATTCTCCTCTCAAGGGAAAAAGAGAGAGATGAGATGATTGGGTGCATAGTTTTCTGCTCCTGGAGCTTAAGGATCCATTAGGCAAACTCTGGGTCCTCTCCAGAATTGGAGGATTCTTTGCAGTGTAGATCAGAAATCCTCAGGAAAACTACTCAGCTAGTGTTTATTCCCAATCCTCTTCCTATAAGATATTGCAGACATAGAAGGGATGCTAATGATAAAGCAACATTAGCCCCTGTATAGTCACCTGTATAGTCATCCATTAGTATAACCATGATTCCTATTTGGTGCCACCCTCAACATGCTCACATGAAACCTGTGGAGCCTTGACAACATGGAGCTAGTATGGAGGGGCTCCTCCAGGCTGAGGTAAAGGGAATCATGCAATGCTAGTTCCTCTTCCCTTTTTCCACAGTGCCCTGCTGCACAAATTGCAACCCTATACTTTCATCACAAATGAATTTTGATTTAGATCAAGAAAAACAGTGAAACAAGAAAGCACAAACATCAAGTGTCCTTGGAAGAGCAGTGTGTGTCTCCTCTTTAACATGCTGCATCAGCTCTGCCCCACAAAAATAGCAGCTGTATCTTGCAGACAGACAGATTCATTAGAAACTGAAAAGTGCAATACAGAGAAAACAAAGTCATAAGAGTTACGTATTTCAGAGGAACAGCCGTGTTAGTCTGTATTCGCAAAAGGAAAGGAGTACTTGTGGCACCTTAGAGACTAACCAATTTATTTGAGCATGAGCTTTCGTGGGCTACATCTGATGAAGTGAGCTGTAGCTCACGAAAGCTCATGCTCAAATAAATTGGTTAGTCTCTAAGGTGCCACAAGTACTCCTTTCCTTTTAAGAGTTACGTAGTTTTCTCTACCTCTCTTTACACCTTTTCTTCCCTCCCTTCTTCCCAGTGGGGGATAGTATAGGGCCCCTAACAATTTAATTTAAGACATGTGTACACATAATCATTATTATACTTGCAGCTTGCCTTGAAGTGTTCAACCCTGTCATGATTTTGATGTTAGCTATGTAGATATCTCTACTCTAAAAAAATTAATAAAAAGTCTGATACAGTGTTTATCCTCCCCCACTAAAAATGTGCTTATTAAAATGAGGTATAGTGAAAAAGGGCTCTATTGCACTATAATGGAGTCAAGATGTAAGGACCTCACATCAAAAACAACCTACTAGCTAATATTTTCACAGTAAAGTTTCTTTATTTATATACAGCATGAGCAAATGATTCTCATATATGTTTTCCCCTTTGTCTCAACTACAGACTTTTCCTGAGGAAAGGCAGTTGGCTCAAATTTTAACCTTTCACCTCGTTCCTTGTTTTCTTTGGCTACTTGAACAGAAAAATTATTTTCTTTTAAAAATTAGAGCCAATTATGTTAGTGACTGCACAATCTGACAGACCATCAAAATATAACTGCCACAAAAATCTTCTTACAAAAACTACCAGCGAACCTTCAGGATCAGTCCCTACTTAAATCAGTTAAACCTATTTGTGACCAGCTGACTATATAATAGGGAAAGCGAGTTATTATTCATCATTAACATAACACCATAGAAGTACACACACACTCCAGCAGGTAAAATGAGAAGAAGAACTAAGTCTCTGCCGTGAAGATCTCACAGTTTTAGTACGGATTTGATTTATTTCAAGTTTATAGTAGAATCAATGCTTTGAACTAGATCTAGCATATATATAAAACTCTGAAGATTCAGTCCAGGCAAAGTACCATATTAGGATGGGCATATCAAGTATATAACCCATCTACAAAGCGTAATAAACAACATTTTATGCTGCAGGGATAGAGCTGGATTAACTCTCCTGTGGGCCCGGTGCTATTAGATTTTGTGGGGCCCCTGTATACAAGTCTTTTTCCTAATTTAAAAAAAAAAATTATCACAATTATGTCATCAAGGGTATTAACGCTGCATTAAACTTGCTTTTTAATTAACATAAAGCCATTCTGTGGTTAGATTACAGTCTTAAAATATGTAGAATATAGTTCAGTTAATTCAAAATAGCCTACTTCTTACCTTAAAACAGCTGTTATATTAGTTTCTTTCTGGGAGGGAGTTTGGGTGCCAGGAGGGGATTCTGACCTGGGATAGGGGGCTGGAATGCAGGAGGGGGTGTGAGGTGTAGTCTCTGGCTGGGGGGCGCTTACCACAGGCGGCTCCCGGCCAGCAGCACAGCAGGGCTCAGGCAGGCTGCCTGCCTGCATGCCGTGGCCCCACTCCGCTCCTGGAAGCAGCCAACTGCTGGCACGTCTCTGAGCACCCCTGGGGGGAAGGGACAGCATGTCTCCATGCGTTGCCCGTGCCCACAAGTGCTGCCCCCGCAGCTCCCACTGGCCAGGAATGGGGATGGTGCTGGGGGCAGGGGCAGCATGCAGAGCTGCCTCCTTCCCCTCCGCAGGGGCCACAGAGACATGCCAGCAGCCGGCCGCTTCCGGGAGCAGTGTGGGGCCATGGCTTGGAGGCAGACTGCCTGAGCCCTGCTGTACCACTGGACTTCTAGCAGCCTGGAGATCGCGATCGACTGGCAGAGGCTCCAGGATCGACCAGTCGATCACGATCGACGGGTTGATGACCACTGAATTGTATATAATTATGGATTTTTATTTGCGGGGCCCCCCTTGGTCCAAGGCCCTGGGCTGCAGCCCATAAAGCCCCTGTATTAATCCAGCCCTGTGTAGGAATATTGCATGTGCATATATATATATATACTTGATATATAACCCATCTGCAAAGCAATTAGCATCTTAAAGAACATTTTATACTGTAGGGATATTGCATGTACAATATATATATATATGTATTGCACATGCAATATCCCTATGGTATAAAATGTTCTTTAAAATGCTAATTGCTTTGCAGATGGATTATATACTTGATACCTAAGGTGAAATTTTCCACCTCCTTCTATCAATGTGTTTCATGGAACATTATAAAAATAGAGTGGTATCATGGGGGTTAGCTAAAAAAATAAAATATAAACATGAAAGTATGTAGTCATAAGGATATTTTCCAGTTTGTCAGCTGATAAAATAATTAAGCCTGGAAAGTAGATAAATAATAAAAATAAAAAAGAAAGAATATAAATAATCCTCTTACACATATGTGAAGAATTATAAGTTCATGATTTTAGAAAAAACAGTCTCTCATTTTAACATCCACAAAACGGAGTGCCGTAGTAGTTTCATTGGCAAACTGCATCAGTTATTTCATTGTTGCAAAACAAAGGCTAGTGAGTGACTGCAATGGAATTAGGATACCAGGAAAACCAGTTTTGTATTGTCCAAAATAAGTTAAGAGTTTCAGTATTAAACTTTGGTGTGAGTTTAAGCTGTCAGTAGCCAGAGGCCACTATAATTAGCATAGAAATCTCCAGTCTTTGGTACAATGGGCAGACATTAGTAAAAAGGTCAAGGCACGTCATTTGAAACTGGAAGAAAAATGCTTGATAAATTACTTGAGCATATTTAAGGTCTGGCCCTGCACCCGCTGAACTCAATGGCAAAGCTCCTATCGATGTCAGTGATGCAGGAACCATAAGTAATAAGAGTATAGAATTTCAGTATTCTCTTTTCATATAGAAAATGGCTAGCAACAGGCCCAGTCACACCCTTAATGAGAACATCTGTGAAAATGCAGAAAGTAGTAAAGAAAAGAATTTGGCAGTCAAGTGGTATATAAGCCAGCTCCCACCTAAAACGTTTTAACTTCACAGGATTCCTGCCCACTCACCCCAGTTAGTAATAACTTTATGTAAAATAAACTTGTGAGTTAATGATCACAAAAGTGAAGAGTTTAAAGGTGCTGCCCTTCACATTTTGGAGGAGCTCCCCCTAAATATCCACAATATATTTAATTTGGTAGTTAAAAACAGAAAAACAAATAAACAAATACCAAAACCAAAATCATTTTCATTTTTTTGATGAAAACATGAAAAGTTTTGGTGAAAATGGAAATTTTCTCTCAGCAATTTCCTTTCTGTGAAAAAGGCACTTCTTATCAAAAATGTTTTAGTCAGCTCAAATGTGTACATATATTTCATTGCATATTCTTAACCACCTTCATGTTGGGCAGATGCAAAAAGACAGTCAAAGATGACAAGTCAATACTTTGATTTCTATCGGTTTAAAGACGTTTTTTAAATGGTCCCTCTGGTTAAAAAACACCACCGCTAACTCATGGCCTCCAAACCAAAGACATATAATAGTCTGAAAATCCCATCTGAAGTGCTGAGTGAACAAAAGAAAGAGAACCTCAGATGTTGGGATCACAGATGTAAGCATGCAAGTAATATACACTGACCCATCCCTATGCTCCCCCTGCTGGCCCACAAGAACAGAACCGCCAGTGTCCAGACTGTTTTGTTGTTTTTCACCCAGCACATCTCCTGGCCATTTAAGTCTATTACTTGTCTTGGAGGCTGCTTGTGTTTTTTGTATCAAAGGGACACAATGAAAAATGTAGGTTTTTGTGAGGTTCACATTTTGGTCCTATACACTTTCTTACTTTCCCACTGAAGGTAGAAATGACACAGTATGTGCAGTAAAGCATATTGCCACTGGCTATTTCTATACACAGACAAAACTTTCAGATAAACACACTCCTCATCGACTAGCTGTACTAACTAGGCAGGATCAGATTACAAGGGCTATCAGTCCTCATGCTTTAGGTCAGGACATAATTTGATCACCAGCTGGGCTTTGAAAGAAATTTCTCCCTGTAGTATAGAATTGTACAAGTAAGTACATTATGGGGATTTTACAGCTTCCTCTGAAGTATCCAACATTGACCATTGTCAGACACAGGATATGCTGGACTAAATGGATGATTGGTGTGCTCCAGGATGGTGCTTCCTATACTCCGAAAATAGATTTCTTGCACAATATTAACCAGAGAACTGAACATATTATAATATGGTTAGCCCAATCATTTATTCAGTGAGACACACTGAAGATCACTGGAAGGCTATACTAATTAATAAGCTTTCTAAGAGTAGAGCAGCGTGAACTATTTGTAATTATTTGGGTTTTTGTTTTAGGGTGTTTTTTTGGACCAAATTTGGCCTTTTTTTCTGAAAACAATTACAAATAATTCAGCCTATTGGTTGTTTTGTGAACCTCTTGTTTATTTTAGTTTTATTGTTTTGTTGTTTCTCACTGCTATTGTATAACTTAAGATTGGCCATATGATGTCACATGTCATTTATGCTTCTGTCCTGAGAACTATTCTGTTTGGTCATATAACAAATTTCATTTTGTCACAAAACATAATTCAGAGTGATCATATTATTGGTTGTGTTTGTGAACATTCACATGAACAAAATTCTGTTTGGATGAATTTCCACAAACACAAGGAATAGTCGGTTAGTGAACATGCCAAAAGTGGAACTCAGTATTTAATGTTCTGATTAGCTTGCAAACATTTTTCACTACTGTTCACCAAGCTCTGTTTAGGAGATGATATCAACTCCCTTCTTCCTAGTTTAACTTAGGAACTTGGAATTGGATCTCATATGTGTGACTCATGTTGTAGCCAGAAACAGAGCAAAATGCCCAAGAAAACTAGAACATCAAAGAAAGTGATTTGAGGATAATTACTTAAAGTACAGAACATCTGACCAGAACATTTATGTTACTAGTTAAGTTGGCTTATCTAAGCACCCAAAGTCATTTTGCTGTTATCAGACCATGGCTGTCCATATTCAGTGCCCATCCATCTCAAATACTTTCTGTACAATACATCAGATATTTAATAAATCTGCTTTAAAAGATTACTTGCAATTTTGTATCTTACGAAAGTATGACATCAGATTTCATGGTCTTATCCTATTTTTACTATGTGTTCCCCTGTGGCCTTAGCAACATAGTTGCTATGGATTACACAGTGGGAGTTGTAAGGGTCAGCAAAGATCAGAGCCCTGTCATTCTTCATTCAAAGGCAATTGTCCCTGAAAAATGTGACTTACTTCAATATTTAAGACCTGGGCACTGATATTAAGCCAGAATGATACTTCTGTTAAAAACCCATAATTAACCTTGTCTTCAACTCTAGGTCACACACTAATGGCAATTTCATAAAGTGGACATTCTTCTGTCTTTCATTCTTGAAGGCCTAGATAGGTTTTAAATAATACATCTCCTGGAAAAGTACATGGGTAATGGTTACAATTTATTTTGTGTCATTATCTAAGCCCTTGAGACCTCACATTCCCATCTCCTCTCCCGGAGGTAATTGCATACATCTTGGGAATGTGTGAAATGATGTTAATATTCAGTGCACCATGTCTTTTCAAAGGATCCGCAGCCTACAATGGTGCACTGTCTTGATGGCTTTCTGCAGAACGTATTTGCAGGCAAGTGCAGGATAATTCTTTGGAAGCAACTTTTCACTAAACTAGATTATAGGATGTTTAATGTTTTCCTCCCTGTGATTGGGCAAAGTGTAAAATAGCTGCAGTTTAAGAATGTACATTTTGTAATTTGCTGATGCAAATAAAGCCAACTGATAAATTGTATTAGATTTCTTTCTACCTTCTCTAAACAGTTTTAGCAAAGCAATTTCTATCTTAAAACATTTCTTTTGTCTAATAACTCTTTAAAAATACTGGATCCCAGTCTGGAAAATGGGAGTTTTGTCTGTGGAAGGACTGAGTGAACATTTCAGGATCAAGACCATTAGGATATAATGGGTCTAATTCTTCACTGCCTTGTACTGTGTACAGTCAGTCATTTTTAATTCTGCAAATTGGATGTAAGAAAACCTACCCAAACATCAGGGGAAACAATGAACAATCAGGTGTGATGTGTTTAAAAGTTAGTAAAAAGAAAAGGAGTACTTGTGGCACCTTAGAGACTAACAAATTTATTTGAACATAAGCTTTCGTGAGCTACAGCTCACTTCATCGGATGCATTCAGTGGAAAAACTAATGCATCCGATGAAGTGAGCTGTAGCTCATGAAAGCTTATGCTCAGATAAATTTGTTAGTCTCAAAGGTGCCACAAGTCCTCCTTTTCTTTTTGCGGATACAGACTAACACGGCTGCTACTCTGAAACTTAAAAACTAGTGTAATTCATTTCCGGTAAGTACAAGTTAACCTAATAAATAATCACTAATTTCTTGTTTATTCTGCAATGTTACAAAACATTTTTACCAAAAATTGAAAATGTAAAACAAATATTATTTTCTGTAAAGTAACTGTTATTGTAGCTCCTTCATTAGGATCCCTCATTACCAATACATTTCCTCCTTTTTAAACTATAATAGTTACTCAGAACAACTAGCCCTCCATCCAGTATACTCAAAGTGCTGTGCAAATATTGATGCATGTAGCCTCACAACAATCCTGTGAGATAGGCAAATATTAGGTAGTTCCATTTTGTAGACGGGAAAACTGAGACACTGGGTTTGGCTTGACTAGGATAAAAAGATGCTTTTTAAAAACCATGTTGCCTAGCACATTCTGACTCTGTACCATAGGTAAGGAAAATTGTATTTTAGAACAAGCTAGCTGTTCAAGTTGAAGCCTGTAGAGTTTTAGAAAAACACCTTTTTTATCCTTGTCAAGACAAGTCCACATAGGTAAAGTGAATCTTCCAGTCTTTGCCTAAACCCAGAACAGAACCTCAACTTCTCAGCCTGGGGTTCCACCACTGGACCACACTTCCTCTAAGAATCAACAGAAGGCACTTCACTAATGGTAAAATTCATCCTGGGCCATACCAGGCTCTGACCACCACTTAATTCCCACATACTCCTTACCAAAAGCCTTGCGAGTTTTATCCAGTCTGCATTTAGGGCCTTATCCACAAAGCCCATAGACTGAAGTCAGTTGGAGTCTTTCCATTGCTTTCAGTGAGTTTTGGAGCAAACTCATCAAGCCTGCTCCTGCTTCCATTGAAAGTCAATGCAAAACTCACTTTGACTTACTGTTTTAGCTATCTGAAATTTAAAAATAATACACATTATTATTACATCAATTTTATATTTATTTCTGAAATGGACAACACTGGCTTTACTAAAGAGAGTGTAAACCTTAAAAGCATAAGATGACCATCTTCTATAAATCTTACATGAGTCTGCACTGACTTTAATGGCATTACTCATAAGAGAAAGGCTAGAAAAATTCAGCCTGCAGTAACTTCAAGGAAACACATTTGTTTTTGTTAGATGATATTAACTATGTAGATGACAACATGAAAAATAATTGCTTCCCCATGCTACCATTTTTACCCTAACTCAATTTAAAAGGAATAAGATGTTAGTAATATGACATATTTAATTCAGAAATCATATGAAGAATATAACTGATGATGGAAAATATAATGATGCAACACTTATTCACTTATTAGAAACATTGATTCCTAAACAGTCAATTACTTTCTTGGAAAAAGAAAAGGAGTACTTGTGGCACCTTCGAGACTAACCAATTTATTTGAGCATGAGCTTTCGTGAGCTACAGCTCACTTCATATTCCATACTCAGAAATTAATATGCAATTTTGAAAAACTTTGATTATTTAAACAATACATAGAGAAAGTTGATGTAGCTGAGGAACTTGTTAATATCATAGCATCACATGGGCTAATGCACATGGAAAAACAAATTATTACAAATTTTCTTTAATTCTGAACTTGGATTCAAACTTCAGCAGTACTTCAACTCAGCTTTTCCAATTAACAACCATGTATGGAATGACTTGCCTTTTTCATGTAATCACTTTAATGAACCTTCTGATCGAATACCCTGATTGTCCTTTATGGAAAACTCAGAACAGTTAAAACTGCTTTCAATTCGTTTTGGCTTTATAGGAATGAAAGAATTTGTGATCCTAAAGGAAATATGAATATTTACTTCATAAAATTCTTAAGAGCCTTCATAAACACATTCAAGTAGGATTATTGCTTGGCTGATAGAGACCTGAATATAAATAATACTCTTTATCTTTAGTTTTTAATTGTTGGAGGTCATTTTTTTTAAAACTATGCATATAGATATAACAGCTGTGTTCTAACTGTTCAAACCACTCACATCCAATAATGCATCTCATTTAGAAAGGTATAGCATAAGAAATCAGAGGTCAAAAGGTCCCCCTTTTCTAAAATTTGGCACCATATTTCTTTTTCTCTCAATTCTCTTGCTCTTCCCCCTCCTCCCTTTGCTTTTTAACTTTGTTTTACAGGTACCACTTGAAGTAAATATTTATTTTTTCATTTGGTAAGGATTACCGACAACATCACATAGAATACACTGGAGTAGTGAAATTAAAAAAAAAAATTCATCTGAAGATAGGGTGACCAGATGTCCCGATTTTATAGGGACAGTCCCAATTTTTGGGTCTTTTTCTTATATCGCTCCTATTATCTCCCACCCCATGTCCTGACTTTTCACACTTGTTGTCTGGTCACCCTATCTGACGAAGGCTTTTACCAATTTATATCAATAAAATAACAGATTGCTGTTACAGTCAAGTTAGCTCTTCTGACACCCTTGCTTATTCTGACACCCTTGCATATTCTGAAGATCAGAATATGGCCCTTACTATGAACTGTGTGTGGTAAAGCACTAATGTGAATCTAATTTTCCCTCCCCGCCTTTTGTAATTATTGCTGTTTAATTTTTAAAAGATCAATCCATATCTTTTCTTTTGCTATCCAGATAACTTACTACCACTTTCTCCCTTACTATTTCTAGGGCAGTGAAGTGGTATTTCTTGAATAACTTGTCTATAGAACCCTAAAAGTACAGTTTAACAAAGAGATCCAGGGATACCATAAGGACAAGATAGATTTTTTTCTGAAGCTTCACTAATTGCACAGACACACTCTTTCCACCACCTCTTTACCAGTTTAAAGCCAGTTAGGCCACAAAGCAGGTGCACTGTTTATTGCCTTAACAAAGCCTGGGTCCTTGTCCTCTGCCAGCTCACTGCTGAGTGAGATAAGCAGAACTCCTACTGCTGAATTATGATCTTGCTTTCAGGCATATGCCCCCAGGATCTATGGCAATCCTTCCAACAGCTTGAAAAATTGAAGTGTTTTCAAAGAAGAGCTTGCCGGGGCTGTGACTGACTGAAACCTTGTTGTTGTTCAGATTTAGAGCAAGGGCCATCCGTTCAGTTTCAGCTAGCCTTTTCATTGAATTATTGCACAAGCAGTTATTTAAGTGACAATAATAATTTTAAAATTGCAGACTTATATACAGGGAAAAGTTAATTATCTCATAGGTATAGCATTTTACATTAGAAGGGAGCCACGTCAAAAGTACTAAATTATGGAACTTTCAAATATTTAAGTTATTTTAATTCATAGATGTGATTTTGTTTACAGGGTGAGAGCTTAGCATGGTAGACTTCAAATGGTGGACTTGAAATTAAAATGTTCATTAATCATAGACTTTAGAGGTTAGAAGGGACTTCAGGAGGTCATCTAGTCCAACCCCCTGCTCAAAGCAGGACCAATCTCCAATTTTGCCCCAGATCCCCAAATGGACCCCTCAAGGATTGAACTCACAACGCTGGGTTTCTGATGAACTCAGATACCAAACTAAATTAAATGTACTTATCTCTACCAATAAGAGCTATTAGATCAGATTCTTAGCTGGTGTAAGTCAGCATCGCTTCATTGCCTTCACTGGAGCTACGCTGATTTACACCAGCTAAGGTTCTGACACATATATGTTATATTTATATGTTTATAACACATTTATGTTATATTCTGCTACATATATGTTATATTTATTAATTATTAATTATTATTAGTATTATTTATTTATTACAAATTTAGGTGACAATCCTGCAATCTGTATGCAGACAATACTCCCATTGACTTCTTATACACTCCTAAACCTACAATCCTTCAGTGGGAGTTTTGCCTGTGTAAGGATTGTAGCACTGATCCCCAATTTTGTGCAGAGATAGACAACCATGAACATATTCAGCTGCAGCTTCTGACTAAGGCCTCATGGGGAAAACATCCCAATAATTTTTCATACAGTTTTCTAGATCACTACTACAATAGCTATCTGTTTTTCAATACAGTAAATATTTATAAGGAAAACTGCCTAACTAAAATGATTTAACAGCTGTCTGCTCTAGCAAACCCCTTGCGATTCCCTTATTACTGTACTGCTGTTCCAGTCAATCACTCCCATTCTTCGAATCAGCAAAAGTCTTCAAAGGGCCTCATTCATTCAGCAGGAAATGTAAGGACCTGTTGAGTGTTCTGTTCCTGGTGATCTTAAAAATAAACAAAAACCAAAACAAAAAACCAAAACAACTGAACTCTAAAGATGTTTAAAAATGCTAGCAAAACTGGAAACTCAAACTGGTACAAGTGCTATACATTCAAATTCATGGACACACAAATGGGAGAAGTGCAAAAAGGAGCCTTCCTGTCTCTTGTGCTCCCATGTAGGGTTCAGGTGCCATTGCAGGCCTTGAGCTCTCCTGATTGCCGGGACTGATCCCAGATAGTGTCTCCTGGCAGGGAGAGAAAGAAGTACAGCTATTGTTCTGACCTGCCTCTGCTCTGGCCAGCTGCAAAGGGGAAAAGCATGTTGCCTCCTCCTAGGGGAGGGTGCAGTGGGCATGGCCTCCATGCATGGCAGAGAACTCTGGGAGATGTTGTGCCTTCCAGTGCTCCCCTTGGCGCAGTGCACCGCTGCACCATCCCCCACTCAGGCCCATGGCATTTATTAATAATTATTATTATTATCGGCTTCTATGTATTTGTATTACAATAGCATCTAGGAGTCCCAGACATAGACCAGGAGGACTGCATTGTGCTAGATGCTGTACAAACACAGCACAAAAGGAGAGTATCTGCCCCAAAGACCTTACAGTTTAAGTGGTGACATAACTTGGCCTCACATAAGAATGAATAGTGCGGAGCAAGACTGAACATTACAACTTTTGTTTTATTAGAGAGAGATAGTCTTTTGATATAGAGAAGTCCTCTTTATGAAAGTTTTCCTTCTTTTCTAAATGAATGTGGTGTGTAACATCAACTGCAATGAAATCAAATAAAGATGCTCAAAAAGCCTGGAAATCTAGTATATCTGCCACAATGGTGTTTAAAGTGACCAGGACGGCTGCAGAGTTATTACTGAAGCTACACAACTTTGTATTCCGGTCTATTTGGGTTCTTATGGCACCCTCATCACCCAGGTGTCAGTTCCAGTGGTGCATTAAACAATGTGACTAGTGTCTGTCACACGTGGTTTGTTCTTTTTCTCCTTTGGGTGCCGGGGGAAAAATGATGTGTGCAGTGGAGTGTTTTGTTTTATGTCTAAATGATATGAACTCTGTGCTATGGGTTTATGTTAGTGAAGGCTACGCAGGTGGGAGCTCCTGAAGGTTAATGAACAAAGGGGAGACAATGGTAGTCTCTTTACCATCACTGGCTTCCTCCCCTTACTCCTGCACATACCATCAGCACTGATTGGCCACGCTCATGCTTGGGGAAAGGAATAAGTATCACCAGTAAGCCATCTTTTTGCTGCGTGAATCCTGGGGCTGCTTGGCAGCAGAAAAGCCCTTAATATAACTTAAAGCAGCCAAAGTGATGTGCACTCTGGCCTTGGCCCGTTGTGCCTCTGGCTTGACCACACTTTGGTTCTCCCACACCTCCTACAGCGTGTGTGTGGTGGGAGGGGGGAGGATCAGAGATCCTAGCAACAGCCTCCTCCCAGCCACCCACTAGGACTGCTGAGAGGAAACCAAGCTCCTCTGTGCTGTGGATTCCCTGGGGTGTGTTAAGCTTCAGGCTGCAGCATTGGTTCCTCTCTGGTGTATTTCCTGGGCACTGACTCTCAGTTTGCTACCCCTTCTTGGAAACTCGGCTCCTCAGTCCAGCTGCTCAAGGCCCCTGGGGACCAGTGCTGACCTCTGAGGTACTCAGTTACTTAAACACCCCCCCCCCTCGACCTCCTTTCCCTAAACTCCACCCTGAAGATGTGAAGCTTCTGGTTTACAGTTTAACCCTACCAGGGACATGGAGCAGCTGTGTAGGAGATAACATCCACTCACACACTGTGCACAGAGTCTCACACATTTTGCTCTTTTACTTAACCACATGAAGCACAGGAGACTACAGCTCATACAAATCACTAAACATCTCTACTGCAATTACATCCCTCACCAGCACACCCTTCCCTTGGGAGTCCTTAGGGATCATCGGTGCCCAGGAAGGCAAGCAGGCAGGGTATCCTTTGCTTCATGCAGAGTGTCACATGGTGAGTGGTCTCTCCCTCATGGACTAGAGAAAATGTCCCATTCCCTCCCCCTGACACAACAGCTTCTGCCCTTTTAAAAATACCCTTGCCAGCTTCCTCACATGAGCACCGTCAAGAGCATTGCCTCTGTGGGTTACAACTGAGAATATAAAATTCAGAACAAACTGCTGAGAAATAGGGCAGACACACCCCAAAACTGGTGGTTATTCTCCCATATGATATACCAGACCAGCAACGAAAGTAAACTTCTGTCTTACCGCACTGGCTAACAAGAAGTCAGAAATGCAGCCTCTTTAGGTATTCCAATCCTAGATTCAACACCCAGACATGAGACTTAATGATGAGTGGTTGTTTAAAACTAACTTCATCAACCAAAGGATTCTTCTGATCCCAGAGGACCAGCCATATGCCCAGATCAATATACAACTCAAATCTTGCCCAATGATCATGCAGTTGCCAATCCTTTAGGGTCTAATATCTAAAGGTGTATTTATAAAAAGAAAGAAAGGTGAGAGTTAAAATTGGTTAAAAGAATCAGATACATACAGTAATTGCAAAGTCCTTGGATCAGGCTTGTAGATGTGATGGAATAAACTATTGACTTGTTAAGGCTCTGGTTGCTTCCAAATCATAGGAAGGTCCTCAGTCCCTTGGCTAGAATGCTCCCATTAGTAAAAGTTCATAGTCCAGAAGTTTGATCAGGAAAGAAGTGAAATGGAGATGCTTCCAGGAACTTTTATAGCTTCTGCCCTGTGGAGGGAACCCATTGTTTCAAAGAAAGCCATTCAGCTTGAATAGTCCCCTCATGATGTGCAGGCTAAATACCTTGTGGGTGTTATCATATGAGCAAACACATTTGAAATACAGGTACATAGTTAATATTCATAACTTCAGATATCAAAATGATATGTGCATACAAATAGGATAATCATATTAAGCAAATCATAACTTTTCCATTGAAACCCTAGTTGACACACTTTGCGATTATGTAAGTGTGGTAGCAGCAATGATCTACGTGGTCGTATTTTAATCAGATACTGTAATGTCACAAGCATATAGCCCTGCCAGGTGACTTTGTCGCCAAAGTCCGATGAAGTGAGCTGTAGCTCACGAAAGCTTATGCTCAAATAAATTGGTTAGTCTCTAAGGTGCCACAAGTACTCCTTTTCTTTTTGTTGCCAAGGTGACTTCTTCCCTGTGTTGCGGGAAGGGGACCAAAGCCCTGAGGTAAGTGGGAAAGCGGGATACCGGGAGGAAGCACAGGCAGGAATGTCTGTGAGGGGAGGGCTCCTGCCTCATACTGGGAATGAGGGGCGATCAACAGGTTATCTCAAGTGCTTATATACAAATGCACAAAGCCTTGGAAACAAGCAGGGAGAACTGGAGGTCCTGGTGATGTCAAAGAACTATGACGTGATCGGAATAACAGAGACTTGGTGGGATAACTCGCATGACTGGAGTACTGTCATGGATGGTTATAAACTGTTCAGGAAGGACAGGCAGGGCAGAAAAGGTGGGGGAGTAGCACTGTATGTAAGGGAGCAGTATGACTGCTCAGAGCTCCGGTACGAAACTGCAGAAAAACCTGAGTGTCTCTGGATTAAGTTTAGAAGTGTGTGCAACAAGAGTGATGTAGTGGTGGGAGTCTGCTATAGACCACCGGACCAGGGGGATGAGGTAGATGAGGCTTTCTTCCGGCAGCTCACGGAAGCTACTAGATCGCACGCCCTGGTTCTCATGGGTGACTTTAATTTTCCTGATATCTGCTGGGAGAGCAATACAGCGGTGCATAGACAATCCAGGAAGTTTTTGGAAAGCGTAGGGGACAATTTCCTGGCGCAAGTGCTAGAGGAGCCAACTAGGGGGGGCGCTTTTCTTGACCTGCTGCTCACAAACCGGGTAGAATTAGTGGGGGAAGCAAAAGTGGATGGGAATCTGGGAGGCAGTGACCATAAGTTGGTTGAGTTCAGGATCCTGACACAGGGAAGAAAGGTAAGCAGCACGATACGGACCCTGGACTTCAGGAAAGTAGACTTCGACTCCCTCAGGGAACGGATGGCCAGGATCCCCTGGGGGACTAACTTGAAGGGGAAAGGAGTCCAGGAGAGCTGGCTGTATTTCAAGGAATCCCTGTTGAGGTTACAGGGACAAACCATCCCGATGAGTCGAAAGAATAGTAAATATGGCAGGCGACCAGCTTGGCTTAATGGTGAAATCTTAGCGGATCTTAAACATAAAAAAGAAGCTTACAAGAAGTGGAAGGTTGGACATATGACCAGGGAAGAGTTTAAAAATATTGCTCGGGCATGTAGGAATGTTATCAGGAGGGCCAAATCGCACCTGGAGCTGCAGCTAGCCAGAGATGTCAAGAGTAACAAGAAGGGTTTCTTCAGGTATGTTGGCAACAAGAAGAAAGCCAAGGAATGTGTGGGCCCCTTACTGAATGAGGGAGGCAAACTAGTGACAGAGGATGTGGAAAAAGCTAATGTACTCAATGCTTTTTTTGCCTCTGTTTTCACTAACAAGGTCAGCTCCCAGACTGCTACGCTGGGCATCACAAAATGGGGAAGAGATGGACAGCCCTCTGTGGAGATAGAGGTGGTTAGGGACTATTTAGAAAAGCTGGACGTGCACAAGTCCATGGGGCCGGACGAGTTGCATCCGAGAGTGCTGAAGGAACTGGCGGCTGTGATTGCAGAGCCATTGGCCATTATCTTTGAAAACTCGTGGCGAACCGGGGAAGTCCCGGATGACTGGAAAAAGGCTAATGTAGTGCCAATCTTTAAAAAAGGGAAGAAGGAGGATCCTGGGAACTACAGGCCAGTCAGCCTCACTTCAGTCCCTGGAAAAATCATGGAGCAGGTCCTCAAAGAATCAATCCTGAAGCACTTGCATGAGAGGAAAGTGATCAGGAACAGCCAGCATGGATTCACCAAGGGAAGGTCATGCCTGACTAATCTAATCGCCTTTTATGATGAGATTACTGGTTCTGTAGATGAAGGGAAAGCAGTGGATGTATTGTTTCTTGATTTTAGCAAAGCTTTTGACACGGTCTCCCACAGTATTCTTGTCAGCAAGTTAAGGAAGTATGGGCTGGATGAATGCACTACAAGGTGGGTAGAAAGCTGGCTAGATTGTCGGGCTCAACGGGTAGTGATCAATGGCTCCATGTCTAATTGGCAGCCGGTATCAAGTGGAGTGCCCCAAGGGTCAGTCCTGGGGCCGGTTTTGTTCAATATCTTCATAAATGATCTGGAGGATGGTGTGGATTGCACTCTCAGCAAATTTGCGGATGATACTAAACTGGGAGGAGTGGTAGATACGCTGGAGGGGAGGGATAGGATACAGAAGGACCTAGACAAATTGGAGGATTGGGCCAAAAGAAATCTGATGAGGTTCAATAAGGATAAGTGCAGGGTCCTGCACTTAGGACAGAAGAACCCAATGCACAGCTACAGACTAGGGACCGAATGGCTAGGCAGCAGTTCTGCGGAAAAGGACCTAGGGGTGACAGTGGACGAGAAGCTGGATATGAGTCAGCAGTGTGCCCTTGTTGCCAAGAAGGCCAATGGCATTTTGGGATGTATAAGTAGGGGCATAGCGAGCAGATCGAGGGACGTGATCGTTCCCCTCTATTCGACATTGGTGAGGCCTCATCTGGAGTACTGTGTCCAGTTTTGGGCCCCACACTTCAAGAAGGATGTGGATAAATTGGAGAGAGTCCAGCGAAGGGCAACAAAAATGATTAGGGGTCTGGAACACATGAGTTATGAGGAGAGACTGAGGGAGCTGGGATTGTTTAGCCTGCAGAAGAGAAGAATGAGGGGGGATTTGATAGCTGCTTTCAACTACCTGAAAGGGGGTTCCAAAGAGGATGGCTCTAGACTGTTCTCAATGGTATCAGATGACAGAACGAGGAGTAATGGTCTCAAGCTGCAGTGGGGGAGGTTTAGATTGGATATTAGGAAAAACTTTTTCACTAAGAGGGTGGTGAAACACTGGAATGCGTTACCTAGGGAGGTGGTAGAATCTCCTTCCTTAGAGGTTTTTAAGGTCAGGCTTGACAAAGCCCTGGCTGGGATGATTTAACTGGGAATTGGTCCTGCTTCGAGCAGGGGGTTGGACTAGATGACCTTCTGGGGTCCCTTCCAACCCTTATATTCTATGATTCTATGATTCTAAGGGATTCTGGGACGGGACCAATCTTTTGTCTACAATGAATCGATTCAGCTGCCCTCCCACAGAATTCATAAAGTATACAGCCATATTCAGAGATCATGACTGGAGTTAAGAAGGAATAGAATGAATTTTGCGGTGATGATTTTCATGTGCTAAGGATTCCCTGGATGCAGCAGAAATCGCATCTGACTTTCTGAGCTGTTTTAAGGACTCTTTGTGTTGTGCTGGTAGCACAGTGGTACCTCAGCAGGCCTGAGAATCTGCTCCTTTATCTACAGTTTGTACCTATAGCCAGTGCAACATTTTACTGGATTATAACCTACATATATGCAATCGCTATGATCAGTTCCTGCATATCTGTATATAGTGACATCTGACCACTCATCTCTTGGCCAGATCTAATGGCAAAATGCAGGGAGTACAGTTTGAAAGTGATGTCACTTGTAACAATTATATGTATTCTCTTGGGATGGTTATATATATAATACTGCAGGAGGGCTATATTTGCATGGGACAATGCCAAGAAAATGTCTCAATCAATATTCTAATAAATTTTTGCACTACTTAGAGGTATATACCCAATGTTGTCTTTGCTTGGAATTAAGAAGTCAAGCATAAAGAGTTTTACAAGTCTTTCAATAGCTTCCCCTGATCCATTAAACTTAAAACAGATTAATCTCCAGGGAGAGTCAGCTTCCCGGACACTGCAATTACAGTGAAAGATGGCAAGCCAAAGACATCCATTTAATGGAAACCTACAGACCAATACAGCTAACTGCATAACTCTAGTTTTCATCCTACCCACATCAAGGCCTCCATCATGTGCTGCCAAAGCATTCAATACCAACACCTCTACCCAGAAGACAGAAGAAAATGCATCTCAGAACACTAGAGTATGTGTAGACTGCAATGAGGAAAATCTAAGATCATTGTTCATTTAAATCATCCTTTGGCTCACCTGGGAGATAGCTAATGCAACACTAAGAAATGGTATCATAGTGTTTGTATGGTGACACTCATCTGTATATTAATAAAACTGCTATTTATAATACCAAAGAGTTAATGGAACAACTTTAATAGGAAAACATGCAGAGCTAAAAATTTATATGCAGAGTGTGTATTCTCTGTACAGCCTTTTAAGCAGTGGGATTAATAGGATAAAGCACAAGAAAGCTCCAAATATAAGCAATTTCAGAAGAGAAACATAATGTTCAAAAATACTGAACCCAAACCGCACGATGACTATCGCTTGCAGCCATGTCATGTTGTATTATGCTCCTCTTTGTTCTCACAAACAAAGCAGGGACTGGCTAGGTTAATACACGGATGGGAGATTGTAAAGGAATGAATATTCAGTATAAATAGTGCAGCAATTAGCACTTGATTCTGCGGGGTATTCTGCCCTTCGGGTCAGTAGTGATGCTAGGGAGGGATGTGTTGCTGTAAGCTCTGCAATTTTGAGAAGATGTAGAACCAAGGTCCTGATGGCACAAATAAGCCATAAAGTTGGCATAACTAGCCACCTGACAATTCACCCAACATAGAAGGGAATCCTCAGGTAGGTAAGATCTGCTGTTCTTTGGCAATCTCTGGCAGTCGAAATGGCCCATTGGGGCCATACGCACCTGAATGCAAGAATAGACCTGAGGTTGCTTTAAATTATGAGGGGGCCCAAACCATCCCCAGGATCAGAGAATAGCAAAAGTGTCATAAAGATACCTTTGTTATTCCCACTCTAGTCCTGTGCCTGTAGAGCTTGGCTAACCTGAAGTATCCATCCTATATTATCAAAAAGAAAAGAAAAAAGAAAAGGAGTACTTGTGGCACCTTAGAGACTAACCAATTTATTTGAGCATAAGCTTTCGTGAGCTACAGCTCACTTCATCTACTCCTTTTCTTTTTTCTTTTCTTTTTGCGAATACAGACTAACACGGCTGTTACTCTGAAACCATCCTATATTATGAAGGTGCTCAAGTAGTGACTCCACGGTTGGGTTCTAAAATGGCTTAAATGGGGGGCAGTATTGGTTTTGTTCTTTTCATAAAAGTGTGAAATTGAGTTCTGTGTGGGAATTATTCCTGGGCAGATTATCCATTGCTGAAAATTGCTAAAATCTCTCAAAAAATCTTGTGCATCTACACAAAACTTGTTAGAGAGATGTATACTGTATAGATTTGTTGCAAGTGGTAATTTAAAAAATATTTGGATTTCATATAATTCTTGGTAATTCTTATTATTCAGAATAAAAAAAAAATAAAGGCACAAAATATTGCATATGGAGAAACTTTTTGCATGTTAACTTTACTATGTGAAGCTTCTGATTATGGGACAGTAGGGTTTTTTACGTACATTTTTTCGAACAGAAGTGTTAATGCACAGCAGCTGCAGGTGCATAAAGTCTTCTATGTCAGCAGCTGGGTTTATGCCTATTCCACAGATTAGCCCACACCTCTTCTATCTCTCACACTATCATGCAGTGCTAACCCCCTAACTAAGCAATTAAAAAAACTCCTAGGAAATTAATATACAAAAAACTTAATTGTGAAGCAGTTAGGGTTGCTCCACACATGTCATATCTGACTCAAACCTTCAAAAGCAAACAAACGGAAAGTTAAACCACCTAATAGTATCTCTCGTCTTTTCCTTCACTCATCTTACCTTTGCCACAACTACCGTACACCACAGATCATGCACCTCAGCCTTAATTCACAAAAAGAAAAGGAGTACTTGTGGCACCTTAGAGACTAACCAATTTATTTGAGCATGAGCTTTCGTGAGCCACAGCTCACTTCATCACGAAAGCTCATGCTCAAATAAATTGGTTAGTCTCTAAGGTGCCACAAGTACTCCTTTTCTTTTTGCGAATACAGACTAACACGGCTGTTCCTCTGAAACCAGCCTTAATTCAGTTTCTCGCAACCTTCCCTTGTCCGCATAACCCATAACCAAATTATCCCCTCTCGGCACAAAACCCAGCTGCACCAAACGTTCACAAATAATAGTCTTAAAGGAGAAGGGAAGGTGTGTGTGTGTGTTTGTGGGGGAGGAGGGAAAGTTAAGGTTGCTGTGCCTGGCCTGCAGTGTCAATAGCTGTGATTGTGGTATGGTGTGAAGGAGAAGAGAGTATGTAATGTTAGGTGGATCAACTTCTCATTTCCTTGCTGTTGTAGTTTTGAGTCAGGTATGCTATAGGGGTAACACCTTGTAGTGAAGCAGAATGTTCCTTTTTCCATGAAGTCAGGAGGGGAGCTGTATGCAGAGGGTCACCTCTACCTGCAGTCCCATTTGGGATTATTTGAATGACAAAAATATTTTCTTGCTGCTATATTTTTGTTTATTTGTTATAATGTTGAACTTAGGTATAAGCACACATATGTATATGTGTGTGCAGTGTATGAGTATGTATGTGATTTTACATACATGGGGCATATAGGATGTGTCTGTGTGTGATATATATACACACGGGGGCATATAGGATGTGTCTGTGTGTGTAAACACCTAAATAAAGCATTATATGTACGTATAAAGAGGAGAATATTTTAGTCATTCCAGCAACTGAGTTATTGTGTCAGGCAATGTTTAAATTCAACATTCAAGTGATAGATGTTTGAACCTCAACAATTTTTTTATTTGCTCTTAAAAGTAAATTTTAAATAAAAGGTTTAAAGCTTTCCATTACTACTGGGTCGCTGTACTCTACCAAGTATTCATTTAATGGGAAATTTGTAATAAAACATAGCACAGTCCATTGTGTATTTTATATTTAACATATTTTCTTTTTTTTCTCAGCACCACTTAATATCTTTTCTAAATCTTCCCAACCTATTTCCTTTCCCAGCCTATATCTTATCCATCTTTGATCCATAATAGTTTTCTCACACCTCTGTTGCTTAATCAGAATCTGTCTGGATGAGGCAGTAAGCGTTGCTTGAAAGCTCTTTAATCATTGTATTGAATTAATGCAATTACATGGCTGATGCATTAGAATTCTCACCTCTGGTCTGTATATTTACAGCTCCTTTTGAGTCCTTTGTAACCTTTTTTCACCATCCTAAAGGCAGGATCTCCATCCTCTATGAGCGTATCTGTTAGTGTTATTAAACAGAGCAGCACACATGAAGATATTTGTAATAGAAAGAAGAATAAATAGCACACTAGCAAATAAAATAAGCGTTTTATTTTCTTAACTAAAACGAGTTACTTTCAGTTTTCTGAAATAGGTTATGTATTCAAGCAGGAACTTTTACCTTTCCAATACTGTACCCTTGAGGCTTGAAATCCAAGTGTTTAGTTATACATGTAAATTGCATAAGGTTATTGTTTCTTGCATAATGAAACACTGAGAATTTTCTTTGTCCTGTGTATCTCAAGGGGTAAAACTCAAGGGGAGGTGAAGGTAATTCACAGAGAAGCATTTAGAAGATCAGAGTATAATTTAATATAAAATTTCAAAGAAATAACTTCCCATTGTGAGCTAAATGGATTCTGACTAGGACAGGCATAGTAGACTCTCTGCCAGTAGTTCATGTTGCTACGTTTCAGAATATGAATCTTGGGCCAGCTCCTCAACTGTTGTGAATCCACATAACTCTAATGACTTCAATGGAGCTATGCCAATTTACACTGGTTGAGGATCTGATCACTTATGTTTAATGGACTGTCTGTTTGATTTAGTCTTGAGTTCACACTGGGTGGATTGGTTAATGAGTGGGAATTGTTCCCAAACAGAATTTCAGCACTCAGTTCTGATCCATGTTTGCTTATTAACCTGATATATCCAGTATGTTGCCAGCCGTGACAAATGTCCCTAAAAAAATAATGTTTTGTCTCTGCAACTCACTGAACAGTACTGAAGAAATGAGTGGGAGGCACGAATTAGAAATCCAAAACTAACCCAACCCAGATGCAGAATTATGTAGCCACTCCATAGTCAATGTTGAAGCTAGCTTCCCTTTATAAGCTTGATTGCTAACTCCTCCCCAAACTTCTTCCAAAAAGAAACTGATTTTCCTAGAATTTTCAGGCCACAGCTCATCCTACAGTACATTTTTTACTGGGAAGTCTGGTGAAAATCCAGTTAAGTTTATTAACACTCTGATATTCTGAAAATTTGGCTGTGGTTTAGTTTGATTTAAAGAGTTCTTATTTTTTCTTGCTCATTACATCTCTAAAATTATCAGAAATTTCACATTTGTTTTGTTTTATTGGCTTTGATCAGGAGACATGCCCTTTAGTATTTTCAGGATAGATTACTCAGGGAAAGATAAAAAGATCTAATGAGTAGTTTTTAAGTGCATCAAGGACAGCTTTTACAGTATAAAGGTTTTTAAATATACACTGACCTTCTGACTCCAGCTGACAGGCTGAGTCAGAGGTGTGGGGGAAAGGGATTGAGAAAATGTAGAGGAAATGTGAGGAGGGCAGAGTCTGAGATGGGGTATAGAGTAGGGAGAAGGAGAAGGGGCTAGGGGACCAAAAGGACATGGGCTATACGTATGGGGCTGGGGCACACAGAGAGGTGGGGAGAAGCTGTGCTTCCCAATATCAGACTGGATGTGGGGCACCAAGAGACATTGGAAAAAGGGTACATGCAGTGGGACAGGACACTAGTGGTGCAGGGGTGCCTGGGATTATAGTGCTAGAGGTGACATGGGATGGGGAGAGAGGGTGTGGAAGCTGAATGCAGTGAATTGGGGAGGCATGTAGGATGTTTTTTGCGGGGGGGACTTGCAGTGACATAGGAGGGGACAGGGAAGGGGAAAGTTTTCTCTTCCATTCCCCGCCCCCATCTAGTACTTCTGTATCCCATACAGGCATAACTCCCCCCCCCCATTACACATTCTCCTATGGACTTGCTAATGTCTGCAGCAGAGAGAGAACGGCTTTGGTCAGCTTCATAAGATCTGTTGGAGCATGGCTCCCCTCCTGCAGGCTTTAGGTCTAAACCAGTTTAAAGTGATGATTGTTTAAAAAAAAGAAAAAAAAGAGAGAGGGAAATTCCTGAACAGAAACCTCTGCTAGTAGGGAGTTAATGTTGAAAGTATATTTCAGTGGAGATTGGCCAACACACTTCCCACCAAAATTACCCCTTTCTTTACAAAAATCTGCACCTTTAAAAAACCCCAAATGTTAGAAAGGCTGGCAATGAATGGTACCAGAGACACAGCCTGTTCCTTACTGTGATATAATCCTTCATCACTCCTGGCCACCTCACTCGGCATATGCCGCCCACCCCAAGTTAAACTGCCTCAAAATAAAACTTGCAAAAAAAAAGTATGAAAAGGTCAAAATAGCAAATTTCTATTAAACAAACGCCACTGTGGGAATCAAGTGTGGCAGGTGAACCGTGTTAACTAACAAAGACTGTACTGTACAGGCACTACTGCTTCTGCCCTCTCCCTGCCCCCCATGGCCTCGTAATGCCCTAACTCAGTAAGAGTTTTTAATAATGTTCTGTTTTATTAATAACCAAACTATTTTTCTAGTTTTAATAGATTCTACTATAAAATAGGATTGGGCTTTTCTCATTGTTTACGTATATAGATCTTTAAATTGTTCCATATTTAAAAAAATCTGCAACAAACTCTCTCTCCCTCCCCCCCCCGCCCCTCATTTAGCGCACTATAATAGTGGGTGCTAGTCAGGATGACAACCCCCCCCTCCTTTTGTAGTATAGATGTGAATAAATAGCCCTTCTCCTTAGACTGCTCCTTTTTCTCAGTGGGATCTTCCAGATCTCCTAAGACTGAGTCTGTTTTCTGCTGCTCTTCTTTGGACAGCAATCAAAGAATCCAGAGAAGGATATTTTTTCAAGAGAGAAAAAGAAAAGCATCTGGTCCTATAGCCAACACTAATTGAATTTGCAACCTCTGGGTCTGTCATCTAACTGTATGTTCTTTGTCTTAATGAATTTCAGAATTTCTTTGTTTTCATGTGTTTACAAATGTCCCATCCTATTCCTATCCCAAATAAATGCAAAAGACCAGCTTGAGGTTGGCCTGTGTCCATCCATACCACTGCATTCATGGTGTATGCATCCAGACCAGCTTGTGGCTGACCTGGGTGGTCCATAGTGTGCAGTTGGCCTCTGTACCAGTATGTACCAGAATTAATTTTCATGGTGGGTCATTAAATGTAGAAATGCATCCTGGTTTCTGGACCCTCAAATACATGAATACTAGAAAATTATGGGGTGACACTCATTGGAGGCACCGGGAGCTAATCATAGCTTGCAGTGGGAGAGTAGGGCTTCTGGATTCTAACATCAACGTGGCCATGCATCATTTATTTGGTCAAGTCATTTGTTCTCTTTGTGCTTTACTTACCTTCTCTATCTGGATCACTAGAAATCACTGAAAACCACCCCATATTTGATCTCAGTGTTTACAAAAAGAAGGGTTCAAAAAGTATTACACCACTAAAAATGAAACAAAGCTCACACTGGAACTTACTCTTCACCTAGGTTCAAAGAGCTTAAGACCAGAAGAGACCACTGTGAACATCTAGTCTGGCATCCTGCAAGACACAGGCCATAGGACTGCCTTGAATAAATTCCTGTTTGAATGAATGCATATCATGTAGAAAAAAATAAATCTTGATTTAAAAATTGCCAATGATGGAGAATCAGCCATGACCCTTAGTAAAGTGTTCCAATGGTTAATTACCCCCATTGTTAAAAAATTGCACTTTTTTTCCAGGCTGAATTTGTCTAGCTTCAACTTCCAGTCATTGATCTTGTTATATTTTATATATGTATGTACATGATTCTATGTGCCCATCTCATCAGATTTATACTGAGGCAGCGTAAAGCAAAAGAAACAAAAAGAGACTCACCTACTGCATACCAACAGAAAGTTATTTTTTAACAAGTGACATGTTATACCATGCATAGATAAAAGATCCTACAGGTTTGAAGCCTTTGAAAACTTTCCATCTTTTAAATAAACACATTCATTAAACAGAATCCTTGTATTGTCTGTCAGAAGCACATCATTATCTTTTATGTAGAGAGTGATTTACAGTAATTAAATATAGTAGTCAGGGGAAAGAAAATAGAAAAATGCTGGTATAAATTAAAGACATTTTCTCAAAAGTGGTAAAGAATAAAGTCACCTTTGATGATTAGGATTAGCAATCTTCAAGAAAACACAGGAACTGTTTTTCATTTTGTATAAAAATGATATTTAATGAGCTAGCAGGTTGGTTCTTGGAAGTCATGATAGAACATTTGTCAACTGCTTGATATAAATGACAGATGTTTACATGTAATAGAGCAGTGGAACAAATTTTGTTAAGAAGGGTATGAACCAGATGTTCACAACACTGGCGTTTTGAGAGGAAAACATCTTTTTACATTGTCTATGACTCATGAGCCAAAGGAAAATGTGTTTATCACAGGAACTAGCATTTGAGACATTACCCTTTCAGCAGCAACAAAAAAGTGATGAAGTAGCAAGCATAGGAAAGTACCTAAACAGTGCTTACATTTTTCAAATACTTGTGGGACGTGGTATGAAATCTTTTACACTGTCTTTATCCGTATTTTTTCAGATTGAAATCTAAACACAAAGGGTACAGAGGAATTACTACCTGTAATATCTGCTCAATTAGCTTTAAACAATTATAAATGAAATCTGAAGGATTTTGAGCAGGGAAAATTAAATAGCACTCCGTTTTCTCTCCAATTTTGTTAATGTACTCAGGGCAACCAGAGCCTCTTCAACTGTATGGGTTCCTTTAAATGCTTAGTATCCTGAGGAAGAGTTAAAGTTTTGGTGCTGTTTACAAAGCTTTTCATCTTCTCTGTTAAGAGAAACAACACTGGAAGCTTTAGGTAATCCAGAAGCTTCAGATTATACCCAAATAACTCTGAGTGTTTTAAAAAATCCTTTAATTTAGATGAGGGGAATGTCAAATTTAATCCTTAGTTTTAAGGTTTAAATTAAGGGGGAAATAAGGGATGGAATCCCTTGTTAAAGTAGATGATTTCACTGAAAGTGTACAAATGGATGGAATGGAAAGAAAGTTCCTTTTGATCAATATTCAGAAATTCAGTCCCTCATTAGGCTGGTAGAGGTTTTGCATTTTGAGAGTCAAATGATTATTGGTTAGCTAGGAAGATATTTATTAACAGATATTCATGGCAACCTTGAGTTTAAGGATATTAGTCCAAGCTTGAGAGTGAGTCTGAAAATGGTCACATCACCAGCTGGATTATGAGAACTTTTCATATAAAATGCTTTCCACCATATTCAACTCTTCCACCTGTGATGTACAATTTCTAGTTTTGCTGATGGCGAGATTCCCACCAAAAATATACATTTTGTTGCTGTTGAAAATGTTTACGGCCAAATGTGTGGGTTGAAAACTAAATTCCTCTCCCACCACTTTTGAAAACAAGGGCAAATATTTGCATTTGCTTTTATGATAAACTTCATATCTGCTGAGCAGCCTCATGCTAAAACACCTGCAAGACAAGTCAGTATTCTCTGTTTTCTGTTTCCTGGACTTGGTATATCAGAGATAAACAACAGGGCTATCCTGTTTCTTGTTGTATCATCCATTTTTATTTAGCTAAATAGATCCTACCAAGGATATATAAGAATTGTAATATAACAGTAACTTCGTGCTCCACTATAATGATTAAGGAATATCAGTTATGTGGGCTTCAAGGCACAGAGCAGACTCAGTGCTATTTTCTTTCCAGTCTGGAGGAAACAAAAATGAACTGTCAATGAATGCTATAGTCCAGCCTAAAAATCAATAGAAAAACAAATTATTGCCCAGCACTTTTCATTAAAATCTTAAAGCTCCTTATGAAATCATAAGAAAAAGGAAGAATACACTTCATTTTTTAGATCACTTTCATTATATTTAGCATCAATATTGAACCGCACTGGAGTGCAAAGATACCAGCAGAGCTATAAGTCAGGTATTTGTAGTTTATTTTATTAGTACTACACCGAACCATAAAATAGATAAAGCTGTTTTATGGCTTACATCTGTTGAATAATAAACCATACGGCTGTGCAGTAAAGACTGTGCAGCTGTAATTTACTGTAAATATCCAACCAACTCAAGATAGCTGTGGAGATGAAAAACTTGTGGCATGCACTCAGGTTTTATCCCACTACCCTTCACTAGATGAATATTTATGGTACACTAATACTTGTGGTTTATGTGTTAATTAAGCACTTCTTTGGAGGTTTTTTTCAGGGCATTTTCTTTTATGTATAACAGATATTATGGGTTCACTTTGAATGGAGGACATAGAATGCCCCCCCCCCTTTTTTTTTCTTTTCTGTTTTTCTTTTTGATTCTGATCTATTTAGTAAGTTGTTTACTACAGAGTCAAAGTAGTGGCTCCATTGTTCAGGTTGTTGTAACTTTCCAATATTTGTTGACACTTTCCAATATTTCATCTTCTCAACGACTTTTGAAAAAAACACTTCTTTCTGCATCAGATTCCCTACGTGCAGCCTCTGCACAGGGGACAGGATTTTTTTGATAGTGTGAAGTTAATTTGGAGGCCATTTTGGAGTTATAAGACTCTGCAAAGTGACGATCTTGAAAACTGTTAAACATTTATTTTGCACACACAAATCAGAAATGTTGATGTAAGGCCTTCTGAACCATTTTAAACATTAATCCTTGGGTAGAACTAGTGCAGAGGATTTGCTTTTAACTGTATTTGAGTGCAAAAGGTTTTAGTGATTAGTATAGATGGGTACTGACAGGAAACTTTGATCTTTTGCACATTCTCAAATTTCAGGTAAAGCTTTGGGTCGGGGGTTGATTTTAAATTTGAAACCTCACTTATGAAATCCGTTGTGACAGCACGTATGCCTGTGTTCACACACTACACACTATTGAAATAATTTCTGTACAATGTATGCCTTGTGAGGTATCATTTGGAAACATAATTTGCTGGTCAGTATTGCCCTGGTTGAAATATATGTGGCAACATTGTATGTGAAGTTATAAGGTATCCCTGTATAGTGTTGTTAACACATGTTCCAAACCACACTGCTCTGCCCGAACAGAAGTTGGCAGACAGGTCTGTCCTAATCAAAGCAATGTGTGCTCTGCTTCATTTACATTTAAGCAGTAAACAGAATCATCAGGCAGGAAGGGAAACAAAGGAACCTGAAATAGGTGAGGAAAATGCAGCAGGGAACATCCTTCCACATAGACCTTTTGTCTCCTGGTGTGCAATTGGAAATATTTTTCAAGAAGGGAACTGAAACTATAAAAAGGGAGGGATAAACATGCAGTCACTCCTCTCTCTCCCTGTCCATTGCATTCACTGCATCACAAGTGACAAAGGAGGCAAGTGTTGGACTCTGGAGAAGGGGTCCTGACATGCAGTGTTTGGTCAGTAAGACTGCTGAAAGCATATAGTGAGAAATTTTGCTTGAATCTGCTATTTGTTAAGTTAGGTGTTAGTAAACATCTTATTTTTATTTTTTTTGTAACCATTTCTGACTTTTATGTCTTATTACTTGTACTCACTTAAAATCTCTTTCTTTGTAAATTACAGTTTCTTCCCTAGCAGTGCTTTTGTCAACTCCCCATCCCAATGTCATCATTCAGAGCTCCTCTCCCAGACCATAAATGCTGGCCTGGCTCTCTATTTTCCCCCTTAGATCCCTGCTTTTCCCATAAACATTTTATGATGGGTTCCCCTCAGGTGCCACCTGGAACTGGGATACCTCTGAGCCCTCTGACCCACCAGCCTGGCCTGCCTCTCGCACTGTGCTGCTGTGACAAATTGCAAAGCCCTCCAAGCTTGTACTTTCACCAGCATTCACACATGTAGGGACACACCCAGCTGCAGTTACATGTAGACTCTCTAACCACCAGCCTCCCAGCTCAGGATCCCAGAGCAGTACTGTCCTACCCTGCTCAAATCTGCTCAGTATATGGGTTTAATATCCAGGTCGCCGCTCCCTCAATGTGAAGAGGACCAGGCACACTTGTAACCAAGCTGAGATTTTCCCCAGACACCTTAGTCAAATGCACACTGGTTTGGATTAAAACATAAAATTAGTTTATTAACTGCAAAAAATAGATTTTAAGTGATTATAAATGATAGCAAACTGATCAAAGCAGATTACCTAGTAAGTAGTCAAAAACGCAAACTGGGCTTAACATACTAGATAGGTACGATATGAATTAGCAAATTCTCACCCTGAGTGATAAACAGGCTGGAAGGTTCTTAAGGCACAAGCTGCCTTTGCTTTGCCACTTGGGTTTCCCAGGTTTTCACACACAGGCTAGAAATCCCTTTAGCTTGGATTTCCCCCAGTTCAGTCTTTGTTCCTCAGGTATTTCCAGGTGTGTTGTTGTAGGGATAGTGAGGTACCATCATGATGTCATTTCCCCCTTTTATATCTTCTTCCCACTGGCTGGAAAGCTCTTTTGGTGTGACCCGGGTCAAACAGTTCCCATTGTGTAGTGCTATCTCTGAGAGGTTTCTATTGTACACAGTTCCTGGGGTAATCCTTGTGCTTGTGCGCATTTCCTCAATAAGCGATTAACATTGTTTGGCCTTTTTACTATTGTACCTGAAAGGCTGCTTGTGGGTGTTTTCAACCTCATGAGTTTCAGTAATACATACATAGCCAAATTTCATAACTTCACGTACAATGATAGCACATACAATCCAATGAGATATTAATGTCTAGCAGATCAAGACTTTTACAATGATACCTCATATGGCATACTTTGTGCAAAACATATCCTAATTACATGACAGTGGTAAATAAGGGGGTGCCAGGTGTCAGACATTTCTCCCAAAAGAAGCACTAGGAGAAACTGACACTATCCTTACCACTTCCCATAACTCCTATATGGGATTTCTGCATGTGATGCTGTGGAGAATGTCTCCTGCAGGTACTCTAGGGGGAGCGAATAAAGGAACACCATAGAGACATGAATCCCCTCCACCATACTTCCCACATAAAGAAATCTCTTTTCCCCTCCTCCATGCTCTTGGTGTGAGACACAAAGACTTTGAGCCTTCTCCTCCCAGTAAGAACTTAAGTTGGATAGCCTCCTCCTCAAGATGCAGAAGATGGTGAAGAGATCTTCTCTAGCTTTATTCAATACGAAAGTTTTTGGCTGGGAATACAGTTGTAACTGTGGTGACTGAGACCAATGATACATTAGGTGAATGTGAATGTCAGCAAGTGACACGATGGGTGAGGTAATATCTTTTTATGGATCAACTTCTGATGGTGAAAGGGTCAAACTTTCAAGTGACACAGAGGTCTTCTTCAGGTTTGGCAGTGAGTGAGGTAGTGATTGCAAGAACAGGATGAAACAGCTGAAAGAGGAAACCCTGTATTTATCCAGTGAAGATTCGTGCAGTCACAATGAATCAGCGGTATAAATGACATATTTTGATCTGTTTGTAAAGGGTGATGGGAATGTGATTGTTCCTGTGGATAAAGAACAGAGGAATACATGAAAACTGAAGATAACATATTTTCTCATTGGGACTCATCTTCCCCTATTTCCTCTCTCTTCTGTGTTTGGCCTAGGTGCCTTTTGGTTGCAGACTTTGACGCAATAGTAAGCTGTGCCTCTTTGATACATATCTTCAGGATAGCTTATTGCAGTGCACTCTGTTTGGGACTGCCTATGAAAGTATCTGGAAAGTACAGCTAGTGGAAAATGCAAGGTTAATCCTTTAAGTAGGTCAATCTGCTGTAATAATAAAGAATATTAATTAATAATAATATTTACCTCTTACATAGTACTTGTTATCAGAAGACAACATACAACACTGCTGCTGCATGCTCAGGACTGGCTGCCTGTTTATTTCCAAGCACATTTCCAGGTGTTGGTTATGATCTCTAATATGCTGAATGGTTTGTGGATCCCTTCTTCTCTTATGTCCCATGGGATTCACAGTGTGCTGGGTCTTTCTAGTTGTTGGTTTCTGGGGTCAAACTCTTCAAAGCTCATAGCAAGGTGGCCTTAGTAGGTGTGCTGTGCTCAGTCAAGGGATTTACTGGCATCCAAGTCTGGGAACTGCAGGATACTGTGTAAGATGTGTTTGTTTGGTCTCGCTCTTGATTATCCTATAGATCAATGTATTAGGGGATCGGGGGTTCTAGATGCTATCAATGTGCACAACGTTCTGTTACTGAGTCACTAAAGCCTTTGGAAAATATTTTGCTATTTTACAAGTGATTGTTTTTAATTATGTGAGGTGTCCAGCCACTTTAATGATGGACACCGGGACACATTTCAAAAAAAATGGCATCACTGTATTGTTGTTTGTCTTCAGCAGCTGAGGGAGCAAGAGAGCCACAGGCTCTGCACTCCCCCATATTGCAGTTTTGTGGGTCATCATCAACCAGTCTCTGGAAAAGAAAATCAGAAAATCAATCAGATCAAATTGAATCATAGAAGAAAAACCTTAAAAATTAATCAAAAGAAAAGAAAAGAAGATCAAAATCAAAGCAAATTGCAGCAATCTACAAACCCAGCAAGGTAACAATTACACAACAAGGGACTCTACAAAAGATTTTGCCCTGTCATTAACTCTTCTTGCTCAGCAACATACTCAGTCACTCATTATGAAAGAGACATGGACAGAAACCTGATTGATCAATGCTGAATACCCTGGAAGAAAACAACAAAAATGCCTTATCAATAAACTTTCTACAAAGCTGTGGGAAACAAATGAAATTTAAATTTAACAAGTTAACCATGTGATTAACACACAGTGGGATCACTATGGCATTTAACTTTGCTTCTTGCCAAGATGTAATCCTACTGAGAGTTAGCTGCTTCAGCATTTCCACAGTGGACTCAAAAGGGATTCAGTGAATTACAGAATCCACAGCCCCCTGCTTTCAAAGCTACAGTTTAAAACAAATCTGTGTTTTAAACATTAAGACATAGTTTACTACTACCTGTTAGAGAACTAAAGTGATGAAAAGGGATACTCTTTTCTGGGACAGATCATGGGTTTGAATTTAACACCACTTTTATCACATTCCTTTTGAAAGCTCCCTCAATGCTCAATGCAGCCAACCTCTCTAGAATGATAAAAGCCTCTCCTCCCTATTGATGTAGCAATGTGTTTAGGTGCATTATGTATATTTATCCACTTGGTTAAATGATGTAAATGAAGGGCAGAGGACCTAAATGTATAGACAATTCAGAGTTACAGCAGAAATTCCCTCCTTGATGCAACCAGTTGTGCCTAAATATTACGGCATATACCATATAATATGGTATATGCCATAATTAGGGCCCTACCAAATTCATGGTCCATTTTGGTCAATTTCACAGTCGTAGGATTTTAAAAATAGTAAATTTAATGATTTCAGCTATTTAAATCTGAAATTTCATGGTGTTGTAATTGTAGGGGTCCTGACCCAAAAAAGAGTTGTGACGGGGTTGCAAGGTTATTGTAGGAAGGGTTACGGTACTGCTACCCTTACTTCTGTGCTGTTCCTGGCAGGGTGCTGCCTTCAGAGCTGGGCACCTGGCCAACAGCCACTGCTCTCCTGCCACCCAGCTCTGAAGGCAGGTGTTATGAGTTGGCAATAGTATGACCCCCCTAAAATAACCTTGCAACTCCCTTTTGGGTCAGGACCCCCAATTTGAGAAACTCTGGTCTCCCCCATGAAATCTGTATAGTATAGGGTAAAAACACACAAAAGACCAGAATTCACGGTACGTGATGCATTTTTCATGGCTGTGAATTTGGGAGGGCCCTACATATACTGAATAGGTCAGTTGTTGAACCCATACAGTTGTGTGCAGGAGAATGGGCCCTAGTGTGAGCTTGGGACTTCAGGAGCTCCAGGGTCCTCAGGTGTCCCACCTCTGTCACAGACCTCCTTCTGTGACCTTAAGTAAGTAAAGGTGGTACAATTCGGCCTGCTCTGAAAAATATGCCACAAAATGTTATTTGCCCTTGTACTGGATGAATAAGAAACATTATTTTTGAATAATTTTTTATTTAAAAAATGACAAACTGGGCAATGAGTTTTATTGAAACAAATTATTCAACTGGCTTTAGTTTATGCAAATATTTTTTTTCTGTCTCAATCTAGTGTTGATTTCCATCCTAGAAGTTTTTGCAAGGTTGAATACAGTACCTGCTCAAGCCCTCATGCCCCAGGGGCACACGGTGCTCCAAAGCAGGCCATGGCTCTGCTCCATATATATTGGTAACAGAATACGGGGGAGTCTGTGGTGGGTGTACACATGCTCCATACACTGGGAGCTCTGCACAATGCCTGCCAGTGCTCTCCCTGCAGCAGCACCACACTACCCTTTACTGCTGGCTGTGACTTAAAGGATGATCTAGGCCCCAGTATTTTGTGATCCCTGTGTCACATGATATCAGTGGTGTGGGTTTTGAATGCTGGTTCACAGGCCTAGGCAGTCCCAACCTGTCAACTTAACTGCTAAAATAGCAACTGAACTCTAACAGAGGACTCCAGTCCTGGTTGGTGGAACCCTGGGGGTCCCAATTGGTCCCCAACCTCTATTTAACCCAAGCACAGGAACAGGAAGTTGTCCAGGCAACTGGGTTTTCCCTGCTCAGGACTGCTTTTCTTGCAATACCTGCTCCTAATCTCCTGCTAACCTGACCCTGTCTGCCACCTGACTCCTGGTTTACCTTCTGGCCTGTCTCAGACTCTGATGTCCTGGTGATCAGACTCCGCCTGATTCCTGACTCTCAGTTTGCCCTCTGGCCTGTCTCAGTCTCTGATCTCCCAGTAATCAGATCCCGCCTGACTCTCGACTCCTGCCGTGACCAAAAAGTCAGACTGCCCACGTCCTTATTGTGACACATGCCCACAAAATGGTGTGTGCAAAACAGCATTTCGGCTGCGGAGTATTATAAATAGCTGATTTCTTCTGAGGCTTCTTCAAACATGAAAAAACAATACCTGTTTATGTTATGGAATTTAAAGTGCCTATAAACCTATTGCTGTATTAATTGATCCTTTAAATTTAGCCACGTATTTTTATTTCTATTCAGTGGACATACATATGTAACCCCAACCCACACAGGGATGTCAGCAGCAGGGATCAAACCTGGGACTTCTTGAGCTAAATGCATGAGCCTCCACTGTCAAAGCTAAAAGATACATCTCTCTTGTAGCCAAGGCAGTAGTAGGCTTATCAATCTCAACCTGGTCTAGCCACCACTAGAGGGGGACAGAGTGCCACTCTGAGCAGGAGGTTACATATACAAACTTGGATTTCAGGCAGTGTAGGGCACTGGACTAGGACTCAGGAAACCTTAGTCCTATTTCCAGACTCTATTATTGACCTGCTGTATGACTTTAGGCAAGCTACTTCATCTCTTTGGGCCTCTGCTTCCTCTTCCACATGTTGTCTGTCTGGTCTGTTTAGCCTGTAAACTCTTTGGGGGCAGGGATCATCTCTCTGTATGTGTGTGTACAGTTGTTACCCAGGGTTTTCAGAACGTGCAACAGGGAAAAATTAACTAGTTTACTCCAGGCGGTGTCAGGAATAAATTCATAGGAACACAGCAATTCCATCTGATAAGATTCATGCAAGTCCACGTGTTCTATCTAAAAACTGCGGTTTATTAGATTTAAGCACACACAATCATAAGCAATAGGTTTACAGTATCCCAGATATTTACCTAACATCTGCAATGGTATTGAGTAATTAACAGCGACTTTGCAGTGGCCAGTTGTTCACTGGGAGAGAAGGGGTGTCAGGAAAAACATCTCTCAAGATAGCTTCAGAGGTCTGCTCCAAAGTACACTTTATTAGCTAATATTTTATAACTAAATTCTACAAAACACATAGGTTATAATAACCCCTACTGGATCATCACTTTTCCAAACTTTCAAGAACTTTCTAATAGACTCAAGGTTTTCCAGCCACCAAGGTTTTCTGTCTCAATTGTTTGTTTGTTTGTCCCTTCCTCCCATTCTGATTAGCAGAATCTGCCAGCTAGATATGACCTTGCTGTTAAAAGCCTGTCTCCAAATTAACCCTTAACTATGTGGTGTTCTATTTCATTAATTCATTGTAGCTAAATGCACATAATATGGTTGCAATTGGCTTGATCAGATTCTGGGGTACACACCCCTCAAATCCAGGGTATCACAGTGTCTAACACAATGGGGCTCTGATCTTGGTTGGGGCCTTTAAACACTACTACTGCTAAAGTAGCATTGTATCATACACCATTATCAATTACTATTAATACAGGGTCTGACCCTCAGTCTTGTACTCAGGCTAACTCCCACTGAGGTAAGGACTCACAATCTAATGGGGAACACAGTAGCTTCCTCTTCTTCAGAATCATTTCAGTGTATCCTAAGAACACTTATCCTATTGCACTTCTTTGTGATTTTTATCTCAAGATCTCAAAGAACGATACCAACTGTAATTAACAACCCATGGTAAATTATTGCAGCCTTTTTGCAGATAGGTAAACTGAATCACAGAAAGACAAATTAACTTGGCCAAGATCAGCAAAAGAGCTAGGAATGTAAATAAGAAGTCTGAGACAACCCATGCCTGCTGACAGTGTGTGTGTGTGTGAGTGTGTGTGTGTGTGTGTGTGTGTGTGTGTGTGTGTGTGACAGAGTGCGGGCAGCCAGCTTCAGCAGTGTTACTGAACATATTTAGTCCTTGAGAGCATGCTCAGTACAAGTCAAGCAGCAAACCTAGGGGGAGCATGTGGCCCCACATACTCCCGGCTACTCATTGCCTCTGTGAGAAGTCATGATTGTCAAGCTTTTTGTAATCACTAGACAACACTTTTTTGCACGTTCTTTTGTTCTAGGGGCCAGTGTAACCGTGCCTCAGTGGGTCACAACTGAGGATACCAAATTCAGGACGAACTGCTGAGAAATAGGGCAGATACATCCCAAGACTGGTGGCTAATCCCCCATAGGATATACTGAACCAGCAACAAAAGTAAACTTCTGTTTCACCATACTGGCTAACAAGAAGTCATAAAAGCCGTTTCCTTGGGCATTCCAGTTCATATGTCACCACCAAAAACACTGGATTTAGAGATGAGTGGTTCTTTACAACCAGTCTCATCAAATAATAGGTTCTTCTGATCCCAAAGGACCAGCCACACACCCAGATCTTACCCAAAAATCACGCTGATGCCAATCCTTTCGTATCTAAAATCTAAAGTTTTATTTATAGAAAGAAAGAAAAAAAGAAAAAGTTGAGAGTTAAAATTGGTTAAAGGAATCAAATACGTACAGTAATTGCAAAGTTCTTGGTTTAGGCTTGTAGCAGTGATGGAATAATCTGCTAGCTTGGTAAGTCTCTGGCTGCTTCCAAATCATTGGAAGGTCCTCAATTCCTTGGTTAGAATGCTCCCATTAGTATAAGTTCATAGTCCAGATGCTTGCGCAAGAAAGAGGCTGGAGCAGGTTAGAGGCAAAATGGAGGGGTTTCCAGGGTCTTTTGTAATTTCTGTCATGTGGAGGGAATCCCATTGTTCTTACTGTGGAAAATTACAACAAGATGGAGTTTGGAGTCAAATGGGTAAGTCACATGCCCATGCATTTCGCCTAGTTACAGCATCTGGTCCATTTGGACAGCATCTGTTTCTGAAGTAACCTAGGGACTGTCCTTTCAAAAGCAGGCCATCAGCCCTGGGAAGGTCATTTCAGTCCTGCCAATATGATATTAGGTCTGTTGGAAGTTGATTCCTTTGATCTCACCTTTTTTGGTAGAGTTAAATTAATTTCTGGAAAGTCCCATCCTTTAGTTGTTCATCTTTAATTTGCTGCAGTTGGCTGACAGATGCTGGAATTGCTGCCAGAACCAGGTCAATGTAGACTCTCTGACATCTTTCTACAAAGCCTTTTCTTTTTCTGTTGGTGGCTGCTCAACTGGGCAGAGTGTCTGGTGTTAGGAGTGCTTTCCCTGGTGTATGTTCTGTGTTGACAGAAAATCACATCAGCTGTAGTCAAAATCTTTGAATCCTAGGTGGAAGGTCATCCAGTGGTTCTTCACCCAATAATGCCACTAAGGGTTTACTCTCTGTTTCTATGTTAAAATGCAACCCAAACAGGTATGCACTGAGCTGTTCACAAACCCAAGTGACTGCTAGAGCTTTTATTTTCCATGTGAGCCTTCTTGATATGGAGGTCCCTGGTCTCCTTCTGGCTGCTTTTGTGTGAGCACTACTCCTAAACCAAATGAAGATGCATCTGCTGGTATTGTTGGATAGTTTACCAAATATTTTGCCAAAACAGGTGGAGATGTCAGTAGTTCTTTTATTAAATGCATTTTGTTGTGTGCTCCCCCAGATCTACATACTGTGACCATTAAAGACATCTCTTAAGACTTTTGTTAAATAAGCTAAATCTGGTAAGAATTTCCCTAAATGATTTATCATGCCCAGGAACCTTCTTACAGCCAAAATATCTTTGGGTTTGGGTAAAGTGAATAAGGCTTGTCTGAATCTGGCTGAATTCACTGTTTGCTAATTACGTGTATTACACATTTTATTTTCTCCTTTCCAAATTCACATTTCTAATTCAGAATGAGACTGGATTGTTGGAAGTGTCTCAAAACTGCATTTATGGGTTCTATCATACATCTAAATCAAGTCAGGTTTGTCAGAGGCCATCATGACACTGATAACCTTTGACAACTCACTGATACCATAGCAGTGAAATATGATTACCCCATCTTATTTGGTCTTTGCAGATCTCCATCCTGGGATCAACCATAATCTGTTTTTGGAATTTCAGTGACTGCTGCCCCAGTATCAGTTTTAAACATAAGTTTTCAACCATTTAGTTTCATACTTGGGTATCAAGGTGTTGTTTGTTCTTTTGAGGATATAGTTGCTAGAAGTATGGACTCATTGTCATCTGATGATAACTTTCCTTCTTGGATTGCTTCCACTACTGTTAGTGACCCGCATGTTACTGCAAAATGTCCCATTTTGTAGCATCTCCTAAATTCTGCCTCTTTAACTGGACATTATTGTCAGATGTGGCTTGGTGTCTTGCCATATCTTCTGTAGCTTTTCAAAGCCTTCCTTGTATTAAATTTCATTGGGCTCTCACTCTCTAGTTGTGCACTGTTCTGATGATGTAAGTTTAGTCTGACTGCTCCTTTCACATTTGTGGCTTTTCTCTTTACTCTGTCAATATTGGCTGATGCACTCTCTTTTCTGCTGCTATCATGTAAGTTACATTACTGTTTCTTTATGGTTTCTTGCATTCTCATTCTTGCATCCTTTGATAGTGTGAAATCTTGGTCTAAATGAAGCGGTGCTCATAAATTGGTGTCTTTTATACCAACAACTATTTTGTCTCTTATTAGTTCCTCTTTTAACATTCCATATTTGCGATGTTCAGCAGGACTATGAGCTGCAGTAATAAAAGTCGCAGCTGTTTCCCCTGGTTCCTGGCACCTCCTATTAAATTTGGCCCTTTCATGTGTAATATTCTGTCTGCCTATGAAATAGGAATCAAAAGCCATTTTCACTTCGGAGTATTCTTTCTTTTCTTCATCAGTGAGGGATAGGGCACATAGGATATCATCAGCAGCATTACCCATGGCAAATATAAGGGCATTTACCTGGTATTCTTGTGATTTCTCTGTTAAACCAGAGGCCATCCAGAATGGCTCATATCTATGGATTCAGCAAGGCCAGCTACCTGCGTTGCCAAAATCAAACATTTGCACTATGGGCTCCACTGCTGTTCTGAGACAGGGCTCAGCCTCCTTCCTGTTGTAGCTTTCATGGTTCTCCTCCCTGATTTTCCTCTTCCTACTCACCACTCTGGCATGGCTCTGGGTTCTCTTTTTTTTCCTTTACTCCTTCTTTAGAGAAAGTGATTCACACACTTCTGACACAATGTAGTGTGAGGTCATAAACACAAGCAGCCATGCTTTAAGCAACAGCCAGAGAACTCCCTAACCAGGAAGTTCTTATGTTTATTAAGCTCCCTGTTGCAATACATCCTGGTCCTCTCTGGTAATTGTAGATGACCAGGAACTCCATAACCATTCCACAGGTACCTCAAGTGGTAGTTAGCGCTAAATCCCTTTAGTCTCTCTATGCCTCATCTATAAAATCGGGATAATATAGCCAGGGCAGAGTAGAGCTCTAACCATATTCCTTTTTGTCGGGTGCTCTATTCCAGGAGGTCTTGTAGGAACTTGGGAGAGTATGCTGTCTGGGAACTTCCCCATGCAAATTGGGAAGATCTGGCTGCTTTCCATCTCCTTTGATCTTCTCTGCCAGAATGACACTGCAATTCTGACCCAGTGTTGTTAGGCTAGAAGGACATAACCCCTGCTCCTCCCCACCCCTCAAACTGATTTTCACCAGTCCTGAATTTGTTTTAAAAATAGTCAAAAAGTAAAATTCTTCTTCTTTACTTATCATCAGGCTCAATTTCAGTCTGGAACATGCTGTCATGGCACAGTATACGATTATTGAGAGAGAGAGAGAGAGAGAGAGAGAGAGAGGAGATTTATAATGGAAATTCCGACCAACTTAACTATAACAGTGTCTGCAGGCACCTGCTTTTATCAAGATGGTGTGGACATTTAAAATGGTGTGTTTCCTGATTTTCAGTGCCACTGATGAGATCATAATTTCCAGTGAAATGAAATTCTTCTGATGGATGCAGAAGGAAATGGGTGAGAGAGAGAGAGAAAAAAACCACAACCTCCTTTAACCTGCTGGAATTAAGTCAGAATTTTCTGGGTCAACTTGTTTTCAGCAAGAAATGTCCGCAAATAGGTCTAATACGGTTACCTCAGGTTAGGTGTGGTTCTTGCTTGGTTATAGAAGCTTAGAAGTGTCCTTCCGTTACAGTAGCTTGGAGATGTGAAGGATTTATGGTTTTCAGGTGCTTAAAGTTCTGGGTTCTGATTCTTGCTTCTCTAGGTGAGGAGTGGTTTCTGCAAGGCTCCATTGACATGTCCATCAAGCAATGCTGATTTATGCCAGCTGAGGATCTGCAGCAGGATTCCAAAGTGGTTGTAGTATTCTCAAACTATTATAGAGAGTATAGATTATTTCAACTAGTGGAACTTGCAGGGTGCAAACATTATGAAACCCAGCTGTCATCAGCTGCAGTGAACACAGGGAAGAACAGATGACTGGGATGAAGAAAGCTTAAGTAAGAGCAGGAAACTAAAATAAATTCTCTAGAGTGGGCTAAAGTTATCAGCATGTGTAAATCCTATCAGTGAGATATTGTATACACAGTAACCATTTTTATTACAATATCAAAGGGTAGAAATTAGATGAATACATAGCAGTAGGAATCAAATTTTAGATCTTATTGCAACTTTGCATATTAATTTATTGTAATAGGCTTTTTATAGGCTTTTCAGTGTCACACTCCTCTTTATCATTTTTTCTCTGACAAAATTGGAATAGAGACATAAATTTGGTATAACCACCACCATCTTTCCCACCTAAAGTCTAACTTCAGAGTTTATCACAGCTTTAATATACATTGTGATGTTATAACATATAGCAAAGTGACTTTTAACTCAGTTTTTTCCAGTTCACTCCCAGTTGCAGTGCTGGCTAAGATCTATTATTTAGGTAATCATATAGAGTTTCAAGAAGTAACGTGCAATCCGTACTGGACCGAGAAGTAATTACTTTCTGACTATGACCTAATTGTACTGTTCAATTCCACCCTGTTTTATTTGATCTAATTTGACCTTATTCTGGGGCTATAGAAACAGCTCAAGACACACACAAGGCATAGCCATTAAGGATATCTTTTCTCCAGTTCCCTCTGCCGCTGTCTCATTATTAGTTCACCTGATTTCATCCCTGCTCAGATCTTAAAGTTTCTTATCAGGGACTGATGTTGTCTTTCCTGCCATCACTTTCCTCTCACTCTTCCTTGCATGATGGAAACATTGTAACTTCTTTCATGTAAAGATGGTTATCTTGAATGCAAACAGCTGCTGACTCTCTGTCAATTTCCAAAATGTCACACCAAATCTTTCCTTCCACTTTCTGATTCAAGCACTGTAGTAACGTGTTATTCAACTACGGGTAAATCCATACTTGATTTACTGAAGCTGAAGGTGTAATTTCCAGCTCGAGCAGATAAAGCCATGCTAACTCTGATCAAGCTAGTGCACTAAACATTGAAGTATAGCTACTAGCCGCTGCGGCGTGAGTGGCAAGTGGCAGGGACTAGTTGTCCTGAGTACAATCTTGTCTGAGACATCAGGTATATACTCTGGTGGCTAGCCTCTCCTGCAGCTCCCGCCACCCCAGTTACATTGACACTTGTAGTTCACTAGTACATCTGCTTGAGCTGAAAATTATATCTCCAGCTTAAAGTGTAGATGTCCTCCAAGTGATAATGACCAATGGGGATAGCATTTCCTGGGCATTTAATAATAATAATTAATAAATAATCTGGTCCTATGTATTCTTATTGTAAAGTAACTGTAGTGCCCTTGTGGCCAAAATGGACTCCACCTTACATGCAGCTCTGGCCAAGAAAAGGAACATTCAGGAATGCAGTACGGAAACTCCCTTATACCCCAGGGCACCCGTTCCAAGCCACCTGTAGTAAACACACTCACTGAAATAAAATATAGGAAGGGAATACAGTGAATGTAGGGAAGGGAACTATTCATTTACAGAGGGATGAATGCAGAAAAACAAGAGGGGAAGAGGTAAAACAGGGTTACATCCAAAATGAGGTCTTATAGGCCCAGTGGTACCACATTATAAAAGGATAGAGGCTGAGCACTGTGTGTAGGCTCAGGGTACAGGCTCAGAGTTCTAGTCTGGCCATGACTCTTGGATGTTCCTGGTCATCTTCAATACCAGTAACTTTCCCCAGTGAACCCCTCTGGTGCCCTCTTCTGCTGCCCTCTGCAAACCTACTCAGAGCACCAACCTCCCCACTTTACTGGCTATTGCCTGCCTCCTTCTTCTCAATGCAGTGTCACAAGCCCCAGTACTCATGGCCTCATACAGCTTTGGTCTACAGTGATATTGGGTTTGGCTCTAGTTTGTCCTTCTTGGGTGATTCCTTCCTGTCACGGTACTCCTCCTGGCTCCTGTCCTGGGAGATCCCTGGTCAGCTGCTTTGTTTCTATAGGCTGTCATCTAGAGCAGTGGTTCTCAAAGCTGGTCTGCCACTTGTTCAGGGAGAGCCCCTGGCAGGCCGGACTGGTTTGTTTACCTGTCGCATTCGTAGGTTCGGCCGATTGCGGCTCCCACTGGCCAATGGGGGCTGCGGGAAGCGGCGCGGGCCAAGGGACATGCTGGCCGAACCTGCGGATGCGACAGGTAAACAAACTGGTCTGGCCAGCCAGGGGCTTTCCCTGAATAAGCGGCAGACCGGCTTTGAGAACCACTGATCTAGAGCTCTAACCCCCCCACGCCCACATCATTCTCTTTTTCTCCAGACCCCTCTACGTGGAAAAACCAGGGTTTCCTCTGCCTCAGGATAAGGTTTTAAAGGGGCCACCTTTACAAAATCCCAAGTAGATTACAATTTAAATTCCAAATTGTTTTAAATTTCTCATTGATTAGCACTCCTCTCTCTAACCAGAAAGACCCAATTCAGTTTTAGGAAAAAATTGCCTGCTTGTAGAGTAATTACTTATTGCTCTGCCATGTAGGAAATATACCTTGGATCTGAGTCTCCACTGCTGCATAGAGCCAATACAAAAATTTCAAAATGTGCAACTTCGACAGTTATTAGGAGTTAAATACTATGTTTAAGAGTAGCAGTTTTTTTCTGTTTGATAGAAACCTGCGGGCCCCAGGAATTTGAGTAAAACAGAGTGGTAACATTTGCACAAGTTCTGTAGGGTAATGGTTCCAGCAGCAACTCCCCACAATTGATTATATGCTGCTATTAATTTCTTGGAGGGAACATCTGACTGTTCAAATTGCATTTGTACAGGTCCTGAAAATAATGGCTTTATCTAATTGATGCTGTCATAGGCCTGTCCATCTGGACTTAAGTACAGTGACCCTTCATTTTGTTAATATTACTGCTCAGAATCCCAAGGGGAATCAAACTGACTTTCTGATGAAATTACATCTTTATTTTTCTTCTAGGTCTTTGAGAACTAGAACAAAGCGCATCTTTGTTTAGACAAGTTTTTCAACATGGAATCAAATATCTCTTATAGATGGTATTTTTAAATTGGGAATTAAAATTCTAAATCTACAGAGATCTGTTAGATTGGAAAAAGTGTCATATTGTTACATTTTAGCAGGTACCAAATTATGATTTATGGGACTGAAAAAAGTCATTTTATTCAGTGAAGTTTCATTACACTGTAAAAACATTGATCATGAAACAGCCATTAGACTAATCACACTAGTACAGGTTTCAGAGGAACAGCCGTGTTAGTCTGTATTCGCAAAAAGAAAAGGAGTACTTGTGGCACCTTAGAGACTAACCAATTTATTTGAGCATGAGCTTTCTTGAGCTACAGCTCACTTCATCATGCTCAAATAAATTTGTTAGTCTCTAAGGTGCCACAAGTACTCCTTTTCTTTTTACTAGTACAGGTGAAATGGTTTGTACTCTTCGGAAAAGCTTGATAATTGTGACTGAAGAAGAACATTGAAAAAACCCTGTGTTTTTTTTTAACCATGAAATGTATATTGATTTATTTTTTTAATGAAACTTTGGCATGTTCTACTAAACATAAGTTTCTCAAAGACAAGATGTTAATCTATATTTAATACATGTATTATAAGGTTAAATCTGGCATGAAAGGCAATAGAGATTACTACAGTTCTCTGGTTCACTGCTTTAAGGGAGAGAAAGCTAGCACAAATCTAATTTTACAAGGAAATTGCTGAAAGAATGTATTTAATAGAATGGATATAATAGAACAAGGTATTTAAAAATTGCAAACTCAGTTGGATAATAAGCACTTGAAAATTATATCTGGCCACTGAAAAGGGTACACTTATTCAAAAGTAACTACTTTTCTGTAATAGTCACTAGCCAGAGTGTTTAATGTGTGACAAGTTGATTTTTAGTATCAAGGTGACTTTGGTTTGAGCACATCTGATACTGAATGATCTAACAGAAAGTTTAAAATATCATGCTGGGTATTCTTGTGTTGAAAGGAGGCAAATAATGATCTTACACCCATCTATACTAGAATAATCAGTTTTCAGGATGGATAAGGAAATGCCCTACTAGCCAAATGATGTGGCTGAAAAGCTAATATTGATATTCTCTCTAAACGGGAATGTTATAATATATCACACAGCAATAACTTTATTGCACATTGCACCTTATTGTGACAAGAGATCTCAAAGATCTTTATAAAGGGTACAAAATAGTAAATAGTTACAATTTGATGTATCAAACAGATAATTAAGAAGAGGGCGAGTTGTCTGCTTTGAAGACAAGATCAGTATTTTTGACAATTTCTGGAGAGACGGTGCTAAATGGTTAAAGCAATGGCCACCTACTGTGACATTTGGTACTGGATAACAAGCAGGCTAGCATCTGATGACCTCAGTTGGTGCTTGGGGGCATAAAGGGTGACTAGATCAAAGACCTAGCACTAACCAAGATTTCAAAGGTACACAAAGGGTAAATGGCAGTAGGATTGAGCCTATTAAGTCAATGGCAAACTCCAAATGACATCAATAGGAGCAAGATGAGGCCCAAAATGTGAAATTTAGTGAATGGCAACTGGATTCCTCTTTTGGAATTTTAGGACAAATACTTGAAAAGAAAGAGAAGTTTGATTTGCTAGTTACTGTGGATGAGGTTTTTGAGTTCACCAGCTGAAAAGTGATACATGTATGAGAGTGTTTTGCATGCTGTGACAGAGTAAGGGAAACAGCTTCAAAAATGCCAGAGTGCCATATTAAGAAAAAGTTATTTGGGTGTTTAAATAAGCTTTGAATCAGGCCCTAAATCACTGGGGCCTGATTCTCCCTGTCACTCTTACTCAAACAGAGTTGTCTCACTGATTTCAGTGGAACTGCTTTTGGAGTAAGGTACTAACCAATCAATGTGAATAAGTGAGGCAGAGTTGGGCTTTAAACTTTTAGGTATATGTTGTGGCATTTATACCACAGCCCTATGCAGAGGCATGCTGCCCAAGACAAGCACTGGGGAGTTCATGCCTTTATAATCTCACCAGGGGCTTCTCTGTGCACACAATAGTGCATGATCTTTATTTACTAAAATGGAGCAAGTTACTCCCTTGGTGTGTCTATCCCATTCCATGAGCCAGTGAAGAAGGTGATAAGTGACAGGGTCATGGCCTCATCTCCTTCCTACCTCTCCCCACCTTCTCTTTGCTGTCCTGTTTTTGGAGGGGTGGAGATTAGAAGGCACCCAAGCAGTCCCTGTGCTTCCAGAGCATAGGGAATTCAGGAACTGCTGTTGTGACAAGCTCTTGCATAGTTGCACAAGGGAATAGATAGGCTACTTGTGCACCAGAGCATCTCAAAGTCTGACACTTAACTTTTTATCATCTGTACCTAATTCCTGAGATCCTGCTTGCTAATTTACTGTTACCCCTTTTGACCCAAGTGTTTGCTAGTGTTTGGTTTGTTTCTGTTAGGACATGTAGATGGAGTCAGGTATTTCTTTGATGCAGTCCTGTTTATTTATAAAGAATGCACAAAGTTATGTTTCCCTGAATCAAACTAGGAGGAATCAAACAGAAGGGGACAGTTTCTTTGCTCAGTATTCCAAGCCTCCTTTTTTCCACCCAGCACTCAACCTGAAAAGCTTTATTTCAGGATCACAGTACAAGTACTTTTCTGACAGTCCTTGGCTTTCTGCTGGCTTCTCTGTCTGCTCCTGCTGTTTTTCTGGATGTGCCTGCTCACACGCACAGCTCCACCAAAACAATACCAAAAGATATACCTAATCCTGCCTCAGTGTGTGGGAATGGATAAGATGACCTCTTGAGAACCCTTTTGCCCCTACATTTCTATGATTTCTGTTATTTCTGTGAATACCCAGTGAAACTCCTCCACCCACGTAGCTCAGTTTCCATGGCCTAGATTTTGGGTAGTGGCTCCTATTGTTTCAGCTATCTTACTCCAAAAAGGGGCTTAATTGCTTCTTACATTGATCCTGAATGAAAGGCAGCTATTACTCCCACCAGCTTCAATGACATTTCAAGCAACCCCCATGATAATATTCTGATGGATCGATTGTTTGATTGATAGAGTTTGTCCTAATTAAATGAATCTATCTATCTATCTTTTTTTAAAAAAAAGCCCCTTTCCTGCAGTTAACTAATTGTTATAGTTTTGGATTCACAACATAGGGCCTCACTCTACAACCCTTACTCTGAGTAGGAGCTATGTAAGTAGGCTTTCTGACCTCCATGACAATGACTCATGTGAGCTAAGTGTTACTCAGCATGTGTAAGAGCTGGAGAATCAGGCCCATAAAAAGCATGCACACACACAAGTATTTTCCCACAAGAACAACACACTTTTGTTCCCTACATAGAATGCTCATCAATAAATCTTTGTACTAGACAGGTTATCTAAGGCTAATTTTGCACTGTATACTATGCTCCAGAAGCCTTTCCATTCAAGGACAGTGGAAAAGAAGAGTGCAGATGTGCAAGTGAATTTGTTATATATATCATGAGCATTGGCAGAAACTGAACTAAAATAGGATGCCATTGATGCTTCCCATGCCAGACAATCAGATAGGGAGCCAGCATCCATCTCCAACTTTTAGGTGCCTCAGGAATGACATCAGTGCAAATTCTCTAGTTCAGCAGGGGATAATAAGAAAATGTGTCAAAGGTGAAGCAAGAATCAACTTTTCCAGACCATAGATCTGATTTGGGCAGAGTTGAAGGAGAAAGAGTTCAAAAGGTTAAAACTGCTATGCTTATTTAAGTGAGCATTAACATTGTTGTGAGAAAACAGCTGAGGAGAGGCTGAAGAAATGAATTAGTTTTTTAGGCCTATAGAACAGTGTAAGGAATGACAGACATTTCATAAAAGAGCTCTGCAAGGGTGAAAAGGGAATGCTGAGACCTTCTTTTTGCTTACAAGTGGTTTGAATTAATGGCATCCCAATCACTGCAGTTATTTGCTCCTACTTAAAATATCAGCAGGGAAACATCTGGGTTGTGTGTAGCATTCGCTAGCACATCTTTCATCAGATAAATTAGCAGCATTGTTACATGGTGCCCATAAAGAGAGACAAAAAATATCTCAGCACAATGATGCATATGCCATTTTCCTGTCAAAATGGAGCCACAATTAGGGGTGTGCCTATCAGAGATGATCAATGAGAGGCAGATATGTTTACTGGAAGTCTGTGAGAGCACAATACAAGGGAACAAATGCAGGTGAGGTGGGGTCATTTTGTGGATAGATTACAACCTATCGTTCATGACCAACCTTTACTGCATTCCTGCTGTCTCCAATTACTGACAAGAGAAACCCAAATAACAGTGGGTTCTGCTGCTCTGATGACAGCTTGAGAAAAAGTAATAAGGAATTCCTACAGCTATAAAAATAGAGTGAGGAAAAGGAGCCAAGTCACTCTTGGAGCTCTCAGTCTTCCACATTTTGCACAGATCTTTCTTTTTCACTCCCTTATGTATAATACTTTATGGCCAGGCAGCTATTTTTATACCCACATGAGAACATAGCTCATTCTTTGCCTCTCCCACCCCATCCCCATCTCTGCGATGTGTTGTTAAAAGCCTGCCCAAGATGAGTGGGCACTCAGTGGAGATGGTTTAGATCAGGGATCGGCAACCTTTGGCACACGGCCCATCAGGGAAATCCGCTGGCGGGCCAGGACAGTTTGTTTATCTGCAACATCCACAGATCCCACTGGCCGCGGTTCACCGTTCCAAGCCAATGGGGGCTGCGGGAAGCACCTCCCTCGGCCTGCGCCGCTTCCCGCAGCCCCCATTGTCCTGCAACGGTGAACCATGGCTGGTGGGAGCTGCGATCGGCTGAACTTGTGGACGCTGAAGGTAAACAAACTGTCCTGGCCCACCAGCGGCTTTCCCTGATGGGCTGCGTGCCAAAGGTTGCCGATCCCTGGTTTAGATCTTCAAACTATGAAATTTCTTCTCCATCTTCAAAACATGCTTTGAGCAGTGAAATTGTGAATAATTTTGGCAACTAAAATATCAGCACTGGCATCTCAGTTAGCATCCAGTACAATGGACAGGGCAGTTCACATGTCAGGCCTACTGTTTCAGGCTCTCTGCAAATTCATGCAGACATCATTGTCTGGTACACTTGGGTCATTTTTCAAGGTTTTCTTTATAATCACAATAGCTAGAGACTTTCTTTAAAAACAAACAAATAAATGGATAAAAATGAATGTAAGCCGTGACTCTGGATATATAACTTCATGCTCCCCTCAACAGGTCACACCCCACTCTTTAAGAAATGCCTTCATAGGGTGCAATTTGTTTGTTTCAGTCATTCATCAAGAAATTACAAATAGTGAATAAATTCATCAGAGGGCTCAAAGCTGCAATGTACAGGGCCCCTCTCCATTCTTGTGGAAGTTGAAGGGTGCTTTTGAAGGATCAGTCTCAAAGTCGGTTCAGAAATTATTCTCAAATAGGAATAAAGGGTTGCATTTCCAATGAATATTATCGATAATGAATAACTGAGCAAGCTGTGCAAGCATTTCTTGTTCCATTTTAATATGTTTAAAGAGGTTTAACTATTGTGTGGGTAAGATTTGGATAAGTATCTAAACTTCTCAGTCCATACCCAAACCTCTGCATCTCTTCAGGTTCACGACACACCAAAGATGTATAGATCCTGGAACAAAATGTGTAAGCAGGACCTCCCTTCCCATTCACTTCCAACCGTCTCCTCCATCTGCTATTTTCCCCCTACATCTTCCCCCTCACCTCTTGGGTGTTTATCCCCCAGCTTGTCAAATTAGTTTTTAAAAATTATTCTGTGTTTATATCAATGTTCTTTGATCAGTACGATTTCTTTGTTCTTTCATAGTCCACTTTATCTTGCCTTATGGCTCCCTGTATCTTTTTGCATGAAGTATATACTCCACAGACTAATTTTTTAAGGCTCTTCACAGCTCCTGCCTACATCTCATCTTTTATCTCTGTCACTCCCCTCCTCACCCCTCATGCTCTTCCTACCCTTCTCACCATGTTATTTCCTTTATCTCTTTCTCTCATTCTGGTCTCTAGGTCATTTTCATGTTTCTCCTTCAGCCTGGAACAATTCAGTTCTGTTCCATGATGCTTTATGGGCGTGCCAAGCTATTCAAGTGTTGCCAAAGTGTAAACTAAAGTCACAACCTTCGAGGATCTAGAAGAGGGCAGATACATCTAGGGTTGAGTTCTGTGTTTGGGGTTTGGTCCTGCTGACATTGCTGTCAATTCTTGAGCTAGTGACAGGTTGCCATTTAGCATGATGTCATCCATCTCTTTCATGGTGGCGGGTGAACCCCGAACTCGGGGAGGCTAGTCTCTAGCCCAGCCCACCCCTTCTGCCTGAGGTCCTGCCTCTCCCACTGGAGCCCAGAGCCCCCCGCCCTAGGCTGCCCAAGCGCCCCCAGCCCTGGAGCACCGGGCGGAGTCCCACAGGCCAGCCCCCATTAGGCCCAGCCTGGGGACCCAGCCATGGGGAAAGAACCACCCTCAGCAGAGTGCTGGGAAGCAGGAGGGAGCCTGGGGGTGGAGCGGGGGTGGGGGCACACATGGCTTTTTGCGGAGGCTCAGTCTCCCCCTGCCTTTGATACCTACCACCCATGAACTCAGAAGCAGAATTCTTTCTCCTTGCTCTTTTAATGATTCTTGGTAGTTGGAGGGACACCTTTCTTGCACTGTCTTTTATTTTACCCCCTGCTAGGGTTACCAGGCATCCCGATATTATCGGGACCATCCTGATATTAGGGGGTTTGTCTCATACAGAACCCTATTACCCTACCCCCAGCCCCAACTTTTCACACTTGCTATCTGGTCACTCTTCCCCCTGCACACTCTGGAACTCTGCTCCTTATGAGTCCCCTGAATGACAGTCTACAGCAGGTGGGCTGGGGGTTCTGTCACCCTGGATCTTCCTGCCCCTACCCTTCACAGGGTCTCATGTAAGTGCCCTAGAGGGCTTGTCTACTCTTAAAAGACTGCAGCTGTGCCGCTGTAGTGCTTCACTGCAGACACTAACTACGCCGGCAGGAGGGCTTCTACCACCAGTGCAGTTAATCCTCCTCCCTGAAAGGTGGGAGCCATGTTGATAGGAGAAGCCCTGCTGTGGACACAGTACTGTCCAGGAGTTAGGTCAGAAATTATACATTACTCAGAGATGTGGAAAAACCTTGAGTGACGCAGTTATGCCAACGTAAATTGCTAGTGTAGACGGAGCCTGAGTAAGCCCTCTCAGCTTGGATGAAGCAGTCACTGCAGACCAGCTGCAGAGCTGCTTCACAGCCCGAGGGAAGGATTCCTTTCCCCCTGCACCTTCCATACTATCTTGGGCAGAGGTCTAGATGTCTGCCTTCCTCCACACCCTGAATCACTGAAATCAGTTGGCATTTTAGATAAGACATGTATCTCTCCCTACAGTGACTCCTTTAAAACAAAAGCCAGGCTTTTGGCTGGGGGTGGTTTGGATTCATCTTCAAAAGAAAGCAGAGACCCATTGAGGAGAGAGAGGTGTAATTAATGAGCAAGTTGTGGTATTCCCTCATTTAAAAAAATATAAAGATAACAAAAAAGCCAATCCCTAAGCACTAGTATAATTAATGTTTCCTGGACAGCTTTAAATCAAGTAACCCCCACTTGTGCAGGACATTACTAAAGGAATTCAGCAACTCCAAGCAATTCCTCCTACATTTATAGACAAACCTGAACAAACCAGGACAAATCCCTCACTAGAAACACACATTGAAACAAATAATTTTTATCTTGATCCTGCATTCAGATTTAAAATGTGATTTATGGTCCTTGTGTGTGGATATGATAGTAGAACTGGGGACTTAGATTGTAAATTCTTTTAGAACTCTCTCTCTCCATGTAATTTTTATAGACTCCAACAGATTTAGGACCTGATCCTATCTGGAACCTCTGGTCATTACTGAAATACTAATAAAAGTTAATAATAATAATGAACATTCACCAAACATTTAAAAGAAATATTTTTTTAAAAGCTCAGAATTAGTTTCAATAATTGAAATTTTGTACTTTATATTAACTATACTGGGTAGAATCCTGGCCCCACTGAAGCCAATAGCTAAATTTCCCTTTACTTCAGTGGATCCATGGTTTTACCCATTGTCCGTATTTTGTAAGTAAAGCATTTTTGTAATATTGATTTAGATTTTGAAAAAATAATCCAGATGTTAAGCTGTCTTTAACACTTAAGAGCCCCTTCCTCCCACCTATGGAATCCTTACTGACATCGGTAGGAGTTACAAGTATGGATGGACTGCAGGATTTGGCACATAATGTAACAAGACAAAATACTTTGGGCTAAATCCTCATCCCTGTGTAAGTACCCTTGGTACCACTGCAGCAAAGGGGCCACAAAGCAGTCTTCGGGCAGCAGCTGAGGATTCCCTAAGGGGATAGCCAGGCATAGCCACATTTGAACCGCTTGTGGCATAAAGGGTGTGTTGGAATTTCTTGGGGGTGAGGCAGTACTGGCCAGGTGAGCTGTTCCTTGGGACTCTTCTCTGCCAGCAGCATGTCGAGCAGCTGAGGCTGCTCTAACTTGAGCAAGGGCTGGTTTAAACCTGGAAGCTGTCGGTATCAGGGAGAAGATGTTGGTGGAAAGTTAGGCTGTGCCCTTCTCCAAGGTGCACTGAATGATTCTCTGTTGCATGGAGGATCTAGCCTTCAATTTAGCATTGAAAATTAAAAGAATTTTGTTTCCATTTTTGAAAAAAAAAAGGTGACTACAGAGTTATTTCAGACTCCACTCCACATTCCCAGGAGGTGTCACTTCTTGTCTTCACACACTCCTCCTAGGGGCCCGTGTTTGGGGTTGGAGCTGATCTTCCACTGCCTGTATCAATCATTTTGGCTTCCCCTGCAAACACAGACATTTTTGTCATTATCCTAAAAATAGCCCCTTTTGAGAAACTTGGGTAACTAGTATGTCTTGGTTTTTTCATGCACTGTTTTTACTTGTAGTAGCAATAACAGGATGTAAACTCACCATTTTTTGGTGCTATAGTCTGGTCTCCTAGTCCATATAAACAACTCACCTTTGACCTTGTAGTTTATTTGCTTGGTAATGTGATTTTTAACTGCTTAATTAAGAAAACATTAATAAATAACTTAGAATAAAGGGACGTTCTTTTACCCAAAATGGAGATAGGTGCAACGAAGCCCCAAATCAGGATCCCATAGCAACAAGTCCTATAGCATCAACAAAAAGGGATGGTAACAGGAATCCTCTTAACATTTTCTGAAAGCCAGGAAGGGGTATTGGCTAGTTTAATGGAACTGTTCCTGCAATTACTGCTGTCTCTCCAATGATACTTTCACATCAAAGTCAGAAAATGGTTTTAACTTCTTATGCATGTGTTCAGCAAGCAAATCAGGGCTAATTAAATCATTTGAAAACTGGACTTGTTCATAATTGTCTGTAGATGTGGTGGGTGCAAAGGGGTTGAAGGGCAGTTGATGGTCCTTTGGTGTCTTCCCCTCCCTTATTTCCCGTTTATTCACCAAGCTCTCATAAAGACCTGGCAGTGCCCTCTGTCTTTGTTAACTCAAGGAAGTGTTTTGGAATGGAACTCTGAGTTAATTTTAAGGTTTAGATCTGAAAGATCCATGTTTCTGTTTCCAGTCCTGATCGGGAAATCTAAAGCTACTTTTTTTATTCATAGCCAGATTGCCGAGAACCATTTTACCAGCACGTATTTTAAATCCTGTTCTTCTGGGAGGAAAAAACCTCTTCTGGTTTGGAATGAAGCCAACTCAGTTTCCTCTTCCCGAGGAATTTTTTCAGTTTTCAAAATAAAATAACTTAAATCCAAGATGTAGGAAAATGTATTGTTCCGATAGACAATCTTCTAGAAATAGAACCCAATGCTTCCCCTCTGCCCCCCCAAAATGTAATCAGATTGCAGGTAACATTTTCAAAAGCACCTAAATCACTTAGGAGCCTAATTCCCATTTGAAAATTTTATGCTACCTGTTAAAAAAGTCAGCCATTACTATAACTGATTACTTTAACAAGTAGTCTGATTACAAATAACTTGTCCCCAGTCAGTCTCTCTCCAACAATCATGCATGCATTTGTTGCCCATGCAATTACTGTATCCTTCTACGTTATAGTCTGGGAGTTGTACATGGACCATTTAAAGCAGAAATTGGCATTTATGGGTAAAATGGATTTGAAACAAAATTTTATGTTGCAAATGCCAAAACTTTGTAGGGGATTCTTACTCACATGCTACCAAACAGTGCAGTCATGTGTAGGTAAAAGGGAAGATGTGTATCATTCTGTATGACACAAACTTTAAAGTTAGTCTGTGTGAATATATCTGGAGGGCTGGATTGTGGCATTTATCTATGGCCCGTGTAGTCTGGAAATAGAACCCCATGCTATTGGGTCAGCAAAAAGGGTTGGCAATAACGGTATCAAGTGGAGTGCCCCAAGGGTCGGTCCTGGGGCCGGTTTTGTTCAATATCTTCATAAATGATCTGGAGGATGGTGTGGATTGCACTCTCAGCAAATTTGCGGATGATACTAAACTGGGAGGAGTGGTAGATACGCTGGAGGGGAGGGATAGGATACAGAAGGACCTAGACAAATTGGAGGATTGGGCCAAAAGAAATCTGATGAGGTTCAATAAGGATAAGTGCAGGGTCCTGCACTTAGGACGGAAGAACCCAATGCACAGCTACAGACTAGGGACCGAATGGCTAGGCAGCACTTCTGCGGAAAAGGACCTAGGGGTGACAGTGGACGAGAAGCTGGATATGAGTCAGCAGTGTGCCCTTGTTGCCAAGAAGGCCAATGGCATTTTGGGATGTATAAGTAGGGGCATAGCGAGCAGATCGAGGGACGTGATCGTTCCCCTCTATTCGACATTGGTGAGGCCTCATCTGGAGTACTGTGTCCAGTTTTGGGCCCCACACTTCAAGAAGGATGTGGATAAATTGGAGAGAGTCCAGCGAAGGGCAACAAAAATGATTAGGGGTCTGGAACACATGAGTTATGAGGAGAGGCTGAGGGAGCTGGGATTGTTTAGCCTGCAGAAGAGAAGAATGAGGGGGGATTTGATAGCTGTTTTCAACTACCTGAAAGGGGGTTCCAAAGAGGATGGCTCTAGACTGTTCTCAATGGTAGCAGATGACAGAACGAGGAGTAATGGTCTCAAGCTGCAGTGGGGGAGGTTTAGATTGGATATTAGGAAAAACTTTTTCACTATGAGGGTGGTGAAACACTGGAATGCGTTACCTAGGGAGGTGGTAGAATCTCCTTCCTTAGAGGTTTTTAAGGTCAGGCTTGACAAAGCCCTGGCTGGGATGATTTAACTGGGAATTGGTCCTGCTTTGAGCAGGGGGTTGGACTAGATGACCTTCTGGGGTCCCTTCCAACCCTTATATTCTATGATTCTATGATTCTATGATAATAGGAATACTCTAAACATATTTTCTGACAGTTGGGAAGGAATGTTGTCGGGTAATATAATGGAGCTGTGCCTCAGGAGTCATAATCCCTCCAGGGGCTCTGGGAAGCATAGGATTAGCATTCATGCTGCATCATCCGCAAACTCCCTTAACCACAGCTAGCTAACCTCTTGTAGCAGCTGCGCTCTGGGCCCATGTAACCTTGATCTTCTGATAGTTCTGATCTGAAGAATGTGTCACCATGAAGGGAAGCCTGGATGGAGCTTCAGCTACGGGTGATGAAGAAAGTAATCTTAAAATCCTGTCAGGATGATGGGCCTGATTCTCTACTGTGCCACACCAGTTTTACATCCGTGTAACAACTCCATGACTTTCAGCAGTTTCACTGGTTTTATGCTAGTGGAAAAAAATCAGACACAGTAGAGCTGGAGTGGGTGACTAGTCTTACTTAGATTAGCGAAACAAGGTGGGTGGGTAATATTTTTTATTGGACCATCTTCTGTTGGTGAGAGAGACAAGCTTTCAGCTACAACACTGCTTACTTAGATTACATCTTTTCAAGGGAACTATTTACAGAATACAGGATATGGGAGATTTATTTGACACCGCTATGGAAACATTTATGTACTATTTTGGTTTGTCTCTGATTAATTAATATATATATATATAATAAGAAAATATGTGATCCTACTACATTTTAGAGCGTATTGCTGCTATATAGTGAAGTTTCTGTCTTTGTATGGATTCCCTATTCAGATAGTTTTCTTTTTGTTTCTCTGGTTGTCTTTGAGCTGTAAGCTTGTTTGCAGGGGTGGCAATGCCTATTTATAAGTCAATAGCATAGCCTTATATACGACAAATAAAATAAAATTAAGACTTTGGCTTGGTATACACAAAAAGTTTGTACCCATATAATCAGTTAGGGGTATGATTTTTTACCAAAATAGGGTTGTACAGCTACAAGCTGGAATGGATGCTGGCATACTCCCTTCCTGTATACCTTACTCCCTTCCTGTATGGGAAGCACCTAGTCTACACTAAGGCCTGGTCTACACTTAACCTTTTGCCAGCATAGCTGTGTGAGTGAGGAGAGTGAGAAAAACCCCCACGCCCCTAACCAACACAGCTACACTGGCAAAAGCCCTTATATAGATGTAGTAATATAAGCAAAACGTTCCTTTTGCTGGTATAGCTTATTTTGTTCCAGGAACTGGTATAAGTTATACTAACAAAAGAACACCTCTGCTGGTGTAAGCTGTGTCTCCTCCAGGAGGGTTTGCCTGTATAACTCTGCTGGTATGGCTATACTGGCAAACCCTTTCTTGTGGAGACAAGGCTGGGGGGGATTGTACCATTTTATCTAAACCAGTGCAGTTAAAGCAGTGCAACTTTTCTGTTCAGACAAGCCCTTAGGATTAGAGCTGAGCTTTAGTTACCAGCCTGAAGTGAGTTGTGATAATCAAAGAGGAGCCATGCTGCTGCAGAAGCCCCTGGAGGAATCCTGGTTTATTCAGCCTCTGTGTCCTGGGGAAAGTTCATACTGAAGAGTCAGCTCCATCTTCTTTTGCAGCATACACTGCTCTCCAGCACTGGACCAGCTTGGCATTGGCCCTGCCCTCACCAGCATCCTCTCACTCCATTGGTGGAGGCTTGCATCACCATTGACTCTAGCCCAGAGCGATGTTGGCATTCGTCACTGAGACTGTGCCTGAGCCCCGTGCTGGGGCCCAATGCAGAGTAAGTTCTTTGAGGCCTTTCTCCACTCTCTGAGTAGCCAGCCACACAGTATGAGTCACGACCTGCCCTTCAATATTTGTTAATTGTTATAAAATGTACACGGAAAAACCTTATCTCCTGCCATACAATTGCACACTATAGAAAGGACAGACTGGAAGGCAACCTGTGCACCCAGGGAGATGCGTATGTCATGCTCAGACCACTCTATGGATGCATGGTTGTCCAGTAAAGAGCCCAGAAGTTTTTCTCCATCTTTGTTATTGCAGAAACCTATGGTCAGACTATTCTCAGATGTAGGTAGGAAGCATAAGATGTGCAGCAAGGCCTGTTCAGACAAATTTGCCAAACCTGCAGTCACAGGGAGTTCCCAGGTCATTGTCCTGGAAGATGAGGAACTTCTAGTGCCATATTTGCTGTGAGTGGTGTACTGGTTGATTCATGCTGACCGAGCCTTGTGGTGATAACTTGCACCTGCCAGGAAATCAGGCCATTTTCTGCTTTATCATGTCCCTGGCTGGTTTTCCACTTCTCCTGTTTATCAATAAGCCTCCATCCACTAGCTCTCCACAAACATTCTGGAGACCATTCCTTACTCTTCACCTGCTCCCTCTTTCACAGTGGGTTTGGCATAGGAGACCAGAACTGCTGGAGGGAGAAAGTCACTGGATGGACCCAGCTCTGCCCTGAGATACAGCATGCATTTCTCACCGTAAATAAGAATCTATCCCTTAATATGAAAGCTGTGTAGATACACATGCTCACCTCCTTTATGCATCATGAAGGGGAGCAATTGGGCATTGAATATGTCATTTTGGGCCATTTTATATATTAGGCTCTATATTTTTGGTGGGATCAAGAAATAAGTAACAAACACAAATCTGTGAATCCTAAAAGACTCTTTCTCTAAGCACTGGAAATGTATAAAGCTTATTTTATATACTGTAAGATGAGATATATTTCTGTGTGTGGGGACATTTTAATTCTAAGCAAAATGCTTAAAAGTTACTTAATTGAATCAATAAAATTTGTTTCCCCAATGAATCTGACTTTACAATCTTTCATTAAGTTGATTGATGCACTGACATCACATTGTTGTTCTTACATTATTGAAAAGTTAATCATGCATGCACCTCCTACCAAAACTATATTAAATGGGAAAGAAAAATAACTGATCCTTCATATCTCTCCTGTGTCTGAAGTAAGTGCCAAGTACAGTGTGGTTCAGTGAAGAACGGAATAGGGATGCTGTTAAGTTCTGGAAGAAACCTTCAAATACTGGGATAATGTCAAAATGATAATATCCTTCAGAGATGAGCTCTGGAAAGGCTCTTTCCTTCAGTGACAGCAGATTTTCCTGAGATGCAGGTGAGGTATAACTAACACCCAGGTACCATACCCTGAGAGACACTGAATGAGCACCTGCAGATTCCACTTATTTCAAGTGTTTTTGTGCACAGTGTCTGACGTGCCCTGGAAGCAGGAGGAAATTTAGCCACAAGAACATGGAAAATTATCCTAGAGAAGTAATTTTCTATTAACGGACTAAGTCTCTACAGACTGGCTATGTGACTTCAGCAGTCTACCTATCCACTGCTCCTAGCAATACCACTCTACAGTGGATGGTAAGGGAACCAGGCCCACCCTCTACTCTGGGTTCCACTCCAGGACCCAGTAGCAAGCAGTTAAGGTGTGCATCTACACCAGCTTTGCTACTCTCACCCCTGATGGATGCTGACGACAACGACAACGACACCAACACCGCTTCTCCCTTATCACAGGGACCTCTGTGGTGCTCCCTATATTGTTGGCAGCCTCCTGGCTTTATAAAAACCCCACCTGTTCCCTCACAGATGAGCTTCCTCCTAGTTAGTGGCCTCCACACAGTCTAAATCTCCCACATTTTCAGCTTAATCAGTTGATAGGGCCAACCTGGCCTAATTCACCTCTATCAGGGCCAGTGTGGGGAGCTCACACCAGGGTCATACTGATTTCTCTTTCAACAACTGTCCTCACCTTTCCACTTACAGGTAAGTGAGAGCTGGTCTAACTTACGGTGCTAACCACTAGTAGACTTTATTAGCATATATAGCAACAATAACCACCTTATAGGAAATTCTTTTAAGTGGCTCAACTCTCTGTAGGATCCTATTAATTACAGTCCAGGAGAAAAAAGGGAAAAAGAGCTGAGCTGATATTAGTGGACACCAGAACACTCAGGCTAGGTTGGTCTTCGCAAGCCTAGCAAATAGAGGACCAGATGTGAGAATGCCAAGCTTTTTCTCATTCTTTGCTTGTAGAAAGTTACTTAAGTACTAAGGTAGCATATGTAAAGCACTATGTCAACACGGAGCTCTAACTTTCTATGATCAGAGTGGTAGCCGTGTTAGTCTGTATCCACAAAAACAATGAGGAGTCTGGTGGCACCTTAAAGATTAACAGATTTATTTGGGTATGAGCTTTCATGGGTAAAAAACCCCACTTCTTCAGATGCATCTAGAAGTGGGGGTTTTTACTCATGAAAGCTTATGCCCCCAAAAAATCTGTTAGTCTTTAAGGTGCCACCGGACTCCTCATTAACTTTCTATTGTCACCCTGTATGTATGTATTGGAGATAGTAGATATGTCAGGGCTCTGAATCAGTGGTAGGAAATGGAGTGAAGTCTCTGTTCTAAGCATCAAAACAGTCATTGTACGATAATTGAAAATAGATATCTCTTTTGCCTATGCTTAAAAATGGCACTGGCACTGATGGAAAAACTGTTAACTAATAGAAGCAACTGGAAAAATACAATGCTATCTGGAGTCCTATGCAAAACCTTAGTCATTTAATTATATGCACTCACTTTTTCACTCACATTCTTATCTTGCTTTATTAAACTTTATCTTCTTTTCATGAAACTTTCTGAATTTAGGTCTAAAATGTTTATATTAGGTTTGTTTAATGACAGAAAATTTTCTGAATGTATTTGTACTGTACAATCTGTCGTCCTAGTTTGATTATATTTGTAAATGGAAAATAATAAATGGAAGGTTTTTTTCTATAAAAGGGAAACATGCAAGTTACAATAAAAATAACTAAGATATGGGCTTTGTAGCCTCCCACTACACACATGTGTGTGTGCCCTTTCTCTCTTTCTGCAAACTAGATGGGCAGACCTTGGAATCTCTGTAACATACAGACAGTAATAAGTGGGACACAATGAACATATGTATGTAAACCTGTAAGAATTAATTACATATGTTTACAATTCTTTACACATCTAGGTCAAATTTTCAGAAGCCTGCGCTAATGCAGTTGGCCTGATGCACACTCCAGTGTGAGTTCAATACAGTTTTAGGCACTCCAGGGAATTTTCAAAACAGGTGTTTGGTTGTGCCCAACAAGGTGGGTCCAGGTGGAAGGGAGGGGCTGGGCTGTCAATCCACATTGTCAAAATCTTAGAGGTTTCTTCCATGCTCAGCCACATACTCCTGACTTGGTCATATCAGAGGCCCAGCTGAACCCAGAGTCTCAAGTTAATCCATTCAGGTATGAGCACTCGGATGTCGTTTTGCACATAACAGATGTGGGAGTGTTACTCCAAACAGATAAAAACAAAACAATCAAAGGAGTCTATGGATGAGAGCGGGCAAATGCACGGAGAGTTTCAATCACCTAGGGAGAGTGTGAGAAAATAAGGAGGGACTAAGGGGTTTAGGCTCTAGGGCATGCCCAGGAAGTGGCAGAGGAATAAGAATGATAGAATCATAGAATATCAGGGTTGGAAGGGACCTCAGGAGGTCATCTAGTCCAACCCCCTGCTCAAAGCAGGACCAATCCCCAATTAAATCATCCCATCCAGGGCTTTGTCAAGCCTGACCTTAAAAACTTCTAAGGAAGGAGATTCTACCACCTCCCTAGGTAACACATTCCAGTGTTTCACCACCCTCCTAGTGAAAAAGTTTTTCGTAATCTCCAACCTAAACCTCCCCCACTGCAACTTGAGACCATTATTCCTTGTCCTGTCCTCTTCTACCACTGAGAATAGTCTAGAACCATCCTCTCTGGAACCACCTCTCAGGTAGTTGAAAGCAGCTATCAAATCCCCCCTCATTCTTCTCTTCTGCAGACTAAACAATCCCAGTTCCCTCAGCCTCTCCTCATAAGTCATGTGTTCCAGACCCCTAATCATTTTTGTTGCCCTTCGCTGGACTCTTTCTAATTTATCCACATCCTTCTTGTAGTGTGGGGCCCAAAACTGGACACAGTACTCCAGATGAGGTCTCACCAATGCCGAATAAAGGGGGACGATCACGTCCCTCGATCTGCTCGCTATGCCCCTACTTATACATCCCAAAATGCCATTGGCCTTTTTGGCAACAAGGGCACACTGCTGACTCATATCCAGCTTCTCGTCCACTGTCACCCCTAGGTCCTTTTCCACAGAACTGCTGCCTAGCCATTCGGTCCCTAGTCTGTAGCTGTGCATTGGGTTCCTCCGTCCTAAGTGCAGGACCCTGCACTTATCCTTATTGAACCTCATCAGATTTCTTTTGGCCCAATCCTCCAATTTGTCTAGGTCCCTCTGTATCCTATCCCTGCCCTCCAGCGTATCTACCACTCCTCCTAGTTTAGTATCATCCGCAAATTTGCTGAGAGTGCAATCCACACCATCCTCCAGATCATTTATGAAGATATTGAACAAAACCGGCCCCAGGACCAACCCCTGGGGCACTCCACTTGACACCGGCTGCCAACTAGACATGGAGCCATTGATCACTACCCTTTGAGCCCGACAATCTAGCCAACTTTCTACCCACCTTATAGTGCATTCATCCAGCCCATACTTCTTTAACTTGCTGACAAGAATACTGTGGGAGACCGTGTCAAAAGCTTTGCTAAAGTCAAGAAACAATACATCCACTGCTTTCCCTTCATCCACAGAACCAGTAATCTCATCCTAGAAGGCGATTAGATTAGTCAGGCATGACCTTCCCTTGGTGAATCCATGCTGACTGTTCCTGATCACTTTCCTTTCATGTAAGTGCTTCAGGATTGATTCTTTAAGGACCTGCTCCATGATTTTTCCGGGGACTGCGGTGAGGCTGACTGGCCTGTAGTTCCCATAATCCTCCTTCTTCCCTTTTTTAAAGATTGGCACTACATTAGCCTTTTTCCAGTCATCTGGGACTTCCCCCGTTCGCCATGAGTTTTCAAAGATAATGGCCAATGGCTCTGCAATCACAGTCGCCAGTTCCTTTAGCACTCTCGGATGCAACTCGTCTGGCCCCTTGGACTTGTGCACGTCCAGCTTTTCTAAATAGTCCCTAACCACCTCTTTCTCCACAGAGGGCTGGCCATCTACTCCCCATGCTGTGATGCCCAGCGCAGCAGTCTGGGAGCTGACCTTGTTAGTGAAGACAGAGGCAAAAAAAGCATTGAGTACATTAGCTTTTTCCACATCCTCTGTCACTAGGTTGCCTCCCTCGTTCAGTAAGGGGCCCACACTTTCCTTGACTTTCTTCTTGTTGCCAACATACCTGAAGAAACCCTTCTTGTTACTCTTGACATCTCTTGCTAGCTGCAGCTCCAGGTGCGATTTGGCCCTCCTGATTTCATTCCTACATGCCCGAGCAATATTTTTATACTCTTCCCTGGTCATATGTCCAACCTTCCACTTCTTGTAAGCTTCTTTTTTATGTTTAAGATCCACTAGGATTTCACCGTTAAGCCAAGCTGGTTGCCTGCCATATTTACTATTCTTTCGACACATCGGGATGGTTTGTCCCTCAACAGGGATTCCTTGAAATGCAGCCAGCTCTCCTGGACTCCTTTCCCCTTCATGTTAGTCGCCCAGGGGATACTACCCATCCATTCCCTGAGAGAGTCGAAGTCTGCTTTCCTGAAGTCCAGGGTCCATATCCTGCTGCTTACCTTTCTTCCCTGTGTCAGGATCCTGAACTCAACCAACTCATGGTCACTGCCTCCCAGATTCCCATCCACTTTTGCTTCCCCCACTAATTCTTCCTGGTATGTGAGCAGCAGGTCAAGAAAAGCTCTCCCCCCCAATTGACTCCTCTAGCTCTTGCACCAGGAAATTGTCCCCTACGTTTTCCAAAAACTTCCTGGATTGTCTATGCACCGCTGTATTGCTCTCCCAGCAGATATCAGGAAAATTAAAGTCACCCAGGAGAACCAGGGCTTGCGATCTAGTAGCTTCTGTGAGTTGCCGGAAGAAAGCCTCATTCACCTCATCACCCTGGTCCGGTGGTCTATAGCAGACTCCCACCACTACATCACTCTTGTTGCACACACATCTAAACTTAATTCAGAGACACGCAGTTTCGTACCGGAGCTCTGAGCAGTCATACTGCTCCCTTACATACAATGCTACTCCCCCACCTTTTCTACCCTGCCTGTCCTTCCTGAACAGTTTATAACCATCCATGACAGTACTCCAGTCATGTGAGTTATCCCATCAAGTCTCTGTTATTCCAATCACGTCATAATTCCTTGACATCACCAGGACCTCCAGTTCTCCCTGCTTGTTTCCAAGGCTTTGTGTATTTGTATATAAGCACTTGAGATAACCTGCTGATCGCCCCTCATTCTCAGTATGAGGCAGGAGCCGTCCCCTCACAGACGTTCCTGCCTGTGCTTCCTCCCGGTATCCCGCTTTCCCACTCACCTCAGGGCTTTGGTCTCCTTCCCCCAGTGAACCTAGTTTAAAGCCCTCCTCACTAGGTTAGCCAGCCTGCTCGCAAAGATGCTCTTCCCTCTCTTTGTAAGGTGGAGCCCGTCTCTGCCCAGCACTCCTCCTTCATGGAACACCATCCCATGGTCAAAGAATCCAAAGCCTTCTCTCCGACACCACCTGCGTAGCCATTTGTTGACTTCCATGATTCGACGGTCCCTACCCAGGCCTTTTCCTTCCACGGGAAGGATGGACGAGAAGACCACTTGCGCCTCAAACTCCTTTATCCTTCTTCCCAGAGCCACATAGTCCACAGTGATCCGCTCAAGGTCATTCTTAGCAGTATCATTTGTGCCCATGTGGAGAAGGAGAAAGGGGTAGCGATCCGAAGGCTTGATGAGTCTCGGCAATCTCTCCATCACATCGCGAATCTTAGCCCCTGGCAAGCAGCAGACTTCTCAGTTTTCCCGGTCAGGGTGGCAGATAGATGACTCAGTCCCCCGGAGGAGAGAGTCCCCGACCACCACCACCCACCTCCTTCTCTTGGGAATAGGAGCGGAGAAGACATTATGGAGGGGAAACAGGTGGATCAGTGGTCAACTGCATATAGGGATTTGCAATTTAGAGGAGAAAGCTGTATCTGCAACTGACTGCATCACAGTACCAAACTGTGTTAGGGTGGGAAGATCATGAGGGAATGGAGGGCAAGGCTAACCTTGGCTCAGAGACAGAGGAAACACCTATGACCTTCAGACAGGGTCTATGAGCCAAGATGGACCTCCCTTGACCTTACTGAGCTGCAGGTTATGGATAGGTACAGATTCTCACCACACGACATCATGTATTCCTCTGATGACTTGAGAAGGTTTGACTAATAGGACTCATGATCACCTCTCAGGCACTTCCTAGGCTCCCAGTTGATGCAGGGGTGTGCCTAAGTGGCACAGTCTAGCTCATTGGGTGTAACTTCCACTGAAGTTGATGTGACTTGTGTGCTTGTATCCAAGGATGAAATTTGGCTCAGATATAAAATATGACATGCACAAGTGTACCCAGGGAGAAAAACAGTTTTACTAGATACAAGGCTTGGCTGACTGGAGGCACTTTACTCGCCACATTTTTCAAAGATAAACATCAGTTGTGACTAAATCAGGTGGGCCAGGTTTGGTCAGTTTTAAGTTGCTGTCTTTGTCACAGTTCTTTGACTGGAGCATAGTTCTTTCAACATGCACACAATTATTCCCAAGAGTCCAAATGCTCCAGTAGCAGGACAGTTGACGTGTATAGTTTGTATGGCATTCAAAACAGTCTGCCACCTTCTCGTGACATCACCATTAAACACACCAAGCGTTTTCCTTGTAAGTCGCAATCACTCGGAATTCACAAATATCAGGAACAATGATTCTTCTTTCTCAAATCACTTTCTCTTCTGATCTTTCCATTAAGCAAAGTCATCCTGAATATTATACAGATGCACTCCTCTCCTCCTTCTCTCTCCCTTTCGCTCCTGTACTGACCTTGATCATCAAATTCTCAAGCATCTGCATCTAAAGGCAATTCTCAGAGTATTACTTCCTTTATTGTAAATGATTATAATTTTACAACACTATAAATGTACAAGAATTCCGATATTCACAGCATCTTTTTATAGCCTTCAGGATTTCCTCTGTGAGAACCTTTAGTTCTCGCTGTAAAATTTTCCTTAAAAATACAGAGTTTTACCTGCTATTGTCCTAAACTAACAACTTTAGAAAAAACCACATTTTCACATGTTAACTGCTCACTCATAAACTGTTGCTTTTCTTCCTGTGAGACTTCTTCCTCTGCTTTCAGGGGAATCTTTATTGATCTTTCAATTAACTCTTCCCAGGCTTGGCCAATTACTCTAAACTAGAAGACAGGGTTAGGTTACTAGAACTTTTAAAGACAAATCTCCCTTAGAGACATCTCCTCTGCTTTTAAACACTCAGAAAGTGCCGGACTATGTTAATAAAGTAATCTGGTCCCTTTGACCCATGAAAGTTCAGGTCTTTTCCTGGTAGTTTTTTTAAAAAGCAGAGTGATGTAGATAGCTCTGCCACCAAGTCATAGGAACTCTGCAAGGGAGTGAGTTTTGATTTTGGAAAAGAAATCTTATCTGGTTATTTGTTTTTTATAAATAGTATGAAAAATGTTTCAGTACTTCACTCAGGGACAGATATTTAAAAAAATATGTCAGTTGGTTGCACAATGTTGGTAGAGACCATTTCTACTCCAGCTGGTCTGCTCACTGTCAGCTGTTTCAAGAAAGGAAACATGAGAAGTTACACAGACATGTAGGAGTTTAATATAAAAAAATCAGGGAATTCAAATGCAGCTATTAGTCAACAAGTCATCAAAATCCAGACACCATTGCCTTTATAACACTATTCCAATGCTGATAGCAAGGATTCACTCGTATACATAATGGTCACCTTTCCCTGCATTAGCTGAAGTAATAGTGAGAATAGTGCAGCCATAGCACATAAAAGTCCAAACAAATAAAATACACTCCAGCTGTTCCTTTCATTCCCAGCCCCCACTCCCACACACTTCCGAGGAGATAACCCTAGGAAGGCAATGTTGTGATTAATGCAGTGGAACGAGTTTCAGGGTTCTTGTTCTCCATTCCCTGCTATCTACCTCCGACTTTATTAGTATTATACATTATTATTTACACAGTCCATAGTTGTGCATGAGAAATAAAAGATATGGTGCATAGCTCAAAGTGTTTATGACCTAAGTTAGATATCAGTGGCCTGATTCTTCACTCCCTAGCACTTTTGTATAGTCATTTGTTGCTGAGTAAAGCAAATGCAAAGTGGGTGTAAAAGATCAAAACACAAAGGCCTACACAAATACCTAGCAATGCACAATCAGGCCCAACTTGTCATATTCCACCCTAGATGTTCTGTGGCATAAATGTGATGCTAGATGAATTACAATGCATAGAGTGGAAAGTGAGCCATGAAAGCTCCTGGATCAGACTCCTGAAGTATTTTTATTTACCCAACACAATATTATCTGAACCACTGACACTGAGTCACCTCTTGGATGGAACGCAAGAATAATTATGTCCCAGCGACATTAACAACAGTTTCTGAGGACAAGACCAACTTATTCAATTGAAACAAGAGAAAGACTTTCAGTAAAATAAGGGTGTTAAAATACCTACTTTTTTGAAAGGTGACATAGAGTATTTTAGTCCTTGATTCTGCCGACACTTATGCATGTGCTTAGCTTTTAGCACATGAGAGACTGACTGATGTCAAGATAAGCACATGAATAAGTGTTGGCAAGATCTGACCCTTACGCTGCACACTGATTTTCATCCAGAAAGATCCTAAAGTGCTTTATATTGTGTGAAGCACTTTGGGATCTTTCAGCATGAAAGTCACTATATGATGTAAGGTAGGGATCGGCAACCTTTGGCACACGGCCCATCAGGGAAAGCCGCTGGTGGGCCGGGACGGTTTGTTTACCTGCAGTGTCCCCAGGTTCAGCCGATTGCAGCTCCCACTGGCTGCGGTTCGCCGTTCCAGGCCAATAGGGGCTGCGGGAAGCGGCGTGGGCCAAGGGATTTGCTGGCTGCCGCTTCCCGCAGCCCCTATTGACCTGAAACGGTGAACTGTGGCCAGTGGGAGCTGCGATAGGCCATACCTGTGGATGCTGCAGGTAAACAAACTGTCCCGGCCCGCCAGCGGCTTTCCGTGATGGGCCATGTGCCAAAGGTTGCCTATCCCTGCTGTAAGGTTAGGGTTGCCAACCTGCCAGGGTTGGCCTGGAGTCTCCTGGAATTGGCATCAATATCCTGGTGACTGTTGAAAGCAATCTGGGAGATTTTAATAGGATATTTTAAGAAAATGACATTACATCATGTTGGGAAAAAAGATCTCCTGGAATAACTTCAGTCAGAGTTGGCAACCCTGTGTAAGGTTATCATTAGGATCTCCCATAGTTACTCTGACTTTCCCCACACTTGTACGATCACAGGCTATGTAATAGAGAGGAAACTACATATGCAGAATTGATAAGGATGTGAAAGAATTAAACACAGAATTTATTTCATTAAAAGGCACTACATTTTTGCAAACCAGGCATAATTTTTTAAGAATCAGGTCCAAAGCCTTAAGTAAAACATAATTAATTTTATAAGTAATTTCAAATATCCTTAATAGAACAAATCTCTTGTGTGAAATATTTAGGTAATGATCATCATTAAAGAGACATCTTTTGAGTGCAATTATGTGTTCTGAGCGAGTTCTTTTTATATGTGAGTTGGGAGAAGGATGTCATTACAGTTGACAATATATTTATCCCACGTAATACTCAAAATGTTGCTAAGAAGCTATGTATGGCACATTGTGTTAATACTTGTGGATTATCTGCCATTGTATTCACAGGCCTCAGATTCCCTGACTGCCCAGAATACTTGATATAGTTTGCCATTTCTTTCTTTTTTAAAAATTTATATCACGTATACACTGGAGACAACTTGAACCAACAGTGAAAGATTTAGAGTGGGATTTTTCAGAGCTAGTCCAATATGGAGTGCTTTTGAAAATCTCATCCTCAGACACCTACAAATGGAACAGGCGTTTCTGATTATCTGATGTTCCTTGAAACTTGTAAGCATCTTGAATGCTATTATACCCAGAAATGATCAGGGTTAGGAGATGTCCTCATAGCTTCGGTCAGTTAGCTTTTTAGAGGTAACACTGAACTTACAAAAGTGACATGAGAACATGGTGATGCTCTGTTGTTCATCACAAGTAGAGACGTACCACTATGGAGGTTTGATAAAATGATACCTTAATATATATTATTCATTGTTACTAATTATTATTAATCGTGAAAAGTGATGTCATTGTTATTTTTAATTATGTTTATTATGGTAGGGTCCAAGGACCAACCAAGATCAAGGGTACATTGGGCAAGGTACTGTACAAACACTGTAGCAGATGGACCCTGCCCTGAAGAATTTACACTCTAAATCAGTGGTGGGCAAGCTGTGGCCCGTGGACTGCATGTGGCCCATCAGGGTAATCTGATTGCGGGCCCCGAGACATTTTGCTGATGTTGACTGTCCACAGGCATGGTACCCGCAGCTCCCATTGGCTGGGAACAGCGAACTGAGGCCACTGGGAGCTGCCGGGAGCCATGCCTGCGGATGGTCAACATCAGCAAAATGTCTCGCGGTCTGCAATCAGATTACCCTGATGGGCCGCATGCGGCCTGTGGGCCGCAGGTTGCCCACCACTGCTCTAAATAGACAAGATAGACATAGGGCGGGGGAAGGGGTATAACACATAAGTAGAGGGAACAATATGATGGTGGCAACATCATTTTAGTTCCACATTTAAAAAAAATGGGTTTTAGTTAGGTGGAGATTAGCTAAACAGAAAGACAAGACAAGAGAAGGGAGAGGGAACCTTGAAAGGAGACAGGACAGGGGAGGGGAAAAAAGGAGGAGGAGAGAAAGACAAGGGAGTGTGAAGTGAGGTGAAGAGACTGTGAGACAGGTGGCAAGGTGGTAAGAAGGGGTTGGCATAAACTGCCAAACAGCACAGGGGAGAGAATGTCTAGTCAAAACTGTAGAAAATACTCTGGTGCCATCACCAGTGTCTGTTGGTCTCTGCTTAAGCTGTCTGTGTATCTGCTCTGCCAGAGTCAGTCTCTGGCTGGTTCCTCCTTGTAGTTTTTTCCTCGCTCTAATCTACTCCAGGCTTTGTTTCACATAGTTATGGTACATAAGCCATGGAACCAGACTGACAACATAAAATGATCTAGTGTATTTAATGGACAGATTGAAAAAAATTGAATAACAATCATGCACTATATAATGTCTAGGGACTGATCTTTTGTTGTTGACCTCAATAGGAGCAGTTGTGAAAGCCTTAAATCTTGAGCATGAAATTAGCGATTTTCAGTTGACATTTAGAACCTGATCCTGCACCACATTTAAATCAATGAAGGATTTTTAGAGCTGGGCAGGAAATGGTTTTCCTGTCCCATGAAAATTCTCAATTTTAAAAACAAAAATCTTGTCCCAAATTGGAATAAAGAGTCAAAATCTTGAAATTTTTTTGAATGAAAATTCCAATTTTTTTTTAGATCAGGTCAGTCAAAACATTTTATTTAAATTTAGAATTTTTTTATTTCAAGACATTTTAAAGTATAAATTAATGTACGTTTCAAAACAAAAAAAAATCATTTTGAATTAAAATATGGAACTTTCTGACAATTTTGAAACTTTTTTCTCAAGGGGAAATTCATTGAAACTGAGCCTGTCCTAGAAGTTTTGGTTTCAATGAAACAACACTTTCTGATGAAAAAAAAATTCATTGAAAAATTCCCCACCAGCTCTAGGTTTTTTTATCATTGACATCACTGGGAGCAGAATGAGGCCCTACATAATCAGGCCTTCACTCTGTTTCTCTGTGCTTTTCCTCATCCTGTTCTTTATTTTTCTTAAAAAGGACTTTAAAATACAACTGGTTGGAATGGGGAGGTTCTGTTTATCCTTAGTTCTTGTCTACATGACCCCACAGGACAAACCACTGGGTGTGATTTGCAGAGTGCAACAGCTTGTCACACTCCAACTTGTCCATATGGACCCTGTTGGATGCACTATGTGTTGCTTAATGCACATCAATGTAGTCCTGTTTGAAACAGAACTATATCAATGCACATTAGCAGGGTTTACACAGGGGAGTTAGAGAGAACTGCTGGTGCAATGTACAACTCATGCTCCGTAGTCTGGACTGTGGGCATGGTGTACAGAAGCCCTTAGTTTCCCCCATGAAGCCCCAAGAGTAAAGCAGCACAATGCATGCAGACAGTACCCAAAATGTCTGAATGATGGCAACAAGGCTGACTTACATAGGTTATGTGACTGAGCATTTGAGTTCAACCACTGATTGTTTGAATTACACACATGAGACATGGAAATCTTCCAATTCTTAACCTGGTTTTCCAGTAGAAATTCAGAAAAAAATCAGTGCTCTAAATACAGCCAGTATCTGTACATTTCAGTAAATCTAACGTTCAGCCCCTCCACTCTGAATCTCAACATTTGCATTGTCAGCATTTGTGCTTTTAGGCAGAATTAGAAAAAACAAAACATCAAAGCAAAATCAAGCTGATTCCAATATTGGTAAACAAAGCAGGATTCATCTGATCTGGTAGGAAATTTTTTATTCCCTTTTCTTTAATCAGCAGGGAAGAGGCACATTAATATTAAGATGTTTTACTTGCTTTAAAATTATACAGAAGGCTGCAGTTTGTTATGCATCATTTATAAATGTTTGAATGTCATAATTGTTTCTACGCAAGACTGAGACAGACAGATCCTGCTGGAATCACTGGTGTAGCGAAGACTTTTACTACTGGAACCTCATTTCCAATATGTAGAGGCAAATTCATGTCTTTGATCACACCTCAAGTTTGCATGTTAAATCTGTCACATTAGAATAACCTTTTTATTTACTCTTCAAAGAGCTTTTGCCAGGAAAGTGCAGCTGATGGCACACTAGTTGCTGTCTCAGTGCTGTAGCACTGTGTTCAAACTAATATCTCGACCTGGAGCTCATTAAATCAGCACTTACATGCATTTTACACAAAGATAAGAGGTTCAGGATAAGTACTGGGATGTCTGATCTCCCCTTATACATATATTTTGCCACTGCTCTAGGAACGACTGAACTTATTCCTGACATACTGTACAAAGAAATGGCTTCTTCCTCTCTCTTATTAAACTGTCACAGAACATCTGAGAACCAGGTAATCCACAGCAGAGTATTATGAAATTTAGAAGGCCATGTAGAAACTCTCAAAATGGCAAAATTTAAATGTTCATTTTCTACCCACCTACAAATTACAATTCTTTATAAAAATTACTGTATTCAGCTTTATATGACGATTTCACCGCTCCCCATGTTTAAGGTGCCTCCTTCAGTTCAGTATAGTACTTACGTATTTAAACAGTGTTTAATATATTTAACTATCCAAATCTAATGAAGACTTTAGACTTTAGTATGTGTGAGATTTTGCCATCAGGGGTATCTGGATGAATGTGGGGAGACCGCATTGTTATAAAGTCCGACAATCCTTTTTAATGCAGCCATAGCCATGTCTCAAAAGTACAAGTTCTCCAACGAAGGCTGCAGTCATGCTTCCTGCTCCCTGAGTTTTACTTTCCATTTCCCTTCCAGAACCCTCTCAGACCACATCTGCTGCAGCTCTGCTATGGGAAGGGGGAAACCCACTACTTGTGTCCTTGTGTGTGAGTCAGATACAGCAGCAGTTCCTGCTGCACTCCCCACACAGGGTCTGCTTTCTTGCCTCCTGAGGTACACAATTCCACAAAGGGAGCAGGGAAGCAGCAGTCAAGTCTCCATCCTCAGAAACCAGACAGGTTACTACACAGCAGGCCTAACTCTCTGCCATGTTAAACTCTTTATGTTGCATTGGCAGAAAGGGATTGTAAAAACAATGGATTTAGCCACTGGGGCATACCCTAAATGAAGAGGGATTTCCCAGTTGCCACAGAGCTGTCATAACAGCTCATAGGCCCCAAGGTAGGATGATTTCATGGGGAGGGGCTTTGCTGGGGCACTGTTTTACTCTGGCTGTTGGGCAAGCCCCTTGGGGCCATGGACAGCAAGTGTAAGTCAGTGCAGGCGTGAGGCTCTAAGTTACACAAGGGACTGTACAGGCACACAATTAGCCTCAATTCACAGGGAGATACACAGATGGCTTGCTCTTCCTCTTCTCCTGCATCACGCTACCAAACAGCACCCAGCCAGAATAGAGAACCAGGTCCAGTAAATCTGTGGCAGAGTCGAGAATCTCCAAATTCCTAGTCCAGTGCTCTTTCTTGACCCCTGACAATTATGAGTCACGAATCAGAGAGAGAAATCAAGCTGAACACCCACCAGAGAAAGCACCACTCAAATGGACAGTGGAAAATATTGACATTCAGAATTCATCATCTCTGATGTAAGCAGAGTCAGAACAGGCTTTACCCAGACATCTGGTGGTGAGCTGTGGAAAAGGATTTCAGGGGCTGATCTCGTTTGCATGGGCACACACACCCGCATGATGGGGCTACTGGTCCAAATGGTCACTTTGGCTGCTGTGGGATCCCCAGTCTCTTTGTTATTAGAGTAGTAAAGTGTTGTTATCCTGGTTATGTGAATCAAGGACAGTAGAACTGTACTTGGCATTGTGTGACGGAGGGACTTGCCCTCAACTAAGTAGCTCTCGCTAGGCAAGGAACATAGATTCCAAAGCCCAGTGAATTGAGAGAGGCTGGGGACAGGTGTTTGTACCTGGTAGGGTGGGCCCCCTTCTGAAAGCCCTAAACACCACTTTGACCCCTCCTCTCTCCATTGTGTAATAACAGAGCTAATTTTGACTCCATTAGGAATCTTGTTACATGCTGCAGAGCTGCAATCATGATACCCAGGTCTAAGCATTACACCTACTTTGGGCTCGTGTTGTGCCAGCACTCAGGCTCCCCTACCACCAGATGAAATCACTAAAGAGCTGAAGTTACTAAGAGCCGAAATCACTGAGAGCTGAGTTAAGGGTGGGGGGGAATGAAGACATATTGGTGAGTTGCTAGCAGGATGGCTAGTGGGGTGGTGAGCAGCTAGCAGGACAGCTAGCAGAGAGGAGCGGCTAGCAGGATGGCTGACGGAGAGGAGTGGCTCACAGTGAAGACTGCAGCAGGACCCCATGGAGAGACATGGCAATTGGCCATTGACAAGAGCAGCGGAGCACGTAAGGTGCCCCCACACCTCCCCCCCCTTCTACCCATGCTGGGAGGTAAACTTTGCAGAGGAACTTCTGAACTCGGGTGAGGGGGGGGGTTGCATCGACTAAGGGCAGAAACTGTGGGAGGGGTGACTTTGGGTTACTGGACTCAAAAACCAAAGGGAAGGGACACGCCCCAATCTGCTTGGGGGTGGGTCTTCTGGTTCCTGGTTTGTATTTATGAATTCTAGTTTTGGTGTTTTCCCAATTTTCAGCCCTTGCTGCTGTCAAATCGGCCTGGCAGAAGGGTTACACTGATATATATTATTATTTGTGGAGCCTCTATGAAGAGCTGGACTCCATGGTGCTAGGTTCTGTACATACATGTAGCAAGACACAGTTCCTGCTCTGAACAGCTTACTTTCTAAAGGGATGAGCAACATACAGGCAGAAGATTGGGAGCTGAGACAAAGAGATATGTAAGTGACTTTTGCAGTGTCTCAAGGGGAATCTGTGGTAAAGCTGGGAAATACAGATCCTGAGTTCCAATCCAGTGCCTTAACCAAAAAAATCTTTCCTCACTCTCTATATATTAGAGATGTAGGCCCAGATCTTCAAAAGCATTTAAGCACCACCCAATGGGAGTTAGGTGCCTAAATACCTTTGAAGATCAGGGATTTAGGGTCTAATCTTGAAAAATGTAGTCTGCCTTTATCTTTCCTTGATTTAGAGCTTGATCTCGCTTCCATTGAGGTCAACAGCAAAATACCCATTGACTTCAATGGTGCTAGAGGGAAGTTAAGCCGAGGGCACTTAGCTTATTGCACCGACTACCAAACAAGGTCAACCCCTCAAAGCATAAAGAGGAAGCTCTTATCAGACAATCTTTTGCTTTGAATGGATTGTGAAAATCTAACTCAGTCAGTCTGACTGCTTTTTACCTCACTGAGCAACTAACAGCAGACAAAGGCAGGATCAGCTCTGCTTTAGGGTTGTTCAGAGTTCATTTCTCGATCACGTGGCTCAGAAAATGAGCTCAGTCTCCCTCACACAGGGTGAGGCTGATCTGCAGTTCCTCTGAGTTCATTGTGTCTAGATGGTTTCACAACTCAGATGCCGACTGAAGTGGAAGTGTTGCAGGAGGAAGTTTTGGTAGGGCTAACACGGACCATTTTAGGCACTGTGAACTGTGGTCCTCTTGAGGGTGATTGAATTCCCTTCACTTGTCAAATCATCATCCCAGTCCCGCCCTAATTAAAAAATAATGTTTTTAGTCATTAGAGGACCCAGCACCAAAACTGGCAGGTTGGACTGGGAGTTTGCTGGAAAAAAAGGCTAGTGAAGTTTATTAGTGTTTTTACAAAGTGCCCTCCCTCTCCCTCTGAATATCTGGCATCACAGGTGAATAATTATGAGGCTCGTATCTTGGCTTGCCACACACTCTCAGGCTCTGCAGGGAGTGTCAGGCCATCAACACTGATGTTTAGTGCAAAGCTGTGAAAACAAACGATCCTAGATTAGTTGGGCTGCTGACCAGGTTATTTAGTGCTAGCCACTTTGTGTGCCCTTACATCTCAACCAAACAATTCCCCTTTTCCATTCTTTTATTTGTGCATGCACTTATCAATGAAAACAGCGTTTGCAAGGGAACATTTTATTAAATAGGATGATTCATTTAAGGAGTGTTTCTTAGACTGTGGAATGCCAATGTATTCCCCTTCCTTTAATTAAGAAAGCAAATAACACACAAGACAAATATCAAATTGTTGGTTATCTTAAATTACTTGACTATTTGAAAAAGAAAGACAGTCCTAGAAATACAGGAGCCTGGCTCTACCACCCTTAGAGTAGTACCCTACTACACCTGTACCACTGATTTCAATGGGACTACTCATGGAGTAAGGTACTAGTCATTGTGAGTAAGAGCTGCAGGATAGGGCCCACAGTAGGGTTTAAAGAGATAGGGAAAGTATTTCAAAGCTGCAACTTTTCCCCTCCAGAAATGTTCTAAAATGAATTGTCAGCCTGGTTTGTCAGTGTTTTGTGTTGATGTACTTGTGGTGAGCGGTAACAGCAGATGAGTGAAGTTGAACAGTTGTTTCTGGGGTAAAGTCAGAGGGAATTAAAGAGGAATTGTTACCCAGCCTTTATCAAAGGCACCAGGGATCATGTTCCCTTTAGAAGAAACACCAAATTATGTGCTTTAAAAATCATTTTCATATTTTCTTTGACATTTTAGAGCTACAGCATCTTCCGAGGGGTTGTCATTTGTTCCTAATTGCTGGGACTTAGCATCAACTTTTTATTTAGTGCAGCAGAAAATACTTAGCTTCCCCTTGCTTTGTTGTGAGTGAGCAGAAGCTGTCAAGTGACTAATGCTCCTAGAATTTCACTGAGGTATTTATTCTGTTTTTGTTGCTCTAAGGCTTATGCTCTATTTTTTCTGGGGTGTGTGTTGTATTGTAGGAAGGCAAGATTTATTCAGAATTACCTGTGAAAAAGAGGTCTACTAATATCATCATTTGCTTGGTCATACAGTCCCGGTAGGACTGGGATTTGTGATGAATACCACACTGTGTACAATGGTAGCATTTCTGACAAACCTGACCCAAGATTAATAATTTGCATCTCATCCAAGTGACTGAGTTTAAGATGACTCAGAGAAGAGGAGAGGAAGTAAAATCTTCTCAAAATAAATTTCTCAAACTCTGCACAAGATGGTAGATTTGTCTCTGTACGGAAAAAAAAGAACCCCAGCATGACAAATTGCCAAAAGATCCTCCTGAGATATGCACTAGCACTAGGAGATCACATTTCATCCTTTCCCCATTTTGCAGCATTAATTTTAATCTCTTGAACAGAATATGCAAACAGGAAAGAGAGATTACTGCAGGAAGAAAGGAGTTAAAGAAGAGTCTTGAAATCCATTGCAAGGCTCAGTGTTTAGATGGACCAAAACACTCAAGATGTTTTTACTTGTTGAGATCACAGTTTATATATCAATTTAAAAAAATGTTGAATAAAAGACTCCTGCTTGAGGTATAGACTTCAGTTTAAAAACCTGGACCTTTAACATCACATCTGAAGCCAACATGAAGCACTGACTCAGCTCAGCTCAAAACAAGTGCTCAGAGTATGTGTTTGTTGATTATGCCATAACATCACTTCAAACTACTGCTCGTGGGTATGGGGGGAACTGGAACTGGGTAGGACATATATCTCCTTTCCAAAGTTAGTACTGTCTCAAAGACGGATTTCAGGTTGTGGCCAGCTATGCAAAGGGAAAAGAGGATGCAAAGAGCTTCTCCCATTCTCCCTTCCTGTTTTGCCCCAAATCAGACACAATCGCAGCTGGCACTGAGGGGAGCGTGAAAACTTGCATCAGTTTAATTAAACGCTTAATTTGGTTTAAGAGTGTCTTATTTTGTTTTAGCTTAAACTGGTTCCTAACTGGCTTCAGATAAATTGAAATAAGCCTCATATAAACTGAAATGAGGGTGTCCAACCCTTTTGCGCCATTTTAACAACATAGGTTTAAAATCACAGCCAAGTTAAACTGGTGCCATTCTGCAAGTAGACAAGGCATGAGATGCTAGAACCTAGGCTCTCCCAAGCCACTAAGTTATGCCCCTTTGTGTTCTAAATGCTCTATGCTTTCAAAAGGTGAATATGCAGTTGAGTGCCCCAAGGCATATTGCTCTGGGGCAGGGGTCGGCAACCTGCGGCACGCAAACTGATTTTTAGTGGCACTCTGCTGCCAGCCGGGGTCCCAGCTGCCGGCCCTGCTCAGCCCGCTGCCGGGACCCTGGCTGGCAGGGGCCAGCAGACAGAACCCCAGACCAGCAGCGCGGGCCGCCAGCCCCGCTCAGCCCACTGCCAGTCTGGGCCCCTGTAATTGGAAAATTTATTACTGGCATGCAAAACTTTAAATTAATGAAGGCTTGGCATGCCACTTCTCAAAGGTTGCTGACCCCTGCTCTGGGGGTTCCTCTAGGGGCAGTAAACTCCCTCATGGCCCCAAATCCCAGGCTATGCCTTAAAGACACAATATAGCCTTGTTTTTAAATTGTAAACATTCTGTAAATTAGATAATACTATAAATCTTAACCTGCCTTGAGGATAAGCATGTGCATTCCAAAGTGTTTCTTTGGCTGCAGAATTAAAAGTTTAGATTACCAGAGTGCATTAAACAATGAATATTTTATTCTAGCCCCCTTGAGGAATTTATATGAAATGTGGACATAATTACTCTATTGCAGCCTAATGTAGCTATATGTTAGATTACTTGTACATTGCTTCTCAGGCACAAATTGTCTGCCCACTGGAGTAATGGCTATACCACATACTGCTCTGGGTCCTTACTAGAGCTGGGTGACATTTCTCAGCCCAAACCTTTTCTTTGGTGACAAATGCAGACTCAGCTACATCAAAACATTTTGCAAATTAGTGTGAATTTTGCTAAATATTTCATTTTTGGGAAAAAAATCTGAAAATATTGAAACATTTTTTTTGACATTTTTGAAATGAAACATCTTGATTTTTTGGTTTGAAATTACTTTTTGGTTCAAAATTCTCTAATTTTATTACAAAAATTCAGAATAATTTGAAAACGGTCAACACTGAAACCAAACATTTAGATTTTGTCAAAACCAAAAATTTTGTTGGAAAAAATCATTTAGGATCAAATTTTTCAATTCACTGAAAATTTTTGAAAAATTCCAGGTTTGATCTGACCCCAAAAGACTTTTTCAAAACTTTTTGAACTTGCCAATGAACTTAAAAATACATTATTCACCTAGCTCTAGCCCTGAAGGCTTGTCCATCAATGACCTATGCATGCTCTGCTTACAGAGTAGAAAAAGGAGGGGCATATTGGGGGTGAAGTCAGGGCTTAAGTTTTCATTGAGTATCTCCTGAAGCCCCCAACCCTCCCACCCCCATGCTATAAGAACTCCAGGGCCCAGCATGGGAGGGGAGCTCAGGACTCCAGGCTTCAGCCATTGGGCTGGTTGGGGGACTTCCGCCCTGTGGCGGGGTGGTGGGGCTAGGGCCTTCTGCCCTGTGGAATGCTGGTGGGAGGGGGGACTTGGGGCTTTAGTCCCATGCGGGGGGGAGGGGCACCAGGGCTTGGGGCTTTAGCCCTTTAGGGGGTGTGTGTGCTGGGGCTCGGGACTTTAGCCCTGCGAGAGGTGCCAAGGTCCCATGGGTTTGAAAAAATTTACTGGAGCTCCACTCCGGACAGATCCAGCTGAATTTAAGCCCTGGAAGAGGTCATCTCAGGGCTCTACTGGCTCCCTATGCATGTCATGCCGTACAGCTATGTGGAAACCATTTTGTTTGTCTGGAGATTCTCCGCCTCAAGACAAAGAGTAGCGCTCCATATTCGCCTTCTCCTACCCCACAGACAGGGACATGTCAGTAGCAAATTGCTACTCCATCCCCACCACAATGGCTTAAATGTGCTAGCTAGCAGAATGGGAGGATGGGGAGTGGAGGTGAGGCTCCTCCCACATCCCACCCTCCTGCTCAGAGAAATTAAGGAGTGCAGAGCATGTGCTTAATCCTTCATGTCCAGACTCAAGGTCTCAGGGAAGCCACACAGAAGTGCATAGAGGGTTCCCCTTACTCCCTTCACACATGTACAGCCCAACCCGCAATCTATTGATTACTTGTATTAGTTCTCAGTCTGTTCCTGACATTGATGCAATCAGAAATGTCAGCTGAAGAGAGTTTACGAATATGCCAGTAACTGGCTCATCTCACGTTAGTACTACTGGTGATTTCTCAAAGCCCCTGAAATCTCAGAGGAGCAGTGCCCACTTCAAGGAAAGCATGTGAAAGGAATTTCCCTATCCCTCCTCCCCATTCCTGCCTCCAAAAGTTCCTGAGACCAAAACCAGAATTATACCAAAATGCATTTTTCATGGCAGTGAGCAAAATTATGCTTCTCAGAGGCAGAATTGTGTGTGCAGAGGGAAAAGGTGTGTTTGGCCAAGCAGGGTGGCTAGAGGTGTTATGGCTGTGTAAGGAATATCTACAAAATGCCTTCTCTGCTTTGCATCAAACACTGCTAAAAATTCTCTTCTGCATGCATGAAACATTTTCAGGGAGATTGACTCAGGTTTGGTGACGTATGTGTGTGTATAAATCATGCTTAAAACAGAGAGCAAGCCACCTTAACAAAGGAGAGTCTGCTGTCTTCCCATAATGAAGTAGTTCTGGACAATAAGGAATGCAGTCTCACAAAGTCAGTGTACTCTGATACAAGTTTGTTTAGAATTACCTTAAATTATGGTGCACTTCACAAAAACATAGCTGTGAACATTTCAGAATGCGGTCATCAAACAACTTCTTATGTTTGCCAAGAAAAATAGGCAATTATGAACATTATGTCCAACTATGCATCATATGTGCTCCAATCAAAACCATTTAAATGCAGTCAAGCATTGCTTTCACACATAAAACCCGAGCCCATGCTTGATTATAACTCAGCATACCAGGTATGTAGCCTAGGATGTTGGCCAATAACAATATTCCATTGTCTAAGAATTTTAATCCAAGCACTCATACTTATAAATGCCACAATTTTGATTGAAAAAGATTACAATTATCAAAACCCTTGCTGCTTTCACGAGTCTTCCCGAAACTATAAAAGCTTTTTGAAATGAAAAACAAACAAATAAAAGTGGATTAAAGGGGTTACTGTTAAAAGTTGTAGGTTCACAATTGGGCCTACAATGGATCACTTTAAAATTATTATATGGGAAATGTTATTGCTAGGCTTACAAAAATTGCTTCATCACAGATACATTTATAAAAGCATATAGCCATTTTTGGGGGGTCCACAAAAACCTTGTGTTATAGTCCTACTGCTGGCTCTGCAGTGGTACTGGTAATTTTCTAGCAAAGATGCTTGTTGCTTACCCTTTCTCTAGTACTTTTGCTAACAATTCAGCTCCACCAGCATCAGTAGCACTGGAAGCCCCCAATGCAGAAGTATTTTTAAACTAGTATTTTTAAACCATGCTGATTAGCATTGCTCATAGCACAGCTGTATGACATGGTGTTTACAACACTGGTGGTCCATCTGCACTGGGACACTCAACGTTGCAACAGCTGGTGGAGCTGAACCAATGTTAGCAAGAGCAGGAGATTTTAGAAATAAGGCTATCATCTCAGAATACTCCTGATTAACAATCAATGATGCTATTTTATTGCTGCAATAGTCCATCATTCAGGAGAATATCCACTAATTTAGCTTTCTAGTAGTATGTAATTCAAGGGGTATATTCACCAAATTAAAACAAAAAACAAACAAACAAAAACTTGGCTTATTATATGCACAACATGATTGGAAATTTATATCCAAAATACATTGATATCCGTATTTTCAATAACTGGAATACAAAAGGAAAATCCTGCCCATGCTATATAAGGGAGGGGAGGAAAGTGAGAAGTGAGAAGTGAAAGTGAGAAGGCCAAGTAGGTCAAGATGGCTCAGGATGGAATGGTATGCTGTGTAGTGTTCCTTAATACTACTCCAAAAAGCAGAAGTGACGTGGGGTCATGTGCCTCCACCCCAGATTTGCTGCGTGGCTTATACTGAGCATGCTCACACAGATTGAGCATGCTCAGTAGCTCTGTAGAAGCTCTTGTGGCACCTTAGAGACTAACCAATTTATTTGAGCATAAGCTTTTGTGAGCTACAACTAAATTGGTTAGTCTCTAAGGTGCCACAAGTACTCCTTTTCTTTTTGTGAATACAGACTAACACGGCTGTTACTCTGAAATCTGTAGAAGCTGGCTGCCCTCACTCTCCACCCCCAGTACTGGCAGGCAAGGCTCGTCTCTGCCAAAAGGTACAGTATGTGTCATCTAGCAGCCACGCAGCAAATGGAAACCCACCTTTCTGAACCCTGCCTCTTCCCTCCCCCAAAGCTTACAAAACCATGCCCTCCTGGACTATTTGTGTGAAGTGTGTTAGGCTGATCCCTTTTTAGTACTAAAGGCTGAATCCTGTAAAGTGCCAAGCATTCTGGCTCTGATTCTGTAAAATACTTATGCATGTGCTAAATTAACTGTAAGCAAGTGAAGTCTGCTGCTGACTTCAGCAGATGCACTCTCATGACTATAGTTAAGTGAATGCTTAAGGGCTTTGCAAGATTGGAGCCAGAATGCTCAGCACCTTATAGGATTAAGACTTAGGAGTGTCTCCTTCCTGAATATTCACCCTCACCTTAGTCTACCTGAATCTACTGCTAGTACATATGCCTAATACCGTGTAGGATTTTTTTTTTTTTTACCAACAGCAGTACATTTGTGCCAAAATTAGAGGTGTGTGACATTTTTTGGACAAATAGTTTATTCACAGAAAAATGCAGCTTTAGTTGCTCCCAAAGAATGTTTTATTGATTTCAATTTGCCAAAAAAATTCAGAATTGTTGGATTCCATTTCATCTGAATCAATTTTTCTTGGCAATTTTTTGAAACTGCCAGTGAACCAAAAAATCAGTTATTCACTCAGCTGTAGTCAAATTAATCTTTTCCACGTGCAGTATTACTACCAGACATGCCAGATGGACTATATAGATATACACATAAATTTTTTTAGCACAAAGCCCACTGCTTCTTTGAAAAATAAGATGTTATCCCCTGTGATGGGGTGGACTAGGTTTGGAGGCCCCCTGTTGGAGGCCGTGTGACACCTGCCTCACCCTGCCCCAGAAAAGAGCGGAGGAGAAGTCCTCCAGGTAGCCTAGAGTAACTTTAGGGGAGAAGCCAATCAGAGGGACTGCTGGAGTGACCAATCAGGGGCCACAAGGGCCATATAAAAGGTAGCAGCAGAGGTGGAGTGGTCAGTTGTTGCCTGGAGCTTGAAGAGGGAGGCTTGGACAGGACTATGGACAGGTCAGTGCAGACAGGCTGCGCCCAGAACCTAGCCAGATCAGGTGAGGGTCTTGTGATGGGCCCTTGCTGGTCTGGTTGAAGACTGAGCCCAGGGAGGGCTGCTCAAAGGACACCAACTGAGATGGGTCCCAGTTGGATGTTTAAAGAAAGTAGTGCTTTTTTGGAGGAAGCCTTGGTGCTATAGCTCCATACGGGGGTTGTGAGTAAGAACTAGAGACTGTATACCCTGGAAGGGAGGATAGTGTGTCCTGAAGACCTGCCAAAAGAACTATCAGCTGCGGGGGGTAGGGGGCATGTAATGCTGTATGGAATCTGGGGGACACTTGAAGATATTATGAATATCAATATTGTAAAATTGCAATGAGTTGTGCCAGATATGCCATGTAAGATATCTGCAAAAAAAGTTATAATTTGCCAAATATGATAATCTCATTTGTGTTTGTATTGACTATGTATTCTGGATTGCAGATATGTATGTGTGTATTACAAAACTTGGGCTATGCTTCTGGATGACACCCCCAGACAGTTTGGCATCAGCACTGTCTAGCCTGCTTGATGGCCCATTAAGGAACTGACCCATTGAGAGAAGGCAGAGGATACACCTTAGGACTCAGCCAGGCATGCATGGGTATGCCTGTGGACAGAAAAGGCTTCCAAGCCATGTGCTGGGCAGTTTGTGTTGGAAACAAAGAAAGCACAGACCACATGGCAAAAGACTATAAAAGGCAGCTGCATCTTCTTCATTTTGTCTTCATTTCTTCTTCTTACCTCTGGAGTAACCTTTCTACAAACGAAGCTCTGAACAAAGGACTGAATGACCCATCCAAGCTGTGGACATGTTCCAGACTTTCAAGCTGGCAAACTCAGCAATACTGCTAGGAACCTCATGAACTTTGAATCTTTGTATGTATGTCTGCTTTACCATTTAGCATCTCTCTTCTTGTTCGTTCTTTATAATAAACCTTGAGCTTTAGACACTAAAAGATTGGCTGGCAGCATGGTATTTTGGGTAAGATCCAAACCTAAACTGACCTGGTAACATGGCTGACTCTTTGGGGTACAAAGAACATTTTGTATATGTGAGTAGAGTTTTTTTTTAAATAACTTCTCACTATCCTGGTCCTAAGTGATTGGGAGCCAGAGAACTGGAATGCAATAAAGGGGGCTGTGTGATTTTCTTTTTTTGCTTCTTGATAACCAGTGTGGGGGATCAGAAGCATAGTTTGTGACTAGTTGGGAGGTGTAACTTCAGTGTTACTCCCAAGACTGGTGGGTATCTGCTCTCCTCCTTTTGGAGCCTGCCCTGATCTTGGGATTTCCAGTGAGGGCTTCCCAAGGCACAACTGGTCACAGGGTGCTTGTGAGAGGCAAGTGCCACCCCATTGTAAGAACTGAAAGAAAATCAGGCTCACTCCCAACCAGAAAAGGGGTGCCTGCAAGAGGTCAGTACTGCCCCATTCAAAATTGAGTGGTTACAGGCATGTTTTGGCCAGAAAGGGGGCACGTGATAGGTGGGTTCCGGCCCTGGTAAAATCCCCTTGTGTGATTAACATTAACATTAGGCTGGCCTAGGAGAGAAGACCTTAAAAAACAGAGGCTAAGTGACCAAGAGGAGCTAGAGAACAAGGGGAGTTTGTAACAGGGAGTCAGAATATAATCACTATAGTTAGAAAGGGCTGCATCGTCAGTGCCAACACTGCTCCTGTCTCCTCTGCCTGTGCCTGTATCCACCGAGACAACCTAACCATGGATGCCTCTACCCAGATCCTGGTGTGGATTTGCAGAGACTGTGACCTGCATTTCCCACCCCCAGAAAGCCAGGATGGGGGGACCATCCAGTGTGAAGGGTGCCTGCTGGTGGAATCTCTCAGAAAGCAGGTGGGAGCTACAGGAGGAGGTGGCCAGGCTAAGGAGCATCCGTGCCCTCATGGAATTCATTAAATATTCATATCGAGATGTCCATGGCTGAGGAAGCTATCCAGCTGAAGAGGACTGATGCGAAGCCATGGAGGGAGGAGGATATGGCTCTGTCACAGGGAGGAAACTGGTTGCTGGTTACTTCTGGCACCAGCTATTGCTCCATCCCTACTCCCAACCCGCCCACCCTAGTGATGAAGAACCATTATACTCCCCTGGCAATGAGCGATGAGGAATCACCTCCAAAGGTGGAGGAGAAGCTGTGTATCCCCAAGGCTGGGAGGATTGCAGCCACCACTCCCAGGAGGAAACGTACGGTAGTGGTGCTTGGTGGCTCTTTTCTGAGGGGGATGGAGGCCCCCCTCTGTCACCATGTCATGGCATCCCAGGAGGTATGCTGCTTGCCATGGCCCATATCCAAGAGTTAGAGGGATTGTCAAGGCTCATCTGACCCTCTGACTACTGCCCCATGTGGGCAGTAATGATACTGAGAGGTATGACCCTGAGCAGATCAGAAGTGACGACAGGGCTCCTGGAGTAAGGGTGAAGGAGTTGGGAGCGCAAGTGGTGTTCTCTTCGATCCTTCCGGTCAAGGGTAGGGGCCTAGGCAGAGACAGATGCATCCTGGAGGTGACTGCCTGGCAATGAGGATGGTATCACCAAAAGGTTTCAGCTTCCTTGACCATGGGATGCTGCTCTAGGAAGAAAGACTGCTAAGCAGAAATGGGGTCCACCTATTGAGGAAGGGGAAGAGCATATTTGGATACAAACTGGCTAACCTAGTGCGGAAGGCTTTAAACTAGGTTTGACAGGGGCAGGTGACAAAAGCCCACAGGTAAATAAAAAACATGGAGACCTGGTAGAAGGGTCAGAATCTGGAAGGAGCATGGGACATTATAGCAGGGATGAGAGACAAGGGCAAACATAGGGGGAGGGAAGTCAAATAAGTATCTTAGATGTTTGTAAACAAATGCAAGAAGTATGGGGGATAAGGAGGAAGAATTTGAAGTGCTAGTTAATAAACACAGTTATGACACAGCTAGAATCACAGAGACTTGGTGGGATAATACGCATGTCTGGAATACTGGTATAGAAGGATACAGCTTGCTCAGGAAGGACAGGCAGAGAAAAAAGTGAGGAGGTCTTGCCTTATATATTTAAAATGTACTGAGCTTGAGATGGAAATAGGAGAGACTTGTTGAAAATCTCTGGGTAAGGATAAAAAGGGTAAAAAACAAGGGTGATGTTATAGTAGGGGTCTACTACAGACCACTTAACCAGGAAGAAGAGGTGGATGAGGTTTTTTTAAAACAAACAATCGTCCAAAGCACAGGACTTGTGATGATGGGGGACTTCAGATACGCAGACATCTGTTAGAAAAATAACACCGCAGAGCACCGATTATCCCACAAGTTCTTGGAATGTATTGGAGACAATTTTTTATTTCATAAGGTGGAGAAAGCTACTAGGGGAGAGGTTGTTCTAGATTTGATTTTGACAAATAGGGAGGAACTGGTTGAGAATTTGAAAGTGGAAAGCGGGTTAGGTTAAAGTGGGGGGAGGGATAGCTCAGTGGTTTGAGCATTGGCCTGCTAAACCCAGGGTTGTGAGTTCAATCCTTGAGGGGGCCATTTGGTGCAAAAATTGGGGATTGGTCCTGCTTTGAGCAGGGGGTTGGACTAGATGACCTCCTGAGGTCCCTTCCAACCCTGATATTCTATGATCCTATGATCATGAAATGGTAGAGTTCATGATTCTAAGGAATGGTAAGAGGGAAAATAACACAATAAAGATAATCATAGAATATCAGGGTTGGAAGGGACCTCAGGAGGTCATCTAGTCCAACCCCCTGCTCAAAAGCAGGACCAATCCCCAATTAAATCATCCCAGCCAGGGCTTTGTCAAGCCTGACCTTAAACTTCTAAGGAAGGAGATTCCACCACCTCCCTAGGCAACACATTCCAGTGTTTCACCACCCTCCTAGTGAAAAAGTTTTTCCTAATATCCAACCTAAACCTCCCCCACTGCAACTTGAGACCATTACTCCTTGTCCTGTCCTCTTCTACCACTGAGAATAGTCTAGAACCATCCTCTGTGGAACCACCTCTCAGGTAGTTGAAAGCAGCTATCAAATCCCCCCTCATTCTTCTCTTCTGCAGACTAAACAATCCCAGTTCCCTCAGCCTCTCCTCATAACTCATGTCTTCCAGACCCCTAATCATTTTTGTTGCCCTTCGCTGGACTCTTTACAATTTATCCACATCCTTCTTATAGTGTGGGGCCCAAAACTGGACACAGTACTCCAGATGAGGCCTCACCAATGTCGAATAGAGGGGGACGATCACGTCCCTCGATCTGCTCGCTATGCCCCTACTTATACATTCCAAAATGCCATTGACTCATATCCAGCTTCTCATCCACTGTCACCCCTAGGTCCTTTTCCGCAGAACTGCTGCCTAGCCATTCGGTCCCTAGTCTGTAGCTGTGCATTGGGTTCTTCCGTCCTAAGTGCAGGACCCTGCACTTATCCTTATTGAACCTCATCAGATTTCTTTTGGCCCAATCCTCCAATTTGTCTATGTCCCTCTGTATCCTATCCCTGCCCTCCAGCGTATCTACCACTCCTCCCAGTTTAGTATCATCCGCAAATTTGCTGAGAGTGCAATCCACACCATCCTCCAGATCATTTATGAAGATATTGAACAAAACCGGCCCCAGGACCGACCCTTGGGGCACTCCACTTGACACCGGCTGCCAACTAGACATGGAGCCATTGATCACTACCCGTTGAGCCCGACAATCTAGCCAACTTTCTACCCACCTTATAGTGCATTCATCCAGCCCGTACTTCTTTAACTTGCTGACAAGAATACTGTTGGAGACCGTGTCAAAAGCTTTGCTAAAGTCAAGAAACAATACATCCACTGCTTTCCCTGGCTTTCAAGAAGGCAGACTTTAGTAAACTCAGGGAGTTGGTAGGTAAGATCCCATGGGAAGCAAGTCTAAGTGGAAAAACCGTTCAAGAGATCTTCAGTTATCTGAAACTCAAAAAAGAGTCCTACAAAAAGTGGAAACAAGGTCAAATTACAAAGGTTGACTATAAACAAGTAACACTAGTATGTAGGAATAAAATTAGAAAGCCCAAGGCACAAAACAAGATTAAACTAGCTAGAGACATAAAGGGTAACAAGAAAAGAGTCTACAAATGCATTAGAAGGAAGAGAGAGACCAAGAACAGGGTGGGCCCGTTACTCAGGGGGAGGAGTAGGGGGGGAAGAAGGAGGCATTAATTACAGAAATAGCAGAAGTGCTAAATGACTTTTTTTTGCTTGTTTCGGTTTTCACCAAAAAGGTTAGTAGTGACTGGCTGTCTAACATAGGTTTTTTGTTTGTTTGTTTTAATTGCACATATGATCTAAAATAGGAAAAAGATGGGCTAGTCTGGGCTGTCACTTAATGACCAGGCATTCCAGGAATCTTTGGAGACACTTACACAGGGAAAGATATGTCCAGTAGTTGATAGAAAAGGTATTTTAGCAGATATTATCACAGGCAAGGTTGCACAGAGATAGCTGGTTTTTGTTTTATTTCACTTAGTTTTGGAATGTAGCTGCCTGGAACAGGAATGCTTCCTTTCATTTAGTCTGATTTATCATTACAAGAACTAACAGGGCTCCTTCATAAAATACTAGGGTGCAGCTTTGGCATGAATCCAACATTAACTACACAAATTGGTTTATATCACATAAGACTAACAACACAATGCTTTACATTTTTCAGAGCCTTGTACAAGCATTCATGAATTACTTCTCACAACATAAACTAGCTAAGGAGTATTATCCCTGCTTTACAGATGGGGAACAGAGAGACTAAGGGCCAGATTTGTTAAGCTATTTAGGTGCCTAAAGATGCAGATAGGCACCTAAGGGAGTTAGGTGTGAGGATCTGGGACCTAGCTGCTTTTCAAAAATTCCATTAGACATCTCTCTGCATCTTTTAGCTGCCTAAATACTTTTAAAAATCTGACCATATGAGCTTTTTCCACAGTGAATTGGTGGTAGTTCTGGAATTCATAAACAGAAATTGGTGGCTACATGCTTAATCCATATTGTTTCTGTGTTTGGATATTGTGGGTGCTGCTGCAATACATTAATAATACAAATTAATACATTATTGTAACTTTATGTGGTCTGTCTTAATGGTATTTCTTTTCTGGATTCTATCCCCATAATTAACCGCAATAGGATCATAATCTTTCTGTTAAGTCTTGCATAAGTTTCACACTATTATTTTTGGAATCATGTTTGAAAGTATTTTAAGCTTTCCAAGAGGTGTTTTTTTTGTTTTTTTTTTTAAGTATAGGCATTCACCTGAGTCCACTGCTCAGCATGGTATATTTATGAACAGAAAGCAATATGAACTGCAAACCGAACTGTGAGCCCTACTGTAACTTAGGGAGCACAAACTAGAAACAACATGAAAAACAAACCTCAACACTTTTACCTGCACCTTGTGTGTAATTGGATTTCAACTCTGAATTTTTCAAAGGTTGAATATTATTCCTTTTGATTCTTAACCACATTGTGTCCCTTGCCTTATTTTTTGTCTTCAACAAATGTCAAGTGGGAGTTGCACAGACCTGAGAGTGAATATTCTCCTGAGAGCGCCCGTCTTCAATAAGTGGAACTCCAGATCACATAATGCCACAGGCATAAAAGCAGTTGAAAAAAGCAAGCTCAATCTGAACACTTAATCATTTTCTTTAGAAAAATGAACACGAAAGTTGAAGTAAGGACTTAACTGAAGTCGTCATGCTTTTATAAAGCATATTTTATTTTTTAATGGTGCTGCATTTACAGTCAAATTAAATCTGTGTCACTGGTTTCACTTTTTACAACTTTGTTTCCTTTCCCCAGATTTGGCATTTTTATACACATAGGCAAGGACAAATTTGCACTCTATTTCTGAAAATAACAGTCCATCAAGTGAATTCAGACAAAACTTTTCCTATAAATAAAAGTTATTTAAGCACTGGGAGCCTGACACGGGTCTTTCTCACACTGGTGTATCTGCACTGACTCCAAGGGAGCTACTCCTGACTGATACTAGTATAAGAGCTGAGAATCAGTCCCTGTCTTGTAATATTGATGAATCGGGTGCAATGTGCACATGGCAACTGTGAAAACTAAAAACACCTACACAATTTCAAAGCTCAGCCAGGTTTATGGAAAGGTAACAAAAGTCTTTGAATTTTCAAACAAATCTATCGCTAATTTCAAGTGAACCCGGACTGATTTATTGTTGCATGTGTCTGACATGTAACCAGCTGAAATTCTGCTGCTTTTTCAAAAACTTGCTTTGTGTTACTTTGGGTTTCAAAAAAAGAAAAGGAGTACTTGTGGCACCTTAGAGACTAACAAATTTATTTGAGCATAAGCTTTTGTGAGCTATTTGAAGTGAGCTGTAGCTCACGAAAGCTTATGCTCAAATAAATTTGTTAGTCTCTAAGGTGCCACAAGTACTCCTTTTCTTTTTGCCAATACAGACTAACACGGCTGCTACTCTGAAACCTTTGGGTTTCAGGTTCAACAAATCAAATTCAGTGTCATGAGGTGGAACCCTACAGAAATTAAAACCAAAGTAACCCTTACAAAACCATGAGGACGGAAATAGATGAATTTTTCACAGTCTTAGATACAACTCAATCACCTTCTTAACTCTAGTCTCCCAAATCTGGCATTTCTCATTCAGAGTAAAACTTCTATTGATTTCACTGGGAGTTTTAAATGAGTAAAGTCTGCAGGATTTAACTCTTAGGCCTTTGCACTGGTGGGACAGAAGAGCAATATTTATCCCATTCCTTTGTGGCACAAAAGGTTCCCTCTGGGGAATATTCCCAGGGTATCAGGTCTCCCCAAGAGGCGCAGAGTTAGCATAGCTAGCTCTGTATGCTCCCCTTCACCTCCGATGACTCAGAACAAAAAGTTTCTGGACAAGGAAGCATGGCCAGGGAACTCCTATGCCCTGTCTAATCTTGGGTAGTCAACATCTATAGCATAGGAGTGTGACACTGAACTCCATGACAACCTGCAGCTAAGGGAAGTGCATTGTTACTGTCTCCTTAGTCCTTGTGCCTTGCTCAGCACCAACATAGGAATGAACTGGGGCCTTAGTTTAAATTATTTAAATCACTGTTAAACACTAACTTTGTTTTGCAAAACACATCAAAACAAAACTCCTCTGCCAAACCTGGCATCTGTTGTGACAACTTTCATATCAACCTTCAGCTTGATATCCTTAACTCAAGTGGCTCTATAAAAGACACGAGTGCATACTCTCAATATGGAGTCTCTTGTTTCCTGTCATCTGGAGTATGAGTTTTATTGTTTATTGGTGATTGCTTTTGCTGTCTAGCTTGAAATAGAATTTTTGTAATTATACTGTTTACTTCTCTGGAGGAGCCAGTTTGTTTTCCTGTTCTCTTGTGAAACATAATGAATTTCTTCATAAAAGGTGAGGTGTTGCATAGAAAAGACCTCCTTATGGGCCAAATTTGGGTGTAGGTTCAGCTACTGTCAGCCTCAGTACATAGGAGCATCCAGGCATTGGGCCCAGGAGGCAGCCAAGGTGTGGGGGGGAAAGCACTGCAAATCATTTAATAACTACTAAATCATTTATTTCTTAATGAAAAGAAACAGAGTCTAGGACCCTCTATTTTTGGTGGCAGAAATAGTGAAGATTTAAAACATATCTGAGCTGGCACTAACTTGCTTATACAAAGAGTTAGTTAACAAATTTCATGGTCTTTCAGAGTGTGAACAGAGAGAGAACAAAATGGGAATGGACCACTGATTACTTGAATTGTGTCTTTTATGTTGCTAAGGAATTCCTTTCTTAGGGCAATGGACAGGATTATTTAAAAATCAAAAACAAACACACACACACACACAACCATGCACAGGTTTCTTTTCTTAATCCATATATGTCTGATTTTTTAAAAAAATTTGTTTTATTGATTTTCACTTAAGATATTACAAACCATAAAAAGCATGTAGCATGACATCTGGTGCATTACAAATATATCAAAGTCTTTCTCTTATTCCAGAAATCTCATAAAGAATATTGTCCATCTACTGGTCTTTCAAAGTCCAGAGTCTAAAGCAGCAGTTCTCTATCTCTGGATATTCCCTTTTTACATACATTTACTAGTGAGGGGCTAAGGAATTGGAGAATAGTGCATCATTTAGGCTGCCAATTATGCTCTGAGCTGGGTTTTAATTCTTTGCACAGAAATGCCTTCATTATTTCTTAAATATTCTTTGCTCATTAAAAAATAATGGGATTTGTGCTCCTAAATCCCTTAGACACTTTTGAAAATCTCCTCCTGAGTCTAACTGACAGACATTTTTATTTATTTTGATTTGGAGTAAATAAAAAGTCTTTCCCTAAGCTTTGACCACCTTGCCAGTTATTTAAGATTATAAAATCAACATACAACACAATCAGGGCATCCCTCTTACCAGTCCTCAGCATATGATGCAATACTGCCATCCCAGACCTCAGTCCATTTACCCTCTTCAAATGACACTCGGCACAAATGGTCCTTGTAGCAAGCTCTGAAAGTCAGAAATCTGGGCTATTTCAGGCCAGGTATGGGATGACATTCCTGCCAGCAGCTCTCTCTCTCTCTTACAATGCTAGGGGGACCTAGCATTAGTACCACCACTAATTGCAATGGCAGTAGTGTATTACCCAGAGACAGTCAGTGAAAAAGGAGCAATCCTCATGGCAAGTATTTTTGGAGGTATTTCTCATGATTATAATGGAAAGATCATGAGGGTTAAATAGACTTCTGTGCACCCAGAATTGCAGTCCTTATATCAATAAAGCTCTCCTTGTCTGCAATGGAAGTGTTGCTGGCACAACGACTGTATGACTGAGCTCATACTGGGCTCTGGGAGCATAGGCAACCTTAATTTTGGCATTTCCTACCTTCTGACTTTGCAAACCAATGGTCTCTGTTTCTACCTAGGTTTTTAAAAAGCAAGCTGGAAAAAAAGGCCAGAAATTCTGTAATGGGGCATTATACTGACACAATTGTTTTGGTATATGTTGGAACCTTTAGATCCACCACACTGACCCCTGCCATTCAAGGTAATGGAGTAACTGATGGAGGACAACAACCTACTATTTCTATCTGGACCCGCACTGGAGGGAGATGTAACACATTTCCCATAGAGTTTCACAGATATTTGCTGACAGTAGAGAAATGGTGGGGAATCTTGGATTCCATTCCGGGTTCAGAAAGGGAGTGTATTGAGGGGGCACAGATTTCTCAGCACATTTCCCCCTACGGTTGACTGCTTCTTTCCCATCCCCTCCAACCTGTCCCAATCCCATCCCTTCCTCCTACCCCAGGTTTCTTGTCCCAGTCTCATTCTCCTTTGTCTCCCTAGTCCTACATTCCACTCCTTAGGCTTCTCCTCTTAGTCTTCTTGGCCAACCAATCCTAGTCTCCCCCTCTGCATTCACTGTCTAAGTCCCGATATCTCCCTGGCCACTCCCAATCTTTCCTACACCTTGCTCCAGTCTCTTTTCTCAACCAGTTGCAGTTCCCCCTCCCAGTTCTTCATCAGAGTTCTTTCCTTTCTCCCCCTTCTCCACTGGCTGACAGTCCCCGTCTCCATCCCCAGTTTTCATCCAATCTCATTCTCTCCCCACGTCCTTGTCCCAGTCTCCCCAATCCTTGGCTCCTCATCCCAATCTCTTTGCCAAGTCCGTCCAAGTTCTCCCCCATGTTCCAGCATCTTGTCAGATCTATCTTTTCACAGGTATAGCAAGGGGTACATCCAGTGGTGAGCTGGAGCCTGTTCGCACTGGTTTGCGCGAACCGGTTGTTAAATTTTGAAGCAATTTTAGAACCTGTTGTTAACCTGCTTCCCTGCAGGGGGCGCTGAGGCTTTGATGAGCTCCAGCTGGGAAGTGATGTAATTCCTCCTCCGGCCGCCGGGGGCGCTGCGGGAGCCATGTGGGCTGCCACCTGGCCCTGAGCACGAGCCCTGATGCTACTGCTGCTCCCCCCACCCCGGCCCTGGGGCTCCCACTGCTGCCTGGTGGGTCCCTGGCTGCTCTGCTGGGCCTGGGCTGTGTCCTGCTGTTTTCCTCATGAGTACCCACCACCCTGCCTGCAGCCAGCCCCTGCCTGCAGCCAGCCCCCATCTCCAGCCGCCCCCACACCCCCTGCCTGTAGCCAGCCCCATGTTTCCAGCCACCCCTGCACCCCCTGCCTGTAGCCAGCCTCTGCCGCACCCCTGCCCTGCCTGCAGCCAACCCCTGCCACACCCCCTGCCCGCAGCCCGCCCCTGTCTCTAGCCACCCCCGCACCCCTTACCCGCAGCCAGCCCCTGCCCGCAGCCAGCCCCTGTCTCCAGCTGCCCCTGCACCCTCTGCCCACAGCCAGCCCTGCTGCACCCCCTGCCCAGCCCGCACCAGCCCCTGTCTCCAGCCACCCCTGCACCCCCTGCCCACACCAGCCTGTCTCCAGCCACCCCTACACCCCCTGCCCTGCCCGCACCAGCCCCTGTCTCCAGCCACCCCTGCACCCCCTGCCCTGCCCGCACCAGCCCCATGTCTCCAGCCACCCCTGCACTCCCAGCCCGTAGCCAGCCCCTGCCGCACCCCTGCCCTGCCCGCAGCCAACCCCGCCACACCCCCTGCCCGCAGCCCGCCCCTGTCTCTAGATGCCCCTGCACCTCCTACCCGCAGCCAGCCCCTGCCCGCAGCCAGCCCCTGTCTCCAGCCGACCCCGCACCCTCTGCCCACAGCCAGCCCTGCTGCACCCCCTGCCCTGCCCGCACCAGCCCCTGTCTCCAGCCACCCCTACACCCCCTGCCCTGCTCGCACCAGCCCCTGTCTCCAGCCACCCCTGCACCCCCTGCCCTGCTCGCACCAGCCCCTGTCTCCAGCCACCCCTGCACCCCCTGCCCTGCCTGCACCAGTCTCTAGCGCACCCCCTGCCCTGCCCACACCAGCCCCTGTCTCCAGCCAGCCCTGCACCCCCCTGCTCTGGCTGCAACCAGCTCCTATCTCCAGTTAGCTCCTGCCCTGTCTCCAGCCAGCCCCACACCCTCTTGCCTCAGCCAGCCCTGCACCCCCTGCCTCCAGCTAGCCCTGCCCCACGCCCCTGTCTGCAGCTGGCCCCACATCCACTGGTGCCCTGCAGTTCCCAGGGCAGTAACTCTGCACACCTGCTTCAATGAGGGGGGCAGGGAGCAGCTGGGACCCACACATGTGCACACCCTAGGGTGACCAGACAGCAAGTGTGGAAAATCAGGACATGGGGTGGGGGGTAATAGGAGTCTATATAGGAAAAAGACCCCAAAATCGGGACTGTCCCTATGAAATCGGGATATCTGGTCACCGTAGCACACCCCCAGGGAGTGGCGGGGACCCATACATGTGAAACGGAGCTCATTTCTAGTTCAGGCCCATCTTTTTAAAAAAGAACTTTAGACTGGGTTAACATACATCCGTATTTTCCCGGACAGGTCAGGCTTTTTGGTTCTTAAATCGCCATCCAGGAGGAATTTTTAAATGTTAAAAATTCCTCCCGGGAATATATGGATGTATGGTAACCCCGTTGGTACAAAAAATACATACTGGGGCGCATCCCTTAAATCAGAACTTTTTATAGGGAACCGGTTGTTAAGATTTTGGCAGCTCATCACTGGGTACATCCCTGATTCAAAGGCCACCCCCACTATATTTCAGGTCCCTGATCCAAAGCATTGGGGCGCTAGAGCTTTTCAAAAGAAAGGTTAACATTTGTTAACATGGGGAAAGCAACATATTTTTCTCTAGCCTCATTCTTGAAAATATTTGAACTGTTTTGCCTGGAATTTTCTAACCATGCCTCGCAAAATAGCCTGAGGCATATGCACAGTATAGAAACTTCAACTGTCACAGTTCAAGTTTGGCAAAGTTATAAGCAACTTAAACAGGGTCTTAAAATGGGAAGTGTTGGGAAACTTTAATAAGTAATGCAACTAGCCTTGCCTGTAATGTGTGCATGTATTTGGGTGAAGGGAGGGAGGAGAGGATCTGGGAGGGGAGAGGTTGCTTTATTTGTGGGTTTCAGAAAGCTACAGAAGAAATGTAAAGCCCAAATTTCCAGCCCTCAAGCCTGAAAAAAGCAAGCACCGTTTGGTACTCTGTATCTGTGGGTCAAGAGCTTTAATTGCACCGTGCTATCTTTCATTATACAATCTGGACAGCAGTTGCCTTTAGGTTGGGATCCAAACTGATAAGGGCCTTTTTATCACTACATACTACATCAAGCATAGTTTGTAAGAGATAGTCATCTGCTGTACCAACCTGCCTCTTATGGTTGGAGTTCCCTCCAGGGAACAGATACCAGAAACTTTAGAAAACTTAAAAGAAAGACTGCTGGTAAATATAATGGTATAAGTGGTATTTAAAGAAGAGCTGTGTAATATAGTACCTAAATCAGCTTTTGCCTCACTGCTATTTTAGTATGCTAGTGGGATAGGTGAACCACTTGCTCTTGACTTGTACCTTGTCTGTAATGATGTTATGCATAATGCAGCAAATAGAATTCTTCATTCCTAAGCAGAGGAAGAGACGTGCTTTTTACAACTCATCTCTTCAAAGCAAACCTCAAACTTGCCTTATCATGTAAGGCGGGTTAGTGTCCTTGAGCTTTCTACTCCATTTACACATGATTATCCCACATTCTTTGTTACGTTTTGTTAACGTAAATTGCACGTTTATATATTATGCAGGCTCCATTTCTGCTATTAGTTAGATGTTTTATGTTTCTGGTACAAAGATATACGTAGAAATGATTAAAAATCTGTAAATAGTTGCTTTGGGCTAAGATTTGGTACACACAATCTCAGCTCAGGAATATTCCAATTAAAAAATAACAGCTTGAAAATAATCCCTTTATAAGTGTAGCCATCATTGTTTAATTCTTATTTTCCCCTGCCAAAGCTGATGCTTTAAAATGCCATTTTGTATTCATACAGTATAACTGAAAACTAGCTTTGATTTAAAGGCTGAAATTTGGCAAATGATGAATCCATGCCGTGGTCATATAGTTAAAATAGATGAGGTAGTATTGTTTGTTCTACACACATTTCTTACTGATTTATTTTATACTTTCTTTCAAAATAAGTGAAGTGCAAGGCATGCGGCCAAGAGGCTAACTTCCTTTTAATGCTAATCAATCACAGACACAATTATGATATTTTCAAAAACAAGCTAAAGGGGCAGCGATCTTAGAGTGCCACCAAAAGATGTTCCAATCTGGTACAGTATGTGTCTGGACTGCATTGCTTGACTCATTTAAATTTCAGGCTTTTTAGGAAGAACCAAAGCCATGGTTGGAAGTGGATGTTTGGGGGGAGGGATAGCTCAGTGGTTTGAGCATTGGCCTGCTAAACCCAGGCTTGTAAGCTCAATCCTTGAGGGGGCCATTTAGGGATCTGAGGCAAAAATTGGAGATTGGTCCTGCTTTGAGCAAGGGGTTGGACTAGATGACCTCCTGAGGTCCCTTCCAACCCTGATATTCTATGATGTCCTGTGCAATGGTCAGGGGTGTATGACCTCCTAACTGCATGGAGACATAGTAAACAAGAGGCCATATCCTGGCAGAACTGGAAAAATCAACATATAGCAGCACCCTTCCTTGTGATATTTAGACCCCACCTCTATTATGGGAGGAGAGCTGAACCGGCTTTGTGGTTGTTCTGCTATTGGTTTCCTCAATTGCAACTCTGGAGCTTGCAGGTGGCTCCCGAGTTCAATGCCTCTCCAAAAGCCCAGAGAGCCCTAATTTTCAGAGATGCCACAGAGGGGTTGCTGGGACCTTAATGTGATGGGCGAGGGAAGACAAACACGTTGTGTTGTCTCTGTCTCCCTACATCAGTTTTCAGGCCACTTTTGTGGGATTAGATCATTTGCTTCTCTGTGCAGCATGGAACAAAAGAGGAGTTTTGGGCCAAAATATTAAGTTTAAATATAAAATTTTGCTTTATGAACTGTTTACCAAGAGTTTTTCTCCGTCTGTGTTATACCATGGCATGAGATTTCTATGCTTGGGGGTTTATGGCAGGATGCTTTCAGTAGAAGGTGTTTGAATCTTGAACTAGCACCTCTTCAGCCAAGAGCCTGTATTTGCTGAACTTCAGAGAACTCCCTCCAAAGCTCAGACACTTATTGAAATTCACCAATGTACTGTACACGGCCACCAGTTAAGTCCCACTTGTGTCCTATTTTGGATTTGAATTTCACTTTTAGGGATTAAATTATCGGTTGAAGGGAATCCAAACTTTTGGCTGATACTGTTATCCATTTAGCGCTCTCTGTACATACAATTGTTTGTTTTCATTATGAATTGTACATGCACCCAAAATATATTTGAGTACATTGTTAGTACAAAATTGAAAGAATACATCAATAAAATATTTTTCTGAATCCATATTTGAACAATAAACTGGAAGTGCTGTCCTTCATGGAGAGGTTTTTTTTGTTTTTTTTTACAAAAAGGTGATCTGAAGTCTTTGTAACTAATATATATTTTTTAAAAAACCCTGTATTTAGTGTGAGCTGATGAGTGTCCAAAGAAATAGACTGCAAATGTTTCTGGGGGAAAAAAATCACTTTCTGCTTTTATAGATCCTTGTTGAATTTTGACTTGTACATTAAGTCACATCATGCACTGAGCTAGGTAATACCTTGGATCAGCTAGCAGCATGGAATCTACACAGAGAAGCAAGGCACAGACTTGAGCCCATCAGGCTTTGGCTGTTAGAGAATTGCTGGGATAGAGAATCTGGGAAGAAAAATGAAATCTATCACGTAGCCTTTTGTACCCATCACTAGTTTAGCACTTTCTACGTTAATTAGAATGTCACTAGTGAAGTCTCTACTGGACTTTATGGAATCTTTGATTCTTTTCCTTTTTTTGGTTTCTAGAAAGCTTTCCTGATATAAGGTATTGTCCTCACAAGTGAAGATAGATGTGATATCACACTTAGACCTTCATGTATTGTACATGTATACAGGCAGTATAGGATCAAATCTTGCTTTCCGTATTTACATGAGTAATGCCATTGATTTCAGTGGGATTACTTATGTCAGTGAGAAAAGCAGGACTTGACCACGTATCTAGTGTACATTAGTCTAACTTATCTAAGATATCTTACCACACATTTTATTGTTGCTTTTTTGTTCAAAAATCATTTCTGACAGGAATCAGATGTGCCATTTGTACAGCAGCTGTTGTTATGATTATGTCATCTTTCTAACTTTTAAAATTCTATTCAGCATAATGTAGCTGATTAGTTACATATGCTTCTGGTGGTGATTAAGACATTTCTGAAGTGAAAGTTACATTGTTCCTGAACCTGCTCCCATTAAGGTCAATACGAGTGTTGCCATAATTTCATTTGAAGAACTGATTACAGAGTCACTATAGATGAGTAAAGTGATCAGTGAATAGGTGTCATTTGCTCTGGAGTAATAGATTGGGGAAGACTTCTTTCTGGTGAAATATGGAGAAAAATGCTAGAAATCAGTATCAGCTTTCATGTTACTTTTTCATAACATATTTTTACACTTTGTGAATGATTCACCTTTCAATTTACAGCTATACATATCAGGAGCAACTCCACTGAAGCCAATGAAATAAGACCAGTGAGCCAAATGGGTACCAGACCTATAGCAGGGCTTGATCCAGTGCTTATTCAGGATATTGGGAATCTTTCCATTGACAAGCGTGAACTAGATCTGGCCCTGTACAAACAATAGAGCTGGGCAAAAATTTTTTGACTCATAGTTTATTCACCAAAAAACACACTTTCAGTCAACTTGAAACTATTCATGAAATTGACACACACATGCTGAATAGTTTTAGCCTTTTTAAAAAATTTCATATTATTCACAGAATGGCCAGACAAAGTTGAGGAAGTGATTGCCTTAACGTTTTGTCCAATGGTTAGGGTATTCACCTGGAATGCGGAGAAGGGGTTTGAATTTGCCTTCTCTAACTTAAACACATGGCTATTGGTATATTCATATTAAACGAACCACTGTAACCCAAAGACCTCTTGATGCCAAGTTTCATAGGCCACAGGAGTACATAGGGGTACAAGGATCTCATGGTTTCACCAAAAGGGGTCATGTAAGGTCTTCACTGAAAACCCGTGTCACACTGATCATAATCATTACACAATGTATACAAGGAAACTAAGTGAGGGGTTATGTACATATACTAAAAGGTATGTTCTCTAGGTCTGTTGTTAAAACTAGGTAACATAAAGATAGGATGTCTTGAGACAAATGTCTCCCAACAGAGGGTAGAAGACACTTATCTCCATGGTAGACTATTGTGTATTACATATCATAAAATAGGAGTCTATTAGCATTGTAAGTCAAAAGCTAATGAAGAGCTGGTGGAGACTTCAGAAGGAAATTAACAGGAAGAAGTAAACAGTAGGGGGTGGGACACCCTATTTTGAACTAAACGTTAAAGTTCTGTTCTGATAAATTTGGAGGTGCTGAGACACACCCTAGGATCCTTCACTTAGAGTAAATTGACAGAGAATTTGCTTCTCAAAAGGGATCTCAACCAGGCTTGGTTGAAAATGATGGAAGGAACTTTGGGTGAGAAACTTCTTTAGGCAGGATTACATAAGATTAGCCTCAAGAACGCGTGTTATTATTTTGTTTTATATGTAACCTTTTGTTTTCCTCTCACTGATTTTTATTTGAAATCTCTGTTCTCTCTTAAATAAATTATTTTATTTTATAATTGAGCTCAAGTGCTGTGCATGATACAGGAGCTAAGGTAAAACTGGGGTACACTGTTCCTTTGAGAACAGAGGATCTGGGATTTCTGTGGGCATGTAGTGATCAGGGGCTGGATACCATGGGGACGCTTTGAAGGGACTTGGAGACTGGGGTGGCTCTATTGTCAACCAGCAAGGCAAAGACAGGGCTGGTGTAGCACAGAGGAAGGTGCTTGAATGGCTGAAAGACTGGTTGTGCTAGGGAGCTAACATCCAGCAGGCAAGACTCCCTCCCATGGGAGGCAGGTTGTGACTGGGGCTACAGCTACATTGGTGCAGCTGTGCCGCTGTAAGCTGTCAAATGTAGCTGTGCTAAGCCAATGAGAAAGAGCTCTCCCATTGGCTTAACTATTCTAGTCTAGCCCCCGAGAGTGGCGTTAGCTATGTCGGCAGGAGGAGAAGCTCTCCTGCCGACATAGCACTGTCCATAAAGGCGCTTGTGTTGGTGTAATTTATGTCACTTGGGAGTGGTTTATTTGCACCCCAGAGTGACATAAATTATGCTGACATAAGCTATAATATAGACATAGCCTAGGTGACTCACATCCCTAGGTGCCCTGAGAAACATCACAACCACAAAATACCCCCCTGCACATGCTTCTCCCTCTGGGCAGAGGGTGAGAGAACAACATGCCCACACATCTGTCATGTTTGCTTAGTACTACTGGAAAGGTCTCAGATACTACAATGATGTGCACTGTATGGCAACCTGTAAAGGATAGAGCAGAACTTGGTTCTCCCACATTGCAGGAGCATTTCCTAGCCACTGGACTATGAGATACTCTGGCGTGGGTGTTTCTCAGTGTCTCCTTTTGAAACTTTTCCACTGTTCAGAAATAATTAAATGGACTTGTCATTATTATAAAGGGAAGGGTAAACACCTTTAAAATCCCTCCTGGCCAGAGGAAAAACCCTTTCACCTGTAAAGGGTTAAGAAGCTAGGATAACCTTGCTGGCACCTGACCAAAATGACCAATGAGGAGACAAGATATTTTCAAAGCTGGAGGGAGGCGAGAAACAAAGGCTCTCTCTGTGTGATGCTTTTGCCAGGAACAGAAAGGAATGGGGTCTTAGAACTTAGTAGGTAATCTAGCTAGATATGCGTTAGATTCTGTTTGTTTAAATGGCTGAGAAAATAAGCTGTGCTGAATGGAATGGATATTCCTGTTTTTATGTCTTTTTGTAACTTAAGGTTTTGCCTAGCGGGATTCTCTATGTTTTGAATCTGATTACCCTGTAAGGTATTTACCATCCTGATTTTGCAAAGGTGATTCTTTTACTTTCTCTTCGATTAAAATTCTTCTTTTAAGAACCTGATTGCTTTTTCATTGTTCTTAAGATCCAAGGGTTTGGGACTGTGTTCACCTATGCAAATTGGTGAGGATTTTTATCAAGCCTTCCCCAGGAAAGGAGGTGTAGGGTTTGGGGAGGATTTTAGGGGGAAAGACATTTCCAAGCGGGCTCTTTCCTGGTTATATATCTGTTAGACGCTTGGTGGTGGCAGCAATAAAGTCCAAGGAAAAAAGGAAAATAGTTTGTACCTTGGGGAAGTTTTAACCTAAGCTGGTAAAAAGAAGCTTAGGAGGTTTTCATGCAGGTCCCTACATCTGTACCCTAGAGTTCACAGTGGGGAAGAAACCTTGACATGGTGGTAGAGGTGGGATTAACGTGAAATTATTTTGAGATCAATTTGAGATTTTTTGAACCAGAAGCACAGATTTTAAAAGGAAATATTTTTTTTTCCTTTGGACTGCTGGAAAGCAGGTTTTAAACTAAAAGCAGTTAGTTTTTTTTCTCTGCTTGGGGGCCAGAGCAGAGACAAAAGGGGATTGTCTTTTGTGAGCTCGAGTTTTCTCTACCTTAAAGGCAGGGCAGTTAACCTCCTACAAGGAAATTCACAAGTCTTCACAGACCTGAAGTTGTTTTTTACCTCAGAGCAAATAGAGGGGTTTTCTGTCTCTCTGCCTGGAGACAAAGGTGTTAGTTTTTGGGGTTTTTTTTAAGGATTTTGATTTTTTGAATAAGAAGCACAGATCTTAAAAAGGAATTTTTTTTCCCCTTTGAGTTGCTGAAAAGCCAGTTTTCGGCAGAAAGCAGTTAGGTTTTTTCCCTCTGCTTTGGGGTCAGAGCAGAGACAAAAGGGAATTGTCTTTTGTGAGCTTGAGTTTTCTCTACCTAAAGGCAGGGTAGTTAACCTCCTGCAGGGAAGTCCATAAGTCTTCACAGACCTGAACAAGTTTTTTTTCCTAAGAGCAACTAGAGGGGTTTTCTGCCTATTTACCTGGAGATAAAGGTATTAGGGTTTTTTTAAAGGATTTTTCTGTAGGCTGACAATCACTATCAGAGAAGATAGGTATCCGGACAGCACAGCAAAATTTTACAAGTCAAGTTTTTTTTTGTTTGTTTTCTTTCTAACTCTTGGGTGTAAAGTTAGTTAAAAACAGAGAGGTTAGGATGACAGATTGCACTGTTCAACAGAAGCTGGAATTAGCCAGATTTGAGGCTCAGGAAAGACAAAAGGAACATGAAAGACAGGTAGAACTCAGACAGGTGGAGATGAATGCACAAGTGGCCAAAGAAAAAGAAATGGAGGCTGCCCACAGAAGAGAAATGGAGGCAAGGGACAAAGAAATGGAGGCAAGGGACAAAGAACTGGAGGAGAAGGAAAAAGAGAGGAAGCATGCACTGGAGATGGAAAAGGCAAAGGCTCAGCAGAATATACCAACAAACCCTAGCAATCCTTCTCCAGGTACCACTTCCCATCCCAGAAAGTTCCCGACCTACAAGGCAGGCAATGATACCGAGGCCTTCTTAGAAAACTTTGAAAGGGCCTGCCTTGGGTACAGCATCTCTACAGACAAATACATGATAGAGCTGAGGCCGCAGCTCAGTGGACCTTTAGCTGAGGTGGCAACTGAAATGCCTAAGAAACACATGAACCAGTATGAACTGTTTAAAACCAAGGCGAGAGTCAGAATGGGGCTAACACCCGAGCATTCCCATCGGTGGTTCAGAGCCCTAAGGTGGAAACCAGACGTGTCATTTACCCGACATGCCTACCACATTGTGAAACATTGGGATGCCTGGATATCAGGAGCAAGTGTTAAATCTCCAGAATATTTGCCCTTCCAAATGCAAATGGAGCAGTTCTTAGAGGAAATAGAGGAAATAGAAAGATACATCCTAGATGGGAAGCTCAAAACTGTAATTGAGGCAGGGGAGATTGGAGCCAAATGGGTGGAGGTGGCAGAAAAGAAAAAAACTGGTCGCAGTTGGAGCAGATACCAGAAGGGACAACCTCAGACCACACCCTACTACCGGGGGCAGCCCAAGGCCCCAACTACCCCGAAGGAACCCTCCAGCCACCTTATCGTCCCGCCACACCGTTCTCCAGCAACCCACCTCACCCCAGTGACCCGTCAGCTGGATGATGTTTTAAATGTAACGAGCCGGGGCATGTAAAGGCCAACTGCCCCAAGAACCCCAACAGATTACAGTTTATTGCACTGGAATCACACCATAGGTCCTCAGGCCCAGATACCTCCCAGATACCCTTGGAGCGGAGGGAAACTGTGAGTGTGGACGGGAGGAAGGTCACCGCATGGAGGGACACTGGAGCACAAGTGTCAGCTATCCATGCTTCCTTAGTGGACCCCAATTTCATCAACCCAGAGATCCAAGTGACGATTCAAACCTTCAGGTCCAAATCTTTCAATTTGCCTACAGCCAAGTTGCCTGTCCAGTACAAAGGCTGGTCAGAAACATGGACTTTTGCAGTCTATGATGACTATCCCATCCCCATGCTGTTGTGGGAAGACTTGGCCAATCGTGTGAAGCTAGCCAAGAGGGTGGGAATGGTCACCCGCAGCCAGGCTAAACAAGCCGTCATGCCTAGCTCTGTTCCAGAAACTTCTACCAGGACCCAGTCAGAGGTGATGGACCCGGACCCCAGGCCAATGTCTGCAACATCAATAGTGGATTCAGTCCCAGAGACCCAGACAGAGCCAGTCCCAGAACCGGAACTGGCGGAACAACTAGCACCAGAACCATTGCCAGCACTGAATCCAGTACTTGCAACCCCAACACCAGAGGGCCCCATTGAACCTGAACCAGCAGCAGCCGATAACCCTATACAAGAGGCTCAGCAGGAGCCTGAACCCCAACATAGTACACCAGCGGAGAGCGGTTCACAGTCAACGGAAACAGCCCCATCCCCTACATCTCCTTGAGAGGGACCAAGTATAGGTCCACAGTCCAATGAGAAACTGATGTTTCCAGCATCAAGGGAACAGTTCGAGACCAAACAGGAAGCAGATGAAAGCCTCCAGAGAGCTTGGATGGTGGCATGGAGCAACCCACCGCCTCTCAGTTCTTCTAATCGATCCAGGTTTGTTGTAGAAGGAGGAGGAAACTCTTTCTGGTGGACACCAGGAAGACTGGCATCCTCAGAGACAGTTGGTAGTTCCAACTAAGTACCGGGTCAAGCTCTTGAGCTTAGCCCACGATCATCCTAGTGGCCATGCTGGGGTGAACAGGACAAAAGGCCATTTGGGGAGGTCATTCCACTGGGAGGGAATGGGCAAGGATGTTTCTACCTATGTCCAGTCTTGTGAGGTATGCCAAAAAGTGGGAAAACCCCAAGACCAGGTCAAAGCCCCTCTCCAGTTCCATTTCAGCAAGTAGCTGTGGATATTCTGGGTCCTTTTCCGAAAAAGACACCCAGAGGAAAGCAATACATACTGACTTTCATGGATTTTGCCACTCGATGGCCGGAAGCAGTAGTTCTAAGCAACACCAGGGCTAAAAGTGTGTGCCTGGCACTAGCAGACATTTTTGCTAGGGTAGGTTGGCCCTCCGACATCCTCACAGATGCAGGAACTAATTTCCTGGCAGGAACTATGGAAAGCCTTTGGGAAGCTCATGGGGTAAATCACTTGGTTGCCACTCCTTACCACCATCAAACAAATGGCATGGTGGAGAAGTTTAATGGAACTTTGTGGCCCATGATACGTAAATTCATAAATGAGCACTCCAATGATTGGGACCTAGTGTTGCAGCAGTTGCTCTTTGCCTACAGAGCTGTACCACATCCCAGTTTAGGGTTTTCACCATTTGAACTTGTATATGGCCTCGAGGTTAAGGGCCCATTACAGTTGGTGAAGCAGCAATGGGAGGGATTTACACCTTCTCCAGGAACTAACATTCTGGACTTTGTAACCAACCTACAAAACACCCTCCGAACCTCTCTAGCCCTTGCAAAAGAAAACCTACAGGATGCTCAAAAAGAGAAAAAAACCTGGTATGATAAACATGCCAGAGAGCGTTCCTTCAAAGTAGAGGACCAGGTCATGGTCTTAAAGGTGCTCCAGGCCCATAAAATGGAAGCATCGTGGGAAGGGCCATTCACGGTCCAGGAGCGCCTGGGAGCTGTTAATTATCTCATAGCATTCCCCACCTCCAACCGAAAGCCTAAGGTGTACCACATTAATTCTCTAAAGCCCTTTTATTCCAGAGAATTAAAGGTTTGTCAGTTTACAGCCCAGGGAGGAGATAACACTGAGTGGCCTGAAGGTGTCTACTACGAAGGGAAAAGTGCTGGTGGCGTGGAAGAGGTGAACCTCTCCATGACCCTTGGGCGTATGCAGCAACAGCAGATCCAGGAGCTGTGCATCAGCTACGCGCCGATGTTCTCAGCCACCCCAGGACGGACTGAATGGGCATACCACTCCATTGACACAGGAAATGCTCACTCAATTAAAGTCCAGCCTTACTGGGTGTCTCCTCAAGCTAAAACTGCTATAGAACGGGAGATCCAGGATATGTTACAGATAGGTGTAATCCGCCCCTCTGGCAGTCCATGGACATCTCCAGTGGTTCTAGTGCCCAAACCAGATGGGGAGATATATTTTTGCATGGACTATCATAAGCTAAATGCTGTAACTCGCCCAGACAACTATCCAATGCCACGCACAGATGAACTATTAGAGAAACTGGGACGGGCCCAGTTCATCTCTACCTTGGACTTAACCAAGGGGTACTGGCAGGTACCGCTAGATGAATCTGCCAAGAAAAGGTCAGCCTTCACCACCCATGTCAGGCTGTATGTACTCCCTTTCGGGCTGCGGAATGCACTCGCCACCTTCCAAAGACTTGTAGATAGTCTCCTAGCAGGATTAGGAGAATATGCAGTCGCCTACCTTGATGATGTGGCCATATTTTTGGATTCCTGGGCAGACCACCTGGAACATCTACAAAAAGTCTTTGAGCGCATAAGGGAGGCAGGACTAACTGTTAAGGCTAAGAAGTGTCAAATAGGCCTAAACAGAGTGACTTACCTTGGACACCAGGTGGGTCAAGGAACTATCAACCCCCTACAGGCCAAAGTGGATGCTATCCAAAAGTTGCCTGTCCCAAAGTCAAAGAAACAGGTTCAATCCTTCTTAGGCTTGGCCAGTTATTACAGGCGATTTGTACTGCAATACAGCCAAATCACCGCCCCATTGACAGACCTAACCAAAAAGAAAGAGCCAAATGCTGTTCAGTGGACCGAAGAGTGTCAGAAGGCCTTTAACCAGCTTAAAGCGACACTCATGTCTGACCCTGTATAAGGGCCCTAGACTTTGACAAAGCGTTCCTAGTAACCACAGATGCATCCGGGCGTGGTGTGGGAGCAGTTTTAATGCAGGAAGGACTGGATCAAGAATTCCACCCTGTAGTGTTTCTCAGCAAGAAGCTGTCTGAGAGGGAAAAGCAACTCGTCAGTCAGTGAAAAAGAATGTTACGCCATTGTCTACGCTCTGGAAAAGCTACGCCTATATGTTTGGGGACGGCGTTTCCACCTGCAAACCGACCATGCTGTGCTACGGTGGTTTCATAGCGCCACGGGAAATAACAAAAAACTTATTCAGTGGAGTTTAGCTCTCCAAGATTTTGATTTTGACAGCCAACACATCTCAGGAGCTTCTAACAAAGTGGCTGATGCACTCTCCCGTGAAAGTTTCCCAGAATCAACTGGTTAAAATCGTCCTTGAGATGTAGAAAATATTGTTAGTCTTTATACACTTGGTAGTATATTTAGAGGTGCATGTTTCTTATTAACTCTGTTTTCTCCTAGAGCTCCAGGAAGAAATCCCAGCCAGCGTTTCACCCTATCTGTGATTTGGGTGGCGTGTCATAAATATAAAGGGAAGGGTAAACACCTTTAAAATCCCTTCTGGACAGAATAAAAACCCTTTCATCTGGGGTTAAGAAGGGTTAAGAAGCTAGGATAACCTCGCTGGCACCTGACCAAAATGACCAATGAGGAGACAAGATAGTTTCAAAGCTGGAGTGGGGGAGAAACAAAGTCTCTGTCTGTGTGATGCTTTTGCTGGGAACAGAAAGGAATGGAGTCTTAGAACTTAGTAAGTAATCTAGCTAGATGTGCGTTAGATTGTGTTTGTTTAAATGGCTGAGAAAATAAGCTGTGCTGAATGGAATGGATATTCCTGTTTTTTGTGTCTTTTTGTAATTAAAGATTTTACCTAGAGGGATTCTCTATGTTTTGAATCTGATTACCCTGTAAGGTATTTACCATCCTGATTTTACAAAGGTGATTCTTTTACTTTTTTCTTCAATTAAAATTCTTCTTTTAAGAACCTGATTGCTTTTTCATTGTTCTTAAGATCCAAGGGTTTGGGTCTGTGTTCACCTATGCAAATTGGTGAGGATTTTTATCAAGCCTTCCCCAGGAAAGGGGGTGTAGGATTTGGGGACGATTTTAGGGGGAAAGATGTTTCCAAGTGGGCTCTTTCCTGGTTATATATCTGTTAGACGCTTGGTGGTGGCAGCAATAAAGTCCAAGGGAAAAAGGAAAATAGTTTGTACCTTGGGGAAGTTTTAACTTAAGCTTGTAAAAAGAAGCTTAGGAGGTTTTCATGCAGGTCCCTACATCTGTACCCTAGAGTTCAGAGTCGGGAAGGAACCTTGACAAGACTTAAGTCCTTTCTCCAATAGCTAACACATCCTAGGTGAGTGCCCTTCCCACTTGGCAATGCAATCATTCTCTCTTGTTTTCTGTCCTAATGCCTATTCACTGTCTTTCATAAGACACAGCTGAAGGAGGGAATTGAACCTGAGACTCCCCTATCCCAGGTGAGCGATTTAGCCACAGGGCTAAAAGTTATAAAGAAGCCAAGCCTGCCACTATCAGAACAAGAACCACCTCATCCACCAGCCTGAAGAAGTCCATTTTGGATTGTATGAAACATGTTATATTTGATCTGAAATAATTTTTTTCAATTCACTGAGATTTTTCACAATTTTTTGATTCAGTTTAGGCTAAGCTGTAGCTTTCAATTTTTTCAGGACTTGCAGCTCAATGAGAAATCAGTTATTTGCTCAGCTCTAATCAGGAACCTTCTGTTGTTCTCAGAAATTGAAAATCACCCCAGGCAGAGAGCCAACAGAAGCCTATGAACTCTATAGATCACATTTAAACCCTCAAATTAGGGTTAACGGAAATATTAAATGTTACCTAGGTCTTTTGTAGGCCTTCTCTAAAGAGAATATTCATCATGGATGAAATTTATCTATGATTCATTATTTCCAGGATTCTTTTACAGTCGTCTTGGAAATAAGTAGAGTTACATTGGTATATATTAATTTCTTTAATTGCCAGGTGATTTTTTTTTAAATTAGCAAACAAAATATTTTCCTTATATAATGGAACCTTTCTATTCTAATTCCAGTAATAAAGCTTAATGTGATAGCTAGTAAATAACAGTCTGCGGGTCCTCATACCAAACATCATTCATAGCTCAAACCCCCTTTTGTAGATTCTGGTTTTAATAACACCATATAATTTCTGGTGTGATATTGATGAAAAGTAATATATTTCTTTCCAAAAGGGCAAAATACCATTCACAAACTCTGAATGTCAAGAACAACAATCACATTAAATTAGACCTCAGCTCAGTCAGTGTGGGTTTCATGCTGTCCCATGACTCAAGTAATTATTTCCCCAAATACGAGCACTTGATTTTCCCACTTATGATCAGTTCTCTTCTTGGAAAGGTGCCTTGTTGTATTTTGTAATATAAAATAGATATTTTTAGAAAAGCGTAAGAAACCCCAAACCATTTGAACTGCACCACAAGTTGTAAACTCTGATTTTTTTCCTCTCCTTAAACCAAACAAACCCCATTAACAACTCAACTTTTGCACTATTCAAGGGGCTTTTCGTTTGTGAATGGCTTGGAATAGTCAATTAACATAAGAATGCTCCCTCTTTGGTATTCTTGCATAATGTTAAAATCACAGTATTTCCTTAACGGAAGCCCAGTCATTGTATGTGAAAATAACACATTTTGTACAACTAGCTCTTTACTTCTATGAGAATTGGTCTCTTAGAACGCTTTTGGGTCAGGAGTGGGAAGAAAAAAGGGGTGGGATTTTTTTGTTAACACAAAAGCAAAGGCAATGGGCTAGCTATACAGGAACATTATTAATGGGATCTCCAGCATCTTCAGTGTATGTAATGAATGCACCGCTCCTCCTGTACACATTCATTTTCCAATGCTTTAAAATTCAGAAAGATTGTAAATCCTACCATACGGCATCTTTCTTTGTGGGTGGAAAATAAATTGCTTCACAAGTTTTAGCTTCTGTATTAGGTGCCTCAAAAGCCAGGGAAACTAGGGAAATAGCTGTGGCATGTAGTGCACTTTCCATATGGAATGAAAAGATGACTTGGCTTTAGTAGTCTTACTGGACAAGTAAATATTTTCATTTGGTTCAATGTAAATTAAACATTCTAACAGAGATTGACCTGGATGTGCTCTTAGAGATCAGGTTAGAGTCTTCCAACATAAACCAGAAAAAAACTGGTGAAATAATTATCACAAAGAATATTGCCCTGAAAAGGAAGAGCAGAAGCAATAGCAGTGTCAATTTGTCCATCAGCACCTATCTTGGGGGATTTGGGCCATAGGATCCAGTCTTCCCCATGCTGTCCCCTCTTTACCCCATGCTAAAGAACCCCAAGGCTGGATTAAGTGATTTAGAGAGATTTGTGTGGGGTGTCCCAAGTTGTGGATCAAATTCAACCCTCTGTAGAGGGCCAGCATAGGGCCTATGCCCCCGAAAGCCCTCAAGTGTGACTTACGGTGCATAGGCCTTGGTCTGGCCCTCTGCATGGTAGCGAATTGCACTCTAAAACATTAAGGGTGAGATTCTCACTCCTGCTTTGGCTTCTTTTCTCATTGAGCTGCAAGTCCTGAAAAAATTGAAAGCTACAGCTTAGCCTAAACTGAATCAAAAAATTGTGAAAATTTTCAGGGAATTAAAAAAAAAAATAAAAGGGCTGGAGCAGTGTAAAGGGGCCACACAAATCCTTGTATGTGGTGGGGGGATGACAGTAGACAGCTGTAAGGTGGCTTCCAAAGATCCCTCCTTACAAACCCCAGTGTAAGGGGGCATGTTAGGGTGAGACATGGGGGAGGAGGGGTTTATTAGAGGTGGAGATACAGCACATACCTCTGTGGAGACTTTGGATTGTGCTGTAGCTCTTATGGCAGCTTCTCTGGAAGCCCTACTTTAGACAGCCTCCACCTCCATCCCCCAGACTATCTCACATGTGTCTAGGACTTTTCCAGCCCTCAGAGCAGTCCAGGATTGGGAGGGTGCAAAACAACCTTCTCCTTCCCTCAACCTTGGCTGTGACTCTCACCCCGGGGTCGTACTTTTTCTGGCAGGACTGTTAATTTGGACACCTCTTTAAGCAAGAGGTGATGTATAATTTGCAACAACCCAGGAATAGCCCCAGGAGACACTGACTCAGAGACATCACTCTGAGTTATAGTTCTCTCCTAGCTCACAAGAGTAAGTAATCTGCTGCTAGCCTATGCCAGCAGTAAATTACAGTAGCCCTCACAAAAACTCACTTGTGATGGACAATGAGTGGATAGGTGCGGGAGGAGCTATGCCTCTGTCCATTTCCTGACCACCTGCTCTAGGTGATGCTGGGAGAATAAGGAACCAAGCTCCGCGGTTTACATTTTCAAACTGGAGCACAAGGTCTGGCTAGCCTGTGTAGTGAAGTACGTTCGTAGTCTCTTATAGGAGCATGGAGTCCAAATTGTTCTCTAGACCTTGGTTTATATCCAAGGCTTTTACTTTCCTTTTTCGATCTCACTCTTTTGCATTACTCAAGACTCAGTCCCCTCTTTTCTTTTTAACCAGCCTTGTGATTATTCTTGACCCCAGTAAAAGGCCTCATGATTAAAATATCATCTTTAAATTTGGCTTCTATGTCCAATGTGTATTATACTTGTCATAAATATAAAGGGAAGGGTAAACCCCTTTGAAATCCCTCCTGGCCAGGGGAAAGCTCCTCTCACCTGTAAAGGGTTAAGAAGCTAAAGGTAACCTCGCTGGCACCTGACCAAAATGACCAATGAGGAGACAAGATACTTTCAAAAGCTGGGAGGAGGGAGAGGGACAAAGGGTCTGTGTCTGTCTGTATGCTGCTCTTGCCAGGGACAGAACAGGAATGGAGTCTTAGAACTTTTAGTAAGTAATCTAGCTAGGTATGTGTTAGATTATGATTTCTTTAAATGGCTGAGAAAAGAATTGTGCTGAATAGAATAACTATTTCTGTCTGTGTACTTTTTTTGTAACTTAAGGTTTTGCCTAGAGGGGTTCTCTATGTTTTGAATCTAATTACCCTGTAAGATATCTACCATCCTGATTTTACAGGGGGGATTTCTTTATTTCTATTTACTGCTATTTTTTATTAAAAGTCTTCTTTTAAAAAACTGAATGCTTTTTCATTGTTCTCAGATCCAAGGGTTTGGGTCTGTGGTCACCTATGCAAATTGGTGAGGCTTTTTATCCAACATTTCCCAGGAGAGGGGGGGTGCAAGTGTTGGGAGGATTGTTCATTGTTCTTAAGATCCAAGGGTCTGGGTCTGTAGTCACCTAGGCAAATTGGTGAGGCTTTTTACCAAACCTTGTCCAGGAAGTGGGGTGCAAGGTTTTGCGGAAGTATTTTGGGGGGAAAGACGCGTCCAAACAGCTCTTCCCCAGTAACCAGTATTAGTTTGGTGGTGGTAGCGGCCATTCCAAGGATAACGGGTGTAATATTTTGTACCTTGGGGAAGTTTTGACCTAAGCTGGTAAAGATAAGCTTAGGGGGTTTTTTTCATGCAGGTCCCCACATCTGTACCCTAGAGTTCAGAGTGGGGGAGGAACCTTGACATGGTGGCACAGTGGTGGGATTAACCTGAAATCATTTGAGATCCAGTTGAGATTTTTTGAACTAGAAATACAGATTTTAAAAAGGAAATTTTTTTTTCTTTGGAAAGAAAGTCCAGAAAGCAGCTTTGAAACTGAAAGCAGCTTGGTTTCTCTCTGCTTTGTGGCCAAGCAGAGACAAAAGGGGATTATCTTGTGAATTGCAGGTTTTCTTTGCCTGGAGGCAGGGTACTTAACTCCTGCAGGGAAATTCACAGTCTTCCAATCCAGGGGTTTTTTTTTTCTTTTCTTCCTAAAAGTAAATAGGGGGTGTGTGTTCTACCCATTTGCTTTTTCTTTGGGCTGGGTAAGCAGGTTTCCAAGCAGTTGGAGGTTTTTTGCTTTAATTTGGGCCCAGAGCAGAGACAAGGGAATTGTCTTTTTCTGTAGGCTGACAATCACTATCAGAGAATAGGTATTCTATTCCAGCACAGCAAAATTTTACAGCCAAGTTTTGTTTGTTTATTTCTAAACCTCGGGTGTAAAGTTAGTTAAAAACAGAGAGGTTAGAATGACCAAATCCTCAGCTCGACTACAGCTGGAATTAGCCAAATTTCAGGCTGAGGAAAGACAAAGGGAACATGAAAGACAGATAGAACTCATGCAGCTGAAGAAGGAACAAGAAATGGAGGCAAGGAAGCATGTGGAGGAGGAGAGGGAAAAAGAGAGGAAGCATGTGGAGGAGATGGAGAGGATAAAGGCCCAGCAGAATATACCAACAAACCCTAGCAATCCTTCTCCAGGTACCACTTCCCATCCCAGAAAGTTCCCCACCTACAAGGCAGGTGATGATACTGAGGCCTTCTTAGAAAACTTCGAAAGGGCCTGCCTTGGGTACAACATCTCTGCTGACCAATACATGGTAGAGCTGAGGTCGCAGCTCAGTGGACCCTTAGCTGAGGTGGCAGCTGAAATGCCTAAAGAACACATGAACAAGTATGAACTGTTTAAATCCAAGGCGAGAGTCAGAATGGGGATAACACCCGAGCAGTCTCGTCGGAGGTTCAGAGCCCTAAGGTGGAAACCAGACATGTCATTTACCCGACATGCCTACCACATTGTGAAACATTGGGATGCCTGGATATCAGGAGCAAGTGTTGAATCTCCAGTAAATTTGCCCTTCCTAATGCAAATGGAACAATTCTTAGAGGGTGTTCCTGAGGAAATAGAAAGATACATCCTAGATGGGAAACCCAAAACTGTAATTGAGGCAGGAGAGATTGGAGCCAGATGGGTGGAGGTGGCAGAGAAGAAGAAAACTGGTCGCAGTTGGAGCGGAGACCAGAAGGGACCACCCCAGACCACACCCTATTACCGGGGGCCGCCCAAAGCCCCACCTACCTCCCAAAGAACCCTCCAGACCCCTTATCGTCCCACCACCCCGTTCTCCAGCAACCCTCCTCGCCCTAGTGACCCGTCAGCTGGACGATGTTTTAAGTGTAACGAGCTGGGGTATGTAAAGGCCAACTGCCCCAAGAACCCCAACAGATTACAGTTCATTGCACCGGAATCACACCAGAGGTCCACAGGCCCAGATACCTCCCAGATACCCTTGGAGCGGAGGGAAACTGTGAGTGTGGGCGGGAAGAAGGTCACCGCGTGGAGGGACACCGGAGCACAAGTGTCAGCTATCCATGCTTCCTTAGTGGACCCCAATTTAATCAACCCAGAGATCCAAGTGACGATTCAACCCTTCAAGTCCAACTCTTTCAATTTGCCTACAGCCAAGTTGCCTGTCCAGTACAAGGGCTGGTCAGGAATGTGGACTTTTGCAGTCTATGATGATTATCCCATCCCCATGCTGTTGGGGGAAGACTTGGCCAATCATGTGAAGCAGGCCAAGAGGGTGGGAATGGTCACCCGCAGCCAGGCTAAACAAGCCGTGAGGCCTAGCTCTGTTCCGGAAACTTCTATCAGGACCCAGTCAGAGGTGATGGACCTGGACCCCAGGCCAATGTCTGCAACAGCAGTAGTGGATCCAGTCCCAGAGACCCAGACGGAACCAGTCCCAGAACCGGAACCAGCCGAACAACCAACACCAGACCCCGTGTCAGCACTGAATCCAGTACTTGCAACCTCAACAACGGAGGGCCCCACCGAACCTGAACTGGCAGCAGCCGATAACCCGACCCAAGAGGCTCAGCCGGAGCCTGAATCCCAACATAGTGCACCAGCGGAGAGCGGTTCACAGTCAACAGAAACAGCTCCATCCCCTATATCGCTTCCAGAGGGACCAAGCCTAGGTCCACAATCCCATGAGGAACTGATGTCTCCAGCATCAAGGGAACAGTTCCAGACTGAACAGGAAGCAGATGAAAGCCTCCAGAGAGCTTGGACGGCGGCACGGAGCAACCCACCGCCTCTCAGCTCTTCTAATCGATCCAGGTTTGTTGTAGAAAGAGGACTTTTATACAAGGAAACTCTTTCTGGTGGACACCAGGAAGACTGGCATCCTCAGAGACAGTTGGTAGTTCCAACTAAATACCGGGCCAAGCTCTTGAGCTTAGCCCATGATCACCCTAGTGGCTATGCTGGGGTGAACAGGACCAAAGACCGTTTGGGGGGGTCATTCCACTGGGAGGGAATGGGCAAGGATGTTTCTACCTATGTCCAGTCTTGTGAGGTGTGCCAAAGAGTGGGAAAACCCCAAGACCAGGTCAAAGCCCCTCTCTAGCCACTCCCCATCATTGAAGTTCCATTTCAGCGAGTAGCTGTGGATATTCTGGGTCCTTTTCCGAAAAAGACACCCAGAGGAAAGCAGTACATACTGACTTTCATGGATTTTGCCACCCGATGGCCGGAAGCAGTAGCTCTAAGCAACACCAGGGCTAAAAGTGTGTGCCAGGCACTAGCAGACATTTTTGCCAGGGTAGGTTGGCCCTCCGACATCCTCACCGATGCAGGGACTAATTTCCTGGCAGGAACTATGAAAAACCTTTGGGAAGCTCATGGGGTAAATCACTTGGTTGCCACTCCTTACCACCATCAAACAAATGGCATGGTGGAGAAGTTTAATGGAACTTTGGGGGCCATGATACGTAAATTCGTAAATGAGCACTCCAATGATTGGGACCTAGTGTTGCAGCAGTTGCTCTTTGCCTACAGAGCTGTACCACATCCCAGTTTAGGGTTTTCCCCATTTGAACTTGTATATGGCCGTGAGGTTAAGGGGCCATTGCAGTTGGTGAAGCAGCAATGGGAGGGATTTACACCTTCTCCAGGAACTAACATTCTGGACTTTGTAACCAACCTACAAAACACCCTCCGAACCTCTTTAGCCCTTGCTAGAGAAAACTTACAGGATGCTCAAAAAGAGCAAAAAGCCTGGTATGATAAACATGCCAGAGAGCGTTCCTTCAAAGTAGGAGACCAGGTCATGGTCTTAAAGGCGCTCCAGGCCCATAAAATGGAAGCATCGTGGGAAGGGCCATTCATGGTCCAGGAGCGCCTGGGAGCTGTTAATTATCTCATAGCATTCCCCACCTCCAACCGGAAACCTAAGGTGTACCATATTAATTCTCTAAAGCCCTTTTATTCCAGAGAATTAAAGGTTTGTCAGTTTACAGCCCAGGGAGGAGACGACGCTGAGTGGCCTGAAGGTGTTTACTACGAAGGGAAATGTGCTGGTGGTGTGGAAGAGGTGAACCTCTCCATGACCCTTGGGCGTATGCAGCGACAGCAGATCCAGGAGCTGTGCACTAGCTACGCGCCAACGTTCTCAGCCACCCCAGGACTGACTGAACGGGCATACCACTCCATTGACACAGGTAATGCTCACCCAATTAGGGTCCAACCTTACCGGGTGTCTCCTCAAGCTAAAACTGCTATAGAACGGGAGATCCAGGATATGTTACAGATGGGTGTAATCCGCCCCTCTGAAAGTGCATGGGCATCTCCAGTGGTTCTAGTTCCCAAACCAGATGGGGAAATACGTTTTTGCGTGGACTACCGTAAGCTAAATGCTGTAACTCGCCCAGACAACTATCCAATGCCACGCACAGATGAACTATTAGAGAAACTGGGACGGGCCCAGTTCATCTCTACCTTGGACTTAACCAAGGGGTACTGGCAGGTACCGCTAGATGAATCTGCCAAGGAAAGGTCAGCCTTCATCACACATCTCGGGCTGTATGAATTTAATGTACTCCCTTTCGGGCTGCGAAATGCACCCGCCACTTTCCAAAGACTTGTAGATGGTCTCCTAGCGGGATTAGGAGAATATGCAGTCGCCTACCTTGACGACGTGGCCATATTTTCGGATTCCTGGGCAGACCACCTGGAACATCTACAAAAAGTCCTTGAGCGCATAAGGGAGGCAGGACTAACTGTTAAGGCTAAGAAGTGTCAAATAGGCCTAAACAGAGTGACTTACCTTGGACACCAGGTGGGTCAAGGAACTATCAGCCCCCTACAGGCCAAAGTGGATGCTATCCAAAAGTGGCCTGTCCCAAAGTCAAAGAAACAGGTTCAATCCTTCTTAGGCTTGGCCGGTTATTACAGACGCTTTGTACCGCACTACAGCCAAATCGCTGCCCCACTGACAGACCTAACCAAAAAGAAACAGCCAAATGCTGTTCAGTGGACCGGAAAGTGTCAGAAGGCCTTTAACAAGCTTAAAGCGACACTCATGTCTGACCCTGTACTAAGGGCCCCAGACTTTGACAGACCGTTCCTAGTAACCACAGATGCATCCGAGCGTGGTGTGGGAGCAGTTTTAATGCAGAAAGGACCTGATCAAGAATTCCACCCTGTAGTGTTTCTCAGCAAAAAACTGTCTGAGAGGGAAAGCAACTGGTCAGTCACTGAAAAAGAATGTTATGCCATTGTCTACGCTCTGGAAAAGCTACGCCCATATGTTTGGGGACGGCGTTTCCACCTGCAAACCGACCATGCTGCACTAAAGTGGCTTCACACCGTCAAAGAAACTAACAAAAAACTTCTTCGGTGGAGTTTAGCTCTCCAAGATTTTGATTTCGACATCCAACACATCTCAGGAGCTTCTAACAAAGTGGCTGATGCACTCTCCCGTGAAAGTTTCCCAGAATCAACTGGTTAAAATCGTCCTTGAGATGTGGAAAATATTGTTAGTCTTTATGTACTTGGTAGTATATTTAGAGATGCATGTGTCTTATTAACTCTGTTTTCCTAGAGCTCCAGGAAGAAATCCCAGCCAGTGTTTCACCCTAGCTGAGATTTGGGGGGCGTGTCATAAATATAAAGGGAAGGGTAAACCCCTTTGAAATCCCTCCTGGCCAGGGGAAAGCTCCTCTCACCTGTAAAGGGTTAAGAAGCTAAAGGTAACCTCGCTGGCACCTGACCAAAATGACCAATGAGGAGACAAGATACTTTCAAAAGCTGGGAGGAGGGAGAGGGACAAAGGGTCTGTGTCTGTCTGTATGCTGCTCTTGCCAGGGACAGAACAGGAATGGAGTCTTAGAACTTTTAGTAAGTAATCTAGCTAGGTATGTGTTAGATTATGATTTCTTTAAATGGCTGAGAAAAGAATTGTGCTGAATAGAATAACTATTTCTGTCTGTGTACTTTTTTTGTAACTTAAGGTTTTGCCTAGAGGGGTTCTCTATGTTTTGAATCTAATTACCCTGTAAGATATCTACCATCCTGATTTTACAGGGGGGATTTCTTTATTTCTATTTACTGCTATTTTTTATTAAAAGTCTTCTTTTAAAAAACTGAATGCTTTTTCATTGTTCTCAGATCCAAGGGTTTGGGTCTGTGGTCACCTATGCAAATTGGTGAGGCTTTTTATCCAACATTTCCCAGGAGAGGGGGGGTGCAAGTGTTGGGAGGATTGTTCATTATACTAAAACTGATTGTGTTTGTATTTTCCTTAGGTTTGGTGTAAAATAAACTACCGTAGGCTGAGGGGAGCTATGTGTAGTTTCGGGTTGAAGGCCATTCTTTTAAAAAATGAAATACATGCACCCAATAACTAATAGGGGTTGGGATGGGAACTGTCTGGGAGACTATGTGAGGGACTCTGCTGTCCCCTAAAGCAGGCAGTGACATTGTCTGGGAAGACAACTCTAGCTACTCCATTTGCAATGTCCTTCCCTGCAGGAAACACTCAAAGGAAAACAGAGTATGTGAACTCTGAATTCAGACTGCAGCAGTGCATAAACACACAGTCAAATGCAGCTATAAAAATATGACGTGATCTATACATAATACATTTGAACCCTAGCAGATTAGATGCCTTTTATTATAGTTATTAAGGTGCATCCAGGAGATCTGAAAAATAGCCTGATTCTAAGAGAAACAAAAATGATACTCTTTATTTGAAAGTGTTACTTAGTGCTTGTCTTCACTAGAGCATCTGGAAGATGTGCTACGCCAAAAGGAGAGCGCTCTCCCATTGACATAATTACTCCACCTCAATGAGTGTAGACTCAGTGTAGACAGCACGTTAAGTCGATGTAACTTACGTTACTTGGGGGGTGGTTTTTTCACACTCCCAAGAGACAAAGTTACATCAACTTAAGCGGTAGTGTAGACAAGCCCTTACTGTACAACTTTTAGGGTTTTAATTGCATTGTTTAACATGCATCATTTTGGCACGCTAGTTTTTCATAAGGGACTTTGGTAATGTAATTCACTATTTTCAGTGCTTACTGAAGTTACATGCCTCGTAGAAAAAAACACAATATGTACTTTCATGCTTCATGCAATTGTTAATAAGCATATGGAACAGGTTACCAGGGAAAAGCAATTTGAAACAAAGAGTACTAATAGCTTGAGAGACATGTAGTTTGGTTTCTGGAGAATGAGGGATGTGGTGAAACAGCAGGAAAGCTGGGACAGTGACCAATCAGAAAATGGGCAGGGGTATTGGACCAGATGGCATTTTCAAGATGCAAAAATGTCATAAGATTTGAAGCTCTCTTCTGCATTTTTCATATTAAGCACCAAATTCATGATCATAATTACTTTGTTCTACTTCACTATATCATTTTTGCATACTTTGACCTGATTGTTCTAAGTACAATTAATTACTGAGAGTTACCTGACAATAATTCTTTCTACCAATAGCTACAATGAAGTGTATCCATATTTCAATTCACGGAGACAATTTTCAGAATCCCTACCCACCCATCCCTTTCCAACAAAGCATCATATTTCTGCACTCTGGTCTTGATTCAGCAACTGAAGTAAAAAAGATGGTGTAACAGGGTGCACAGACCCTGTTTCTAGACTGGCACTAAAAGGATTAACCCTTCTGCTCAGAAAGGGCCACAGCTGCCTACAAGCAATACATAGGTACCTGGGAGTCATGTGACTAGTCATTTGAACAAGGCATAAAATAAAAAGTATGGTCTGTTGCTTAGTTATAGAGAGATCAGGGCTAGGGTTTTGTCTCCCTGTTGTGCAGGAGCTGAGCAAGAACCTTGGAACAATATTAGCAGGAGGCCCTGGAAGAGGTCCAAAGGGACTTGAGGTGCCCTTAACAGTGGGTGTATTCGTTGTTAATAAACCTCAGAAGAAATTAATGTAAAATTCCAATTTTGTGGTGAAATTACCTCCAGGGCATAGAAAGAAGAGGAACTGAGGCACAGAGCACTAGATGGAGTAAGCTGATCCTCCCACAGATGGACTTATGCAAAGGGACATCACAAATAGTGCTGAAGTGGGATTTCAGTGTAGGGTGACCATACATCCAGTTTTGACAAAAAAAGGGGGGTGGGACCCATAGTAGGGCGTGGAGGAACTTTGTGGGTTGCGGGGGGAGTGGCAACGCCAGGCCTGCACTGGAGGGAAGGCTCAGAAGAGCAGCTTGGGCCAGCCAGCCTGCCCTACATGCAGAGGGGAGAGGGGGCCTTAGGTGGTCTTGGGTCCGGACAGGCAGCAGCGGGGGCTCTGGTGGGGAGGCGGACCTTAGGCCGGCCTTGTAGGGTGTCCCATTTTCCCTTTGGTCCCCCTATTTCACTGTTGCCTAGACCTTGGGATGCCTCTTTGCATAGAATTGAATGTCACCTGCTGGCTGGATTTAGCTTACAGGTTTCAGAAATATTGTGCTGAATGTGCCTAAAACACAGCAGTATTTGGTCAGGCACTTGTTTTGCTGGGACAGGGAAAAAACTGGTGTCTCTCTGAAGATGCCCTCTTCCTGATGCAATGTGCTGTGAGAGGAAAGGGAAGAGATTGTGCAAAATGGTCTCCTGATGCTGGGCACCAAAATAACTAGCTAAACATGTTGGAATACAAAGGATTTGAATTTGAAGCTTGTTATAGGGCTTTCTGTCAATAATTAAAGTAATTTCTTCATAGGTTTCAAATTTTTATCTTTTCATTTTTAATTAAACATGAAGAAGGACTGATATTTAATACAAGCCCTGACAGAAGAATGCTTTTGATTAAAAGGCTTGTGGTGGCACTTAACATATTGTATCGTGTAATCTAATTTAATCAGAGTTGTTTTGGATAGTGGTGGAATTAAAAAAGATACAATGAAATAGAGTCCAAATGTGGCATATTAGTTAGCATCCCACTAGTAGTTATTGTCATTTTATAATATTATTTAAAGCCCACAAAAGTGTAATACTTTAAAACTGCATTGGAAATCACATTTTAAATATGGGAAGAATTAGCTTTTGTAACATTTAAACTACCTTTTTTTCAAACCTGCCCAGAGGGCTTTGGAGAGACCAGGTGGGTGAGGTAATATATTTTATTGGACCAACTTCTGTTGGTGGGAGAGACAGGCTACAATAACACTGTGTACGGAAGGCTTTGGACATGCAAAGAATTTAACATCCAAATGCCATAGTTGGGACCGACAATTTCAAACTGAAGATTCAGCTGAAAACCACAATAGGCCAAATATACTGCTAAGGTAAGCAGGTATAACTGCACTGGTATTAATGGAATTTCACTCTCTTTTCTCAGCAGAGAATTTGGCTCACTATATGCCAGTTATCCAAATTGTACGTTTTCCACAGAATTTACTCAGTGTATGAAATGCAGTTAATTATTTGCTTTAAGAAACTCCTTTTCTCAGTATTGCTGTGGAGCTACATCTTACTCAGACATAGTGCTAAGGCAAGCAAGATTTGTTGTTGTTGTTTAGTAAAGCTAGTCAGAAAAACAACTGAATTTTCCATCCCACAGAAAATTTTGACAGTTCAAAATTTGTATTCAGACCATTTGGGGGTGAACAGGCAAAATTTAGAATTTTTGTAAAATGGAAATTCCGAAGAACAGCAATTCAGAAACATAGAAAATATCTTATCAAAAATTTTATTTGGATATTGTCAGTTTTGTTTTGATAAGTCTGAAACATTATATTATACTATATAAAATATAATATAATAAAACTTAGAAGGGATTCTGTTCTGTGAAGAACTGCTGGGAAGAGTTGGGGTCCACCTGACAGAGAAGAGGAAGAGCATTTTAAGACACCTACTCACCTACCTAGGCAGGACAGGTTACAAAAGCCACCTGAAAATTGGGGGTGGAAATAAAAAAATATAATAGGGTCATAGGAGCAACAAGAACAAAAATAGTGAGGGAATCTGCTCAACATCTTAGATGTCTGTGCACAAATTCAAGGAGTATGGGGAATGATCAGGAAGGACTGGAAGTCTTAGTACACAAACCAATTTATGATGTAACCGGCATCACAGAGACTTGGTGGGATACATTTCATGACTGGAAGGGTATTCGTTGCATAGAAGGGTATAGTTTGTTCAGGAACGACAGGAAGGGAAAAAAGGGAGGAAGAACTGCATTGTACATCAATAATATATTTACTTGTTCTGAGGTCCATAGGGAAGTGAGGGCAGTCCACTTGAAAGTGTTTGGGTGAAAATAAAAGAGGGGAAAGCAGGGGTGACTACATGGTAGGGGTTTACTATAGACCACCAAATCAGGAGGAGGTTTTGGAAGGGGAATTTCTAGAACAAATAACAGAAATATCTAGAACACAAGACCTTGCAGTAATGGAGGACTTTAACTACCCAGATGTCTGTTGGAAAAATAATATGGCAAAACCCAAAATGTCCAATAAGTTCTTGGAATGTGTTGAGCACAACTTCCTATTTCAGAAGGTGGAGGACGTAACCCAAGGGTCAGCCATTTTAGACTTGATTCTGGCTAAAAGGAAGGAATTAGTTTTGAATCTGAACGTGGAAAGCACCTTGCGTGGCAGTGATTATGAAATTATCGGCTTCATAACCCTAAGAAAAGGAAGGAGTAAGAGCAGAGAATAAGAACAGTGGACTTCAAGAAATCAGACTTAACAAGTTCACAGAATTGGCAAGAGAGATGGCAATCTCTCAGTTTGCTGTTGTACCTTTAATATTGTCTCTATCTCAGTGCAAAATTAAAAAAGAAAGAAAAGTAGGAGGCCATCAAGAACTCTTTGATGACCTAAAAGGCTAAGGCTCCAAATGAATCACACCTAGCAAGGGACATAAAAGGCAATAAGAAGTTTTATAAATACATTCGGAGGAAGAGAAAGATGATGGAAAGTGTAAGTCCACTACTGAACAGGGTAGGAAAGCTAATAACAGATGACACCAAGAAGACTGAGTTGTTTAATGCCTATTTTGTTTTAGTTTTCAATATTAGTAAGTCAGGAGAAGGAACACAAGCCAGAACAGGAACATAATAGATTAAAGAATATTTAGGTAAGTTAGATGTGTTCATCTAGCAGGGTCTGACAAAAGTCACCAAGGATACTTAAGAAACTAGCTGAAGCAATCTTGGAACCATTAGCGATTATCTTCAATAACTCATGAAGGATGGGAGAGGTCCCAGAGAACTGTAAAAGGATAAACATATCTTTTAAAAGGGGGGGAAAGGAGATCCGTCAGCCTAACTTTGATATCTGGAAAGATACTGGATCAAATTATTAATCCATCAGTTTGTAATACCTAAAGCTAGAAGATTATAAAGTGATAACTAATAGCCAACACGGATTTGTCAAGAACAAAATCATGCCAAATCAACCTAATTTCCTTTTTTGACAAGGTTACTGGCCTAGTGGATAGGGGAGAAGCTGTAGACATGATTTATCTTGATTTTAGTAAAATGGGTGCACAGCTGGTTGAAAGACTATACTCAGAGTGTAGTTATCAGTGGTTCACCATCAAATTGGATGGAAGTATCTAGTGGGGTTTCACATACGTTTGCCCTGGGTCTGGTACAATTAAAGATTTTCATTAATGACATGGATAATGGAAGGGAGAATATGCTTGTAAAATTTGTGGATGACACTGAGATAAGAGGGGTTCCAAGAACTTTGGACGACAGGATTAGTGTTTAAAAGGACATTGAAATATTGGAGAATTGGTCTGAAATCAACAAGAGGAAAGTCAGTAATGACAAGTGGAAAGTACTATGCTTAGGAATGAAAAATCAAATGCACAAACACAAATACACAAATACAAATTTGGGAATAACTGGCTAGACAGTCATACTGCTGAAAAGGATCTGGATCTATAGTGGATCACAAATTGAATACTGGCAAACAATGTGTTGCAGTTGCAAAAAGGCTAATATTCTGGGATGTATTAACAAGAGTGTCATGTGTAAGACACAAGAGGTAAGTGTTCTGCTCTACTTGGTGCTGGTGAGGCCTCAGCCTCAGTTTTGCGTGCCACACTTTAAGGCTGACAGCCTGTGTGCTGTTGAGGAGGATGAAAGTGTTGGGTAAGGAGAACATCAAGCTTAAGCAAAGGGAAGTGATCCCATAGTTGGGATCCTCCTTCCAGATGATGTAATTGTATGATCTCACATTGAGGATGCCCCTCCAGGGGAGGGAATGACCATTATTAGGAAAAGACAGGTAAAAGTAGTGGAGAATTTGATTACTAGCCTGTAAATATTTGGGTTTGTGATGACAGGGAGAACCACACGATGAATTGCTTGCTGGGTGTGAAGCTTGCGGACCTCTTGAAACATCTAGATAGACTTATGTGCAGAGCTGGGGAGGAGCTGGTGGTACAAGTAGGTACCAATGACATAGGAAAAGGTCAGCAAAATTTAGGCTGCTGAGTAAGAGATTAAAGTCCGGAACCTCCACAGTAGCATTCTTTGAAATGCTTCCAGTTCCATGCACAGGGGCCATTAGACAGGCAGAACTGCATGGTCTCAACCTATGGATGAAGCAATGGTATTTGAAGGAGTGATTTAGATTTATTAGGAAGTGGGGAATCTTTTTGGAAAGGAGGAGCCCATAAAGGTAGGATGGGCTCTGCCTAAACCAAAACAGAACCAGATTGCTGGCATGTTAAATTAAAAAGGTTGTAGAAGAGTTTTGAAACTGAAAGCGAAAGGAAAAATGACAGGTGTGAAGGAGCACATGGTTCAGACAGAGCTATATGCCTTAGGGGAAGATTTTTTAAAGGGAATACTCTCTAGCCAATGTCAAGGTTCCTTCCCCACTCTGAACTCTACGGTACAGATGTGGGGACCTGCATGAAAACCTCCTAAGCTTACTTTTACCAGCTTAGGTTAAAACTTCCCCAAGGTACAAACTATTGTACCTTTTGCCCTTGGACTTTCGCTGCCACCACCAAACATCTAACCGGGTTTATTATTGGGAAAGAGCCGTTTGGAAACGTCTTTGCCCCCAAAATCCTCACCAATGCCTTGCACCTGCACCCCACTTCCTGGGGAAGCTTGCACCCCAAGCCTGGGGAAGGCTTGACAAAAATCCTCACCAATTTGCATAGGTGACCACAGATCCAAACCCTTGGATCTTAAGAACAATGAAAAAGCAATCAGTTTCTTAAAAGAAGAATTTTAATAGAAGTAAAAAGAATCACCTCTGTAAAATCAGGATGGTAAATACCTTACAGGGTAATTAGATTCAAAACATAGAGAATCCCTCTAGGCAAAACCTTAAGTTACAAAAAGACACAAAGACAGGAATATCCATTCCTTTCAGCACAGCTTATTTTCTCAGCCATTTAAAGAAATCATAATCTAACGCATACCTAGCTAGATTACTTACTAAGTTCTAAGACTCCCTTCCTGTTCTGTTCCCGGCAAAAGCATCACACAGACAGACTGAGACCCTTTGTTTTTTCCCTCCCCCCAGCTTTTGAAAGTATCTTGTCTCCTCATTGGTCATTTTGGTCAGGTGCCAGCGAGGTTATCCTAGCTTCTTAACCCTTTACAGGTGAAAGGGTTTTTCCTCTGGCTAGGAGGGATTTTAAAGGTGTTTACCCTTTCCTTTATATTTATGACACTGAGTAAAAAGGAGAGTCTAGAAGTTGATTCAGAAAGGGTAGGAGCTGAAAAGAGTCAAATGAAAGAGTCCCATTCAGTTACGTCACATGAAGGCAGACAACTAAATATTGACAAGTTTTATGAGTGCTTGTATACAAATACTAGAAAAATCAATATGGGTGATCCTGGTATTAAATGAAGATATTAATATAATAAGAATAAAATAATAGTTAGTTTTCACAGTGAAGAACGGTAAATTCCCCAAGAATCTGTACTGGGACCAATGCTTTTCTCCATATTCATAAATGAGCTGGGAAAGAGGATAAAGAGTGAGGAGGCAAAGTTTGCAGACAATACAAAATTACTCAAGATAGTTAAGTCCAAAGGTGACTGTGACGAGTTACAAAATGATCTTCAAAACTGGGTAAGTGAGCAACAAAATGGCAGATGAAATTCAATGTTTATACATGCAAATTGATGCACATTGTAAAATGAAACATACAAAATGACAGGGGTCTAATTTAGCTGTTACCACTCAAGATAGAGATCTTGGAGTCTTTCTGGATAGTTCTCTGAAAACATCTGCCTATTGTGCAGTTTCAGTTAAAAAAAGCTAACAAACTTAGGAAACCATTAATATATATATATTATAATTTGAAAAAGTACAGAGAAGGGCAACAAATATGATTAGGGGTATGGAGCTGTTCATGTTAAAAAAGAGATGACTACGGGGGTGGGGTAATATGATAGAGTTCTATAAAATCATAAATGGTGTGGAGAAAGTAAATAAGGAAGTGTTATTTATTCCTCAGCATAACACAAGAACCAGTCACCCAATGGAATTAATAGTCTGCAAGTTTAAAGCAAACATAAGGAAGTACTTCTTCCACAACATATAGTCAACCTGTGGAACTCATTGCCAGGGGATGTTGTGAAGTCCAAAAGTATATTTGGGTTAAAAAAAGATCTAGATATGTTCATGAAGGATAGGTCCATCAATGGCTATTAGCCAAGATAGTCAGGGACACAACCCCATGCTCTGAGTGTCCCTAAATCTCTAATTGCTAGAAACTAGGACTGAACAGAGGATTGATCACTCGATAAGTTGCCATGTTTTGTTCATTCCCTATGAAGCATCTGGTACCAGTGTTGCCGGCACAGAGTGCCCGAGGCAAGCAATAGCTGGGTTCGTTGCCCGGTATGCATTGCGCCAATGACCACAATGGGGTGGAGAAGCAGAGAGATTTATTTGGAGCTCCAAATAGGGTGCAGGGAGACTGAGCTGTCTCAAATCCTGCAGCAGCGCAGCAGATTCCAGTATACATTTTATACCTTTGCCTATTTCACTACAAAAGCTTATGCAACCAATTACCTGTTGCCCTGTACAATACCATAGCCAATCAGCTAAAGCAGCCAATTGTGTTTTTTCTCAGTAGCATTGCCCGAGCCTTGCCTTATTTGGTCCTATTTGTTACCAGTTTTTGCTAAACATTTCTGCCTTATCTATCTGTTTCCCAGGCCGAAGCTGGCCTTGGCTGGCGAGCCGTGTGCAAACCTGTCTGTTTGTGTGCTAGCTTCCTCAGAGTTATGCAGGATCACAGAGGGTTCAATGACCAAAGGAGCCTTGGTTTATCCGGGCCTAGAGCAGGAGGGCTTCCTCAACACTCATGGTCTTCCACCCTCCCAAGTTACCTAGTATAGTGCCCAGTGTCCCCAACACTGGTGACTGTTGGAAGATAGGATATTGGGATAAATGGATCTTTGGTTGGACCCAGTCTGGCCATTCTCATGTTCTTATGTTCTTAAACATGTAGACAAATTAAAGGCAGCCCAGAGGAGAGCAACAAAAATGATAAAAGGTTTAGAAAACCTGTCCCATAGCCAGATGTGCAGCAGCGATTGGAACCCAGGTCTCTCACCTCCCATGTGAGTGCCCTAATCTGGGTTGCGTCTTGGTCAGTCTCTCCTGTTGAAGATATTCCACTTTGTAGAACACACTTAACAGTCACTGCGCTACCAAAAGCATAAAACTGATTCTAGAGGCCAGTGTCCAGGACACTCATATGAGAGGCAAAGAAAGTTCAAATCTTTGCTTATCTCCTGTAATTAGGAGGCTCAAACCTAGGTCTCTCACATCTTGGGTGAATGCTCCAGCTACTGGTCTAAATATTATTAGGGGGTTGCTATGCCTCCTTCTTCTTATGCCTCTAACTCCAGGACGGGGTTTGTGGCTATAAATCTTCAGCAGAGAGAAGTATTTCTGAATGGCCTGGACTTAGGCACCTCCTCACACTGAGGGGTGGGCCTTAGGCCACATCCCTGTCTTGACGTTTCCTACTGGCTAGTTTAGTGGTTCTTCACTCAGCTTGCTGGCTTTTGTGAATCCCATTTTTAGGTGTTTTAACTCTTTCCCTGCATTGTAGTGGGAACCTAGACACCTAACTTGGGGCTGTGGAGTCCACTAGTCAGCAGGGCTCCTAAATGTTCGATATCTCAACGCTGAGTCTGAGCCCAAAATGTGTGCGTGCGTGTGTAGGTGTCAAGATACAGCATACAGTTAAAATGGCTGGGTGATGCTAGGCACATGTCTTTTTCATTCCATTTGTTTTGTTCTTTGTGTGTGCAGTTTTTTCCCCCTATACCACCCTTTCCATAAGACAGGCAACACATGAAAGTTGGGCAAAATAGAAATAATTTAATCCATCTATATTTTATATATTTTTTAAGAAGTGTACCAAATACACCCAATAGTGCCTCAACATGATTATTATGACATTCAAGATCTCTCTAAGCTACTCAAAGAAAGGGGCCCTGAGTAAGGATTTGAAGAAGGAGAGGGTAGTAGCATCATGGATCTGTTCAGGGAGGCATTCCATGCCTAAAGAGCGCCATGGGAAACACAGTTATTTGAGGGAGAGGTGGACAAGTGAGTGATTAAGACTGGTGAGACTGGCGGTGGTGTAAACGGGGGTGGGTGGGTAACAGAGACAAGAGTCAAGAAGTAGGGAGTGGCAGAACTGTGATGAGAAGAAACTTGAACTATATGTTGTGAAGGGATGGAAAAGGAGAAAGGCAATGAAAAGGATTTGAAGGAGGAAATTTGTTATATCAACACATGAGGGACAAGGAAGATGATCTTAGCAGCTACGTTTTGAATAATCTGGAGGGGAATGATGCGGATGTCAAGGAAGCCAGAGAGGAAGCTATCCTGTTATTAAAACATACTGAAGACATGGCACTTTCTTTTTACTGTGAGGTTAGACTAGGTGAGGTCAATCACTGGTTGCAGACACAGTGCTAACCTTGCTTATTTGCCTCATGGTAAACACTACAAGTGCCTTGTCTCCACTTAGAATTTTATAGTGAGATTACCATCACACATTTGTTATCACACTGTAAAACAAACCAGTTTATGTCAACGAAGACAAAGCCTAACGCATGGAGAGGTAGATTTGCAAGTCATCAGCATACAGATGCTAGATGAAGCCATGTGGGAAAATGACAACACCTACACAAAGATTGCAAATAAAAAAAAATAGAATATCAGGGTTGGAAGGGACCTCAGGAGGTCATCTAGTCCAACCCCCTGCTCAAAGCAGGACCAATCCCCAATTTTTGCCCCAGATCCCTAAATGGCCCCCTCAAGCATTGAACTCTCAACCCTGGGTTTAGCAGGCCAATGGAAAAGAAAGGGCCCTATGGGATCCCCATGGAAAGTGGGAAAAAAAGAAAAGGACCCATTGAAGGATCAGACAGGTGGCAGGATAGAGTTGCAAAAGCAACACAGGTAAAGGTATTGATAAAGGTAGCATTATCAACACTATCAAATGCAGTTGAAATGACACTTCAATAGAAGCCCATGAGACTTTGCTAGGAGAGGTCTTTAGAGACCTTAATGAGAGCAACTGAATGAAACAGTGGAGTGGATAGAAGCCAGACTGTAGGGGCTCCTGGATAGATTTGGAGGTGAGCAACAGTGTCTTTGAGTTTGGAGGTGAGGTGAAAACCATATGGGCACTTCAAAGAGAGACAGGTGGGATTGAGGGCTGAGTTTTGAGGATAGGCGAGACTGATGGGTCTAATCTTTATAATGTTTAGGTTTTACAATAAAAAGATGGTTGAATATTTTTTCAGTATTTTTCTTTAATAATTATGAACCTGCAAAAAGATTTGTTTTTGTCTTGAGCATAAGCTGGTGTTGGTTCTTATTTTAACTAAACTTCAGCATCCATCCCTAATATGAGCTAGCTACATTCAAGAATAAAATAGAAAATTCAGTAGGAGATGAGTCAAACCTGAACAATGAGAATTTGCTTTGTGTCTAGGAAAAGAGGAGAGTTGTCCTATGCACAAAAATCATAGTTGTTGGCCATCCTAGCTCAGTGAAAAGCAGTGCTGATTTCCTGTAAGAATTATGAAATGAAACTTACTCAGTGAATATCTTCATATACCACAAAGACTGACAAGTCCCATATTTCTGCTGGAATACCAAAAGACTATTTTATATCAGTGAATTTCAAACTGGCAGCAGCCAAAGTTAGCTAGAGCCCATCATCCATTTTTCATGATATTAGGGCAACTACTGAAACAATTCCACGGAGTCCCTAACAACAAACTCCTTGTAGAAAACAGGTATTGTAAGAATTTGATTTATTAGCATAGTATAATTTTCAAGGAATAGCACAAGATTAATAAAACCATTTAGATTCATCAGACCAGATTGTAACAAGTGTATATGGTTCCAGGACATTTGCCCCTGTGACCTTCAGTTGGTCATCATTGCCCTTCCTTCCAGGAGATTGATTCTGTCTCTTTGAGAACTAGGGATGCCAATTTTGGTTGGACTTATTCTGGGAGGTTTCATCACATGACATAATCTTTAATTAAAGATTAATTTTATATTCCTGGAGACTCCAGGACAACTCTGGAGGGTTGGCAGCCCTAAGGAGAACTGCTGAAGGAGGAAATTTGACTCATCTCAAGAGCAAGTGAGAATAGCCTAGTGGATAGGGAATGGGACTGGGTTTTAATCCCAGCTCTGCCAGTGACTAAGTGGGTGTGACATTTGGCTAACCATTTCCCCTCACCATGCTTCTTTGTCAGTCTCATTGATTTAGGGAAAATTTTTCAAGCATGCCCATGGCCGAGACTTTTAAAGATATTTAGGCATTGCTATGCTCTGCTTTGCAAGGCCTAAGCAATTTAGATGGCTAAGTCTCATTTTCAAAAGTAATGTAGGCACTTTTGAAAATGGGATTTAGCTGTCTCAATCACTTAGGTCTTGCAATGCTGAGCAGAGCAAAGCCTAAATTCCATTAAAAATCTTGCCCAAGTGATTTAGGGGCCAGAACTCTCATTTTAATGGCAGTTACAGGCCTATAACAATTTTTATTTTTAGAATGTGAGCTCTTCAAGAGCAGGAACTGTCTCTTAATCTGTGTTTGTACAGTGCCTAGCACAATTAAGCCCTGATTTCAGCTAGAGTCTCCAGGTACTATTGCAATACAAATATTAAAATTAATAGGGGATGTACCTGCTAGCATTGAATATTGATCCTTTTTGCTTGACATGTGCACACCTACTGTGACAAAGTCCACACGCTGTGACACATGCACAGAGACTTATTGTGCTACAGCAGGTTCTATTTCACTTTAGAAGGCCTTTCCCCTGTAATCCAGTCATAAAAGGAAAACAGGTAAAAAAAGTAGTTTTTTCATCTTTGACATAAAGGCACATTTTGTCATTTTCATTTTACATGCCAAAATGTTAAAGTGGCTCCAGTGGGTGATCTCAAACCTTGGCAAATAACTTTCCATTAGTTCCATTTTACAAAGGCAGCACCCTTCATAAAAACACATGCTGTACGGGTCTCCTAATGTAGAGGAAATTTTTTCTTGTAATAATCACTAATCTAAAACTGGACTTTTCTGGTTCTTTTTATGCATTTTAGTGTGTGATTATGATATCATACTTTGTCAGCTCCTCATATGTCATCACTGTTTCAAGCCAAAATAGCTTATGATTATAAAAAATTTGCTTATTCAAAATATGACAGGCTTCTTAGTGGAGTTTCTGTGCTTCTGTGAACCACAAGTTTAACTTCGTGCCAAAAAGAGATTCTAGCCATGGGTCTTTTTCAAAGTACACTTTGGTTATGGTAATAAATTTGGGTAGCTTATATTACAGCTTTTAAAAGTAGAAATTCATAAAATATAGAGTTTTAAGAAACTAAAAGTGACTTTAAAAACCCCTACATCATAAAAAATCAGGAAAACACCTCAAAGACCACCTTGGCACCTTAATTCAGTGCCAAGTAACTTGACCTGGGAAAAGTATGTTCAAGTACTCTAACATTAATGTACAAAGCCATGCAATATGATAGGTTTTAAATCTTTCTGACTGGTGTGTCTCTGGGTATGTCTACACTATGGAATAAGGTCGAATTTATAGAAGTCGTTTTTTTAGAAATTGGTTTTATATATTCAAGTGTGTGTGTCCCCACAGAAAATGCTCTAAGTGCATTAATTCGGCGGAGTGCTTCCACAGTACCGAGGCTAGAGTTGACTTCCGGAGCGTTGCACTGTGGATAGCTATCCCACAGTTCCCGCAGTCTCCGCTGCCCATTGGAATTCTGGGTTGAGATCCCAATGCCTGATGGGGCTAAAACATTGTCGCGGGTGGTTCTGGGTACATATCGTGAGGCCCCCCTTCCCTCCCTCCCTCCCTCCGTGAAAGGAAGGGCAGACAATCGTTTTGCGCCTTTTTTCCTGAATTACCTGTGCAGACGCCATACCACGGCAAGCATGGAGCCTGCTCAGGTAACCGTCACCGTATGTCTCCTGGGTGCTGGCAGACGCGGTACGGCATTGCTACACAGTAGCAGCAACCCATTGCCTTCTGGCAGCAGACGGTGCAATACAACTGGTAGTCGTCCTCGTCGTGTCCGAGGTGCTCCTGGCCACGTCGGCTGGGAGCGCCTGGGCAGACATGGGCGCAGGGACTAAATTTGGAGTGACTTGACCAGGTCATTCTCTTTAGTCCTGCAGTCAGTCCTATTGAACCGTCTTATGGTGAGCAGGCAGGCGATACGGATTGCTAGCAGTCGTACTGTACCATCTTCTGCCGGGCAGGCAAGAGATAAGGATGGCTAGCAGTCGTACTGTACCATCTTCTGCCGAGCAGCCATGAGATGTGGATGGCATGCAGTCCTTCTGCACCGTCTGCTGCCAGCCAAAGATGTAAAAGATAGATGGAGTGGATCAAAACAAGAAATAGACCAGACTTGTTTTGTACTCATTTACTTCTCCCCCTCCCCTGTCTAGGGGACTCATTCCTCTAGGTCACACTGCAGTCACTCACAGAGAAGGTGCAGCAAGGTAAATCTAGCCATGTATCAATCAGAGGCCAGGCTAACCTCCTTGTTCCAATAAGAACAATAACTTAGGTGCACCATTTCTTATTGGAACCCTCCGTGAAGTCCTGCCTGAAATACTCCTTGATGTAAAGCCACCCCCTTTGTTGATTTTAGCTCCCTGAAGCCAACCCTGTAAGCCGTGTCCTCAGTCGCCCCTCCCTGCGTCAGAGCAACGGCAAACAATCGTGCATCTGAGTTGAGAGTGCTGTCCAGAGCGGTCACAATGGAGCACTCTGGGATAGCTCCCGGAGGCCAATACCATTGAATTGTGTCCACAGTACCCCAAATTCGAGCCAGCAAGGCCGATTTAAGCGCTAATCCACTTGTCAGGGGTGGAGTAAGGAAATCGATTTTAAGAGCCCTTTAAGTCGAAATAAAGGGCTTCATCGTGTGGACGGGTGCAGGTTTACATCGATTTAATGCTGCTAAATTCGACCTAAAGTCCTAGTGTAGACCAGGGCTCTGAGACATTTCTAATCCGTCTATCTCCAAAGTATCTACACACTAATAGAACTTGAAGGATGTTGCCTCAAAAAAATAAGTGATTTGGAGTGAACCTCAATAGTGACTGATACTTGAAAGCAGGACATTGCAGTGAGGGTACAGTATGTTTCCTTCATTTTGTTTTTATCCCCTTCTGCACTCTCACACACATTTGGGGACCAGTGAAAATCTGAGTCCCTCCCTGCCCCTGATTCTGTTTCTTTGAGGCTTAGTTTTATGCATATCAGGGGTCCCTGACTTCTGCATCAGAGAGCTGAGAAGTACATGACAGTATATATTGTGAAAGGTTATTACAAAGGGTACACTTTCAGCTACAATAGTATTTGTGATTTTTATTTCTAATGGAGAAAAAGCATGAATTGCATTATTAAAAACTTTAAAATTCTGACATTCTCTTTTTCCAGAGACTTCCTGTGTATGTGTGGTGGTTTTAAGTGAATTTAGTGCTCAGTAAAGGTGTCGGATGGACTTCCCTGGAGGATGAAGTCCTTCACTAGAATAGTGCCAGTAGCATCAGTACAAGCTTCCTTATCTTGTTCACCAAAGTGCTTTATACATTCTCCTTGTAATGGTGAGACTCTCCATGCCTGTGTAGTCCTAGCACCCTTTGCTGAGGCTGTTAATAAAAGTGCCAAATATGATGGTGTTCATGTGAGATATATTCAGTTGTCCTCCACAATTTAGGCTTAGTGCTGGTCTACACTGGGGGGTGGGATCGATCTAAGTTACGCAACTTCAGCTACGTGAATAATGTAGCTGAAGTCGACGTACTTAGATTGACTTACCGCGATGTCTTTACTGCGGTGAGTTGATGGCTGCCACTCTCCCATTGACTCTGCCTGTGCCTCTCATGGCGCTGGAGTAAAGGAGTCGATGGGAGAGCGCTCGGGGGTCGATTTATCGCGTCTAGACTAGATGCAATAAATCGATCCCCGCTGGATCGATCGCTGCCCACTGATCTGGTGGGTAGTGAAGACATACCCTTAGGCTATCAACCCATTTCATGTAGGCCACCACATAGCTATAATCTTTTGGCTGTTACCTATTGTGTGAGATTTTCAAAAGCACTCTGCATTTGATTTAACTCTCCTCTGACTGAAGTTACTGGGACTTCAGTGGGAGCAGAGTTAAGTCAAATGTGAGCTCTTTTGAAAATCCCATCCTCTGTAGCAAGGTGGTATGTGAATTTAAGAAAAGTATGGCATTGCCAGTATTGATGGACTTATATGCATTAGTTAAACAATACTATTTGTTCAGTGACTGTTTTGCCATCTAAAAGCCAGGTGCATATCAACCTGATCCAAACCCATTGAAGTCAATGGGAATGTGCCCATTGACTTCAATGGACTTTGAATCAAGCCCCATAGGATTTAAAAGGGGAAATATATCTTCTTTACTAGGTGGCAAAACATGCAATTAATTTTTGCCCTTCTCTGAAATCTGTAATTGCATTTTCTCCCACATGTCCTTTTGACATCTCTGGTGGCAACTCATTCACCAGCTGGGTGGATCAGAGATGGCTATCTTTAAACCAATGTCAATATTATACCATAGATCAGCTGGTAGTGGGAGATTAAAGAGAGATATGTTATGTCCAATAGCCCTTCATTTCAGGATGTGCTACTCTCATGTTGAGATACTAAACTTTTCTTTTTTCATTGCATTATCTGAATGTATATATCTTCTTTAAATTGCTTTCTTAAGTAGAGACTGCTTCATTCTTATGTGGTAGGTTTGTTCAGCAATGTGAATGAGAAAAATGCAATACTGACATGTTCTTCAAAAAGAAAATTAGTCTCTAAGGTGCCACAAGTACTCCTTTTCATTTTGTGGATACAGACTAACACGGCTGCTACTCTGAAACCTGACATGTTCTTGTGACTGAGTTTCAGAATAGGTGTAAACTATTCAAAACACTAAATACCTAACTCATCAGGTGTTTGTTCAAATCTTTCCTTGTCAAAAGACTCAGAGAATTCATTAGGCAAATTCTTCATGGATAAGGAACACCATGCCCTATTTATATGGGCAACATCTACTCTGTTTATGTTACTCCATCATTAAAAGCAAAATTGTTATGTGCCATTACACTTTTTTACTATGATTTTTTTCATATGACACACTTGAATAGTGACAGTGTTTGTGTTGCCTAGTCATAATTCTGAATATGTATTAATCAAAATGCATAAATACCTCTAGCATCTGTGTGCTTTGTGGTAAAGATTCCAGAGGTGACTATTCTGGTTTCATTATTTTTAGAAAAACAAGTAGTAATCCCTGAAACATAACAAACAACAATGGTTGGCTTCCACAGAATTCTTCAGTTGTTACCAGTCTTGAAATTAAGGCAGAGTGAAAATAAGAATACAGGGTGTCATTGCTAAAGCCAACGCCCATTTCTGTTTCAGGGTTTAAAAGAACGAATGAAGATTTGGTAAAAATAAATAAAAATAAATGGATGAATCATGTAGAATATTTTATTCATATCTTTTTGTTATAAAAATGCTGATTAAATTTTACAACCAATCAAATCATAACAAAGAAAAGTAAGATAGTTTCCAGTAAAGAAAAAGGCTACCAAAGGTTCACAATTGGAGAGGTTGCATCCGATGAAGTGAGCTGTAGCTCACGAAAGCTTATGCTCAAATAAATTGGTTAGTCTCTAAGGTGCCACAAGTACTCCTTTTCTTTTTGCGAATACAGACTAACACGGCTGTTACTCTGAAACCTGCTAAGAGATGAAATCTCAAATTGCAATGCAGTACTTCACTGAGGTCAGAACATGTAGGGATAAAGTGAGAAAGGCCAAAAGCCATGTAGAGTTGGACCTTGCAAAGGGAATTAAAACCAATAGTAAAAGGTTCTATAGCCATATAAATAAGAAGAAAACAAAGAAAGAAGAAGTAGGACTGCTAAACACTGAGGATGGAGTGGAGGTTAAAGATAATCTAGGCATGGCCCAATATCTAAACAAATACTTTACCTCAGTCTTTAATGAGGCTAATGAGGAGCTTAGGGATAATGGTAGGATGACAAATGGAAATGAGGATATGGAGGTAGATATTGCCATATCTGAGGTAGAAGTGAAACTCAAACAGCTTAATGGGACTAAATCGGGGGGCCCAGATAATCTTCACCCAAGAATGTTAAAGGAACTGGCACATGAAATTGCAAGCCCATTAGCAAAAAAAATTAATGAATTTGTAAACTCAGGGGTTGTACCATCTGACTGGAGAATTGTTAACATCGTTCCTATTTTTAAGAAAGAAAAAAGTGATCCCGGTAACTACAGGCCTGTTAGTTTGACATCTGTAGTATGCAAGGTCTTAGAAAAATTTTTGAAGGAGAAAGTAGTTAAGGACATTGAGGTCAATGGTAACTGGGACAAAATACAACATGGTTTTACAAAAGGTAGATTGTGTCAAACCAACCTGATCTCCTTCTCTGAAAAGGTAACAGATTTTTTAGACAAAGGAAATGCAGTGGATCTAATTTACCCCGATTTCAGTAAGGCATTTGATATGGTTCCACCAATTATTAGCTAAATTGGAAAAGATGGGAATCAGTATGAAAATTGAAAGGTGGATAAGGAACTGGTTAAAGGGGAGACTACAACGGGTCACACTGAAAGGTGAACTGTCAGGCTGGAAGGAAGTTACTAGTGGAGTTCCTCAGGGATTGGTTTTGGGTCCAATCTTATTTAATCTTTTTATTACTGACCTTGGCACAAAAAGCAGGAATGTGCTAATAAAGTTTGCGGATGACACAAAGCTGGGAGGTATTGCCAAAACAGAGAAGGACTGGGATATCATACAGGAAAATCTGGATGGCCTTGTAAACTGGAGTAATAGTAAGAGGATGAAATTTAATAGTGAAAAGTGCAAGGTCATGCATTTAGGGATTAATAACAAGAATTTTTGTTATAAACTGGGGCTGCATCACTTGGAAGTAACAGAGGAGGAGAAGGACCTCGGAGTATTGGTTGATCACAGGATGACTGTGAGCTGCCAATGTGATTTGGCCATGAAAAAAGCTAATGCGGTCTGGGGTGCATCAGACGAGGTGAGAGATAAGGAGGTGTTAGTTCCATTATACAAGGCACTGGTGAGACCTCATCTGGAATACTGTGTGCTGTTCTGGTCTCCCATGTTTAAGAAAGATGAATTCAAACTGGAACAGGTACAGAGAAGGGCTACTAGGATGATCCAAGGAATGGAAAACCTGTCTTATGAAAGGAGACTCAAAGAGCTTGGCTTGTTTAGCCTAACCAAAAGAAGGCTGAGAGGAGATATGATTGCTCTCTATAAATATATCAGAGGGATAAATACCATGGAGGGAGAAGAATTATTTAAGCTCACTACCAATGTGGACACAAGAACAAATGGATATAAACTGGCAATTAGGAAGTTTAGACTTGAAATTAGACGAAGGCTTCTAACCATCAGAGGAGTGAAGTTCTGGAACAGCCTTCCAAGGGAAGCAGTGGGGGAAAAAGACATATCTGGCTTCAAGACTAAGCTTGATAAGTTTATGGAAGGGATGATATGGTGGGATAGCCTAATTTTGGCAATTAATTGATCTTCAACTATTAGCGGTAGATATGCCCAATGGCCTGTGATGAGATGTTAGATGGGATGGGATCTGAGTTACTACAGAGAATTCTTTCCTGGGTGTCTGTCTGGTGAGTCTTGCCCACATGCTCAGGGTTTAGCTGATCGCCATATCTGGGGTCAGGAAGGAATTTTCCTCCAGGACAGATTGGCAGAGGCCCTGGGGGGTTTTCGCCTTCCTCTGCAGCGTGGGGCACGGGTCACTTGCTGGAGGATTCTCTGTACCTCGAAGTCTTTAAACCACAATTTGAGGACTTCAATAGCTCAGACATAGGGTAGAGGTTTGTTACAGGAGTGGGTGGTTGAAATTCTGTGGCCTGCGTTGTGCAGGAGGACAGACTATATGATCATAATGGTCCCTTCTGACCTTAAAGTCTATGATTCTATGATCTGGAATAGGAGATTAGATAGTGTAGAAAATTTATTATTGGCCCGATTCTCAATTATTAACCTTAAGTTTTGTCAGAAGAGAATTTGGCTCATAATGTTAACAAAACTCATAGAATAAAGTGTCATGCAAAGTATGATTATTTGAAGCCTAGTTATTATAAAAATGACAAGTCAAATCCCTCACAATAGGGATATACAATGCAAACAGTGTGTGGGCCTGTGTTCGAAAGAACAAGCATGTCTGTTCTTAAGTCTCATGTGCATTAAGTATTTGTAAGGCTGTGCAAACTACTTAATAAGTCAATCCAAAGTTGAAATTCAAATTTTTAAAATTTTGTTATCAGTTCAAACTGTTTTATTAGAACTACCCCTGCAAAACTTTACAGGCATCCTTTTCCCAATGAAAATGGACTAATTTTTTGGTAAAAATGGGCCTGTTTCTGAGCCAAAATGGGCACATTTTAAAAACAAAAATACCTTTGAACATTCATATTTTTGCAAGTCTTTTACATAATCATAACCATTTCCTCACAATCATGAATAAAACAAATTCTGGAGACTACCAAATAATGCCATAGCAAATGGTAAGCATTTTTGTGTGAAAGTAAACAAAAATAAAATGGTGAATTTCATACAGCTCCAGTGGGAACTTTCACAAAAATATATCTTGATCATTTTAAATCGAAAGGCCTGTGCTGGGATATCCTCAGGGCTTTTATATAAATAGTCTCTTGTAATGGGTATTTTGGACCTGTCCAGGTGAACCTTTAAGAATCTACCAGACTTCAGTGGAACTTGTGTGGGCATAAAGGTCTCCAGGATATCTAAGGAAGTTGTGAAATCCCTGTCCTGGGAGGCTTTTAACAACAGGTTAGACAAACACCTGTCAGGGATGGTCTAGGTATATTTAATACTGTCTCAGTTTGAGGGGATGGAAAGGGTGGAGGCAGGGGTATAATCTACATCAGTGAGTAATGTTGTTATCTAGTGGTTGATCCACAGACAGGCTAACGGTAACTATGGCTATACATAACTAAAGGTGCACTTCAGTTCAAGTGGGAGAGGTCTGGTTTTTGGCATTGAAAGACAAGAGTTCTAGACAGTATTTGTGTATCAATTGTAACTGTTGCTTGCAACATGTGGGGCCTAATAAAAACCTCTTTGAAGCCAATGGAAAAAACTCTCAAAGATGGATTTTTTTTTTGTTACCATGTCCTAGATTTTTGCCTTATAACTCTTCCAGTAAATCACCATCTGAGGTAAAAAAAGAACATTTATTTTCACTGATTTTTTTTGCTGACAAATTACTGTAATCACTGTCCTTTTCCCGAAACTCAGACATACTACTGTAGCTTCAAACAGAATGGCAGGAGAAGCCAAGTTTGCACATTGGACACAAGACTGAGCTATCTATATTTATTTGTCATATCTGAATACATTAGATACCACAGCTGTATACACAGAAAGCATAATCAAGATTGGAATTCTATCTCAGTGTATTTAGACTTCTGCTTATTTATATATCAGCAAACTTAGGTGCCTACATCCCATTGACTTTCACTGTACTCTGAAAATCAGTCCCACTGTGAATACTCAGGAGTTTCACATCTGATTCTGTTAATTGCTATGTGGTAGCAGCGAACATTCAGAAAGATGCCTATCCTTGTTTCTGAGGTAAAGTTCTTCCCTCTCTACAGCTTCCAAGTGCAGTCCTCTTGAATAGATTTGATCCTCCAAGTAGCTTCAAATACCAGGAGAAGTAATAAGAAATGAATCCTTTGATGGTCTGTTCCTTAAGTAGAGGCTGCTCTAGTTCTTACACAGTTGGAAGTTTTAAAAGAGAAGTGTCAGAAGTGTCTTATTTGAAAAAAATGAAATAAGTTATGGCAGGGAAGATTATACCACTCCTGAAAGGGAAAGATAATACTGCTCCTGAAGCTGTGGAAATGCTTTCAGTGTATCATGAGTGTATAGTTCAGGGAATCAGCCCACACCTAATTCCTCCCTCCTGGAATTAAATATGTCAGTGACTTAAAGATATCTCTGCATTTCCAGCTCAAATGTCTAAATACCCAAATGGATCCTTATAATTAAATGATTTTATGACATCTGGTTTTTTTTCTTCAGAAAACTCTTTTCCTGAATGTCTTAATCTGGACAGGCCACAAACAAAGCAAAATTTTGTGATTCACAGGTATTAAAAGTATCTCTGTGTTGTCAAACTGATCCACCTCTTGGTCAGATTTCTTACTGGGAAAACTGTTTATTACATACAACTCTTATGGGTGCAGGTTTGTTCAGCTAAATCCTAGATGGTGAGACGTGATTAGCAAGTGGAGTGTTCTGTCAACTGCCTCATTCCATTACCCTTTTTTTGTTAGAAAATGTACAAAGAGAATTTTTACATAGTTACTCTGAGTCAAAACTTTTATGTCAACATTTTTGGGAGTGGAAAGATACAATAACAAAAACATGCAAACAATTCAGGACAGTCTGAATTAGCACTGGTTAAACTATTAATTATGTATAATATTTGTAATGTATTTAGCTGGCTTTTTTGGTTAGTGACTCTGCTATGAGCTTGTGACAGGAAGTAGAACTGGAGTACCACTCAGCTGTCTGTCTTACCAACCTGGGCTACTTCTCACATGGTGATGTTGTGACATGCTGCAAACCGCTCCAGGTATTGCACTTACATAGACATCCATAGGCAGGGACACACCCAGCTGAGTTACAGGAATGCCTCTCTCAGCCACTCATGAACCAACAACAGAGAAGCTCTAGCCAATTCCCCCCAGCTCACTAGCCTAGGACCCCACAGTGGTATCGTCTTGCCCTGGTCAGAAGCATGACCATTGTAAGTTTATTATCCTGTCCACCCCTCCCTCAATGTGGAGAGGACATGCTCCAGCTTTTATACACTGAGAAGAGGTTTCCACAGCACTTCAAGTAAAACACACTGTTTTAGCTAAAATATAAAACAGATCTATTAATTACAGAAAGATTTTAAGGGATTATAAGTGGTAGGCTTATAATGGATAATGGATAGAGATGGAAAAGAAAAGAAAAGAAAAATAAGCACACAATCTAAGTTCTATAACCTGAACAGGATTTGAATCAAGCGTTGTCTCACCCTGATAGATAGTACAAACAGGTCACAGATCTTCCATACATAGACTGGAATTCTCCTCCGGCCTAGGACCACCTCCCCAGTTCAAGATCTTTGTCCTTCTGATGTGTTTCCTGGTGTTGAGTTGTGAGGGGAGAGGCCCTGTGATGATGTCACATCCCCTCTTTTATAGCTTCTTCCAACTTGCTGAAAACAGCCTTTGGTATGAGGTGGATCAAGCGGTCTCCATTGTCTACGTGCTATATCTGAGAAGTCTCCAATGTATACAATTCCTAGGATAGTCATTGAGAGTGTGGACTCCCTTTAATGGGCTGTCAGCAGTGTCTGGCTGCTCCATTGTTGTATCTGAAAGGCTGATTGTGGGTGTTCTTAACCTCACAACACATTTCAATAACACACACATAGCAAAACTTCATAATTTCCCATACAATGATAGTACATACAATCCAGTAGGATATTAATATTCAAGAGATCAAGACCTTTACCTCGCAAGACATGCTTTGTACAAAATATATAGTAATTATATGACAGTGGTGAATATGGGGGTTCCAGGGTGCTGCTTTTAAGGCACAGTGTGCTACAGAACTATCCTAATTTCAGCTAATGTTTCCATTATTCTTCAGCATTCATTGAACAGTTTCAGCTACTAATTTTCAATGTATTAATTGTTCAGCAGAAGATCACTTTGAATATTGTTTATTCACTTTGTGTGACAGGGAATCTAAATCAGATGACTTTGATCTGACCCCTGGATTGGATGATTGCATGTTGAAAAATTGAGAGTTCTGGATTCATGATGACATTTTAAAATATATGTTTGGACAAATAATCAATCATATTAAAATCTGTGAAAATTTTGAGATTCATGAATGTTTTTGTCAGAATATCTTATTTTCCAAATGCTAATAATGAATAATAGGAGCAAATGAATCAAAATGAAGTGATTTTCTTAAACTGTTCAGTTGGCTATGGTCTGAAGGCTGAAATTTAGTTTGAAGGCTGAATTTAACTTTTCTTGCAGAAAAACCCCAATTAGCACATAAGTATTACCTATCATATGATTGGCCCCTAGTTACTGTTAAGTGTTCCTGATCATGGTCCACATGTTAATGCCTCACATTACAAATATTGTGTGCATTCCAATCAATAAACATTGTGGATGGCAACTGAGACAGGTTGGTGACCATGAACTTGTGATTTTTCTGGACCATACTCCTTTGGCTTGTTTTCTCTCTTTTTTAAAATAGAGAACATACAGCACTTCTCACCTTCATCACGATATTCAAAAAGGCATTAACTAATCCTCACAACATCCCCGTGTCTGATATTGCTCTGTTATTTAGTAATATTAACACACCCAAAATTGTGACAGATTCTTCCAAGTACAAAGAAGTAGATGTGGTCACTGCTCCAAAGAGCATCCAGGCTAATTATAGATGTCATTCCGTGAGTGGAATTAAGAGAAAGTGGGGAGGAGAGAGCATGAGGAAGGACAAGGGTCACTCACAATACTTTAGATCAAGTATATACTCATTTAGGGTGTGTGCACTTCTTGATGATTCAATTGATTATTTTTAAAACACATAAACTGTCATAAATGGTACTTTGTGTGGCAATATGGAAGAAGTTAGTCATTAGGACATCAGCCCCATGGCTTGCAGTCAAATGAAAATCTTGCTGATAAACTCACTGTCTTTCAGAATCTTGGACCTGAATCCAAACAAAATTCATTTATTTAGATCTCTGTCCTGTACAGATGTGTTTGAATGCTTCCTTACACCCACATAAGATCCCCCACTGAATTCACTAGGACTCCCGGCAAGTTCACAAGTCACACCAGGGCATCTTTTAGTAGAGCCATAGTGTTTAAGGCCAGAAGGGGCCACCACATCATCTAGTCTGACCTCCTGTCTATCACAGGCCACCAACACCCGCACACTAAACCCAACAATAAAATTAGACCAAGGTATTACAACCCACAGAAGACAAGACTATGATATGCCACAGACAGAGAATAGGATGGAATGAGGTGCACCAGTGCTTGAGGCCCCTGCAATGGCAGGAAAATGATATACCTAGATAATCCTGGCAAGTGTCCTGTGCCCACACTCTCTGTGTGTGGGGGGGAAACAGGTCACTGTCAGTCTAACCTGGGGGAAAATGCCTTCCCAACCCATATATGATGATCACTTAGACTCTGAGTATCATGAGCAAGAACCAGCCAGCCAGGAGACAGAATGCTCGGTGCTACCTCAGAGCCCTGGCCCACCCCATCCAATGTCCCATCTTCACGGATTGGGCCCTTAGAAAATAAAAATAATTGCTTGCAGCTGGATATCTTAATTTATTTGTAAAACTTCAATAATTAAATATTAAAATATATATTTGAAGACATACGATTTTAATCCTTTCAAGTTTAAACCTGCAATTAGAGGGAAAAAATAAGAAGAAAGAAAACTGAAGAAACAAGAAATACTAACCTGTTGCTAATGTACTGCTTTCCATTCGTGAAAATTCTAAAATATCTAGGTTTCATGTCTCAACTTGACATACAGTATATTATCTTTTACTTAATTAGCAAGACTTTCTGTCGCCTCTTTTTCTCTGCAGCACAAATTCATTTTTAAATTTTATGAGATGTCAGACTTCCTCAAGCAGTGTGAAAAACAGCTTGAAGGCTCCGAGTAAAAGGCTTCAGGCCATGATTGACACAGCATGGTAGGACATGTGCTTCCCTGACAAGCGGTAAATTCTCAACTACATTACAATATACAGGTGTTTCTAAGGAAGATTCTGACTAGATAATTTGTGAATATCACCCTCTATATATCAACTGTGGCTGAATGTAAATAGCTTTGGACTGGATGCAGGAGTATCCTTTCTTGTGCGAAGTGTGTCTTCCTTGTCAGCACAGGAAAGAGAATTCTGTGTGTCTGTGACAATGAATTATATCTAACCAATGAAAATGAGGATTACAGATTACGCTGATGAAAAGTGCAACCATCATTCATACAGACTTTGACAGGACTTTCCAATCAAGATTCCACTTTCTGGCCCTACTGGCTTAACTTTCTTTCTCTCTCAGTCACACACATAATTGAAGTTCTATTGACGAACAAGTCACATCTTCATAAACAAACCCTACAACAAAGCATCTTGAAAATGATTGCTCTCTGAGCTTAACAAATATGTATCATGGAGGAAATGTGTCTGTGCAATGCACTTTGCCACACAGTGACAGCATGTTTTCATGGGCAATTAATTAGTTAGGAATCATTTCCCTTCATTTTAAAACAGAAGCTCTTTTTGCTAAAATAAAAATATAAAGAACCGTGTTTCTCTGCTTACTACGCTGCTGGCTGAAGAGTTTTGCAGACTTCAGATGATGAATCAGCCACCGACACTGCATGGAAAACTTTGTCCTAAATAGGATTCTGATGTGTCCTTTATTTTCTGTTTTATCTTCCTCTTTTGTATTATTAGGGATATTTGCATGAAAAGAGAGGTGTTTTTTTTTTCTGATTTAGCAATTCATCTGCTCCTGCTGTTTGCTCCTCACATAAAGTCATAATCCCTGGTGACATCATAAGCATCTGTGCAACAGCTAATTGCGGTGTCACAAAAAGGGAATTATGTTTTAAAGTGTCTGAGTGCCACACGTCTTCTGTCAAATTCAATAGACTTGAAGGTACCCAGCGTTTTTCAGGATCATGCCCCAAGGACCTGCTTCTGCTCCCATTGATCTCGACAATAAAATTCCCATTGACATCAGTGGGAGCAGGATGATCCTGTAAATGGGACGGAGCAGATGAATACCTAAAGAAACAAAGATGCAGTTTTCATGCAAATGTCCCTTGTAATAAATAAGAGAGAGAGGAATTACAAACAGGAAATATAGGACACATAGATAGAATTGTGTAAGTGAACACTTTTCAATATTTCCAGTGAGATGTTAGCTGGACTTTAATAGGGTTGGCCATGACACTTTGATAATTTTTTAGCACTTTCTCCTTGAGGAAATGAGTGGATTGAAAGCTTGCAGCATGACTTTAGTTGTTAGAGGCTCCTTTGATACTGTCATGTTAAAGACTCATTATAAAAAGGAATAAAGGGGGGATATTTATGAGAGGTAGGGGGGAGAGAAGGAGGAGAGGAATATAGTCGCACAGTTAGGAAAGCTTTTAAGTCAATGGGAGTGAGGCCAGCAAAATTAATCAATGACAAGAGCACAACATAAACTAGAAACATGAATCTCTCTCTTGGGAAAATCCATTATAAAAGCAAAGAAAAAGAAAGCAAAATGAATTTTGTATGTCCAGTGGGGGTTGCTGTTAGGAAGTCATCATTTGCCAACACGTAGCATACAATCAAAGTGGAGGTAACTGAAAACTTGTCAATTGCTTTAGATAACTAAGGCCTCAATTCTCCAAGTAAAGCCATGATGGCAGACCCCAGTGCACAAGACTTCAATGGGTCTCTGTGCAAATATGAGGATTTGTCTGCCACTGAGCTCAGTGTGGAATTGAGGCCTAATTTAGGTTCAGTGTGCAAGACACATCCTGTATTAAGTGTAGGGGAGTATAAGAGAATACCGTAGATATTGATGTCACGTACTTATTTGGCTTAGTTAAAACTGGCAGTTAGTTCCAAATCTGTATTTCCAACCCTAAATACGGCAGAAAAACGTGGCATGTCAATTACCACTGTATAGTAACTATTGACAAATACTGATTTAGGGTATGTCCTCACTACGCTATAGTTCGGCAACTGTGCCGTTGTACCACTGTAGTGTCCATACTTCCTATATCAACGGAAGGGTTTTTTCTCGAATGTAGGTAATCCACCTCTCCGATAGGTGGCAGCTAAATCAATGGAAGAATTCTTCTATCGACCTAACTGCATCTGCAGTGGCGATTAGCATGACCTAAGTACATTGCATAGGGCACAGCATTTTTCACAGCCTTGTGTGATGCAGTTAGGTCGGCCTAAGTTTTAAGTGTAGACCGGGTCAGAGTTCTTTTCTCTCTCTCACTCTCGCTCTCTCTCTCACACACACACAATGTGTTTTACATTTTGAAACATGGTACTTGGTGTAAAGGAACAAGTTCCAAGAAGAATTATTAGTGTAATATTCTTTTAAAACCCATAAATATGCAAAGAAATATATTATTCCTGTTACTGTTTTTCTGCCATTAATTTGTTCGGAGCACTTATTAGAGTGTACCTTTTTGTTTCAACTTGACCCAGTCAAAGCAGTTTGAAGACATTTACAATGATGAAGACGGAGCTTCAATTAACCTTCTTGGCTGAGATATTTGATATGCATGAGTTACTATGGAACAGCCTAATTATCTAATACTCTTTGTGAAAAATTTCGAAGAATGGAATTGATTTATATATAATGAGATCATAATCATTTATTTAATTCTCCATCAGATTTCTGCAGCTGAAATACATGTATATGAACTAGTAGTCCATGAGACCAAAACCAGTACCTAGGAATTTGACCAGTTTCTAGCTTTATATGGAATTTTGATAACTTTGTTTCAAAGGAGATGCCTTAGATTTTGGTAAACTAATTACCCAGTATTAAATAATTGCATTATATATTCAAAACCCATGTGCAGTTATATTTTAATCTCTAATCTAGTGGCATTACACAATGTCAACTGTTTGTACCATGGTAGTTAAAAATACAGTCTACTACTCTTCATCACTTTTATTTTTTCCCATTTTGATTATTTGTAATGCAAATTTAGGATTGTGAAAATTGATTTAATTTTTCTCCGTGCGAAAAAAATGTTTTCTTTCTCCTCTTGCTCCCTTTAGTTTCAGTTGCATTCAAACAATGTATTTATTGTGTTTAATAATAACACATCTTTAATTTCTGTAATTATTTTTTTCTTAAGTAACTGCTGTCTTTGTAAGAGGGGGCAAACCGATAGACAGGCGGTGCGGGGGATGGGGTGGGGTGGGGAGGGGAGATAGCATGAGTACTGATGGGGCAAGCGTCCACATTTCACCCTAATGTACCTCCCCAGTGAGTAGTGTGGCCTTACACCTTCCCAGGATCCAGGATAGTTTTTATGAAGCAGATTGCTGATGTGGCAACAGCCCCAAAGAGCCCTTTAATAACATTAATGACACAAACCTGGCTATTCCCTTTTGAGGCATGCAATAATAATTTTACAGAGTGGAAAACTTAAGCACTGAAGAGTTAAACGATTTACTTAATGTCACAAATCAAGTCAGTGGCAGAACCAGGAAGAGAGTCTGTGTTTCAATTCCCCAGTTCTATGCTTCATCTAACTAGATTAAGCTTCTTTAGTTCAGTGGGTGCTGCTTTGTATTTCAGGTGAGGCAGGAATCAGAAGCATTCATTGCACAAAAGATTCATGCTTAAGAATTGTGTTCTCAGAAGGGATTTGAAAGAAGGCTAGGATGTCACCTGGCAGATGAAAAGGGAGGGAGAAGAGAGAGTAGACCAAGGTGAAGCCTGACCCTGTTGAAATCAATCGGACTGTTGCTGTTGTCTTCATAGGGCCAAAGATTTTCACCATAGGGACTTAGTGGCAGCAGAGAAGGGGGCATAAAGACTAGAGTGTAGTGGTTAGGGGGAGGTTTGGGACTACAGAAGGGAACAAAGAGGAAGTAGAAAATAATGAGATACGGGATGTAAGAAGGAGTGGACTTGTGTAGTAGGTTCCTGAAGGTAAGGAGAAATGAGACAAGATTGCTTCTTTAACACAAGGTGATGCACACTATTTTTGCAGGACATTTTTTTTTAAAGTAAATTTCCACTTCTGGCACTCAGGCTATTCCTATATTTCATGGTGGGCAAGTATGAAGCAGAAAACCACACTTTGCTAAGCTTGGCCACAGGAGTCTTCTCTTCTTCCAGAAAATTAAAGATCTTTTCTTTCCACTACTCTGATTGTACCCTTCATTATTGGGTAGGAAAGCTGATTCACTCTGCCTCAATCCTATTGTGTATATAAGATCCCCATCCAGTTTATGTGCTATAAGCAAAGGGCTATTTGACCTTGCTACTTCTCTTTCCCAACATGCTCACTCACGGCTCTCAGACAATGTACAGATTAGTACTAGGTGGAGCTACTCATTGAAATGTTTATAACACCTAGCTCTTACATAATGCTTTTCATCCATAGGTCTCAAAGTGCTTTACAGAGGAAGTCAGTATCATTATCCACATTTTACAGATATGGCAGAGAGAGGTGAAGTGACTTACCCAGCAGACCCCGGCAGAGCCAGGAACAGACATTTGAGTCCCAGCCTTGTGCTCCATCCAATAGGTCACACTACCTCATGCTAATTAGCGCTTCATAGAAGTGGTAATGTTTATGAACACTGGGGAAGTAACTTATACCTTTAGGCCAGACGGAATTCTGAGGGCTGGAGCAGAGGTTCCCAGTGCAGCATTGGAATGTTAACCTTGAATTAGGATTTCTATGTTTAAAATTATTAATATTTGTTAATAATTGGATTTAATATAGTTATAGTCTCTTCTTAAAGATTTCTTTCCTACTAATTGTAGCTACTGACTGCTCCATAAAGTGGACAGAAACTAATAGTGGGTTCTAGGGTTGCCAGCTCTCCAGGATTGTTCTGGAGTCTCCAGGAATTAAAGATTAATCTTTAATTAAAGATTATATTATGTGACGAAACCTCCAGGAATGCCTCCAACCAAAATTGGCAATCCTAGTGGGGTCCCCACTAGTTGTACTGAGGCTAGGGTTGTTTAATGTTTAGAATTTGTTAATATTTTAAATGAGAAGATAGACAGTAAGTAAGTAAAATTGGCTAGTGGTCTAAATTAGCAAATGTGAAGAACAGTGAAAAATTCTAGATGCATTTATTGAAATTGGGAAATGAACTGCACAAATGCATTTAACTTGGTGCAAAGTAAAGGTATTGGTAAAAATATTCTAAACTCATACAGTAAGAGATCTGAACTTGTAGTATTTTTTTGGGGGAAAAAGACTAGGGAGTTTTTGTGCATTGCTTCAATCCTGTTGAGATATCTCTCTTCTACAGCAGCAATTTAAAAAAGAGTTAGAAAGCATTAATATACATATAACATTGAAGCACGCTTATTTGGAATGCTGTGCCCAGTTTTACACATCTCATATAAGAGAGATGAATTTAGAAGGTCCAGAGAAGAAGGATAGAAACTTTCCTTTCAATCTCATGCACACACTGTGGGCTCACAAGTTTAACTAAAAATGTCTTTGTGGATTTTCTTCAGTCATTCAAAATACAGTCACCTTTGGTTTGACACCAGGCATGCAAAATTACAGATTTGGGGAGTAAGGAATGAATGAGAGAGAGATTTAAAGAGAAGTGACCGTAACGTCCTAAACTATAGAGTCACTACTCTAAATTAATGATACTGTAATAAGAAGGTTTTTTTGGTTTAATTAAATTAAGACAGATTTTTAAAAATGTTTTAAGAGGCTACGTCAAGTAGGGTGGTTGAAAATTTGTTGTCTTGACTCTTTTTAACTGAAAATGGGTTTTACTACTAAATGCTTTTTTTTTTTTTAGAAAGAGTCTACTTTCCTCAATATTTTTGCACTTTTTGATAGAAATATTTTGGAGTTTTTGATTTCTCAGTGGAAAAGTTCAATGAAAATGAGAAAAAAATGTGTTCGGCAAAATTTTCTGCAGGGTCACTCCACCCCCCGAACCTCCCGCTTTGCTGCCAAGTAGGATAAGTTCCACCTTGTCTGCTTTAAAATATTTGGAGGCTAGAGTAGTATTTCCTTTGGGTTTTAAATACACATTTAAAATCACATTTAAATATTTATCTAAATCAGCAAATATGGAGCTGTGAATTTTCTAAAAAAAATTGTCAGTATCATTTTTGGAAGACCTACAAGACAACATTGTGTCCTGCTCTTATGCTCCCTCTGCTGGTTCTGCTGTCAGGAAGCAACAAACAATTTTAAGACACACAGAGAAGTCAACTTAAAAGAGCCATTTCAATCGTAATAAGTACATACAGCTTGGGGAAAAAGACACAAAATAAGTAGAGAGAACTATTTTCTAAACTTTTAGGAGGCTGGTATGAAAAAAGAGGTAAAAATTACAATACAAAAGGGAGCTGACAGCATCCTTTTATCTAAAGTATAAAGGTTTGTAGTTGGGGCACTGCAGGAACACGACAATAGCTACATTGTAACAGTCGACATGAAAAATGACAGAGGCAGTGAGGAAAAAACCTCAGTTGTCTTTTTGTTGATAGCTTTTTTTTTGTCACCCATCATTATGTAGAGTGTGATTCCATGAGACTTACACAGTGATGATACAGTCCCTGTAGTTTTGTTTAATGTTAAATATGCATAGATCACTCAGCAAAAGCTTAGGAAATTATGAAAAGGTCTTTGTTTAGTGACAGAGTTAACTTTCTCCTCTGACAACTTCAAGCAACAGGAATGTGCCAATGGAACATTTGCCATCGAAACATGAAAGCAGTGTTAAGGCATATCCAGGTACGGGCAAGATCTGGAGTGTAGTTAGTGAACTGAATGGCAACATTATAAGTAATTACACAAGCGACCAGAGTTAATGACATCTTGGAGGTTAGAAAAGTTTTGCTGTCAGTACTATAACTCTTTGCATTTGTTGTTTATTATTGGGAGCAAAAAAATCAGATTCAGTTTCTGCTTCTGTCCCTCACAAAAGTAAATAATCCTTGAGGTTAACAACTGACTTGTTGGAGTGTCTTCAGAACTTGTTACATGGTTGTAAATCACATTTTCCATACTAAAATACTTACATGGTGCTAATGTTTAATTCTGAGTGAAAAAACAAACCACACAGGGAATATCTTTTTCCAAGAAAATGTCAAAAAGCTAATTCATTTAATTAAAAGTCTAAATTACAGCATCCATATTTTTAAATAGAGTGGATAAATTATTATAAAGACGAACATTTAAAGATAAGCAATATCTCTTTTAACAATTTAAAACTAACATGAATAAAAGTCTCCATGAAAATAATGACAGGTTTCAGAGTAGCAGCCGTGTTAGTCTGTATTCGCAAAAAGAAAAGGAGTACTTGTGGCACCTTAGAGACTAACAAATTTGTTTGAGCATAAGCTTTTGTGAGCTACAGCTCACTTCATCGGATGCAACCAGTGAAGTGAGCTGTAGCTCACGAAAGCTTATGCTCAAATAAATTAGTTAGTCTCTAAGGTGCCACAAGTACTCCTTTTCTTTTCATGAAAATAATGTTGGTCTCTAAATTACAGCTGCTCAAAATGCCATTTTTTACCATCGACCTACAGCATGCACATACACACAGATATATTTGCTTTGGTGAACTGTTAATGCACGGTTATGGCCCATGAAATTCTGCAGCACTTGAGTCCCAACTTTTGCAAAAAGGGTAAGAGAATTTGATGACAAATTAGTTAACAGTTCTGTGCCCATAGAATATGCTGCTCCCTGCAGGAGCCCTGATATTTTGCAGTTCCAGAGCCAATTTGTTAACCTCTTGACTATATTTGGATATACAGCAGATTCCTGGGAAAGGGGATATATGTATACAAAAAAGTTGGTTAATCAGTTTGATTTTAAAAATAAAAATGAAATATAGCTCTGGATGCCACAAGCAGCTTCAGCTGGTTTTCTTGTGTTTTTTTGCCTTCCCCATCCTTGTTCACCCTTCACAGTGAAGGGTTAAATTTATACCACTGACTTTGCAACAAAGGGGCATGGTGTTTTAAACCTTGGCGCTAGATTCTCATCTCAACCTCTGTTTAGGTCATCACATGATGTCCACAAATGACCAGTCAGCGCAGCCACACATGGCTGCCCACCTCACTCTTTCAGGCTAGAGATGTAAAATGAAGATTTCAAACCAAGAGTACAAAAAGGGTTGAGGGGGGTGGTAGTGGTGGGAGAGCTAGTTTTTTCAACCATTTTTTTTTAGATAATCTTGTTAAGAAACATAGTGACATTATTTAAATGCCTTTTAAACAGCAGTTCCTCCCCCGTAGTAAAATCAGGGCCAGTAATCTGGTTTTTGTTTTATTTTACACTGTCATCCTGAATGGAGATAGTGCTGGCATGTTTCTGCTGCTGCAACACTGAAGGTTGTCAGTTGCCAACTTAAATGGATGTTACACAGAAAAGCCAGCATCCTGTGGTTAAAATGCCAGCTCTCATTTACACAGAGCTAGTAGATACATTTTATTATTGTTGGTGGTGGTAGTTTCTTTCTTTCTTTCTTTCTTTCTTTCTTTCTTTCTTTCTTTCTTTCTTTCTTTCTTTCTTTCTTTCTTTCTTTCTTTTCCATCATGAATCATGACGAACTCTTCAGTGGTACAATTGCCCCAAATGACAGACTCTTAAATTTACAGAAAAAAGCCTGGTGCTTATATAAAAACAAATATTAATATTGGGATGCAACAGAAAAATCTTTTATTCTAATTATATGTAGCCTTAGGGGATATTATCATTATTTATATTATCATAGCAAATAGATGCCCTAACATGGGCTTCATTTTGCTAGGCTCTATACAGACACATTGTAAGTGACAGTTGCTCTTCTGAAGAATTTATAGTCTAAAGAAACAAAATAGGCAAGGAGTGGGAGAAAGGAAATAATGTTATCCCTATTTATAAATGGAGAACAGAGGAAATAACTTTCTGCAGGAGGAAAAGGAAATCTGTGGCAGAGTGAAGAAGTGAATGCTGCACTACTGCTTCCTAGTCCAGCGACTTAACCATAAAACTATCTTACTTTCTGACTAGCGATATATCTATATATTATAGTGAGCAGTGTGTTAAGGGTTACTCTGTGAGACTTGCTTAATACACGAAACTGTGTTTTGAAAGTTCCCCCCACACTTTCTAATTTAGTACCTCGTCTCCATAATACATGCAGGCTAACACATAAATTTGTATGATAATTGAGAATAATCATTTGTTTCCAGTTAAGATGGTGGACTTGGAGACAGGGATTTACTAGCTGACATGATTCAGAGAGGTTTTGGCTTACAGCTTCTTTTTTAAGTAGCTAGTTAGCTGAAAAACCTCAAATTTATTCATCACCTTTCCTGAGCAGCCACAAGTTACAAACATGCTGACCGTATCAGGCATTCCCATTTTCTTGGAATGAGAAATGGTAGTGGGGGTGGTACTGTGGAATGTGGATTGCAGTCAGTCATGCTAACATTTCTCCTTCTAATCCTTTCAAAATTAAATAAATTAAATGTTCATAAAACTGTTTTACTGGAGTGTGCACTAGTATCAGAAAGGTCCCTAGGGAATGCCTATAATATGACTGTACTTGGGGTTATTTTCTTTAAATTTCAGTAAGATAATTTTTTTGGGTGGGAATTATGTAGGACTTTTTTGAAAACTTTATATATTTATGGAAATATACAGGTACCCATCTATATTTTTTTGTAATTCAGCATATAGTCGTACATTATACATAGAATACATTTTGGAAAACTCTTTAAAGTGATTAATTGTCAATATTCAGAGTAGCAGCCGTGTTAGTCTGTATTCGCAAAAAGAAAAGGAGTACTTCAATAGTAATTTCTCTTAACTATCTCGGTCTCTAGAGATGCAAGTTATAATCCAACATAAACTAACCTTGGAGGTCATGTATACTGTGGGTTTTATGGTCCCACATGAAATGGATACTGAACTGATTAAGACTTCATTGGGGCAATAGTCCATTATTAAGTAACTGTTCCCCAATCGCAATTTCATATTCTGATTCCAAACATTTAGGTCATTTTTAGCAGTGTTAGAATAAACAGTTTAGCACTGTTCTTTTCTCTATTGTGCAATTGCACTCAAAGCTACATGGCTTGGCAAAATGTAAACTGGTCAACTGAAAAATGACATTGGAAAAAATGTGGCGTGTGTGTATAGACATATATGTGCTTTATATATAATAAATATCGGCCTCAATCCCGCTAAGATTTATGCACTTGCTTAATGTTACCCACTGTAAATAGTTCCACCGATTTCAAGCGACACACATATATAAGTCTTTGCAGGACTATAGATAATAAGCATGGTGTTTTTGTTATGTGTATATAAAATATACAATAACTAAATACTAAAATAACTGATGCCTCATCCCTAGCTGTGGTTTCAAGGTGCTACTACAATGCAAATATTTAATAATATTTTATATATTGTCGTATATGTAACCTATCCTCCCTCTTAGTACAACATAGCTGACTTTCAGAGCTGGCAGCAAAAGTCATGTATGAGGTTGAAAGGGAAGGATGGTGTTCCACAACTTTGATTTATTGGCTAGTAAAGTAATTTCCTTTTTGGTGTTATGCTAGTCCTATATGGACTAACAGTTTAATTAGTTGTCAGAGTGCCTAGAGCTTGTGTATGGGCACATTTTTGCATATGAAATCTAAATAAATAATATATACAGTTAGAATAATTTTAAAATTTTTGTTTTTCACAGCTATAGAAAAATCTTATCTTTTTGGTATGCTCTTAAATATTTACTTCAGTCCATTAATAGGCAATTTTTTAGCAAGATAGAACTTTATAATGAGAAGTGTTGAGGTTACTCCAACGGGTGCTGGAAGAATTTGTACAGTGGGGGCGCTGAGTGCTATTGAACCAAGCTGTAAACCCTGTATGTGAATTTGATGGAAACCACTTCTAGCAGGGGTGCTCCCGCATCCCTCTAGTTCCTCTAGTTCCAGTACCCCTGGGGTACTCTTTGGGTACATCTACACTACCCCCCAGATCGGCGGGTAGTGATCGATCTATCAGGGGATCGATTTATCGCGTCTAGTGTAGACGCGATAAATCGATCCCCGATTGCTCTGCCATCGACTCCTGTATGTCACCACGATGAAAGGCGGAAGCGGAGTTGATGGGGGAGCGGCGGCAGTTGACCCCGCGCCATGAGGACATGTGGTAAGTCGACCTAAGTTATGTTGACTTCAGCTAAGCTATTCTCATAGCTGAAGTTGCGTATCTTAGGTTGATCCACCCCTGTAGTGTAGACCAGGCCTTAGTAACCTTCTTAGCTCATTGAAGCTCTGATTTAACAGTCCATTCTTATTTACAAAGGAGTTGAGCACATGATTAATGCTGTGCTGAAATGGGACAATAATGAATCTCACAGATTCTTATTTCCAGAAAGTTCTGTGCTTGCTTTAGAGCCATAGTAGTGCTTACTGAAACATCAAATCTTTTTTACTTGCCAATATTTTGATCATGCTGAAGAAAAGAACATGATATAGCAGATGAACACAGCAAATGTGGACTTTATTTACTCACACAATATTAGCCTGTTCTTGAAATCATAATGTGTGATTTTCTGAGGAAGTTGTGGGCAAGTGGGTGGGATAATTATATCCACCCTCTTGTGTTCCACCCTGGCTTAGCTTGCATGTTAGTGAAAGCATGTGTTCCAAATTGGTCTGATTGTGAGTAGTAACAGCTGCTACTGTGGTAAACATTAGCAGGCCTGATTCTGATTTCTTTCAGACCGACTTTGAAGTGGCACATATTCCAATGGAGTTATTTTGCTGTAAACGAAAGCACCGTCAGTGCCATTGTATCAGTCACAGTACTGTGCATTTGAAAAACCATTCCAGTTAACCGCAGCTGAAATGTCGGTTTTGTGTGCTAAATTTTTATGAAATCAGAAAATGTGCACTAAATACATTCTAATATAACATAACAACTGGGATGCGGTCTGGCTATATTTGCTCAAATAATATTAATCAAATCATTTATTTGCCAAATTTCACAATTGTTTCAGTATGCTGTTTGAATTTTTTTCATTATTTGTTCAATTTATTCATCAGGGTGAATATATATGTGCACATTTAGTCAAATTTATATGACAAATGTCTTTGAATTTTTTAAAATTAAAACCTGTTATTTTTTTCTATTTTTGGCCAATCTGTAGGTCTGGCACATAACAAGCCAATCTGGCTTTAGTGGTCTAGATTTATACTGAGAAACTCAGAACAAACGAATTTTGATTTGTCAGCTATAATGTCAATATAAAAGGAGATAGAAAGTTAAAGTCAACTGATGATAAAATATGCCTAAAATTGTTTTGACCAATTTTTTCAAAAATAGGTGCTTAAAATTAGGCCCCAAAATCCTGATTAAAACTGCACTGAAGTCCTGGGAATACTCCTGCACTGAAGTCAATGGGAATACTCATATGTGTAATGTTAAACACATGAATCTTTGAAAGATCAGGGCCTTAGGCTCTCATATAAGCAAGCTGATTTTCAAAATTGCTTTACAGCCAGTAGCTTAGTGGGGGTTGTGGAATGGTGAGCACTTCTGAAAATCATCCTACTTTTTTAGGAGTCTTAATGAGGACATAGAAGCCTACCTTTAAGCTCTACCTTTTTTAAATCTTAGAATTTATCCTTAAAAATCCTTCTGATCATGCTAAATTAAAAAAAAAACCAGGAAAGTTTATTGTAGGCTCTTTGGCAATATTAAAGTCACAGGTTTATGTGAACATACTACTATTTGAAATATATTTGCTATAATCGCTGTTATAAAGACTGGTGAAGCGAGGCAAAAAATTAGAGTAGATTCAATTTAATAACAAAATTTCCTATTACCAGGATTCACAACAAGGACATTTGCCTTACTGCAGACTATAATATATTCCTAAACGTAACAAGATTGTCAGGATGCATGCCAAAATGACACATCCCCTACCTAGAATCCTGTAATGAGTAGCCTATAATGTGCTTCTCTAGCATGTTGTTGTTAGTTCTCCTTAATTAACAGTTATTTTAACTACAGAATACTCATAAAAGACTTGAATGATTAAAAGAAACAACCCCCCCTACCCACATAGGTCAAATTACATTCCTCTTCTTGAGCAGTGATTCCTATCCTCCATAGCCCTTGTGCAGGTTGGATTCATGCAGACTGAGTGGACTCTGACTTTAATGTACAAGACAAAAAGTATTGATTGTCTTTTTACTTCTTCCCTTTACATGGATTTTGTTCTGTTAAAAAGACAGATGCAGGCCATACTTCTGACATAATACTTGAGAAAAAACACAGGTAAATCCCCATGCATCTTTTTGAAAATGTAGCCCATGTTGATAAACTTTCACAGTTTGGCTTCAATGAAGCATAACCCTCAGTCAGGAACCAAAATTATCAATTTTCCTTGTATGGAGAGCTTGAACAACTCAGGGAAATAAACAGACTTCCACCCATTGCCTAATGATGCTTTTTAAAAGAGTGTCCTCCTATGGATGGCACCTTGCAACAAAACAGTGCAGTGCAATGTGGCAATGGGATGATGTTATACTGGCCCTGACAGATTTTTGCACCCCTTTAATGCTCTCTAAGCATTCATCTCACTGAAATAAGGTTAATCCTTGAAAAAACAGGAATGGTCAACAACACTAAGGCAGCAAATATGAATGATGTCAGGAACTCTCAGCTGAGCTCTCAGCATCCATGGGAGGACTCATAGAATGCCTTCAATGATTGACCATTAATGGGAAATACATAGATTGTTCCAACTGTCTTTCAAGGAATTTTCAGGCTCTGAGCAATGATGGTTACACACCGTTTTGTGCTTCTGTTTTTACCCTTTGCCCAGGTGTGGCTAAAAGCAAAGTGAACTATCTTCTCTACTTAAACACTTCTGTCCTCTAGGTCATGCACAATCATGCATAATGAATGAGTAGAAAGTGTCTTCTTGCCCTTTACCATCATCAAGAAGCACTGAACAAGCAGATGTACAAGCTGGTGTACAAGCTGGTGTTGTGCACCTTCTTTACTGGTTTTCCTTTTGTACAGGGGGATTGTGTGTTTTCTTCTGTAATCTTGATTTGAGAGAAGTTTATTTGATCCTCAGGTGGCATTATCTTCCAGGGTGCTTCCATCTCATAATACCAAAAGTGGCAGAGTCAAATATATTATGTCATCCTAGGTGTTCTTAAACTTTTCCTTTACAAAATGCGTGGTGTAAATATTGATTTGTTGAACACTAATACATAGAAATTCTAGGATGTTCCTATCCTCTTAATGTTCCATAAAAAGGCACATCATATAAGAAAAGATATGACTGGGTCAGAAAGTGAAATTTTGTCTGAGTTAAGTCAGAAAAGATGAAGGATCCTGCTTCATGGCTTTCTTTTAGGTAAGGAAAACTCGCACACACATAACATTCCTCCTGATTAGTGCCACAATTAGTTTGGGTAAAATATTTAATTTCATACCTTATGTCAGGGGTGGCCAACCTTTGGCTCTGGAGCTGCATGTGGCTCTTCAGAAGTTAATATGCGGCTTCTTGTATAGGCACCGACTCCGGGGCTGGAGCTACTAGGCGCCAACTTTCCAGTATGGTGAGCGGTGCTCACTGCTCAACCCTTGGCTCTGCCACAGGCCCTGCCCCCACTCCACCCCTTCCTGTCCCTTCCCCTGAGCCTGCCGTGTCCTCGCTCCTCTCCCCACCCCCCCAGAGCCTCCTGCACGCCACAAAACAGCTGCGGGGAGGGTGGGGGAGGCGCTGATTGGCGGGGCTGACAGTTGGTGGGAGGCGCTGGGAGCGGGGCAGTGGGAGCTGATGCGGGGGCTGCTGACGTATTACTGTGGCTCTTTGGCAATGTACATTGGTAAGTTCTGGCTCCTTCTCTGGCTCAGGTTGGCCACCCCTGCCTTATGTACGGATATTTTTCAGGATTTCATTAGGGCAATCCTCATCCTACAAATTTTGGCCCTTATCCTGCAAAGACTTGTGTGTAATTGAAGACCATGGTGATGGGGGAGAGATAAAGTAGAGAGCTGGGAAAAAAACTGAATAGGGATAGAGACTGATCTACCACTTCACCTTTAGATGTGGCCCATGATTTTAACAACTTTGGCAGGGTAATGTGGGGAGGCTGGAAGTGCTTTTTATGCTTTACTTATTCCACAGATGAACCGATATTTTCAGTCTCTCTACAAGGCTGTCAGTCTGACACCTCAGAGGAGAACTACACTTAAACCCCCCAGCATATTCAGGTATATTGTATTCTAGGAAAACTGCAACATTTGCAAATATTCTACACCTTTTTTTCTTCCAGTGGCATACTTTCTAAGCATCTTGTTTCTGCTTAAGAACGTGTGAAGTATCTTGTATGAATATGTATATAAGATCCATTGTGATTTTTTTAATGCTATGTAAAATGATTTTTACTCTACAGACTCTGACAAAATGCCCTAACTACATACTAAACAGGTTTTCATAATGCAATATAGTAAAACTTTTAAATTTGTAATTAATTTCTAGATGACAAGAATATCATCCAAGGGTTGGGGTTTGACTTAATTATTTTATTTATTGCCTTACTATTTATATTTAGGATTAACAGAGCTCATGATTAAAAATGATTGAAAATTCTGCTGTAAGGTGTTCATCCTGACAAATCCATACCACTGGATGTGCACAGAGAATGAAAAGTAGGTGATATTTTATAGGTATAAGAAGGCTTTAGGGCATATTTATGAAGGAATATGTACATTATTTACTAAAGAAATAAGCTAGTTAATAGAATACAGTTCATTGATAAAATAACACACTATACTTAATAGACTAAGTACACTGCTGCATAAGAGGGATTAAATCCTGCAAGGTGTTGAATGCATCCTGGGATGAGCTCAGTACTGTCGACTCCCATTGAAACTAATAAGGTTTCTTAACATATCTCGGGAAGTCCCGTCTCCCTGCACTTTGCCTCTGTACCACCCCCTAAGTATGCATGTGCATTACATTACTAAATATGCAGTACATTATAGCTCAAAAAGATTAATCAAAAAATTCCTGACCAGGTCCTTATTTGCTGAATTTGGGCTGAGCCAATGCTGTTGGTGTAAATTTTATGTCATTGTACTTTTGATTCTATTAAAGCCCAGGATGAATGGCTTTTAAAAAAATTGGTTATAAATTGAAATAAATGCCTTACATAGTATTGATTCACGACTAAGGCTTTGTCTACACTGGACTTGCTTTGGTAAAACTTTTGTCGTTCAGGGGCGTGAAACCTCCCCCCCCAATGGCAAAAGTTTTACTGACAAAAAGCGTCGGTGTGAACAGTGCTTTGTTGGGGGGAGAGCTCTCTCCTGCCGACAAACCGCAGCTACACTGCGCGCCTTTTAGCGACACGGTGCTTGTGGCACAGCTGTGCTGCTAAAAGTTGTGTAGTGAAGACATAACCCACATGATGCTGTTCTTGTCTGAGTCTGTGCTATGCAGACCTATCACTGTTACTCTCCTAGTGCTATGTAATTTGCACAGCGCTTTACGACTGATGGCCTTGATTCTACTGCTGGGTGAAGTTTTCCAAATTCTTACATTTCAACACATTTTTTCATTGACATTTTTCATTTCAACCTAGGAAAACCATTCAATTTCCCAGCCAGCTCTAGAGGCTGGGAGACATTTGTCAACATTTTGAGGTTTTTTTCTCCTCCACAAAACCAAACCAAACCAAACCCTGGAAAAATGTCCCTGATTTTTGACCAGCTCTAATGGATTCAGTCCATGGCAGTAGAAAGTGTCTGTACTGCCTCTAAGTCCTGAACAAGCCAGTGCAGCCCCCAAAAGGTGATTGCTGGTCAAAACTGTGTCCAGTTCTGGTTCCCACAATTCAAGAAGGATTTTGATAAATTGGAGAGGCTTCAGCCCATCAGAATGATTAAACACTTGGAAAACATGCTTTATAACAATATACTAAGTAAATACTAAGTATTTAGCTTAACAAAGAGAAGGTTAAGGGGTGTCTGTAGGAGCTACATGGGGAACAAATGGGCTCTTCAGCAATGTTCCCTGTAATTTTTGACAGGCCATGTGCGCAAAAAATTTATTCTGTGCAAATTGTGCTACTGTGCACATTTTTGTGCGTGTGGTGTTTTGCCATGTGCGCGGGGTTTAGGATCTGTGTGAGCATGCACATGTGCACAGCTTAGAGGGAACAGTGCTCTTCAGTCTAGCAGAGAAAGATATAAAATGATCCAATGGCAGGAAGTTGAATCTAGACAAATTCAGAGTGGAAATAAGGCATGATTTTTTTTTTAACAGTTAGAGTAACTTGGAACAACTTACCAAGGGTAATGGTGGATTCTCCACCAACAACAATTTTAAAATCCAGATTGGATGTTTGTCTAAAAGATCTGCCCTAGGGTTTATTTTGGGGAAAGTTTTATGGCCTAGGAGATTAGATTAGATGATCACAATGGTCTCTTCTGGCCTTGGAATCTATGAATGTGCAACGGTATGCATGGCAATGAGCATAGCTGTGGGGGTACTGATTCAGAGCATCCCCCAAGCAGTGTTGTCTGGAGTCCTGACTGCAACTTATAGATACATGCATGGAGCTCCCTGCTTACCACCTGCTCTTTATTTGCTGTTTTTGATAGACCAGAGGTGTGCTAGGTGACTCATCCCCACCAAGCACATACAAACCACATCAGACATTGTCATACAAGTGGAAGGCATATGCAGACAAGAAAGATGGAGGGGAAAGGAAATATGAGGGTGACCATAGTAAGATTGGATGATTACTTCCTAAAGTCACCCCACATTCATCTTTCTGTTTTTTATTTGTATACCTTTTAATGATTATAATTATCCTTCCTCCATCCATGCTTCTCTTAGGTTTCATAGAAGAAGTGAGTTTTGGAAACAGATTTAAGTGAAGTTAGAGAGGTGTCTGGCTAACCAGATTTGAGGAGAGAGATCCAAGCTTTGCTGAGAACGTGGGGAAAAGCATGGGGATATTCATGAAGGAAGGAGACGAACAGGATGATGTGACTGATGAAGGCAGGCAACGTGAAATTGAGACAGCGTCAGAGATGCAGTCAGGAGGAATGAATAATGCAAGGTCTGGGAAAAAAGGACAGGAAGTTAAAACATAAATCAGTCCAAGTCAATCAAGACATTTTCAATCAATAAAATGAACAGCTAGTCTTACAGGAATTATGTATGTTTAGCTCCAATTAAAATGACTAAGAGTTTGGGCAGGTCTGCATATGGACTTCAAGATAATTTCTGAGGATGGCTAGTATAGTGTTTAATGACAATGTATAATAAGATAGTTTTGCACTGTTAAAAGAAGAGGGCAGATCTGTAGTGCTTTTGGAAGCATTTTATTCTAGTCACATAATCTCAGTTTATAGGAGAAAAATATAAAAGGGTTGAATAAATTACTGTAACACAGTGAGATCAGCATTAAAAAAAAATCAGCATTTGCTAAAATTAACTCCCACACATATCAGTTACTCTTGCACTTATAATATGAAGTAATTGTAACAAAAGCAGGTCATGGTAACTGATGACTTTTTAATGGCAAACGCTACAAATTAAACTAAAGATTTTGGACAAATAACAGGTTCTGATATGTGCACTTTTCATGGGCATTTGTTTTTTTTCCTGCAGAGGTGACAGTACTCACAGCAACTAACATGGTTGCAATATGGCATGTAAGCAAGTGGCTTTCCCAGCCTGCTCCAATACAGCCCACATCTGTCCATTATCAAAACTTCTCTTCCAGAAACTTGTTTCATTTATAAAGAAGTTTACAATCAACATAATAAATTCCAGGTCAAGCTTCCTCCCTAGGCCTACCTGGCCCTAAAGTTCCTCCCTGAGAACTGTTCAGCCCAGACCCTCTCTTCCAAGGAGTTACTCCCACCTCCCTTATACCCAGGGTGGAGGTAATGGGCCCCATCTGCTTCAGTGAGTCATCACTTAGCATCTCCCAGCAGGATCAACACCTGCTAACAGGGTGGGTTCACAGGAGAACACTGCCAGCCTGTTACGTGCAATAATAACATTGTGCATTGTATGGCTAGGTCATAAAAATAATATTGCAATAAAATGCAATATCTGCATAAATCTGTCAACTCAAGGATACAGCTGGAAATATCTGTGCCTCACCCCCTCCGTGCAAAATTACTTACTCCATATTATCAGTGGACTCGGAGCCAACACTTGCAAAACTAACAAGTATCAGCAGAGTCAGTTAGTGACATTGTATGTGGGTGGGATTTTTTTAATGGGGGTTCTGGTTAGACATCACACCCTGTTTCAAATCAGATGTTGGCCATTTCTTACACTCTCCCTATTATTTGTTAGCGCACTTGTTTTTTTAGACTTTACTCATCCTAAGGTTTAATGCATTGCAGAGAAGTGCAGCACTGAGACTTTAATTAAGCCATAATAAATGAGGTGTAGGGTATTTCCTGAAGACTAAATGATTGGCGGGGAGGAGTAGATGACTCTTTGTTGCACCCCAGGTGCTAGGCCCAAGCAGTTATTAATTCCCAGGAAATGTTTTGTGCTAAAGTTTTACTCTTATAGAATTAATATATAAAAAGCAATGTTAAAGTAGGGTATCCTTTTCTGTATACACTATCTGGATTTAGCATGAGGTCTTTAGTGGTTTTCTTTTTAATTCTGAGACACAGCATCGGCTGCCCCTTCTTAACCAAGTCCACTTCATGGGACTGGAGTAAGATAGAGGTCTGAAGGAGAAACAGGGAAGAGTGAGCAAAAGATTTCTGGGTTTGTGGACCGAAAACAGCCCATTCTCCTTCCCCCAAATTAATGGTTTTCTGGAAGATAAAAGACTGAAGTGCAATCGAGTGAATAACTTTGCTCATCTGTTTGATGCTGTAGTGTGTTAATATATACAGGGGATTTTTTAGAGAACTGGGGCAATATTAAATACCTTAAGTAGCGGCAATGTCAAAGAAGTTCGAAGCTCAACTTGAAGTTGCACCACTTAGAGCAAAGCTGAATTTGGCCCATAACACCCTGTGTATTAGAGAGACAAGGTGGGTGAGGTAATATCTTTTATTGGACCAACTTCTGTTGGTGAGAGAGACGAGTTTTCGAGGTTACACAGAGCTCTTCCTCAGGTTTGGGAAAGGTACTCAGAGTGTCACAGCTAAATTCAAGGTCAAACAGATAGTTTAGCGTAAGTAGATAGCACATATTCTAAATGACCATTCAAGGTGAAGTGGCTGATTACATCCCTGCAGTCACAGGACAAAAAGAGGGGTTAGTGGGTTACAGACTGCTGTAATAAGCTATAAATCCAGTGTCTCTGTTCAGTCCATGATTTTTAGTGTCTGGCAAAGATATGAATTTAAGCTCCCAGGCTCATGTTTTGAAAGTGTCGTGCAAGTTTTCTTTGAGGATAAGGACTGATAGGTCAGACATCGAGTGATCGCTTTGTGAAAAGTGTTCACCCACAAGTGACAGGGTGATTTGCCTTTTATCGTTCTTCTATGTGAGTTCATTCAAAGCGTAGTGATTGTCTGGTTTCAGCCACATAGTTGTAATTGGGGCATGTAGTGCACTGGATGAGGTACACCACAGGTTGTGATAGGACCCCCTCTTTTGGCCTTCAAACAATCCCCCAACCTCTTGAAGCTCTTCATCACCAGGAGCAAGCTCCACACAGACCAGGATGCACCAACTGAAAGCAGCACCAGACCCCACCAGAACAATGGATGCCAAACCTGCAGGTGTTCCACTGCTACAATGATCAACAGCCCCCACAACACACCTTTCAAGATCCATGGTGCTACACATGCCTATCACAACACATGGCCTATCTCATCCAGTGCGCTAAATGCCCCAGTTACAACTATCTAAACCCTCATTTCAGAACTACACATGAGACCATGTCTTCTCAGACACATCCACTCTCCAGTCACACCTTAATTCTTTTCTTATATCTTGCATTGTTGTAAAAGAGAAGGAGCACAGTGGGATTGCGATTTACTGCTGCATACCCTGTGCTTAACTTCACTTGTGCTCATGAGAAGCCCTATTCAAACTTGTCTTGGAGTGCAACAAACCTGCTTTACCTGATGTGCAATGCGCAGGGACTTGCACTGTGGGATCCTATCTGTAATAGCTGCAACTCTCACTGAAATAATAAAAGTAATTCTGAAGCTTAGTGTGGAAAGCTAAATACAAAAATGGAATGGTGTGAACCCTTAAGGGCTTTTGGGACCACTAGTATATGCTGGAGAAAAGGCCTATGGATGGCCCTAGAGCATGTACTGTTTATCACAAAGACCAATTGAATCCAATGGGAATACCTTTCTAAACACCAGTAGCTGTCTAGCAGGAATGGAATTTGATTGTTTAAACTTGTCCGAACAAACTTCAGGTCTGTCTGGAGCCTGAAACACCTATCATGCTATCAATTGGATTTAAAAAAAATTTTTTTTTGGTTAACTCCTTTGATGCCACTGGCTGTCTTAAAACATATAGCCTGATTTTATCTCCTTGACAGTGCCTTGTTTATTTTCAAGCTTCCATAGCTTTGGTCTGACACTTACACAAGCTTTATAAACATTTATCATTGATGGGCCTGCACTCTAAGGTTTCTTTTAATGACGTAATTCAATTCCAAAACAGAATCACAAAATCTTGGTTCACAAGCAGGTGTTATGGGTACTGAAAACCTTTTACAGTGAGTTAAATTTCTGGGCCCCATTCTGCCCTCAGTGACACACAAAGTCCTTACCAAGTTGAGTAGGATTGCATACATTGACGTGATAGCTGAATTTGACCCTTATGCTTTTTAAAAATCACTTGAAACAAGATCTACTTGACATGGGCATCTACCTCCCAGAAATCTTTATGGGAACTACATGACCACTTCAAATGGTGAACATATTCTCCCCCCAGATTAGAAAGGTTTGGTGGGAAGAATAAGGGGAAGGAAGAAAAGACCACTTTTATTTCATGGTCAGCACAGCATCAGCCAAACTTTTAAAAGAAACAACGTGTAAGGGAAAACGTTTTTCAGTGAAGCTCTGCTCTCTACAATCAATTCTTCTAAGTTCACAGACTGGTTTTTAAGGGCACGATCTTCTGAACACAGCCTCTTTTTGGACTTACACATTGCAGACACATTTATTTGCTATCAACATTCTAGGTATGTAATTTGCAGAACATGGTCAGGTACTTAGATGTGGTAACAACCTTTCCTCCATGATTGTCAGTGGGAATAGAACTTGAGACCTCTTTACTAAAAGCCCAGGTCTCTATCACCTTAGAGAAAGAAATAATAGTTCCATGTTCAGTGTACCTCAGACATTCAGAATGAACTTCTTCTGATGTAGTGTGAATGTGTTTAACATGCTGATAAAAGTGTGAGATCATGCCTTCCTCTAATAAGTGGCCTGCATAAAGGATAAGCACCTGCTAATAATACAATTGTCCCTTTCTTCTGAAGCAGCTTGTCAAAGTTCAGGGCCCTGGGAATGTTCCAGTAGAGATCAGAAATTGATGGAATCTGGTATTTTCTTTGATGTAATCTTGTTTATTTACAAAGACTGTACAAGGTCTATGAAAGCAGAAAGAACCAAGAACAAAAGGAGCACTTTCTTATCTTACAGCCCCAAGCCCCACCAGACTCAAAGGCTCTCTCTCTAGCTTTTTCCAGGGTCCCACTGTGCTCATAGATCACTGCTAGTCTTTTTTGATTTTTGCCTGTTTCAGTGTGTTCTCTCTTTCCCACTACACACCCACCTACCCAAAACAAACCTCAACCAAAAGCTCCTGTGCAACCTTTTATCTTAGATGAGGGTTTAGGCTTGCAGTTATGTTAACTGAAGGGTAAGTCAACACCTATCAATCTCAGTGGTGTTTTTATTCAACCCATAACCAATTTTCAGCCAGCTCATAATGGTACTAACCGACTGAGTTTAGGGTTGCCAGTCATCCAGTTTTTGACTGGAATGCCTGGTCAAAAAGGGACCCTGGCGCCTCCAGTCAGCACCGCTGAGCGGGGCGTTAAATGTCCAGTTGGCGGCGCAGTGGGGCTAAGGCAGGATAGTCCCTACCTGTCCTGGCACCATGCTGTGCCCTGGAAGTGGCCAGCAGGTCCGGCTTCTAGGTGAAGGAGAGGGGGTGCCACTGGGCTCTGTGCACTGCCCCGAGCACTGGCTCTGCACTCCTATTGGCCAGGAACTGTAGCCAATGAGAGCTGGGGAGATGGTGCCTGTGAGTGAGAGAAGCGTGTGGAGGCTCCTGGCCCCACTGCCTAGGAGCCTCACCTGCTGCTGGCTGCTTCTGGGGTGCAGCACGGTGCCAGGACCGGCCGGGAGCCTGCTTTAGCCCTGCTGCACCGTTGACCGGGAGCTGCCCTATCTAAGTCCGTGCCCCAACACTGAGCCCCAACCTCCTGCCCCAGCCCTGAACCCCCCCAAACCCAGAGCCCCCTCCTGCACCCCAAACTCTTCATCCCCATTCCCACCCCAAAGCCTGCATGCCCAGCCCAGAGCCCATACCCGTCCTGTACCCCAACCCCCGCCTCAACCCGCAGCCCCCCCCCACACCCCAACTCCCTCCCACACCCCGAACCCCTCATTTCTGGCCCCACCCCGGAGCCCACAGCCCTAGTTAGAGCCCTCATCCCCTCCCACACTGCAACCCCCCGCCACAGCCCAGTGAAAGTGAGTGAGGGTGGGGAAGAGCGAGCCACTGGGGGAAGGGGAATTTAGTGAGCGGGGGCCTGGGGCCTCTCCTGGGGAAGCGGCGGGGCAGGGGGTAGGGCCTCAGGGAAGGGGCAGGGCTAGGAGGTTTGGTTTTGCGTGGTTAGAAAGTTGGCAACGATAACTGAGTTGCTCCTTTAAGGTTGTGCATTTGATAAAAATACCAAGTTCTTTCCTTGCTGGCAAACTCTGACGGAAATCATTACACATGAACTTGTAGAGAATTCAGAGTGGAGCTGAATACTTCAGTCAATGGGACTTTTATCTGAGTAAGAATTACAGGTCTAGGCCAGAGTGATTTGTAAAGGAAGGAGAAGTTTAAACAAAACTGCACCCAAATTACCTATAATAAGAGTTCAGCAAATTTTAATGAAGTATTTCATCTGAAATGTTTGTTTTGCAATAATGCAGACTTTGGTAAAAATACTGTAATATAGTAAGAATTTTACAAGTTGACTTTGTGGTTGCTGTTAAGTAAATATTTCACTGAATAAAAACAAATGCTGAGATCGCTGTTTAATTTTTACTTGATATTTATTGAGGCAAACTCCCTTTAATGTCAATGGGAATTTGCCTGAGTAAGGACTCAGCAAAAAGAGGATGGAAAATAGATAAATAAGATAAAAGATGATAATCTAAAAGATATCCTCTACTTCACACACAACTGGTCTAGATGAAGGAATCACTTATTGAAATTTTATGGCCTGTATTATGCATGAGATCAGACTAGATGATCATAAATAGTCCCTTTTGGTTTTATAATCTATGGAGAAAAAGTAAGTATCCTACCGGGCTCATAGTAAGGATGAACTATGAAGTTTGAAACGAAAATCCTGAAGGAGATCCAAACTAGAGAGAAACACTTTAATGAGGATGGAGTTTCAGATATTAATAGTTTTTTTAAAATGATGTTTCCAGCCTTTTAATGAGACAAACACAGGTATGAAATGATGCTCTTTAACTTTCTGTTTTTTTGTTATCTTTGTATATGAGCAGTGTTCTTGCACTTTCCATTCATAATTTACTTCAGGACTATTTATATACAATGCTTAGAGCATTCACAAACTATTCACTCTGTACTGCTATTTTTATGCAAACGATTACCAAATAATGACTTTCTACTTAAGAAATAATTTCCATTGTTGCATGATCTGCCGTATGATAATTGGCTATGACGGCGGCTGTGCATCCAGAACAGAAAGCACAGACGTGTAAGTGGGATCAAAGTCAATTACTGGGCTGAGGAGCCCATGACAAAAGGGAACTATTGCTATTAGCATATTTTAAAAAAAATGAAGATAATTTAAAATTAAAACAAGAAAAATTCTACACAGCATTCATTTTACCAACTGACATATAATTAGAGCAAAAGTCAGCTACAGCGACTGTGTTAAATAATCAGCTTGACTCAATTGCTGCTTCCCCATATGTCCCTACCTACTTACTAAGCATGTCTGAACACAGGTGGGACAATGAGATGGGGAGGTGAGATAAAAATGTTTAATGCTGCAGTAAATGATGTAAAAGCAATTGTGAATTATGAAAGCAACTCCTACTGCCTTCTTAGAACACTTTGAATCAGAGAGGTGAATGACTCCATGCTGGAAATTGATTTGATTGGCTGCCATGATTATTGGATTATTTTATTTCTGTGGTTCTTCTCCTCCAACTATTATGCCCTCCTCTGTAGGTGGAGAAATCACCTCCTAGGTTTAATTCATTTTACTCCAACTGACAACTATTTTTATACTGATTTTCTGTTTTTTCGGTATCACTTTCTGTTACAAGGCACACGCTGTATAATCAATCAACTCCTCTGTAATTACATTGCAAAGACTATGTAAATACCTAATTATTTTCATGCAGATTACTTGATAATTACACTTCCAGTTACCAAGTAATTCAAGGAATAATTATCATGTAACTTGCACTTTTCAGGTGGTAGGATAAGGCTTTGTTTTAAAAGATATAGAGAAGCAGATAATTACTTTTGGGTTACATGGTACTTACATTGTCAACAGTCATGTATTTAGAGCATTATTACATGGTTATTTGTGCTTGGTAAAGGACAGTAGTCCCATAATTCTCAAATGTCTTTGCTCTTTTAAATAGGCATTAAATATTACTGATATTAATGCTCACACACACACACACACTTTTAAATGTTAGATTCAAGACAATCTAGGTCTTTTATTAAAAAGCATGCTGAGTGCTTTACAGGAGTCAGGGAAACAAATGGTTTCTGGAAAAGTTTTAAAATTTGAGAATTTTTATGCAATTTTGTGTTTTGAATTTAAATTTGGACAAAAGGAATGGGATGAAATTTTCGTGAACATTTGGGTCCATTTTCTGCCCAGTTCTAATGGTTCCTGTCCCAAAGAGCTTAAAATGTATGATCCTGATACTGAAATCAGATCATCTTGCAATGGTTTGAGCATTGGCCTGCTAAACCCTGGGTTGTGAGTTCATTCCTTCAGGGGACCATTTAGGCATCTGGGGCAAAAATTGGGGATTGGTCCTGCTTTGAGCAGGGAGTTGGACTAGATGACCTCCTGAGGTCCCTTCCAACCCTGATATTCTATGATTCTATGATCTATGATCTATGTTCGTCCGCATTGAAGTCATTTGGGGCTACAGGCTGGTGCAGAGTACCAAACTAACATTTCTGATGCTGGGATCAGGTAGAAGCTCTCACATGTGACAGTCTCTGTGTGGGAATGACAGACGCAGCAAGATAGGTCACAGCAATAAGACCGCATAGTTATTCAGTAAAGGATTGGGAACATTGTGGTGATTTTGATTTTATAATGATTGCTGTGATTATAGTATATAAGATATATAAGATATATAAAGACTGTCAATATTATTGATTCACTTGGCTGGTCTCCACTGGAAATGCTACCGTGGCACAGCTGCACCATTGTAAAGCTTCAGTGTAGACATTACCTATGCTAACCTATGCCCGTCAGTGTAGGTAATCCAGCTCACCAAGAGGTGGTATTTAGGTTGACAGAAGAATTCTTCCATTGACCTAGCGCTGTCTCCACTGGCGGGTTAGGTCTGTTTAAATATGCCACTCAGGGTGTGTAGATTTTTCACACCCCTGAGCGAGGTAGTTAAGCTGACTTAATTTCCTAGTGTACATCAGGCCTTACTGGGCATTTCAGAAAAACCACAGTGTGTGTCCCACCCACTGGAAGAAAATCAAGGAAACTCCAGGAGTATAAATGTGCACAATCACCTACCCCACTCCTTTGGAGGATTAGCTGATAGGAGATGATGTGCCAACATGTAGGGTTCATCTGCAACCTTCCTGCTACTACTCTGCTCCTATTTTGATAACTTTTAAAATATCAGGAGATCGTAAAAGTTTTAACAATCATTAGTTAAAACAACAACAACAACAAAAGATAGCAATTTTTGTTGCCCCAGAAGCAGCCTTCGGCCCTTTACGTTTGCAAAGGGGCCTGTGAACTTTTCTACATTATGGCAAAGAAAGTAGAGGGACACTTTTGCCTCTCTTTTGCACACGTGCAACCCCAGTGATTTCAGTCGCATTGCACAGGTGTTCATAAAAGGGGAATTTGGTCCATGGTGGTTTTGAGATATTCTTTGCCTTATATCCCATTCTAATCTGAATTTCACAGATTGGAAATCAAGGAAAATGTTGGCATCTGGGTGTGAATTTTGGAAAGCTAAGACCTGAGATACGTACATACTTTTATAGGTACGTACTTCCATAATTGCTACAATTTCATGCACAAATCAGCTACTTTCTGAGCCAAAGGATAAAATAACTCATGTATAACTGGGAAACTGCTGCCAAACAGCATGGTACTGTATATGTCCTTCATGGCACTAAAATGTCTATACAACATGGCCTAGGGGCATCTGGATAAGTTTCACTGATACTTTTCAAATGCGTACTGCCTGTTGGCATCCTGGAGCTGTAGAGATGCTGTATCAACTACAACAGGGCCATGGCAAACTTGGGCTGCCAGGGAGCCTCCTGGCTAGTCGCGGGGAATGGATTGCCAAGTGTTTTATAACATCAAACTGGAGGCAGATCAGATCCAAGATGAACTTCTATATGCTCTAAAATGCTTCAGCCCTGCACCCTCTTGCCATGGGAATTGCCCAATCCTTCCAAGGCTAAATGTACAATATTAGTGTCTGAGGCTATGTCTACACTTGCAGAGTTTTTGCACTGTCTGTTTCACTGGTGATAGGGAAAAGAAAAGGGTTGGTTTGTGTTCTCCCACAGGCGTCAGATCCTGTTCACATTTGCAGCACTTCCATCACCGATGAGAGCAGCACACTGAGGGCAGCTATCCCACAGTGTAGCTCTCTCCATTTTGAGGATAGGTCTTGTGGAAAGGGGGAGGGGGTGATCACAGGGCATCCTGGGTCCCCGCACGGCCTCCTCTCCCCAAACACTGATCAGCTCTAGTAGCTCAGCATTGCTCCAAGCAGGGGATCATTTGTTTTGTGGAGCCACCATTGTTACCTGGCCAGATGATAAGTGAGCACTTGCCAAGAACACAGGAAGGGGAGTTTCAAAGTTCCCATGGGGAGGGGTGGATGTCTGTTTACCTGGAGTAAGAGCAACAGAGCTTCTGGCCAGAGTGGTCACCTCGGCACTGTGGGATATCCTCCGGAGGCTAAAAGCTCCGTACACAGGAAGAACATGTCTTCACTTGCACATCGCTGCAAAAGCATCACCAGTAAGAGCAGTACGCCTCTCAGGGAGGTGGTTTTCTGTTTGTGGTGAACCTTCTGAGTTTCACTGCAAAAAGTCATTGGCAAGAGTAGGGACTTTTTGGACTTTAAATGGCAAGTGTAGAGATTCCCTGAGAGATAGTGGTTATTTGGCAATAAATAGATATGGCTTTTTACATTGTCTTATAAACTTGCTTGGTCTCTTAATTCAAGCCTTCCGTAATCTGGCTGTTCCAATATGTCATTTTTGGGAGCGGCATCAGTCAGTTACTACAACAAACGATGGAGGGTAGGGACTAGTTCTTTCTACTTACTGGGGATTGCTTCTCCAAGCAAAGCCAAAGTCTTGGGATGCCCCATGCCACATGGGCCATGCACTGAGTCAATCCATCCCTTACTCCACACTCCCACAGCAACATGCACAGAAAAAAATATAAAGTGGCACTGTGAAATAGCAGAAGTGTACTTATTGGTCTCTGACTGCTGCTGCTGCTTAGACAAGCACCGAGGTAGTGGTGATTGATAGGGCTGGGCAGGTCACAATACTATTTCCCTCACGGAGAGTTTCTGACTTACTAGCCCTGATTTCTGCAGACGATGTTTAATGAAGAGGGCCAGAACACGGGCAATGAAGTAGTGTCGGTGTTACCGTGGAGACTGGTCTACATGCATAATCTCTTGAGTAAAGCAGGTGGGACTCATTGTTTAAGGTTTCCATGGCATGTGCTGTACCAGATTAAATTGGTCTTTCTGCATCTGTGGGCAAACCAGACTGTTTTCCCTTTAAAGACAGCCCCCACTATGCGCCCTCATTCTCCTGCTGGCTCAGTTTGCTACGTGTGTACATACGTGTCAGTGTGGACATTCAAAAAGCTAATTTAAAAAAGAACTCAAATACCGTACCAGTAAGACTGCTGGGAATCAGGTCAGCTTTGCTACACCGTGATGTCTTATTACAGTAGAACCTCAGAGTTTGGAACACTTCGAAATGGAGGTTGTTCGTAACTCTGAACAAAACATTGTAGTTGTTCAGTTGTGAACTTTTGAAAAATGTTAACTTAATACAGCGATGAAAATTTACTATGCAGAAGAAAAATGCTTCTTTTAACCATCTTAATTTAAATGAAACAAGCACAGAAACCGTTTCCTTCCCTTGTCAGTTTTTTTTAAACTTTCCCCTTTGTTTAGAAGTTTATGTTTGTACTGTATTTGCTTTGCGTGTGTGCGTATGTGTGTGTGTGTGCATGCTGCCTGATTGCACACACCCAGTTCCATATAAAGAAAAGGAGGACTTGTGGCACCTTAGAGACTAACCAATTTATTTGAGCATGAGCTTTCGTGAGCTACATATGAGGTGTGTGGCTGACCAATCAGTTTGTAACTCTGGTGTTTGTAACTTCGTAACTTCTACTGTAGTACGATGAGAAGCGCACTCAGGAAAGTAACAAATACTTTCCTAATGGATTGTATTTTCTAAATGGACAACCAATCCAATTCTCAATGACTGAAGGACAATCTCCACTCATTGATATATTTTACTTGCCACAGCCAAATCTCTGTACAACTTTTTATGAGTGATGTACCTGGGTATTCAGATTCTAATGCCTAAACTGTATAGTTAAATCTATTCAACTATTGCTGATTATGTACTATATGTATCGTATGACTTTTAAAAACTAATTTTGTATTTGTGGCTAATCTAAGCACTATACCAGATGTACAGACACTCTTTCCCCAACCTATGTATTATATACATTTTTAACATTAGTTTTAATAAAATTTTTAAATCTGTTCTTACCTTCACAGTGTCACAAACTTAGGATTTTATCATGAGTCTTGTGATATGTAGTATTTTTCTCAACTGCTAGAATCAATAGATTGCATGAAAGTATCAGCTTTCATTTTTTAAAGAAGTATTTTACACGCCCTCTGCAGAGAAAAGCTTCAAAACATGCAGCAACTGTAACCTAAAGACTCAGTAACTAGGAAGCAATAGGTAAAAACCAACACCCTATTTTTGAGGGGTTAAAAAAAACCCTCATGATTTTAAACCAATCAATCTTTTGATTTTGCGGGGCCTGACTCATGATTTTTGGCAATACCATGCTTATCGTTCATTAGTGTATGAAAATTGGCCTTGTGAAGGCTACAGTAGTATGGTGAGACTGTTTGTCTATTCTGTATTTTTATAGCACCTAGGTTCTAGTCCATGTCTGGAGTTCCTATGCACTTGGATAATAATAATGATAATAATTAATAATAAAGACCAGATTAATTTAATGTTGGTGCAGCTGCTGGTCTGAGAGGCCAGCAAGGGAGTATTTTAGAAAGAAATTGCAACTTCAGTGACAAGGTGAGATTATGTTGGTGAGCCATCAGGGTAATGTAAATAAACAAGCACTTATGCTCCTGAGTACTTTATCTGCTGCCTCTTTTGTACCTTAGTGGATGGCTCAGCAGCTACTAGGAGGTAATGGGAAATATCTTCCTTTCCTAATGTTTCTGGCTTGCCCCACCTGGCTCCTGGCAATGCCTGCATCAGCCTGAGCTAACAATTCTGATAATAGGTCTAAGCCAGTGGTTCCCAAACTTGTTCCGCCGCTTGTGCAGGGAAAGCCCCTGGCGGCCCGGCCGGTTTGTTTACCTGCCGCGTCTGCAGTTTGGCCGATCGCGGCTCCCAGTGGCCACGGTTCCCCGCTCCAGGCCAATGGGAGCTGCTGGAAGCGGCGGCAGGTACATCCCTCGGCCCGCGCTGCTTCCAACGGCTTCCATTGGCCTGGACCACAGCCACTGGGAGCCGCAATCGGTCAAACCTGCGGATGCGGCAGGTAAACAAACAGGCCCGGCCCGCCAGGGGCTTTTCCTGCACAAGCAGCGGAACAAGTTTGGGAACCACTGGTCTAAGCAATTCTCCCTGTGTCCACACCCAAAACCCCAACTATTTTTGCATGACCAGTCACCTTCTTAACAAAAGTCCATGCATGTTTTTCTCCTACTTGCAATCCCAAATATTAGGGTAATTGTGTGCATTCAAGCTTTTGAAAAACTATTCCTTCATTTTTTTATTACAGTAGTGGTGTGTTGTGCTAAGTGAACGTTAGAAAATGTATCCTGTTTTGATTCAAAGTGGACATTAAGACTTTCTGAAATAAATACTATTTACTGGGTTTTTCCCATCCCTCTTAGTAACAACTATTCAATTCAGCATTTCCTCAAAGGAGCTACCCTGTGAGAGTCACTGAAGTAATTTACAACATTTTTGTATTAACTTGGACCTTTGCATATTGTATGAAAATTAATGTAGTGTTAGAATTAGGCTGTGTTCCTTTACACGTCCAACACAGCTGTAGTTGGCATTTTATAAATGGATTTAGGATTCCAGAATGATTCAAGTGAAAAACCTATTAAGTAAGTCTTTTCTTAAAATATACGATATTGCTGATAAAAGCTTTTCTCTTTTCAGAATACATGAACACACACAAAGAATTTCACTGCTATGTTAAAATAATGCAAGGGTCTGAATATCGCTGATAAAATCCATTATATTTAATATGGCTGAAAAATGTCTATTATATAAATATGACCCAGTCTACCCTACATTTATTTTCAAACTGTATTAGCCAGAACTAGGTTTAAACCTGATTTTTCCCAGCAACATACTTTCCCATGTCTATTGAGGAATGAGTTAAACCACATTTTATGAACTGATTTTAAATAACTATGTCATAGAGTTGTCAAACTGGTCAAGCACATGCAGGCTCCCCACCCTCTGGCGAGCCTGACATATACTGCAGGCCACTGTAGAGGGAAGTTGGGAATACTTCATCCGTCTCTCATTTCAGGTATTTTATGCCAGGGAAAGTTGAATCCAAACTCAAGGCCAATAGCTGTGACTGTACAACTGTACAGTTGTTCTGTACAGCTGTGCAAAGGGGTATCTGGAAGCTGCAAGGAGCAGACTCCATGCACAATTCTGTGCACTTGTGTTAGAGCCAATCACAACCAGACCCACTTTGTCATCCTTAAAGACTTCCTTCACATATGGAGTTTTGATGAGTGAATGTAACAGCTGTGGTAACTGTGATGCTGGTAAACCAGGTGCCAACTCTGGCCAAGGCTGTACATGTCAGCTGAGCACTGACAAACTCATAGCTGGAAAGCAAACCAGCTCACCTGTATGTTAGTTGTTCAACATATAAGAGTGTATTTAGTGTTTAGATTCTATGAAATGCTTGTAACGTCTGTATTTCATGCTGAAAAGAAATATGTAAGTTTTGTTTTATAACTTTGAAAATATTTGCTCTGAACTTGAGAACCCAGGCATGGGAATTGTTGCCCACACCCCCACCCAATCAAAATTAAATGGAAAATCATGATACAAAGGATTGGTGAATGGCCCTGTCAACTTTGGAAATGCTTCGTGCAAGGGAGCTCGTCTCATGGACTGGAAGGCTAAATGTAAAAGATAAAACAGAGTCACAAGAAAATTTTTCATCTCTTCCTACTTTGAACTCACACAGGGCCGGAGACAGTAAACTAAGACAAAGCTCTGCAGGGATTACCACATGGTCCACCCTGACAGACATTTTGACTTGACAGATTACTATATCTCTGTCATCTTTAGGAGCCATAGATGGTAATTCATTTTTTGTGTATATGCTTGCTTGCTTTAACCTGTAAATAACTCACTCTTACATCTTTTTTCCTAGTTAATAAACCTTGATCTAGTTTATTACAGGATTGGCTACAGATGTTGTCTTTAGTTTGAGACCTAAGGTACAAATTGATCTGGGGTAAGTGACTGGTCTTTTGGGACTGGGCTCAACCTGAATATTTTGTGATTTTTGGTGTAGGTGGCCATTTATCACTAAGTCCAGCTTCTCTGGATAGCAAGATAGACTGGAGGCCTACAGGGACTGTCTGTGACTCCATGGTCAGAACTCCTGTAGAGTTAGTAAGCAATCTAGTTAGATATGCATTAGATTCTGTTTTGTTTAAATGGCTAATAAAATAAGTTTTGCTGAATGTAACGTATATTCCTGTTTTTGTATCTTTTTGTAACTTAAGGTTTTACCTAGAGGGATTCTCTATGTTTTGAATCTGATTACCCTGTAAGGTATTTACCATCCTGATTTTACAGAGGTGATTCTTTTACTTTTTTTTAAATTAAAATTCTTCTTTTAAGAACCGGATTGCTTTTCATTGTTCTTAAGATCCAAGGGTTTGGGTCTGTGTTCACCTGTGCAAATTGGTGAGGATTTTTATCAAGCCTTCCCCAGGAAAGGGGGTGTAGTGCTTGGGGGGATTTTGGGGGTGGAGACGTTTCCAAGTGGGCACTTCCTCTGTTCTTTGTATAACACTTTGGTGGTGGCAGCGTTTAACCTAAGCTGGTAAGAACAAGCTTAAGGGGTCTTTCATGCAGGTCCCCACATCTGTACCCTCAAGTTCAGAGTGGGAAGGGAACCTTGACATGGTTCTGACCTGCATTTCCTGCTCTGGTAAAACTGTTATAGTGATCCAGGAGTTCACATTTGCTACTGGGTTGGTGAAGTCTAAATATAGATCTTACCACTAGTCTGGGATGTCTGCCCTGTTTTTGACAGTCTGCCCTCAGGCTGGCACTCACAGACATGAGCCAGTCCTGACGTGATGGTAATGAATGAGGTTAACTGTGCCACTCTAGTGGTTGATCCATGTACCAACATTCTTTCTGAAATGTTTGCCAAAGTTAAGTGACTGAAAATATATTGCCCTACAATGCCATCACTTCTAAATTCTTATTACCTGCCTCACTGACCTATCCAAAGGAATTAAACACATTGCATACAGTCTAATAGAGTGTGAAATTTCACTAGGGAAAATAAAGTTCTTTTAATGTTGTTTAGAAGATGAGATAATACAAAACCACAGCATGTAGTTTATATTGTGGTAACATAACTTAAAAACAATGATATTTTTTGGGGGTATATTTTTAAATTTATTTTTTTAAAGAAACTTTCACCCTAGTCTGAAACATTGAATATAAAGTTTTAGCCAAGAGTGTATTGCTGTGATAGAATTACCTTCTGACTGCTTCCTCCCCTTGAAAACAGGGACTATATGGAAAATACTCATGGTCCCTAAATAAAGTTACTGCTAGCTGATACTGTTCTGAAATAAAAACGAGAGAAAAATCTGCTGTTTTAAGAACAGATCAAAGGGATTTTTACAATCAATAATAATTAATTCTGTAATGTACAAATTTTCATGTTATGCCTGGCCATGTGTGGGTGGACTACAGATGAGGAGAGAGCAGAGAAACGTTCCACCTCTAGACCTTCCACTTTTAATGCAGCTTTGCAGGAGGCAGCTATGATTTGGCTGAAGAAGCTGGGGAGTACAAGAGGTGACAGCTAGCACAGAATGCACTGGTTGTGATCTGAGGAGGCATTGCCCCACTCTCTGTTGCACCATTGTCTACTGAGAAGAGTCTGCTGCATGGGTGGTGTATCTTACAAATAAAAGTCAAAATGATTTGAAACCATGTAATTGTGACAAAAATAGTCTAGGTAACAAGATGGTTCCTATCACACCTTCATTCTCCCTCCCCCATTGCTTCCCATTGTGTATTACACCCAGCTGTTGCATGTTTGTCTTAAATTACATTATTAACTCTTCAGAGACAGACAGTATGACTTTGCCTAGCACAATGGGACTCTGATTCTGATTAGAGTACTAATGCAATACAAATAAAGGTACCACAGCACATCATAGGAGAGAAACACATCAAACATACCAATGGAAGTCAATGGCTTTTTGTATTGTACTTTGATCTGCAACAGAGATCTTGCTGCTCCTGTAACCTGACATTTCCAATGTATCACAGTTTCTCTGGAAAATCCTGATCTTCAACACTTGTCACTTTGCAGTGGGTTGTGTGATTGAGAACCTCATAGTACCCTGCCAGATAGATCCTGATGCATTTTACATTATAACAGGTAGCCTTCATCAAAAATGATATACAGCCAAAGGGAAGCATTTCTCATTCGGGATAAATGTGTTACCTCTTCAAAATACAGCACCGGATGTTTGGTTAATATATGTAATATACACAACTGAATATGGAATTCTTGAAAAATAATTTCCATATGTATATCCAAGATAATAATATGGACAAAAGTGTGACAGACTGACTTATTTTATAACATTTTCATGCCATTCATGTAGGAATAAATTAATATAAATCAATATTCCATAAATGCTTCTAAGACAGTTGGATGTCATACTAATTGTTTCAGTTTGCTTACAAGTGCATTGCTGATCGGAAACAGTCACTTTATAAGGCTTGCAAAGAGATGACCTCAGCAAAATGTTAAGAGGTAAATCAAAGCACAGATTTTGTCCAAGATGTGTTAGAATAAGCAGTATTGGAAAAGTTATGAAATTCCTTATAGATGGCAAAAAATATTAAAGTGTTTATTCTTCTAGGGTCTGATCCAAAAGTCTTGAATTCAATGGGAGAAGTCTCAATGGCTTCAGTGGTTTTTGGATCAGGCCCTTACTCAATATGGACAGTGTTGTTGTGGGTTGGGTTAAACCTTGTTGTTATGAGTTGGATTTAACCAAGATGAATGCAAAGAAGTGACTTAAAAAAATAGTACCTTCCAAACCCAGAACAGGGGTGCATATCTCCACCCAAAACAAAAGACAAATACCAAGCTGCCCAAAAATTTGAATGACCTGCGCATTTGCTGGATATGGTCTGATGAGAGGGTATGTGTACATGTGTACGTAACAGAAGCAGGAGAGGACACAGAGAGAGGACCCAGCCTGCACAAGCACAATATGTAACCTTGAGAAGAGCCCAGAGAAGAAGCTTCTGGATCTGGTGCTGGCTAAAGAAGTTTGGGGCTGTAAACAGGACTTGGTACATTCTTTGTAAATAAACAAGATTGCATCACAGAAAATAGCTGTCTCTCAGCAATTTCTCCCCCCAACTGGAACAACCCGCAAGACCTGAATGTTTGGCTAGGCACGTAGGTGAAAAGAGGTAGTTCAGAGAGGCTGTGTGTGAATGGGCCCATGCTGAAAGGAAGTCTGAACTGAATTAAGCACAGAGGAAGTTAAGTTTCTCAATTTAATTCAAATAGTGAATTTAAAGAGTAAACCCTAAGTAAAACTTTTGCCCATCCAAGTGAAAGGTAAACAATCAACCACTGAGTAAAAACCCTAAGTAAAACTTTTGCCCATCCAAGTGAAAGGTAAACAATCAACCACTGAGTAAAAACCAAAGTGGTGTTACTGGTAACTAATGGAGCTAGTCTGGCTGCCTCTTCTCCTCCCTCTTTTGGAGGCGCAGGTTGAGCAGATGAGAGATGTTAAGGAGGCATAGCTTCGGAGAGTATGTCTACACAGCATTGTAAATCAAGATCTATAGAATCTTGGCTTATGGACTTGGTGTTTCCTAATCTAGGCTTGAGCTTCCACACTGCATCGTAAACCTGGGTTTACAGTTGTTGGACCTGAGTCTCGCAGCCATGCTAAAGTGTCCACAATGCAGTTCACAGACCTTCTGACTCAGGTCAGTAGCTTGAGCTGAAATCACACTGCAAAATGACAGGGCTTGGACCCAAGTCACAGCGGGGTTCTTGTGTGCATTCAGTGCAAGCAGCTCATGGCCCTCTGAGACTGAATATGGGCTCTTGATACCAGAGTCACCGAACTGGAGGAGCAAAGGGAGACAAATAAGTACATAAACAAGACTTTCTGGGCCACCCCAAGTCTGACAGCCTCTGTGCTGTTGAGGAGGATGAAAGTCTCACAGAAGGAGAGCTTCAAGCTAAAGGAAGATGCTCCTCACCCTATTGAAGTCCTAGAACCCAGATCCTGAGTTCTTGCAGTCTGACTAGGGTCAGGTTTGTGTGTGGATAGATGCGGGGTTTATGCTGAAACCTGAGTCAGAGTCTGGGCTTGGTGTGCAGTGTAAACATTCCCTGATTCTGTCACTCCAGGTAGTTTGAAGGCGCTTCACTTCCCCACTCCAATAATGGGCTCCAGCCCTTCAGCCACTCCCACTGAGACAGGAGACTAGTGACTGTGCTGCTACTGTCTGTCATCCTTCAATGTGCTTTATGAATAGGGCTTGGCAAAACTTGATTTAGGAATTTTTCAGATTTGTGTCGATTTAAATGTTTCACAGTTGGGCGAAGTTATGGGTTTTAAGCATTTTATTTCTTATTAATGTCTATTTACATTTTCACAGTTGTGGGAAATTATTGAGAGGTCAGATAATGAAGGTGTCAGACAAAAATTATTTAATGACAGTAGACTTGAGATTCAAAAAGTTAAAGCTAGATAACTGTTAACATAAATTGTCAACATCTCTTGTCAAATTATGCAAAGCCAATAGCCTTAAATCAAACTCTAATACGTTCTCAACACACATTTCTTATTTTGCCTATCTGTACATTTTGATCATTATCAGTGAAAATATATTTTTTTTCTTTTTGTGTGCACAGTAAAATCGACAGTTACTGCCAAAAATCAAATCTTTTCAAGCTTATCTATGAACCTTCCAGGAGCATTTGCTTTCTATGAGTATTACTGCAGATCTTCTGCAATTCTTGTTGGGGAACACATTGTTTGGCGGAGCTCCTGTCCAAGGCTTGTGATGTATGTGGTTGAAGGGGAAAGGTGGTTAACCATAGTTACACTTCCCCTGTTCAGTGTCCCACCATGTCTTTCTCTGTAATTTTGCTCCTACACAACATCATAGGAGGTGAGTCTAGGGAGGTGGGGATAGCTGGCATGCAGAAATTTGAGTCATGTGCAAAGAGAAATATACTGAGATGAGTTTGTCATGAATACCTTGTGATACATGACTCAATAAAACTTTAGATTACAATTAAAATGGGTTGGCTTCACATACCTATATGGTTCCATGTAAATTTCCACACCCGCCATAGACCTAAACCCAGAGCAAGATGTAGTCTGACTACTTATGTATTGCATGTGCTTTTCAAATTCAGGGCCAACTACTTTTGTTAAGTGCCATACAATGAAAATGCAAGTTTCCACTTAGGCAAATGACAGCCAGTTTTGCGTAAAGAGGCCTTTAATTTACCCAAAAAATCCCCTATATAGTTGTCATAAATCTGAGATGGTATTAATTTGTGATAGTATCTATCTATGGATCATTATGTTCACTGTACTTTTCCTTGGACCTTTCTTATGTATTATGTCATCACAGTTACCAAGATTCCTGAGAAACCTTTATACTACTGCATGTGAAAGTCTCACTTTCAAAAAATTAATTATTCCTCTCTGATGCTTTTTAAAATCCCCTTCTAAATTCCACACTTTCACTTACTCCCAACCCCAGGCTTGCCTTCCCTTTGCCTACTATAATGTCTATATTAGGCACAGGGGAGGCAGGACAGGTTTTTCTGCTGCCAGTGAGTGGGGAGCAGTACAGTGATGTTATACTATAATAGTTTTATTTCTTTTCATACTGGTGGGTTTAAGAGGTTAGCATCCTACACCCCTTTATCCCCCAGTACACACTCCTTTTAGGGAGTGAAAAAGTTCCAAAGGGGCCCTGGATCTGATCTGAGGCCTGCTTTATTATTTAAGAGCTGAAAACTCTGCTACTCACAATTCTGCTTGATTGGGGAGTGTGGCACAACCAAAGTCACTTACATTCCACAGTAATTCACGCAGTAGTGGGGGAAATAGCTATATTTGCTTTGTGTGTGGATTGATTTTTAATGACATGAGGTGTTTGGATTACCATAAAATGGAACAACTTTAGCTCTTTTTGGAGCATATTTATCCTTAAACTCTTGCAAGCAGGCAGAGATGGAGCATTCCAGGCTTGCTGACCAAGCAAAGGAGAGACAGCATGGGCTGGACCTTTCACAGCTGAGGAGCAAGAGTGCCCATGATTCAATAAGTAGGGAGAGATATGGAATACCAATTCTGCAGGGTCACAGATGCTAACTGATTGGCCCAGTTTAAGGACGGAGAGAGATACAGATACATATCTAACTGCCTTTGAGGATGCTTGTCATTTGAACCAGGTCCCTTCTGCAAAATAGCTCCTCTATCTGAATCCCTGGCTGGGGCCAAAAGCTGTAGAAGCTTATAACCAAATGGATGGGGCAGACTGTAAGGATTATGAACAGTTTAAAAAAAATCCATCCTCCTTACACTTGAACCAGCACAGAAAAATACGTTGGTGGGTGTGAAAGCATAAAGGGCTGACATAAAGGGGGAAAAAATAAACCAACTGCACTATATTATAATGTTAAATAATTACACAAAGTCACTGTTCCCCAAACATTGGAAAGGCTAGTCATTTGAAGCAGAAGTCAAAGCTGGCTGCTACGATTTGTCTAAGGTTTTAAAACACAATAGACTGCACAAAACTACAGTATGGTGAATAATCCAATTTTAACTTCACTAACAATTTTGTTAAATACTGCAGCATAGTCTTCTTTGCTTTATCACTTCTGCAGAGACTTCTTGCTGCAGTACACACATCTGTGTCTTAGACAGCATAATGGGTATGTACAATAGATAGTGTATTGCACTTACACTGCTTCACAAATAAGCAATAGAAAGCTGTTTTATCTCTTCCTCTGAAGATCCTCTCTGCTGTCTACATTAATTGAATTTTCAGATCTTGTGCTGTCTTTATGTTTTTATTTGTTTAAGAAAAAAGAAGGGGAAAAGATGTATTGCCACTATTGTTATTATTAATATAAAGTCTAAATTTGCTGACAGAGATTAATTTGAAATGACACTGTGGAGCTTGACAGTGCTTGCTGGTTATTTTCATTTACTTGACAATTTTGCATGCTATTTGCATGAAGAGATGGTCTTAGGCAGTAGTTTTGTTCTATTGATTGTTATGCTAAATGAAATAAATATTGAAGTAAATGGACAGTGGGCCCTAACTAAAGAGTAAATTACTATGCTAGATAAATATCAGTAAACAATTACTGAAGAGGAATCAAGCAATGCACTCAAATAAACGATGCAGTATTCAACTGATAAACACTTTTCATCACCTGCTAACTGAGGGCTGGAAGTGTACACAAACCATTGACTTCAGTTGGAAATTTGGGGTGCTCAAAGAATTGAAGGACTAGGCTTTAAAGCGTTACTATTTCTTGCCATCATTTAATGATTTCATACAATTGAAATATTACCTCAGGGAGAAGAGATAGGAAGGGCTGGTGATGGAGACTGTTTGCAGATGGGTTTTCTACTTTTGAAGGAATTAGCATTATATGCATTAATATGTGTTATTAAATCTTGTATGCATTTCCTGAGTCTTATGGAGCAGGGCATTTTATAAAATCGAATAACAAACATTCACTATTTTGATTGACTTGTATTTTAAACCAACTGTTGCCCACCACTAAAAAGCTGTCAACTCAACCATATTTAGCAGGCTACAGTTGGTTGAAACAAACCTGAATGCTCAGTTTGCTATCCAAGTTCAGACACTCAGAAGCTGGTGCAATGCTGTAGCAGCTGCTATGCATTGTTATTAGTTGCTAAATGTTTAGGCTGTGATATGGTATTAAAAATGACTGCTCTTTCCTCAGAATAAATGTTAAAGTTAAAATATATCTGTCTAACCAATCTCTGCAAACAGATATACCATGATTGTGAGTCTGGTGCTTGTGACAGGGGCTGCACATACATACCGGAAGACCTCTATCAACAAACAAAATGGCCACTGTGCAAGCTTTTCTGCACTGGGCTTGATTTGTCTCCCTTTAAGTGAATGGCAAAACTCTTATTATGACAAGTTTTATTGGCTGGCTGGTAGTGGAAGCCATCCTTTCCGCATACTTAGATCCTTCTTCTCATGAAGGAATCTCTGCAAGGCACATGGAAAGGAGGGACCTCAGTGCATGATGTGTCCATGTTTGTTAAAATGTATTCTAATTTACAATATCAGACTTCATGCTTTTATAAATTGATACTGTGGTTTTCCTTTAAAACCATATGAAGTCAATTCCTCTTAAGAATGTATCACTTAGGTGTAAAAATCCTCTTCTGTGCATAGTAATCACCCAATTCCTGTCACTCACCACTGAACCTCATGCAATCCCACCCCATGAAATTGCATATCTTTTACATTTGCAATTTGAGTAAGCCCAGACTTAATAGCGGCGCATGGTAAATGTATACGCAAGTCAGAGAATGTGAGTGGAATGTTGAGTGGAATGGTCATATGAAACATGTCAGATATGAATTGTAAAACACTTAGTTTAGTGGAGAGACTTGAAGTGTTAAAGAAAATTGATAACAATGAAACTCAGCTGGAAATTTGCTGGGACTATTGGTATAAAAGAAGTTTTACTTTAAGTTAGCATGTACTCCTCTTAAAAAGTACAGTGCCAGGAAGGTTCAGGGTTGCAGGGATAAGCAGAGTGAACGGTGGGTGAAATTTCATTCTGATTTCAAGCTATAGAGGATGAAATTCACCCCTGTGCAGAGCTCTAGCATAGACCCTAAGTAGGACTTCACTGGTGCATAGGCATTGTGCTGGCCCTCCACACAGGGATGAACATCTCTTTGAAGTTTGGAATCAGACTTTAACAATCTAGAATTAAGCACGTTCTACCTTATTTAATCACTTTTATTCAGATCCCTTCCACAAACCTCTTTGCATTTGTAGTTGTTCAGTATCAGAAGCATATTCATTTTTTAAAAAGGGATTTCTTTCTTTATTAAATGAAATGTAAACAAACTTTCTAAAAACAAATCCATCACAGTGTGAGGGCAATAGGCAATATTGCCCAAGAGTAAATTTTATTTCATTCCATAAAGTGATTGTCCCAAGGGTCATAAATATTTTATTGCAGTACTATGAAATGCCATTTTCCTGATTTTATTTGTTTTTTTATAAATTTTTAATTGCTCTACTAACAAAAATTGTTGTATTATATGAAGCCTCTTTCTTGAGGCTCATTAGAACAACTCATTGAATATTAACTATATTAGATAGTTCAGTGGATTGACATTTATTTTATTTTACAGTTGGCTGAGACTCAAACAGCACAGAGACCCACCATGCAGGTCTCAGTTTATAACTAATTGTTCGTAATGAAAGCTCCCAAGCACCTGGTTTTGTGTTTCATATGAAATGGCTTTTCTCTGGGGTACAATTACAACAAGTCTCTTTTTCAGCCAGTAAGAAGAAAGGATACAGGCAAAACTCAAATTACACCAAATATTTGGTCTAGAATTTGCCTTTGCGACCTACTGGATAGTAGGCATAAGAATTTGAAATCCCATGAGAACAATAGATTAATATTAAATTTTGTGGATGTTTTAAAAGGATTTAATTCAGACTAAATTTCCCTTAATTTTTCTTATCAGTATCTTAAAGAAGGAAAGCTAACTGTATTCTGAGAAAATTTTGTTACTCCACCGAATGAAAAAAACAACAACTGGTATTTTCTTTAGCAAAATTTAATAATCCTAGTGGTTCCTATTCTACAGGTGGGATTAAAAAAGGTAATGTGGATTTACTGTAGAGCACTATTATTGTTCCTTCAATTTGATTAAAAACTGCTCCTGTTCATAGCTTATACAGTGGCTCCAGTTGATGAAATATAAGTATAAGCAAAGGTATGGTCCAGCACAAACTGATGTTCCAGAAATACAATGTCGTTTTAATAAGATACAATAAGTTAGAAAACAATTGCCAGTTATAGTACACCGTTTTAACATATTACATAAAATGTATTTTTATATATCCCTAATGAAAAAACAAACCACCACCACCAAAATTTAATAAACCTGATATTAGGGGTACAGGAGTCTCTGACATCAGTAACAAACTGTTCTGAGAACATTCTCCAAAAACTCCAGGATTAGTCAGGTAAATACAGGAAATGGCACTTGCAATCAGCACCAGGCAGGCACACTCTTTTGGAAAGTATTCAGAGCTGCATTAAATTTCTGCTCTACAGAAGACTCCCTAAACATTCAAGATTTCTAATATACAGTGAAGCTCTCTGAAATGATCTTGATTCTGCCCTCATAGCTACAGAACAGTTTGAAACTATGAGGCAACCTTCTAGACATTAAAATATTCCCGTGTTTTTAGCACATGTAGATGTGTTTTCATTTTCATGAAAACAGTGTTAAATAGTCTCAGAATTTGTAATTGTTGAAATGGTTTTAGATTGTCAAACATTGCATGTAGTTGTGAATTTGGATGTTTTAATATTTGACTTACTATTATTTGTATTTGGATAGTGGGAACAAGCTGGGGAACTTGATTGCAGAGTTCATTGGAGACTCAGAGTAATGTGAGAGATTCTTGTCTGGGTTACAGAATATGGGAGGACATTGCCTCTACAAGTCAGGATTCAGTTTAATAAACTAATCTTTTAGGAAAGAAAGCCTAATTCTCCCACAACTTCTCCAAAGTTATGAAATACAATGTTGCTCATTAGAGGCTCTTGGAGAAGGGAAGTTTGATGTTTCTACTTATATCTGTTGTGGAGATATGACGAGTAGCAGGAAAATCTTTGAACTGTGAATGACAGGACATTTTAAAAACCCTAGACTTCATAAGTCCCTTTTGTAATTTCCCTAAGCTGTGTACAAAATGCTTTGCACAATTCCTAACAATATTGCCCTGTGATGAGATGCGGTCTGAGAGATTTTACATGGATTGGTTATGATGAAGTTTGGGCAATGGGAGAGTTGAAAACAAGGTCTCTGGTGGGAGAATAGCTTCATTTTTAACTATCTTATTTTCATTCAAATAATGAAATACCACAGGTGGATGATTCTTGGATTTTTCCAAACAGGAAATTCAACCATAAAAACTTCTGCTCACATTAGTGTCATAAATCAGCAATACTGATGGGCCAGATCCTGAAGTCTTTACTCAGATTTTACTCAGTTTTATTCAGCCTTTGCTCAGGCAAACTACCATTGGCTACAAAACTGATTCAACCTGATCATTCCTCTCTGCAAAGATACCCACAGGGAGAAGGAAATGCCAAGAGGGGAATCCTGTCCCATGTCCTCTGCAATATTCCATCATGAAGGCTACACGCCTTCCCATCCTATTGAAGAAAGAAAATATTTGTCTACAAACCGTGCAGATCCTCAAGACCCATTGGGTGCAGGGCCATCTGCATTTTCTTCCTGTCAGTGGCTGCCCCAGAACACTCTTAAGGAGGGTTCCTTGCTGTGGAGGTGGGCTCATTGACGAGTTAACACAGCCTCAGGCTGTATTCACTTTCTTTTAGCTCCTCTGCTGGACAGGGAAAGGTAATGCATGTTTCCTCCTCCTCACCATGTCATCATCCTTGGCTCCGTTCCCTGACCTCTTGCACCTCCTTCAGCCTGCTGAAGTCCCACCCCTTCTTTGTGTATCATGCCTCAGACACATGGTAAGCCCCCTGCAGATTCAGGGAGAAGGGAATAGAGGGCATTGTCTCAGAGGAGGATGGCATTCTGCACAAGGAGAGGGAAAGATACCAGCAAGGAAGGTTTTAATGATTTCAAAGGATGAGGTCTGACCTGAGTAATCACCTCAGGATATGACCCATCATAATTCACACTTATTCATTTCTATCCAAGGTTCTCGAAGCAAAGCTTAATTAAGCCTTACTACTCTTCTATGTTTTGGTTAATTTATCATTTTATAGATGCGGAAGTTGAGCCACAGTGAGGTTGAGTGCTGGCAGGATGCTGGCAGGAGAGCTGGGAATCAGTTATTTCCCACTCCTGTGCTTTAACCGCTAGAACATATGAGGTGACTAGCAATTGAGCTTATAGATCAAGAGCACAATATGTCTCATAAGATATATAATTGCACACACTGATCTCATTTCCTGGCAATAGCTATGTGCAACAAAGTGAGTTATGACTTGAGTGTTTAAATCTGTTTTTTTTATTTATTTTATCTTCATAGAATATAAACATTGGAAAGTGCAAACAAGAGTTTGTTTTAACTCTGGATTTCCTTGCTCTTGCATATTTAACTTAGACCTTTGACAGTACCAACATATATCTTTCTTTTTGGTGATTGAAATTCTTAAAGTCTAGGAATCTGATTTAGGTTTGAAACATCACTAAAACATAGCCTTTTAAAAAATGTAGTTCCCAATAGATGAGTAGCTCCCATTCAGTAACAGTACTTGGACTATATAAAATGCAGGTTGAAAAGTGAGGTCATAATGATATGTTTGAGAATTTGTCAAATGTAAAGCCATAAGGGATTTTTAGAAGATGAAAAGACTAGACTGTGATGTGACCTGATGCAGCTGAGTAACTCCCAAAGTTACAAGTCAGTTTCTGACTATAAAAGAGACATCTGATCAGATTGTCATGCTTTATGTTTAATGGAGTGTTACAAGGACTTTGACACAAACCATTACCCACTATTTACTTATTCAAGGCAGAAACCTACTGGAAAATTGAGTGAAATTATCCATACTTTAACAGCTTTGAGCAGATTGCAGGATGATCAAAATTTCTAAAACATGCCCTTTCGAGCACATTGGTATTAAATGCTGCTGAGTTCTGGTATTCTACTTTAATCATTATGTTTTACTAGATCATTTTTAACTTCAGGATGCTAAATGGAAATGTTGTCAATACTGCATTTTACAGGTACTGTTATATGAATATGTTAGAGAAAGAACAGTTCTATTTTTTGTCAGAAGCTGGATGGATTCAGGGAATAATCAGTGCTGGTTCCAAAACTAAGTAGGTTAGTTTTCAAATACTATTCTTTGTAGAATACTACATTAGTCCCAATTCTCAGTATTTATGGTTAACATGGGAATCAAAGCCATAGTCAGTATCACTAACAATAAATCTGTCTTGATGCTTTCTAGGAATTGCTAACTTTGGGTGAAAGGAAAACACTCAGGGGAGTCTTGTTCACATCAAACTGTACAGGCTATTCATGCTATTGGATCATAGCTGAGGACATGTTCTAGCTGTGACTGTTGATCAGTAATGGAAGCTGGCAGCTTCAAAGTTGAGCTCGTACCAGGTGAGGTCACTATGGTGATCAATGTATATCAGTTAATCAAGACTGTCAATTAGGATAAACAGTATCAGGAAGATAAATGAATCAGATACTTTTCTGATGGAAGCTTCCATTCCAAAGGCTTCCAAGGGCAATTTTAGAAACTAAGAGAACTTTCCAAAGCCTGGACTTATTTTTGAAATTCTATAGGGCTTATAAACAATACAGTGGCCCTGATCCTTGTCTAACTCACACCTGTTACCCAATGGTATAACTCCGTTGACTGGCACCAAGTTCTCATTTATACCAGAGTAAGAGGGAAAGGAATCAGGACTAATAACTGAAAAACACAGATCTGACTAAGTGCTTCATAATATTCTTCAAAGGCAATTACAGTAAAGTTTTAAATATTGTCTATCTTAGAAATAAAGATTTTTTGAACAAACAGGTTTGCAAGAGCTGCACAAAGTATAAAACTAAATTCTCATTCCTGAATGATTGTCTGGGCTTTATTCATGTCTAGGCCTGTAATTGTTGAAATCCTTATCAGATTAAACTTCAGTGCAAAGTCAAAGATCAAACTTATTTTTCATTGTACAATCTAGCTGCATCAAGACAAGACCCTTAGGTTAATCATATCAGCAAAATATCCAATCACAGAGGGGAAGAAAGTCAACTGGGAAGCTCTTCAAACATCCGCAGTGACATTTGAAGTAATTGTCAAGCTCAAATCCCAATTTTAAGTGGAAAGATACACTTATCTCTCTCTATATTGAAATGTTTATATGGTCCCCATTGCTCTAGGAGGGGAGCAGAACTCTGGCTCAACAATGCATGAAATCTGTGGCAGAGCTGGGCCCAGGTCTTGACTCCTAGATCAATGTCTTAACCGCAATATCATCCATCCTCCCCAGCAGGACCATCAAACAAAAAAATGAAGCCATTGGATGTTTTGAAAGAATCACTATTTTGTTCAGATTGATTTACAATGTGCTGTTATAATGTTTGTTTGTTTGCTTAGCTTTGCATAGAACCACTCCATTTTACCACATGTGTAAGATTATAGTGCCCTACTCCATTTTAAAACAGCATCTTAGACAGCAGTAGGCCCTTCAGATGCATTAGCATAGGCTACAGCAATATATCTTGGTTTGAAAATTATAGGCATAACACAGTTCTTTGTCAGAACTCTCCTTAATGAATCTTTTAATGGTCATTATACCATTACTGTAATCTAGGGTACTAAATTCACTTTATCAATTCAGTATTTTTTTTTAAAATTACTTACTTTTTTCCTGTATAGTCTTCTCAGAATGAACTTGAAATAATAATAAGCAGGAAGCAAACTTACTGTGAGCTGGGCAGCAATGTGACTATAGGTTATTGTGACCTGACCAGTTACGTGACTACAGGGTACTTGGAGCTAGGCAGATTTAGGTTCAACTTGGAGGACAAAAGCAACTTTTCCTTATAAAGCTACCTAGCTTACTAAGTAACAAAGGGCATGGAATTACTATCTTTATGCAGATGGAGAGTTTGTACAGTCAGAGGCTTAATAAAAAAACATGATGTATGTTCATAGGAAATTTCCCCAATGTTTCTGCATCGAGTTTTAAATTATTTTCCACAAGATATTTTGCTAACAGTAGCAAGAAAACTTTTCCTAATAAGACTGAAACATGCGGATAACTCTAAATTAGATAAGGTTAAACAGATATAAAAATTAGTCTAAAATGGGAATAGTGCATAGTTTACATATAGCACACCGGTATAAAGTACATAGATTCCAAGATCAGAAAGGATCACTGTGATCATCTAATCTGACCTCCAGTATAACACAGGCCATAAAACACCCCCAAAATAATTCCTAGAGCATATTTTTAAGAAAAACATCCAGCCTTGATTTAAAATTTGTCAGTGATGGGGAATCTACTTGACCCTTGACAAGTTGCTCCAATGGTTTAATATTTTCATTATTAAAAATTTATGCCTGATTTCCAGTCTGAATTTGCCATAAGACTATGCTATACCTTTCTCTAATAGACAGAGAGCCCATTATTAAATATTTGTTCCCCACATAGACAGTTATAGACTGCAATCAAGTCCACAGGTACCGGCTTCCTCTGGGCCCTGGGGGTGCTCAACCCCCAGCTCCACCCAGACCCTGCCTCCTTCCCCCAAGCCTCCACCCCACCTCGCCTCTTCCTGCCCACGCTCCGCTCCTGTCCCCACCTCCTGCCCAGTTCAGCCCCCGCCCCTAAGTGCACTCTCTCCCTGCTCCTCTCCCTTCCCCCCAGTGCCTCCTGTACACCACAGAACAGCTGAACACAGCAGGTGGAAGGTGCTGGGAAGGAGGGCAGGAGTTGATCAGCGGGGCCGCCGGCACACGGGAGGCACTGGAGGGGAAGTGGGGAGGAGTTGGCTGCCAGTGCGTGCTAAGCTCCAGTACCCACAGAGCTGGTGCCTATGATCAAGTCACCCTTTAATCTTCTTTGTGTTTAAGCTAAATAAACTGAGCTCCTTAAGGCATGTTTTCTAATTCTTTAATAATTCTCGTGGGTCCTTTCCGAACCTTCTCTAATTTATCAATATCCTTGCTGAATTGTGAGCACCAGAACTGGTCACAGTATTCCAGCAGCAGTCACACCAAATGTAGAAGAAAAATTACTTCACTACTACTTGAGATTCCCCCTTTATACATCCAAGGGTCACATTAGCTCTTTTGGCCATGGCATCGGACTAGGAGCTCATGTTCACTTGCTTATCCACCATGGCCCCCAAATCATTTTCAGAGTCACTGCTTCTCAGGACAGAGTCCCCCATCCTGTAAGTATGGCCTTCCTTGTTCCTAGCTGTATACCTTTACATTTAGCCATGTTAAAATGCATATTGTTTAATTGTGCCCAGCTTACCAAGTGATCCAGATCACTGCGTATCAGTCACGTGTCCTCCTCATTATTTACCACTCCCTCAATTTTTGTGTTATCTGCAAACATTTTCAGTGATGATTTCATGTTTTCTGCTAGGTCACTAATACAAATGTTAAATAGCACAGTGCCAAGCACCAGCCCCCCACTAGAAACAGACCTGTTCTGTGATGATTCCCTGTTAACAATTACATTTGGAGATGTATCAGTTAGCCAGCATTTAATGTGTGCCATGTTAATTTTACATCTTTCTAGTTTTTTAATCAAATGATTATAACTAAACAGAAACAAAATTCATAAACCAGAAAGCTGAGCAAGCATGGACAAAAACTGGTTGCATTGCTCTCAGCAAATGGTTTGAAACATGTTGAGTAAATGTATAGCTGTCACCAGGAATGTATCTTGCATTCCTATCATAACCTGAGGCAGGGAAAACTCCCTCTCAAATTAAGGCTTATTGGCATAGCCCATCCTTTGCAGTGCTTAGTCCTGAAATTAGTGTCCTAAGAGAAAGCACTGAAAAGATAATTGTTCACTAAGCCAGTCAACCTTCAATATGCAAGGAATGTACTTTTAAAATTAATTTTTCCTTTTCTTATTAGGTAGTTATCCTGTCATGACAGAGCTGTTTGAGTCTCACTTGATTCTTACTCATGTGATAAAAATAGGAGCACACCAGAATTTGTAAATCTATTGAAGGGACAACTGCCAGCAAATGGATACTGTAAATGTAATAACAATAAACTTGCTAGAAAAATAGAGTAATAACCTACGTGCCAGCATTCTTCATACACCATCTTCACGGCAGATGAGTAATGTATAGGAACTCCATATATAGCCTTGGCAAGACTGATAATAGAACACTGCATATAGTGCTGGGGTCCATATTTTTCAAAAGATGTTGAAAAATTGGATTGGGTGCAGAGATGATCCACTAAAATGATTTGAGGGCTGGGAAAAATGCCTCGCAGTAAGTCATGGAAGGAGCTCAATCTGTTTAGTTTACCAAAAAGATTATCAAGATGTGACTAGTATCTTCGCAGAGAGCAAATACTGGGTATTAAGGGCTCTTCAATGTAGCAGAGAAAGAAATAACAGGAACCAAAGCCTGAATGTTGAAGCCAAATAAACCAAATTAGAAATAAAGCATTTTTTTAAAACAATGAGGGCAATTAACCACTGGACCAAGCCACAAAGGGAATAAAGAGCTTTTCCATTTTTTAAATCTTTAAATCAATACTGGATGCTTTCCTGGAAGGCATAGTGTAAGTTATTGGGTTCAATATAGGGATAAACTGGTGAAATTTAAGGACCTGTGACTATACTGGAGGTCAGACAAGATAATAATATGAATAATACAAAAGACAAAAATGACTTGTGGGTGTTGATTTTCAAAATACTTTTGGAAAAAAATGCACAAAAATCCCCTAATAATTAACCATCCATTAATGTATTAATTAAAATAGATCAGTAGGGGGTGAGAAGAGATGTTGTGACATGGATTAAAAACTGGTTAAGAATCACAGTCAACAGCTGCTCCACATCTGACAGTCAATGAGCCAGATTCTCTGATCCATTGAAGTTGCTTTCTGCTACTCTGGGAATGCACAGCAGCCACTAACTCAGATTAGCCAGCCAGTGGAGGATTTCCCCGAGTAACTCATGTCGCTTCTTCTCAGTGCCCTTCATAGTGGATGTGTCAGGAGAAAAGAGTGCGTCAAGGAAGTCTCTATCATGCAGCAATTTTTGATTGTCAGAATAGCATCTTTATGTCACAGCTGGGCGTATAAAGTACACCAGCCCTGAGGCTGCTCTGCTTTAGGTCGAGGATTGGCCTGGCAGTTAGATGACCCTTGGATAAGCAGGACAAAAAGTTGGTTCAAAACCCCTTTACCCCACTTTACATCCTGCACTGGCCACAGTTTAGCCAGACCAAAAAATCTGGCTTTTAACATCTTCAACCCTCTGCTTCTGACATCAGGCTGGTTGAATGGTGAACCAGACAGAAGAATGCAACCTATACCACTCCCTCTGGATTTTCCCTGGAATTCTTTCAGCTAAGTGCTGCCAAATTCTGAACCTGCTTGGCGTGTGTGATCTAAGGAGATCACAGCCTGAGGTGGTATGACTAAAAGTACAAAGATGTCTTCATGGAGCAAGAGTCTTCCTGGCACAGAAGAAAGCTTTTTGGCAAACACACTTAACACGTAGCTCATATTTGGAATGCTGGCACCTTTGCTGCTGAAAAGAGAAGGGAGAAAAACCAAAACAAAAAAACAGTCTGTCCCCCCGAAAACCCCCCCCAAACCCCCTAAGATTTTCTGATAAAGCAGTAAACCTGCTAAATGGGAACAGAATTTCACTACCACATAATAAAATGCAGTGATAATTAGACATGTTAAACCAGAATGTGACTTTTCCACCACTACACATAATGTGAAACCTCATGTAGGAATGGCTGGTAAAGGAATAAACTTATTACAAGGAAGATTTGCTATACTGCCAGGCAATAATCTAGTGGGTCACCACTGAATAAAGTTACTTTTATAAGTTACCTCTTTTGTTTGGGTATGAAAATGCATAGAATGGTGAAACCCACTAAAATTATTACCACTTTGAAAGTTACTCTTAGTAATGAACTATTTGCTAAAGACTCACCCTTCTGAAGCAGTTTTAAGTCAAAGCTCAAACCCCCTTAATGAACAAAATTGGTAGACTTGCATCTAGAACTGGTTGGAAATTTTCTGACAGAATATTTTTCAGGTGAAAAATGCTGACTCATTGAAATCTAGTCATGCTATGGGAATGTGTCATTTTCAACAAAACTTTAGCCAGGACCAGGCTTGTTCCCATTGGAAACTTGCCTGGTTTTCTGCGAGCTTGCCCACCCACCTGCCTTGCTGTCTCATTAGCAGGCCTCCTAGCGTGATACCAGGAAGCCCAGGGTCAGTGAACAGGATGTGGGCTGCCATGCCCAGTGTTGGAGCAGGAGTCAGTAGCAAAGTATCAGAGCCAAGAGTCAGAGCCAGCATGAGAGGCCAGGTGCCAGAGCCGAGGGTCAGCACCAAAGTCAGAATCAGGACTACGAGCCAAGGGTCAGGACTAGGTTACCTGGATTGAGGCAATGCAGGAGCAGGAGCTATTGCAGATATGGATGAATTCATTGAACAGCCACTGAACTATTGCTGCTGTATCTTTAATTTATACAATGACATTGTAATATTCTCCATATTATTATTCATCATCATGTTCCTTATGGATCCTATCATCTTCTTTGCTTTTTTGACCACAACTGCACATGGAGCAGACTAGAGGTCTTCTTCAGGTGTCTACGGTGATACACAGCTTCTTTTCTGGGCTGATCCCACTAATATAGAGCCCTATTAGATATATGAGCAATTCAGGTTTTTTTCCTGCAGTGGTTATTACTTTGCATTAATTAATATTGACATTCATCTGCCATTGTGTCACCCATTCGCCTCACTTGGTTAAGTCCTTAAGAAGTTCCGCTTTCTTCTCTGGGTTTGACTATCCTTAAATGATTTTGTGCCATCTGCAAATTTTGCTTCATCGTTGCTCCCCATCCTCCTTCTAGCCCATTAACAAATATATTACACAACAACCAGACCTAATACAAAACCTTTGCTGTTAACCTTTTGCTGTGGAGAAAGTTATGCCCGTTCACTGTTTCTATTTCTTAGCCAGTTTTTATCCATGACAACACTTTGCCTCTCACCCCATGACTACTTGGTTTCTTTAGCAGCTTTTTATGAAAGACTTTGTCAATGACCTTTTGAAAGTCTAAGTAAATTCAGATCAGAGAAATGAAGAAGAGCTCTGTTCAAGCTCAAAATCTTGTCTCTCTCACTAACAGAAGTTGGTCCAATAAAAATGTTACCTCACCCAACTTGTCTTTCTAATAGCTTGGGCCCAACACAGCTATACCAACTCTGCACACATAAGTAAATTATGTCAACCAGCTATACAAGCTAGTATGTGTCATAATAGTTTGCCTTGTCTACTCTTGAAGTTTTAAATGCTGTTAGTTAAGACATTTTAGCTAACATATTTTTTAAAAAGAAAAAGGAGGACTTGTGGCACCTTAGAGACTAACCAATTTATTTGAGCATGAGCTTTCGTGAGCTACAGCTCACTTCATCGGATGCATACCGTGGACACTGCAGCAGACTTTATATACACACAGAGAATATGAAAGATGGACACACAAAGATGGACTACAAGCCGTCAAGAATACTATCCCCGATAATGTCACGGCTAACCTGGCGGCTGAACTTTGTGACTTTGTCCTTACCCATAACTATTTTACATTTGGGGACAATGGATACCTTCAGATCAGCGGCACTGCTATGGGTACCCGCATGGCCCCACAGTATGCCAACATTTTTATGGCTGATTTAGAACAACGCTTCCTCAGCTGTCATCCCCTAAAGCCCCTACTCTACTTGCGCTATATTGATGACATCTTCATCATCTGGACCCATGGAAAAGAAGCCCTTGAGGAATTCCACCATGATTTCAACAATTTCCATCCCACCATCAACCTCAGCCTGGTCCAGTCCACACAAGAGATCCACTTCCTGGACACTACAGTGCTAATAAACAATGGTCACATAAACACCACCCTATACCGGAAACCTACTGACCGCTATTCCTACCTACATGCCTCCAGCTTTCACCCTGACCACACCACACGATCCATCGTCTACAGCCAAGCTCTGCGATACAACCGCATTTGCTCCAACCCCTCAGACAGAGACAAACACCTACAAGATCTCTGTCAAGCTTTCTTACAACTACAATACCCACCTGCGGAAGTAAAGAAACAGATTGATAGAGCCAGAAGAGTTCCCAGAAGTTACCTACTACAGGACAGGCCTAACAAAGAAAATAACAGAACGCCACTAGCCGTCACCTTCAGCCCCCAACTAAAACCCCTCCAACGCATTATTAAGGATCTACAACCTATCCTAAAGGATGACCCAACACTCTCACAAATCTTGGGAGACAGGCCAGTCCTTGCCTACAGACAGCCCCGCAACCTGAAGCAAATACTCACCAACAACCACATACCACACAACAGAACCACTAACCCAGGAACTTATCCTTGCAACAAAGCCCGTTGCCAACTGTGCCCACATATCTATTCAGGGGACACCATCACAGGGCCTAATAACATCAGCCACACTACCAGAGGCTCGTTCACCTGCACATCCACCAATGTGATATATGCCATCATGTGCCAGCAATGCCCCTCTGCCATTTACATTGGTCAAACTGGACAGTCTCTACGTAAAAGAATAAATGGACACAAATCAGATGTCAAGAATTATAACATTCATAAACCAGTCGGAGAACACTTCAATCTCTCTGGTCACGCAATCACAGACATGAAGGTCGCTATCTTAAAACAAAAAAACTTCAAAACCAGACTCCAGCGAGAAACTGCTGAATTGGAATTCATTTGCAAATTGGATACTATTAATTTAGGCTTAAATAGAGACTGGGAGTGGCTAAGTCATTATGCAAGGTAGCCTATTTCCCCTTGTTTTTTCCTACCCTCCCCCCCGATGTTCTGGTTTAACTTGGATTTAAACTTGGAGAGTGGTCAGTTTGGATGAGCTATTACCAGCAGGAGAGTGAGTTTGTGTGTGTATGGGGGTGGGGGGGTGAGAAAACCTGGATTTGTGCTGGACATGGCCCACCTTGATTACCATGCACATTGTAGGGAGAGTGGTCACTTTGGATGAGCTATTACCAGCAGGAGAGTGAGTTTGTGTGTGTGGTTTTTGGGAGGGGGGTGAGGGGGTGAGAGAACCTGGATTTGTGCAGGAAATGGCCTAACTTGATTATCATGCACATTGTGTAGAGAGTTGTCACTTTGGATGGGCTAGCACCAGCAGGAGAGTGAATTTGTGTGGGGGGGTGGAGGGTGAGAAAACCTGGATTTGTGCTGGAAATGGCCCAACTTGATGATCACTTTAGATAAGCTATTACCAGCAGGACAGTGGGGTGGGAGGAGGTATTGTTTCATATTCTCTGTGTGTATATAAAGTGTGCTGCAGTTTCCACGGTATGCATCCGATGAAGTGAGCTGTAGCTCACGAAAGCTCATGCTCAAATAAATTGGTTAGTCTCTAAGGTGCCACAAATACTCCTTTTCTTTTTGCGAATACAGACTAACACGGCTGTTACTCTGAAACCTGTCATATTTTTTAAAAAACCCACTTTTTAGGCAACTCTGAACAAGCTCAATGGGTCTCAGGTACAGGTTCAAGTGTCCAAAGCTCGTGGACTGCATTACAAAATCAAGTAATGCAGGCTTAAGCATAGGAAAATATTTAAACATCTAATTTTTCAAAAAATACTTGCAAAGCACGTGGACAGGAATTGTGTGCTAGAATGCTTTTTCCTGGTGTCATGTATTTTTCCCCCATCCTGTACGATATCATTTTATATAATTTATGCAAGGTAAGTGTTTACTTCAGAAGCAGAGATTTAGGATCCAAACATATAAACAAACAAACCGCTCACCCAGAACAAAAAAGCCCCTGAACATGTTAAATATGGAAAATGAATTTGACCTTGTTTATAATCAAAATAGATGTAGCTCTATCACTCTGCACGCACAGACTGTACATTAACTAAAACTAGTGCAGTTAGCAATAACATTCAGTTAGGAAAAATAATAAAATATTTAAATCTATGAAGCCTCTGATATCCTGACTATTTGCTAGATGTCTTTTTTTTTCTTAGTACAAATCTCTGATGTGAAATGCAAGTGGGTGCAAGTACAGTGTGTGATTTGTCTCACTGAACATGAACGGAGTTGGCACTTTTGAGTTCTCAGTATGGCTCCAAGCAAGAAGCTGTGGATTCAAGCCTCACAAGCAGATTTGGGCTTGTAGCCACTCCTGACACCATTATACAGAGGAGATAACAGATTTACAACCTTTTCCTTGAAATATTCAACTGAGATGCTTTGACGTTGCTCAATGGAAGTTAAAAATGTTAGGGCACTTAGGGACACACTTTCAAGAGCTCAGCACTCAATAACTCCCATTCTGAAACTTTATGGTCAGATTTTCAGAAAAGCTCAACATCCAGGTTGCTGAAAATCTGATCTTTTATGAATAGGGTAGAGGATTATCCTTGTACATAATTTAGACTTCTGGCAAACATTCTCTCTCTAAATAAGTTCTGGGAGGATATATACACTACTTTTTAAATCTGCGGTAGAAAGCTAGTCTGGAGGAGTCTGGTGAAATTTTGGGTACAATTTTCAAAAGCATCCAAGTGATTTAGGAGCCTGAGTCTCATTGAACATCAAGATTTTGAAAATCCCACTTGAAAGCCAATGAGATTTAGGTTCACGTAGGTGCATTTGAAATTTTAACTCTTTAGCACTGAAGGTCCACCTAGAAGCAGACAGAGCTCCCTTAGTTCAAGGAAATGCCTTGTGCAATGCTCAAAGAAATCATAGAATCGTAGGATTGGAAGGGACCTCGAGAGATTTTCTAGTCTAGTCCCCTGCACTCAAGGCAGGACTAAATATTATCTAAACCTTATAAATGACTCCTTCTGTGCTTCTTTACCATTGTCACATGGCTGTTCTACTGTTCACATCTGGGAGACCGCAATGAATTTCACAGCACATTGACTATCTGACTGGAATTTAGTTCACGGTCCTGGTAAACGTGCTTTGTGATTCTTTGAGTATGAAAAGCATTTATAAATTGTATTCCACTCTGTGCTCTCCTCTGTAGACTGCACATTGCTAATCCAGGGGGTTCAGAACAAAGCACCAGTAGGGCTTGTCTAATTTAATTTTAGCTTTGATATTTCATCACGGAAACCAACTAAATTGCAGATATGGCACTAACCTAGTGGGGGAACTGAGTGTTTGACCATCACCAGGGCCTCTGCCTCCTCAGAGATTTTCCTTGGGTAATAGGTGATTTCGCCAGTGAAAATTTAGCCCCCAGGATTTATGAATTTAGAAATCTATTCCCAAAAGCAGTTCTTCATAGCTGTTTACATAGCCTCTCATTATTTCACACAAAATAGAACACAGGTGCACATTTATTAACAGCTTATTAAAAACAGTAGTTTCTCCCCGAAATGTCATTCAATCCAAAATCTCACTTCTGGAATGCTGTCCTGTCCTGACACATTCTGGAGGTTTTCCATGTCTGAAAGGAAAGCAAATCATATAGCAAATTCACAGTGTTCTGTCATCTCATTATCCATTACTAACATTCAAGATGATGCCTGGAACTGAACTGTAGTTGGTGCCCAAGAAATTGTATCTTTAATGCCAGTGACTGGCTTGCTGAATTTTGAAAACCAGGCTATTCACAGTTGTCTAGTTTCTATATCTCTTTTCCTTTGCTTAGTTTTCAGTTTCAAAAAAATCTTAGGTATTTTGGTGCAAGGAGCTAATTGTTAAACCATGCTCCCCTTCCTTCTTTCACTATGTAATAAAACACTTTACTATGGGTAATGCCTATCCTGAAGAAATTAAGCATGAGATTATGAGAGTTGCTTGCTATCTACTTCACTGTTCAATAAATCAGACAAACAGACTATGGAAACGGAAAATGAAGGAATTAGGATGTGTTCAAGTGTATGGTTTGTTTGGAAAACTATTAGATAGAATCCTCTGGAAAACACCCAGTTTTTGTGTATTTTAGTTGAGTAGTGAAACGGATTCCTTAGTCAGAATAGCCAGTGATCAAAAACTGCAACTTTAAGATTTGTGCAGGAAATCACTATGCACCAATTAGTACTCTAATACATAGATGTCAGTACAGAGATTTAATTACAAGGTTTTGCAGCCATATCATCTAGGGTTATGATCCTGAAGGCAGATTGGGCTTGCTCAGTGTTTATATGGCAGATACTAGAGGAAATCTGGTGCTGTAGGAAGTGGAGTTGGTGATTTGGCAGGTGGCACCCTTTCAGTTAGTATTCAGCCGATGCCCCAGTATTATATTAGGAGTCAGGATTAAAACTCATACATTCATGGTTCCTAGCCCCAGACCCTATGGCTGTAGTTTATGTTGCCTATCTAAAGATGTGTTACAATATTTTTTTTAAAAAAGCCAAAAGTAATATAGTCATGTTGGGCTGGCAATTTAACTAGTCAAGCTGAGGACACTATCAGGTCTAATTTGCCATCTCCTAGCATTTAAAATTCCTACCAAATCAGTGTCCTCATTATGTCTTAGCTTTGAAGCATTACTGTGGTTCTTGATTAGTAACAGGACAGCTAGTTCAAGTGGAATAAGTACTAGTGGTGTAAGAAAATGACTTTTTTGAGTGATGAAATTGCACTGTAACATATTCACACATATTCTAGGCTAATTTACTGCTTAGAACTTTTGCTTTTCATAAGATTCCTGAAAAATGGATGATTTGCATCAAAGCATGGGAACTTCATTGTAGAAAAATGGATCTTTAAATGACATTTTGAAATGAGATTTTTTTAAAAACTGTTCAAGTTTTCACTCAAAAATAGGTTCTATTCTTAAGTGATGATCTCAGAATTTTGTGTCCCCCCTGCCAAAATTATGTCATTTTATGCATTCAGACAAAAGGCCAGACCCTCCAATACTGTCCAGCCACTTTGCACCACTCAAGTGGCACAACAGGCTGGATTCTGGCCATAAATGGACAGTAGAGACTTTCCCCTCTACTGGGAACTTTCTGCTGGTATAAACCCAAGTCAGGTGGCTTCTTCACCAGCTGCTTCCCATTCAGCTTGGCATTCAGGGTATGGTGGAGGAGGGAGAGGATATGGTAGGGGTCTTGCAAAGCATAGCTCTGCTATGCTGATCCTTTACTGGAGTAAATAAAGCAGCACTTAGGCTGTTCTAGTTGACATCAAGGTCGTATAGCCTCAGGGAGCCACAAATGGCTCTCAGATGCCCCTCCTGTCTCCATGCTAAACTGAGGTTGGATGAAGGGGAAAATTGAGTCTGAAATATGAAAACCTCCTTAAAAGATTACACATATTTCACACATTCCTAATAATAACCAACCCAAACCTCATCCCAATCCTAGAGCTAAATCTTTTATAAAGATCTTACTGTTTTAGATAAATTTGCCCATATTTCCTTCCTTACTGTTGATGTTTAAGTTGCAGATCCCAGCAGCTGTGGCAAATTTTCTGCTGCTGGGCCTCACCATCCATGCATGTTGTGTGCTCTGCCTGCAGGTATGTGGTAGTAAAGTTGTACTATTTCCAGACTGTTGGCGGATTTGTAAATCTAGGATGTTTCAAGATTAGCTTCTTGATTTGCTCTGCTATAGAATTGATGGCAATTAGGATAAACGCTGACATCTAGAAAGCTGAAGGAGGGCCTGAGATGATACTGTAAATGTTATTTATACCCTTGATGGTGTTTTCATAGTTTCATGGATTTTTAAGGGCAGAAAGGACTTTATGGTTACCTTGTCTGACCTGATTCATAACACAGGCCATAGAATTACACCAAGTGGCTCTTGCATCAAGCCCATAACTAATGTTTTCCCATAACAGTGAGATTAAGTGTTCCAAAGGAACAGCATCTCTTTTAAACCATGACATTTATGTTTTGTTCTGTGCCCCAGGCACAGACACCTGAGGGAGGGGGGCAGGGAGAGGGAGTTTGGGGGAAAAAACCCACATTTGACCCTCATTAACACTGAATATTAGTAATCCTTTTTTGGGAGTGGGACACCTAATATGTAAGGATCTGATGCCAAGAGCTACATCTGACTTGAATATGCAAGCCTTCTGTATATGTACTTAATTCAGTGCTACTGGAGTCAATGAAGATACGCACATTCCCTTCACTGAGGATTGGTTCAAGCAGTACTGCATATAAAACAAAAACAAAAAGCACACCAACAAAAAACATCCTCAAACATAAATATTAACTAAGCCAATCTGTATGTTTACATCTTTGATGTTTTAATGTTACAAGGCCTCTTCTGAAACAATGTATATAGTTCAGAATACTGTGTACTGTTTTTAAGTCACAGAATGGATGTACAAAATATGATGTATTATTTTCCTTCCAAAACTTTTCACTACTTGTTTAAGTACTACTTGGTATTTACCAGTTACAGTTTTCTAGGTTAAGATCATATCCAAGAAAGGGGGAAAGTCCCAAAATATAATAAGGATCTAATCATCTTTCCAGTGAAGTCAATGGGAATTTTGACATGCCAAACATCTAAGTGCATCTAAAAGCAATGCAAATGCAAATCAGTACTAATGCAGAAACATAACTATCATAATAAGGCATGCACAAGGAGTTAAACACAAAGCTTTCACTTTTGTTTGAAGGAAAACAAGCTAGTGTAATTGTCCATCTGTTGATAGCAAGACTTGGAAGGCCTTAGACTGCTGACAGAGCAGTTAATGGTCGTCATTTGATTATTATTTCAGGTCTTTTATCTTTTCCTCTTCTGTAGGACGATATCATGCAGAAGTCTCCTCTTTAAAAAACAAATTGCTGTTGCTACCATTAGTATAACCTTTTGTTATTCCAAATTTCTGGTTGCTGACGTCAGTGAATGGCTTATTTTAATGGAAATAAGCCCTCGCCCCAATGTATCAAAACAAGAAGACATCCTGGGGTGTGGTACAAGAACAAGGTTAGATAACGTACCAACAGCATCAAATGGTAAGAAATATATTGGCAAGAGCACTTCAACTACCCATGCTTTGGAAAACACTGATTTCAAACAATTTGATGCAACCAAATAGCATAATGCTTAATTATTTTTCCATATAAAAACAATGTAACTATTATTATTATTATTATTCTGTTTCTATGCATATTGTGGTAGCACGCAAAATGTGCTAGGCACTTTCCAAATATTTAGGCAGATGCCTTCCCTGTCTAGAAGAACTTACATTTGAATAGTAGACATGCCACAACAAGTAAGAACCACAACAACTGGTAGAAGAAACAGGAGGGTGGGCAGAGCACGAGCACAAAAGTAATGTCATATGGTTACTTCGCTGTTGTGCGCATCTTGTTACAAACCATGTTCTCCAATACGTACAAAGTTCCCAGCCAACTCAGCCTTAGAACAGATTAGGAATTTGCTGATGAAACATTTTAAATTGGAAAATACTGATTAGTCTAAACAGACTTTTCACAGAAATGTATGCATTTTGATGTAAATGTTACTGGGAAAGTTTCTTAGGTCCAGAATGGACTTTCTGAAAAAGCAGAGCACATTCTGGAAATCTCAGAATACCCTAGTGGTTAGAACACTTACCTTGGGAAATGGTAGCAGATTCAAATCAGGCACAGCAGCAACCTGAATGTGGTTCTCCCACATCTCAGTTGTGTGTCCTAACCTCCAGGCAATTGGCTATTCTGGGGCAGTGCCTCTCACTTTCCTGTGAACACTTTTGAAAGGTCTTGGTTTTTGTTCTGATGCAGAAGAGAAACTCAAAACTCCTTCCAGAGCAAAGTTTCTCCTCACCATCTAACCACCACCCTTTATTGTCCATATGTAAGGACCTTCATTTTCAGTTTTTACTGAAAAATTCCTGGGTTTTACAAAAGCTATTTTTTTAATTGATTTTTCACCCAAATTTTGGACCACTTAGTTACCTGAAAATGCTGATTATGTTAAGAAAATCCAATCCATTATATTAGGTAGTTGTGTTTGTATAAGTAATAAACAGGTGTAAATGTAAGGTAAATGTGAGGTTATCTGTTAAAGAAAGGCTATGTAGTGGAAAATACACACATATGAGCGTGCATATGTGTATATATTCTGTTAATGTACAGTTCATTACATAAATCACCGCATAAAACTATTTTTACTTTCAATAAATGTATTTTTATCTCCTTGTTGCTTCTTTTCTGTTCTACCATCCCCCAGTATTAATCCTCATCATTACCCAGAAAATGGTGAAGTAAATTTTTGCACTGATTTTTACCCATTTTTTAAAAAAATAAACACTGATAAATGTTGGGGGAAATTTGAAAGAAAATAAAAGCTAAAACGATGGACTTTGTCCATATGACAGATGCTCTCTGTTATGTGTTATATTATTTTTGTGTCCTTGTCTCCCTTTGGGCTTGTCTACACTTGGAATGCTAAAATATCTGTAGTGCTTCAGTGTAGACACTGCCTATGCCAATGGAAGGAGTTCTCCTATTGGCATAGATAATACGCCTCCCTGAAAGGCAGTAGGTAGGTCAACAAAATTCTTTCATCAGCCTAGTGCCGTCTGTATTTGGGGCTAGTTTGGCTTAACTACATCACTCACTACATCAGGCACATAGCTGGGTTGATTTAACTTTTTAGTGTAGACCAGGCCTTATTCTCTCTAAATTCTCTCAGCAGGAAATTATAAGGTTCATGCTATAAATGACATTAGAAGCTGGAATATGTGACACAATGCAAGATTTAACATTCATCTTGTAATTGATGCCTTTCTTTACCTCCCCCCAATCTTGGTGTTCTGGTACCCAGTCCTGCTGTTTTATATTCATGTAGTTTCCATTGAAGTCAAAAGAAGTTATGTATGCGGAAAGACCTGCAAGCAGAAGTAAACCCTTTGGGGTCTGGTAAATAGATGGAGGAGAACAAAAGGAAGTAGACCAGATTTTTCTCAAAGAACACAAGAAACTTTAGGATCTGGACAATGTTTGGCCTAACATAACTACCTTTTAAAAATGTATCTTAATCCCATTTTCCTGCTTTTTCTCCAGACCCTTCGATTCCTTTCCTCTCCGGAAATAAATTTAGTTGTCTTTTAAATTTATGTATAGGTTTTGTTTCAGTTGCCATTGATCAGTAACTTATTCCATATGCTTCTTGCCTTTAGTATGAAGTAGTTCTGCATGAGGTTCCTCTTTAGTTATTAGAGATTATGCCCCTGGTTTTGGAGCTGCCTAAACAATTGTGAAAAATGTATCTCTACTGGGTACCAACACCCTTCGCGAGTTTGAAAAAATCTATTTATTGTATTACCTATGTTTTTTTCTTTTTCACTGTGAATAAGCTTAGCTCCCTTTATTCTTCTTCACCATTTATGTTCTTCAGTTCTTATCTTTTTGCTGGACAATGTTGAGTCCCCCCCAGGGCTTTCTGTGGTATTACCCACAGTATTTTGGTGGAATCTAATGAGTGCCAGATCAAATAAGAGTATCACGTCTCTTTTGTAGACTTATTATGCTGCAGATGTAGGGATGGTTATGGGATTTGGCAATTTTAAAAACACTGCTTCTCGTTCATTAACTGAAAATGGGCAAATGTTGATAGATCATATGTTTTGGTAACATGCTTCACCCAATCCCAATAATATTTATTACTTATATAGCCCTTTATGTCTCCTTATCACTTTTCAAACACTAATTCATCCTTGTCATACCCCTGTGATCTGGTATGATCCCCTTTTATGATGGGGGACCTGAAGCAGAAGTTAATTTATTTTCATAAGTGACACAGAATGTCAGTAGCAGGATCAGGAATGGAACTCAGGAGTTTCTTGCATTTAATTCTCAAATAAAACAAATTGTTACACTGTCTGGAGGAGTGGTTCATGACGATGAGTGCCAAACTGGTTGTATGTTACCAATCCAGTAACAAGAGTGAACTGCTAAAGCACTATCACAGTCTTACCGTGAAGTCACAGACAGTCCCCTTTGGCATTCCAGTCTACCTTGCCACCCAGCCAAGCTGGACTTAGTGATAGTGGGTTGCTATACACCAAAGATCACAAAATATTCCGGTTACTGCCAGTCCTAAGAGACTAGTCACTTACTGCAGGTCAACTTGTACCTTAGATCTCTCACCAAAGAAAATGCTTATAGCCAATCCTGTAATAAACTAACTAAAGATTTATTAATTAGGAAAAAGAAACGAGAGAATTATTACAAGGTTAAAGCAGGCAAACATATATACACAAATGAGTTACAGTTTTTATTTTTAAAAGTTGACAGAGTAGTAGTAATCTGTTAGCTCTGAATGTCTTTTAGGGTTAACCCAGGTTGACCCTGGGAATCTCTGCTTCTGTTTTATAGCTCCAGCCCTGTGACAGTCCAAACAGCAAAAAAGACTAAAAGTTTTCTTGTCAGCTATTTTTATTTCTTTCTGCCAGAATTCAAGCTGATGGGATGAGCCCTTTTGCATGTAACTTCTTCATGGTGTGAGGGGGCAATTAACAAAATCTTTGTATTGTGATATTCCACAGTGGCCCATTTAGTTTTGATAGTCTTCTTGATGGGCAGAAGATTATCTCTGCTGACTTGGTTAACAGTTTCAGAGCAAACATTTTTATAGTTATGAAGCGAAAACTTAATATCACCTATAATATGTGATAAAGATATTATAAGTGAGATTAATGCATGCAGCAACTTACAAGTATACCATAAAGTCTAAACACTAAACACATTGTTATAAATTCCATACCCTTCTTATTCATACTAACACATAGGTGAAACAGACTGGTTTCCCGCAATGAATCTGTCAGTGCTTAAAGCCTAAAGCCTTGACAAGAGCTGCCACCTGTTTGGCCAGCATCACACAAATGCTTTTGCATTTTTCTGTTCTAGTTTCAGCGTTTTTTCCTCCTCTACCCTGTTCTCATCAAAAGACCCGTTCTTTCCAAAAGAAAATAGATATAAGTACAGAATAACAATGATTCAAGGACATTTCTTAGAGAATAATGACTGACTTGTAGTGCCCCAGCTGGTCATTATTTCCCACTAGTGTTTGGCAATCCATAAAACCTATGGAATTTTCAACATTTTTATCTTGAAATTTTAGATTTAACAAAACTTTTCCAAGTTTAACAGAATATATGTCTCCTTAATTTAAACTTCCCCCTTTTCTTTCAAAAATATTTTTAAATTAAATCTTCAAGTAAATGGAAGCCTCAGGTATTAAAAAATTAAGTGTTTATAGTTTGAAAGGAATTCTTGCACTGATTTTAAGACTATCAGAGAGAGGAAGCAGAAAAAACCCTAAATTCATGTTTTGCCAGAAACAAGTTGAACTAGCACCTCAAACGTTTTGAATTAGGTTGTAAATCTGGAACCCATGATTTTCTTAAAGGCATTCTGTCTTCATAAAAAGGAGTTTTCCCATCCCTAGCCCTTTGTCCCAGTTTCAATACTAGCCCAGAGCCATCTGAGGTTCTTAAAAATCTCATTTGACAGCACAGCACACAGTTGTAGTGTCAGCAAAATGCTATGTATTCTCAATTACTTATCATTTAACCTTTCTTTTGACATTGAAAAGGTATAGAATACAGGAATTACACCTTTCTGGTAATTCTCTATATCCCGCCACCAGAGAGGAAAGCATTCAATTTTTTTCAGCACTGTTAGTATGATAACATACTGCTGCAAAATTCATTTATTAAATTATTATTATATCATATATATGATAATACGCAATCATTCTGATGATAGTTTATAAATGTAGTACAAATCCTCTTTCAATCAAAAGTTTATATTTAAAAACTCTCCAGATAGCTTGTATCACTATTCTGTATATTATGCAAGGTGACTTTGAAGGATTTTTATTGGACGGAGACTTTGAATTTCAAAGTGCACAAGGCTTACAATCAGGAGATATACTTTACATTTTTATGTGGGAGCAAAATCGCTAATGTAACAGCCAGTATCACTGGTAAATTATTTCCTACTGTGTAGATGCCAAGCTACAGAAATATAAAGGAAAAGTGTGTACACATTTTTGTTAAACATATTTTCGTTACTGATAACAAATTGTGTTATTTTTTTACTGAGGCTTATTCTTCAATTTTTAGTAAAACACAAAACATTTTATGTGTTTGTTTTTTTTAAAGTGGATATATTTTGACGTACATCATTTTATACTGAGACTCACTCATTTAAAGGAAAGAGTTCCTGTAATGTTGGCAGCACTTCCAAACAAATATGAAGCATTATTAGAGATTACAATGGGAAATTCAGCAGTAAGGATAAAGCAGGCAGCTCAAAGTAAATGATTTTGAGTCACTGCTGTGCCACTTTTCCTAAGATTATTTAATTGACATTAGGCCTGATTGTCCCTTCTGTGGGAAAACCTGAAGGAGAGAAAACAGCCACAAATTTGCTTCTCCTTGCAGAGTTTTCTTCAAAATTTGGACCATTTACACAGAAGCCCTGTGTCTCCACAGCTGCTCTGAGTCTCTCTAGCACCTCGTCCCGCCTCATTAACCCCTCATGCTACCTGGCAGTATGACATTCCTCAGAACCTCCCTTAAAATGGGCTTTTAGCTGTATTACATGAATGCATCCGATGAAGTGAGCTGTAGCTCACGAAAGCTTATGCTCAAATAAATTTGTTAGTCTCTAAGGTGCCACAAGTCCTCCTTTTCTTTTTGCAGATAGAGACTAACACGGCTGCTACTCTGAAACCTGTCATTATTTTGGATATGGTTTGGGTTGGGGGGGCATGGATGATATGCCTCACCTCCAGCCCCTCCCCTGCCTGCCCACTCTTCTTCTGCCTTCCCAGTGCCTGTTCTTGTCCCTGATGAGCACCCTGGCCTCATGGAGAACCTTCTATGTGAAGGACAGGGAAAGGGGAAACAACATTGGGTGATAAATAACCTTTCCCCACCTCTCTCCATCCAGGAGCAGAAGACCTGCATGAGGAGGACACCCTGATCAGGCCCACTGTTAGTTAAACATAATTTAAATTACATTTGTGGAACCATCAAGATAGTTCATTGCATCAAGTTATTATTTTAATCAGGCTGCTAGTTCCTGTAGTCTCTTGGCAACAGCACAAAAATAGCTTTCCCTTGTGAATAAAGACCAATCTGCACTAACAAATTAGAAATGTGCTAAAGACAAAATAAACAGATTGGGGGGGGGGCAGATCTTCAACCTTGCTATTGTGGCACAGGCAGCTGTTATATCCACCAAAGCAGCTGGTGGAGGATTCCACCAGCATGGGGGAAATCGAGAGAAAGAGCTGCCATAGCAGATTCTACCCTAACATTCCTTTTAGACATCAGTGTTGGAGGTATGTCTGAGGGAACGAGGGTATGGCCAGGATGCTTCTGTGCTGTGGTGATGTGCTCAGATGGTCACTTAAGGCTGACATCAGACAGTGAGAATACTGCTGAGGCACAGTCATGCCCCAGATACCCCAGCGCATAGAGGAAATATGAAGGCTGCACTGTCCACGAGGATATTGCAATTTGCTTCCCCAGCATAACTGACCTACTCTGTGGGCTAATGTGGAAGGCTTGGTAGGACTATGGCTCAGCACACTCTGGATGCATCTTTATTAGAAAAAAAAAGACATGTTCTTACTTCAGGTTAGCTAACACATGATAAAAAGAAAAGGAGTACTTGTGGCACCTTAGAGACTAACCAATTTATTTGAGCATGAGCTTTCGTGAGCTACAGCTCACTTCATCGGATGCATACCATGGAAACTGCAGCAGACTTTATATACATACAGAAGTTACCTACTACAGGACAGGCCTAACAAAGAAAATAACAGAACGCCACTAGCCGTCACCTTCAGCCCCCAACTAAAACCCCTCCAACGCATTATTAAGGATCTACAACCTATCCTAAAGGATGACCCAACACTCTCACAAGTCTTGGGAGACAGGCCAGTCCTTGCCTACAGACAGCCCCGCAACCTGAAGCAAATACTCACCAACAACCACATACCACACAACAGAACCACTAACCCAGGAACTTATCCTTGCAACAAAGCCCGTTGCCAACTGTGCCCACATATCTATTCAGGGGACACCATCACAGGGCCTAATAACATCAGCCACACTATCAGAGGCTCGTTCACCTGCACATCCACCAATGTGATATATGCCATCATGTGCCAGCAATGTCCCTCTGCCATTTACATTGGTCAAACTGGACAGTCTCTACGTAAAAGAATAAATGGACACAAATCAGATGTCAAGAATTATAACATTCATAAACCAGTCGGAGAACACTTCAATCTCTCTGGTCACGCAATCACAGACATGAAGGTCGCTATCTTAAAACAAAAAAACTTCAAATCCAGACTCCAGCGAGAAACTGCTGAATTGGAATTCATTTGCAAATTGGATACTATTAATTTAGGCTTAAATAGAGACTGGGAGTGGCTAAGTCATTATGCAAGGTAGCCTATTTCCCCTTGTTTTTTCCTACTCCCCCCGCCCCCAGACGTTCTGGTTAAACTTGGATTTAAACTTGGAGAGTGGTCAGTTTGGATGAGCTATTGCCAGCAGGAGAGTGAGTTTGTGTGTGTGTGTGTGTCCCCGGGAAAAAAAAAAGGGGTGGGGTAGGGTGAGAAAGCCTGGATTTGTGCTGGACATGGCCCACCTTGAATACCATGCACATTGTAGGGAGAGTGGTCACTTTGGATGAGCTATTACCAGCAGGAGAGTGAGTTTGTGTGTGTATGGGGGTGGGGGGGTGAGAAAACCTGGATTTGTGCTGGAAATGGCCCACCTTGATTATCATGCACATTGTAGGGAGAGTGGTCACTTTGGATGAGCTATTACCAGCAGGATAGTGAGTTTGTATGTGTGTTTTTTGGAGGGGGGTGAGGGATGAGAGAACCTGGATTTGTGCAGGAAATGGCCCACCTTGATTATCATGCACATTGTGTAGAGAGTTGTCACTTTGGATGGGCTATTACCAGCAGGAGAGTGAGTTTGTGTGTGGGGGGGTGGAGGGTGAGAAAACCTGGATTTGTGCTGGAAATGGCCCAACTTGATGATTACTTTAGATAAGCTATTACCAGCAGGACAGTGGGGTGGGAGGAGGTATTGTTTTATGATCTCTGTATGTATATAAAGTCTGCTGCAGTTTCCACGGTATGCGTCCAATGAAGTGAGCTGTAGCTCACGAAAGCTCATGCTCAAATAAATTGGTTAGTCTCTAAGGTGCCACAAGTCCTCCTTTTCTTTTTGCGAATACAGACTAACACGGCTGTTACTCTGTAACACATGATAAATAACATGAAGTGAAAACCTAGTGAAGAAATATTTGTAGCTTTCACATGTGGTAGCAGGTCAAAGAAAAGACCTAGTTGAATCCTGGGGTTTAGCTTGACATATATTAAAACTACAACTGCCTTGTCTTTATTAGGCTTTTACCTCATGATAGTTACCACATGTTAGTGAACACATGTTGGCTTGTGTGTAGGGGGTGGCCAAGGTCCTGTCTTCTTTTCATCCTCATTTGGGACAAGATATAGTCCACACTATAAAAACTTTTGAGAATTCATCATTTCAAAGGAAAAGTACTGCTTACTGAACCACCATTACTCTGGGGGACTGAAGGGACTGTCGCATTTATGAAAAAATCAGTGACAGGCATTCAACCATAGTGATTGGTTTCCCTTGGTTACATTTTCAAGGCTACCTTCACAAGGATAAGGGCTTGAATGTTACTTCATAAAAAAAATAACGCTGATATTCTCCTTTAAATGTTTCATAAACCCTAGTAGGGCCTGCAGAATTAGATGGCAGGCCAAGAGCATAAAAAACATTTTATTTGGTTTATTTGACATTTGGCTCTAATTTTAACTCTATTTCCTAAAGAATTTGCATGTCTGAGATTAGCAAGCACATCAGTTTGACTGTGGAATAGTCTTCCATGAGAGGTTACAGAAACATTTGTTTACTAACTGAAGTTGTTATTATGCATTAAATCATTCCCAGGGAGAAAATGATTCTATATGATTTCTTGAGAGTTTTGGGCCTTTCTTCCAGAGCAATGACCATTCCAAAAGCAAACACCACAAACATGTCACGTATACCGTTAACTCCTCACAGGAAACATACAACTCACAAATGAGTGATGTCTAAAAAGTGGTCAAGTTTTCATTTATATGCATTCCAGTATAAACTGTCCTAGAGTCCCCAGTGCTCACTACTTATCAGTTTTGACTTCAGTTTTTAAAAGTTAATAAAAAGGCAACAGTGAGCTTTGGGAGACGCTATGACCATGAGCCAATTCATACTCTCATTGAAGTCAACAGCAAAATTCCCATTGACTTCAGTGAGATAGGATTGGGCCCCTAGTCTCCAAAGAAGTGACCACACCACAGATTAATATGTTACTACTGCGGTAGGTATGCACATGCATTTTTATTTTTCTTGCTTTTCTTCTAGTTACAGTGCTTAATGATGTAACCAGAATTTAATGATTTCCCACATACAGTGTAAGTAGGCATAGATCATTATTTAACACTTTGATAGAACGTTATAACTGAGCACAATGTGGCATTCTAAGCTGGGAGTCACAGCATTTGCCCCAGTCCTGAGAAGATTTATTCAAGTGCTTAAATTTGTGAACTAGTCTCATTGATGTCACGGTGTGTTCAGTTAAGCACTTACATGTCTTTGCAGGATTAGGGCCTAAGCTATAACTTTTCTTGCTTCTGGAGGTTTAAGCAGACTCAATGATAAATGTAATTCGCAAGGATTTAGTCAGACATCTCCCCTTAGCTTTAATATTAATCATATGGCTATCTACATATGGCTAGGAATTATTCTGGGGAAGTACTATGGCCTGTATTATACAAGAAGTGAGACTAGATTATCACAATGGTTCCTTCTGGCCTTGGAATCTATGAATCCTTGTGTATTACACTGAATATTTATCCCCCTTGTTACTTGACTTGTATTTGATGATTAAGAGCTCTATGGGATACAATATCTTTTATATCTTGGAGTATCTTGTCTCTTCCATTCCTTCATGTATTCCAGGGTTACTCTGAGGTCATATTGGGCCCTCCATAAATCATGAATATTACAAAGAGCAATACAACCTTGGCTTCTATTAATGGTCCTTAGGAACTGGGCCCACTGTGATAACAAGGTTTGTGTATCCTTAGGACGCTTTCTATCATTATGAAACTATAATAACGTATAATATATGTGCACACATTGACAGTTGGGCTTATTTTCTTACAAGTTCAATTTGCAAAAATAACCCTTCTGAAGCATGGCCTGTGTAACAGGTGAGATAAGGAGATGGCATCCTTAAATATAAACCACTGTTGCACCAGGGACTGGTAATGCATCCTTATGTAGTTATTCAGAAGTAGAGCTGGTTGGAAAGTTTTTTGTCAAAATAGTTTCTCTTTAGAATTCACAGATTCATCAAAATGGAAACATTCAATGAAGATGGTTTGATTTCAACAGAATTCCTTCAGAACCAGGCAGGATTCCGACAGAATCCTGCCTGGTTTCTTGCCAGCTTGCCCACCCAACTGCTCAGCATCCCAAGGGCTTCTAAGCTCCATGGATCCAGGACAGCCCACCAAGCAGAGTGACCCCAGGGCTTCCATGATTAATGGTTACAAGACAGACAGCCAGGCAGACTATCCTGGACCAGGGTCTCCTGCTCTGGGGCAGCCTGCCTGGTTGGTTGAAATGGAGCCAAGAGACTGGAAGGCCTGGGAGAGCCATCTCCCAGGCTCCCAGGCCAGTGGTGCTCCCAGAGCTTCGAGGCTCCCTGCTCTCCTTCAGCCTCCTAGGTGAAATTTCATTTTGAAATTATCAAAATGAAATACTTTCATTTTTTTTTCCAAAACAATTTTACCCTCAAATTTCTGTTGTGTGGAGAATGTACAAAGTTGTTATTTTAATTCCAAACTGGAACAAAAACAAATCTGGAAATATGGAAATCCTCTGTCAAATGGAATTATTGTTCTCCACCCAGCTCTACTCAGAATTTTACGGCAAATTGGAAATAAGACAAAATAAACTAGAAGTGTCACAGGACTTGACTCTTAAGCTCTGTAAAGTGTAGACCTGGACACTCTGCTCTATTAGTATGATATGTAAAGAACGACTTTCAGTTGTGAAAAGTTTAGCACAACCTCTTCTAGCTTGGCCCATGGGTAGGCTTCCCTTTGGCTCATCTTAGAGGAGCTTCTGCTTTTGCACCATTGAAAGCCAGCATGAGTATCACCTTCAGTAATGTTGAAGAGACACTTTTCAAGTCTGGTTACCAGCTGACAATTAATTCCACTGTATTTTCTTTAGGGACACCTTATATCAGTCAAGTATTTTTAAAGCCATATATTTCCAAAGGATGGAGTTTAGGTTTGTGAGAAATCATTGTGCAAAAGGGATTTGTTTACATGCAATGTATGACCAGTGGATTTGAATAGTAAATATATCAATCTAAATCTATGGATCATATGTGGCTGTGGTTTGGTAGGCTGGGGCCATTGCTAGAGTTGGATCGAAGGTAGTAGTTCTCAAACTGTGGGTCAGGACTCCAAAGTCAGTCACGACCCTGTTTTAATGGGGTCACGAAGGCTGGTATTAGACTTCCTGTGGCCCGGGTCCGAAGCCCGAGACCTACAACCTGGGCCCCACCGCCCAGGGCTGAAGCCAAAGCCCCAGGGCTTCAGCCCTGGGTGGGGTGGCTCAGGTTACAAGCCCCTGGCCTGGGGTAGCGGGGCTCAGACAGGCTCAGGTTTCGGTCCCCCTTCTGGAATTGTATAATAATTTTTATTGTCAAAAGGGCGTCATGGTGCAATGAAGTTTGAGAACCCCTGATCTAAGGTATACAATTTGGTGTGGAGAGCTGTGCCTGGAGACTGGCTACCATGCTCCCAGCAGGGAGCGAGGATCTGGAACCCCAGGGGATCCCCTATGGATAGTGGGGAGCCCGGGCGGTAGCCCAAGCCATGAGCCTGGGTGGCAGCCCAGCTGGGGAGCTGGGATCCCGCTTTTCTTGTGAATTTCAAAACTCCTGCAAAGTGTGAAATTGACAAGAATGACAGCCAACAGCAGATATAAGGAACGCAGCATCTACACAAAAAGAAAAGGAGTACTTGTGGCACCTTAGAGACTAACAAATTCATTTGAGCATAAGCTTTCGTGAGATAAAGCTCACTTCATCGGATGCATACAGTGGAAAATATAGTGAGGAGATTTTATATACACAGAGAAAATGAAATAATGGGTGTTACCATACAGACTGTAACAAGAGTGATCAGGAAAGGTGAGCTATTACCAGCAGGAGAGCAAGGGTGGGGGGGGACCTTTTGTAGTGATAATCAAGGTGGGCCATTTCCAGCACTTTACAAGAACAGTAGGATGGGAAATAAACAAGGGGAAATAGTTTTACTTTGTGTAATGACACATCCACTCCCAGTCTTTATTCAAGCCTAAGTTAATTGTATCCAGTTTGCAAATTAATTCCAATTCAGCAGTCTCTCGTTGGAGTCTGGTTTTGAAGTTTTTTGTTGAAGAATTGCCACTTTTAGGTCTGTAATCGAGTGACCAGAGAGATTGAAGTGTTCTCCGACTGGTTTTTGAATGTTATAATGCTTGACGTCTGATTTGTGTCCATTTATTCTTTTACGTAGAGACTGTCCAGTTTGGCCAATGTACATGGCAGAAGGGCATTGCTGGCACATGATGGCATATATCACCTTGGTAGATGTGCAGGTGAACGAGCCTATGATAGTGTGGCTGATGTGATTAGACCCTATGATGGTGTCCCCTGAATAGATATATGGACACAGTTGGCAACGGGCTTTGTTGCAAGGATAGGTTCCTGGGTTCGTGTTTTTGGTGTGTACTGTGTGGTTGCTGGTGAGTATTTGCTTCAGGTTGGGGGGCTGTCTGTAAGCAAGGACTGGCCTGTCTTCCAAGATCTGTTAGAGTGATGGGTTCTCCTTCAGGATATGTTGTAGATCCTTGATGATGCATTGGAGAGGTTTTAGTTGGGGGCTGAAGGTGGTGGCTAGTGGTGTTCTGTTATTTTCTTTGTTGGGCCTGTCCTGCAGTAGGTAAATTCTGGGTACTCTTCTGGCTCTGTCAGTCTGTTTCTTCACTTCATCAGGTGGGTATTGTAGTTGTAAGAACGCTTGATAGAGCTCTTGTAGGTGTTTGTTTCTGTCTGAGGGGGTTGGAGCAAATGCGGTTGTATTGTAGAGCTTGGCTGTAGACAATGGATCGTGTGGTGTGGTCTGGATGAAAGCTGGAGGCATGTAGGTAAGTATAGTGGTCAGTAGGTTTCTGGTGTAGGGTGGTGTTTATGTGACCATCGCTCATTAGCACTGTAGTATCCAGGAAGTGGATCTCTTGTGTGGACTGGTCCAGGCTGCGGTTGATGGTGGGATGGAAATTGTTGAAATTATGGTGGAATTCCTCAAGGGCTTCTTTTGCATGGGTCCAGATGATGAAGATGTCATCAGTGTAGCGCAGTAGAGCAGGGGCATTAGGGGACGAGAGCTGAGGAAGCGTTGTTCTAAGTCAGCCATAAAAATGTTGGTATACTGTGGGGCCATGCAGGTACCCATAGCAGGACAACTGATTTGAAGGTTTACTTTGTCCCCAATTATGGGTGAGGACAAAGTCACAAAGTTCAGCCACCAGGTTTGCCGTGACATTATTGGGGATACTATTCCTGACGGCTTATAGTCCATCTTTGTGTGGAATGTTGGTGTTTTAGAGGGCTTCTACATCCATAGTGGCTAGGATCGTATTTTCAGGAAGATCACCGATGGATTGTAATTTCCTCAGGAAGTCAGTGGTGTCTCGAAGATAGATGGGAGTGCTGGTAGTGTAGGGCCTGATGAGGGAGTCTACATAGCCAGACAATCCTGCTGTCAGGGTGCCAATGCCTGAGATGATGGGGCGCCCAGGATTTCCAGGTTTATGGATCTTGGGTAGCAGATAGAATACTCCTGGTCGGGGTTCTGGGGGTGTATCTGTGCGGATTTGTTCTTGTGCTTTTTCAGGGAGTTTCCTGAGCAGATCATGTAGTTTCTTTTGGTAACCCTCAGTGGGATCAGAGGGTAATGGCTTGTAGAAAGTGGTGCGGCAGAGCAGCCTAGCAGAAATCCAGTCTGTTGTTTCGATCTTCAGGAGGAGTCCACCCAGAATCCTTCTTTTTGTAGTCTTGGTAGGAAGGTCTCTGTGGGTTAGTATTTTGTTCAGACGTGTGTTGGAAATATTCCTTGAGTCGGAGATGTCGAAAATAGGATTCTAGGTCACCACAGAACTGTATCATGTTTGTGGGGGTGGAGGTGCAGAAGGAGAGGCCCCGAGATAGGACAGATTCTTCTGCTGGGCTAAGAGTATAGTTGGATAAATTAATAATATTGCTGGGTGGGTTAAGGGAACCACTGTTGTGGCCCCTTGTGGCATGTAGTAGTTTAGATAGTTTAGTGTCCTTTTTCTTTTGTAGAGAAGCAAAGTGTGTGTTTTAAATGGCTTGTCTAGTTTTTGTAAAGTCCAGCCACGAGAAAGCTTGTGTGGAAGGCTGGGTTTTTTTGAGAGTATCCAGTTTTGAGAGCTCATTCTTAATCTTTCCCTGTTTGCTGTAAAGGATGTTGATCAGGTGGTTCTGCAGTTTCTTTGAGAATGTGTGGCACAAACTGTCAGCATAGTCTGTGTGGTATAGCTCACCTTTCCTGATCACTCTTGTTACAGTCTGTATGGTAACACCCATTATTTCATGTTCTCTGTGTATATAAAATCTCCCCACTATATTTTCCACTGTATGCATCCGATGAAGTGAGCTGTATCTCATGAAAGCTTATGCTCTAATAAATTTGTTAGTCTCTAAGGTGCCACAAGTCCTCCTTTTCTTTTTACGGATACAGACTAACACGGCTGCTCCTCTGAAAAGTGTCTACACAGACACTGTCGCCCTAACTCTACACCGACATAAGCCCTATGCCTTTTGTGGAGGTGGAGTTATTATCTTGTTGTACTACAGCACTTACATGGGCAGGAGCAAAGCTGTACTGTAGACACTGATATAGTTAGGTCAACATAAGATGCCTTAGTGAAAGGGATAATGTTTCTTAAAGAGGAGCAGGCTGTGACAGATGGGAGTAGCATGATCCTTGGGTCTGGAAGTTGTACAAGAGTAGGAATGTGGAGAGTACTCTGCTGTGCTGGAGTTATGTGAGCTCTTTGTCAGAAGTTTAGGTATTGACCTTCAAGTATTTATTCATCTTCAGGTTTCCACAGAGCTGGCCACTTAATCTGAATTAAGAAGTAAAATTTGTTGCTATTACTGCTATGATTTTTCTTGTGTAAATACACAAATGCATAAATACACTTTATATTACTTTTGCTCAGATCTTCCCTCCTGCTTTCTTCAGTTTATGAAGTTTTCTTTTATTGGCCCAGAGTAAAATAAATAGCTCCTGCCCCCCTCCCCATCTTGGACATACATTAGCACATGCTTAAACCTACAGAAATAATGGATTTCTGAATTTATGTTCCGATGGTGCTCTAAATGTACTCCCTTGTATCTGGCACATTAGCACTCTCAGTCCTATTCAGCTATATAAGTTACATACCAGAGCAATGCTTTAGATTTGAGGCCAAATTCTGGCTGGTGGTACATACCGCAGAAGTTGGCCACACAGATGCTGGCTCTTTTGAAATGTCACAGAGATACCGTTTCACAGGCTTTTCATGACAGGAACTTCAAAGGAGCGTTACAGAGTATGGTCTAGCAGCCAGAAAGCATGGTCTGGATGAATGTTCATGCATGTGTGTCCCGAGACCTGTCAATACCCTTTACACTCAGCCCCCTGCACAGATTATTTCTACTTTTAGCTAATATATTCCCCCTTTAAAAAAAAAAAACATAAAATCATTACATCCTAAATACAAAACAAGACAAGCCCCAGAATATAGGTATATGTTAACTCTGCTTTTGTACTGGATTCGGGCCACATATCACCAGCAGAGAATTCTGTAGCATAGATGAACTCCCTGCTGGTGCATCTGAACTGGATCCAGGCCCTGGGCCTCTGCCTCCTTATGGTACAACAAAGCAATCCTCCACTGGGATAGGATTGCCGAGGTAAAGATTAAAGGACCGTATCCCAGTGATGGATTTAAGAACTACCCAGAAGTAACTCTAAGCATCATTGGAATCAGAACAGGCCGTGAATATCCCCCTTCACTTCTGTGCCAAGTGGATCTCGATTCTTTTCTGTTCTGATGCTACCCTTATCATTGTGGTCACATGTCTGGCAAAGAAAAGTACCCACTGCTATGTGTGCCTAGTTGGGGGGCACTGAAAAGTCTGCAGGGGGTTCACCATGATTTGGTCTGTAATTTGTATCAGTGGGATATAACCAATGTACACAGATTTAATATCATTCTCACAGTTACCTTACAGTAATGGGACAAGTAATTCCCCATTATCAGAATTTTTTTTGCTACTTTTCAAAAAAAAGGAAAAAAGGAAAAAAAGAAGCTAATGGAAAACAGACATAAAATAATCAGCAATGCATTTTTTCTGCCAATCATTATAAATTAGAATTTGTTCTATGTATAGTGTGCAACCTAATTACTTAATTGCCCAAGAGATGTTCTAGCCTTTTGGGTAAATTATGCAGTTTTTTTCTCCTATTATATATTTACCGGAGAGACCATAATGGCTCTGAACCTTGCAGTGTCTTAGGTAATTTTTTACATAATTAGTCATAAAGCCACTCCAGGCCTTCAGATAAATAGTACTGTATTTATAGTCTTCCTGTAATAACATTTACCTAAGAGATCAGAAGCGCTCCAAAAGCATGTGAGGAAAGGAGCTCTTCTGATCTCTGTATGTACATGTGTTTGTATATATTCATAAATAATTTTGGACCCAATCTTGCAAGTCTTTATTCCTTTGAGTAGTCCTCATGTGAGTAAGGATTAGAGAACTGAGTGCCAGGTAAAGGTATATTTTTCTATGTGCCTCAAATATGGCTCATTACAATATTATATCTGTAAGCCATGTGCTAAGTTCCCCTCCATATTCATATATTGTATCACTTGGTAAATTAAAATGAGCTCTGTACTTGGCTCATATGTGGTAATTGGCTGAGGGAGGGGAGGAGGAAGAACACCTACATGATATATCAGATCAGATAAACAATAGCTGGATAATGACACCGATGACCTGTACCAGCCAATGGGGTCTGAGTGAGGGCAGTGACTTCAGCAGATGTTATTGAGCATGCTCAGTACAAGCCAAGCAGAAAATCTGGGGCGGGGGGGCACGTGACTCTATGTGACCTCCCTCTCTCACACATTGCCTCTGGATGGTCATAAGACTACAAGGTTAGAGTGAAGAGAGTGCAGAGAGAGCTAAAGCATGTAACTATAGATAGACTATTTTAGATGTTGGTTTAGAATTGAAATTAAGAATGAAGTTCTCAACCCTTCAATCCTTACTTATTGGTTTCAATAAGACTACTCACATGAATAAGGGTCACCCATGGGAACAGTGTTGCTTGCAGGATCAGGCCATAAGTGAAAAAGGTGTCATCTGAAATTTGAAAAGAAAAGAAAATTACTAAGTAAATCTTTAAGAGACCTAGCCCTGGTCTACTTTGGCGGGGGGAGGGGGGAAGAGCTGATGTTAGATATGCAACTTCAGCTATGAGAATAGCATAGCTGAAGTCGACGTACCTAAGTCGAATTACCACAGCGTCTTCACGGCGGTGAGTCGCCTGCCGCCGCTCCCACATTGACTCTGCTTGCGCCTCTCCCGGCGCTGGAGTTCTGGAGTCAACGCGAGAGTGCTCGGGGATTGATTTATCGCATCTAGTCTAGATAGGATAAATCGACCCCCGATATATTGATCGCTACCTGCCAATCCAGTGGAAGGTGCATCACAGTGGTAGGATCTCATTTTGGATTCAGGCATAGCAGCAGTGTTTAGTTGGGCAAAAGGAACCCTCAAAATATTTTGTAACTGCTACATCATATAAGAGGGTTTATTATATACCCCAAAATAAAATAAAATAAAATAAAACATAAAATAAAAGCCCTAATCAAACATACACCCAAATGAGATATTGGCTGTTCTGTTAGCATATACCTGGAATGTACTGCTCTGGTGCATTAAAGAGTTAGAAGAAAGGTGTTAAGTGTGTATGCAGTTTACCCAGTTTTCAAACACTTATATTTGTAAATGAAATCCTTTCAAAAATGTCAAAGTAAATTGTTTGGTCTGATCCTGTGCACCCCTTTTTATGTAAGCTTTTTTTGTGGGGGGGTATCGAGTCAGTGTTTCTCATATGAGTAAAGACAGCAGGATCAGTTACTGAGTCCAGGACAAGTTTGATATTTTTTAAATGAAGATGTTTTTTTTCATTCTCCATCTGGAAAGTATTTGAAACATTTTGTAGCTAATAATGAAAAACTTCTTCATGCTTGGGTATCTCAAAAATGACCAAATGGATTTTTCTTCACTTTTCTGAAAAAGGTCATCTCTGGACTGAGAAATTTCAGACCAAACACTATTTTTCCATCCAGAAAGTTAACAGCGACAGTAAACAAGAATTTAACTTAGCAGTAATGGATGTGTCTAATTAACTGTAATGTCAACAGATCAATGCCATAATAGCGAGTCATGAGATAACTGACACGTGGGGTGGGAGAGTAGAGTATCCTTCTAGGGTCAGATCTGCATTATAAAAAGAGAATATTAATTGTGCAAACAAACAACACAGATTGTTAACTATCTTAATGTGACAAGAACTAATAAGGAAATTCACAGTTCAGGCTGTCCTCCAATATGTAGACATAATGGGGCACAATGAGGAAATGATTAAGGAGACACGCTCTTGTGCCCAAATATTGGAAGTCATCCTTAACTATAAATCTCCTAGTTTTTACTAGCTTAGGTTACAAATGGAACATTCTTTGAATCCCCCTTTTTTGGTTAGTGAATTTCCTTTGTTTTTGTTTCACATTTCCAAACAAGCTAAAAAGAAAGAAAAGGCAAGAAGATCATATAATCAGTAATGATACATGTTCTTACATTGTATAGAACACTACAAGATATAGATTTATTTTATATCTATCTTGACTTGGATAATAACATGTGTATGTTTAACAATAACTTTCATTTACATAGCACTTTCCATCACAGGTTCACTTTAGATATCTATTTTTTCTTTAGTTTCACAACCTCCATGGGAGGAGGACAAATATTACCGGTCCCATTTTATAGCTGGGAGAAACTGGGGCACAGATAGGTTAATTAACTTGCCCAAAGCTATACAGGAAGTTTGTGGCAGAACAAGGAATAGAACATGGATTTTTTGGTTTTCTGTCATTAATCTCAAAAAACATTCTTCCCTATTAGGGAAGGGGAAACTGATCTGGAGAAAAAAACTAAGTTATTCAAATCTTTGCCCTAAACTGCAGCTCTCCTACCATCAAAATCCTGCTGAGGATTAAAACAGTTAAATTAGCTTGATCAGAAGTGCTGCAGATTTCTAATCACCCTTGTGTTGTATAATGCCAAAAGCAGAAAGAGCAAAACCTAAACCTAGCGACTCTGTATTTCAATCCTGGACAAAACAAGATCATTAGAGTTGTGTCCAAGCTGTACAATACAAATTTTGGATCCTATTCCAAATTTCAGGGGTTTAATTCTTGTATTTAGGCCCATGTCTCATGTAAATATTGGAAATCTTGCAAAAAAAGCCTGTTTCTGCATTATTTCCAAAGTAAGAGGTTTGGATAGGTTCAAATAAACAACAACACTTTTAGAATCATAAGTGAATGCAACTAACAAACCTTTGGACCTTTATACATCTCTAATTATGTTTTGGGAATTTGGAGGATATTCCAGCTGGGGAAGAGGAGTTAAAGGAGAGGGGAGGGGGAAAGGTAGGGGAGTGCAGGAGTGACCAAATGTCATAAACCCCATCGTGTTTTCATTACTTGTGGGTTTGGAAAGAATAGATGCTGCAAAGGGAGATTCCGCAGCCCTCCTGCTACCCCTCGCCCCCCGTACAGGGTGGAACTTAACTCCATGCCACCATTTCCCTGGGGCTGTGAAGCAAAGGTAATTGCATTGACAATCATTAGTTTTCATTTGCAGTTACCTAGTAATCCATGTGTTCAAATGCCATTTTGCATCCAGTAATGTGGGATCACAATGCTGGCACACACTTCTTTTGCTCTTGCAATTCAGGCAATAATGTCAGAAAATCTCGCCCACATTGCCTACTAAACGGATTTGATTTATTGTGAAAATAAAATCACCCTATTGTCACAGTCTGAATACCATGTTTTAGCTGGTAGTTAAATAGCAATGACGACATTAGAGAGACAAGGTGGGTGAGGAAAATACCTTTCATTGGACCAACTTCTGTTGGTGACACAGACAAGCTTTGGAGCTACAGAGCTGTTCTTCAGATCTGGGGAAGGTACTCACGGTACGTCTACACTTAAAACGCTACAGAAGCACAACTGTGCTACTGCAGCTGTCCTGCTGTAGTGCTTCAGTGCAGAAACTGCATATGCCGATGGGAGGGGATCTGCTCTCAGTGTAAGTAAGCCACTTTCCTGAGAGGCGGTAGCTAGGTTGACGGAAGAATTCTTCCGTGGGCCTAGCACTGCCTACACAGGGACTTCGGTTGGCTTAACAATGCCGCTCAGGAGCGTGGATTTTTCGTACCCCTGACCGAGGTAGTAAACCATCCTAATTTTCTAGTGTAGACCAGGCCTCAGAGTGTCACAAGGTAGAACACATTGTTTAGCATATTCTATTGGACCATTCAAGATAAAGTGGCCCATTAACACCCTCCAGTTATGGGACAAAAAAGGAGGGTTACTGGGTTACAGATTATTGTAATAAGCCATAAATCCACAGTCTTTATTAAGACCATGATTTTTAGTATCTATCAAAGTTATGAATGTAAGCTTCTAGGCTCATCTTTTGAAGGCATTGTGCAGGTTTCCTTTAAGGACGAGGACTGAGAAATCAGATAGGAAGTGATCATTTTGTGAAAAGTATTCACCTATGGGTGTTATGGTGTTTTTGTCTTTTATCAGTATTCTGTGTGAGTTCATTCAGGCCACTTCACCTTGACTGGTCACCTAGAATATGTGTTAACTATGGATGCTAAACAATCTGTTCCACCTTGTATTACCAGCAGGAGTGGGGGAGAACCTTTTGTAGTGACAATCAAGGTGGGCCATTTCCAGCAGTTGACAAGAACGTCTGAGGAACCCACTGTTCTTGTCGTTCTTGTCAACTGCTGGAAATGGCCCACTTTGATTGTCACTACAAAAGGTTTTTCCCCCCCCCCCACTCTCCTGCTGGTAATAGCTCACCTTAAGTGATCACTCTGGTTACAGTGTGTATGGTAACACCCATTATTTCATATTCTCTATGTATATAAATCTCCCCACTGTATTTTCCACTGAATGCATCTGATGAAGTGAGCTGTAGCTCACGAAAGCTTATGCTCAAATAAATTTGTTCGTCTCTAAGGTGCCACAAGTATTCCTTTTGTTTTTGAAAAACTCTGTAATAATTAGAGGACTGCGACCGCAAACTGCCACTCTGCTAATAGCTTTTCAGCTCCCTTCCTTGGTAGGAGATGTGTGCAATTTGCATCCCACTTTGTGAAGTGAGGTGTCCTATGGCCAATGGCAGATAAGGCTTCAGGGGATGGTAAGTGGCATTTTCATCATCACCTTCTCCCACAGGTTCCATTTGGGATAGTGCAAAGAAGTGGTTGTAATCAGCATCTAGAGTTTTATAAGAAATAAAATACCATAGAAAAACAAAAGGATATAACTTCTGCAGACACATAGCCTTCAGCCTCTTCTGCTGTGGTCTTCAATTTCTTCCCTGTGAATGACCTTCTTTAGGACAGCTGGCATCTGAAGAAGTGGGTTTTTTTACCCACGAAAGCTTATGCCCAAATAAATCTGTTAGTCTTTAAGATGCCACCGGACTCCTCATTGTTTTTGTGGCTACAGACTAACACGGCTACCCGTTTGATACTTGGTCATTACAGGACTCTCTAGATGTGGTTCACCATTGTAGCAAGGTGGTTGTGTGGGCCTTTCCCAGTATGCTTTTTCGTAGGCGTTTCTCTAAATCTGGACAAGACAGAGTTTGCAGCCCTCAGGTTGCCTTTTTGCATCTGAAAGCTATAAGCAGAACTCCCCCCCCCCTTTTGGCAGGCAAATGATACTGTAGCTTTTTCTTTTTTCTTGTAGTCTTCAGGATGTGGTGTGTCCTCATGCACCTCTTTATTGAAGAGGGGACTTCTTTTCTCAGTTTAAGCATATCTAGCCCATAGCAGACAATATGGTTTGCAGCATTACCAATGTCAAGCATCCAAATATGATGAGTCAGCCCCACCTCCCAGTCAAAATAATCAGATCAACTTACAGATAATGAGGTTTTAAAAATACATTTTGGGTTCTTTTATTTGTCTTCACTTTTTGAGTTTTAAGGGTTCCCAAGCTTTGCTCCATAATCATGAGGTCTAGAAACTTACTGAAAGAGAGAAAGAAAGCTGATATTCTTACATAACCACAAAAATCACCTGACTCCAGGAGCTGTGGGTGTAAGAAAAACACCAACTATCTTGGGATTCGCAGTAAAATCATGAGAGTGAGTCACAGTGAGCTTGACTTTGGTGGAAGTATACAACTTTCTTCCAATACCACTAACACACTAAATATCATTTAGTAGTTTACACTCTCTTGAGTTTCAAGTTGGCTCATCATTTTATTAGCCATTCCTCCTCATCCTAGAAGACTAGATCATGGCTACCAATAGTCCATTTAACTGTTAAATATTCCCTCTTGTCATGGAGTATTTTTGGTCTCTGTGGAACAGTTTTCAGTTTATATGAAGAATAGCAGCACTCTTTCAAATTCTTGGCTTAGTATTGCTCCTTCCTCTAGCTCTGAAAACCTTTCTACTCAGATTTCTTGCTCCAACAGATTGGGGACAGAGTAACTCTTTGAGAAAGAGCTTTCATAAAGATTGCTTAGTTTTCTCTGAATCATGGGGGTTCATTTCCCAGCATGCACTTCAGGAAGTTTGTCCTTTATATTTGGGAGATGCATGTGACCATTTTGTATCTGACTGCTTCAATTTGTATCATTCTCCTTTCCAACTGAGAAGTATTTTTAATTTCTGTGGTACTATATTCTCATTTTCCTATTCCTAGAGGGGTAGCACAAGCAGGCAGCTTTAACATGTCTTTCAGGTTCCAAAGGGTTCCACTTGCTAGTGGAAGATGCTGAAAAGATGAACTGAATCAACACCTCCTCCGACAGCTTTTGCTAGCCAGCACCACCTACTTTGTAGTCAGTCCTAACCCTGCATAGATCTCCCCAGTGCCGCCTGCATCTGATATTGGAGTCTTCCAATTTAAATTACTTATTTCTTGTGATGGGGGGGGGGAGGTCGTGGCAAGGAGTACATTATTGCTTAACCTGTGCCTATACCATTTTCTAGAGTGGACTGTATGTGTGTAGTTGTAGAAAAAGCCAGTGCCTTGATTTAGCCCAGCTTTGGGAAAGTGACATTCTTCTACTTCTCAACAACAAAGGGGAGAAAATGTGTCCAGTAGCTGTAAGAGATATAGCGCTGTTATTTCCTAGAAAGACTGCAGTAAGACTTAACAAAACAGAATTCGGCAAAGGATATAGAGACTTATAGAAGATACAGTGAGAGTTGACAGCCGCTCTTACTGCATTTACTAAAGTGCTTGCATTTCCTATTTTGAGGCTGGTGAAATAATAATAAATATCAAGAAAAGAAATGGTTATCCACAGCTATTTCATAAAGTATTTATTTTAAATCAATGAGGATATTGCTGAGAACATAAAAAAATCCCTCATTTTATTTTTAGACTGCAGCTATCTATTTGTGTCCCTTTAAGGTGGTTAGTTAATAGTCAGAAACTAAGTCCTGGACGTACCACATGGAAGTTAAAAGGTTTAGTTTTTATTTCAGTCTTATTATAATTTACCAGATGCAGGAAAAAGTAGATTATAATTATATTTTTTAAATGTTACTATTGCTGAAATAGTTTCCATAACAATGCTTTAGGTTAGCCAATTAATCAAAGTAAGAGGCATAAAATAAATGCATTTAAATTGTAACAAAGACAAGGTGTAAATTACAATAGACATTTTAAAACCATTACTTTTAATTTAATTTTGAGCTTTGCTTGAAACATAATAGTTATAGGCTCAGATCCTGCAAACAGTTTAACACGTGCTTAATTTTATACACGACTAGTTCCATTGAAGTCAAGTGCATAAAGTCAATCATAGGCATAACTATTTTCAGGATTGGACCATAGTAAACAAATGTATCTTATACCACACATGAGAAACTCTTTGGATCATATCTTACTCGGGTAGAACTCCAACTGATGTAAATGGATTTCCTGCCTGTTTAAGAACTGTATAATATGATGCTTACTTTCTTGGTAATTCCAAGAAAAGAAAAAAACTACAGCTTTTGGTCAATTGTCAACTTTTTTGATACAAATGCATACACAGCTGGCTGGCGGTTTTGTTGAAGAGAAAAGGGCTGCAAAAGTTGGTAAGTTTCATTTAATGTTTTGTTACAGAGCGCTGAAAGTGTTACAGACCATTATCAATTATAATTATAAAGGTAGCTTAATAGAATGGAAATGTTTGGAAGATTCACTGCAAATATTCTATATCTTTGAAGCCTGTGACGGGGTTGGGACTCACCACCGCAGCACCTCCTGCTGTTCACTCTGGTAATTAGCTCAGTTCATGCGGAGCGCCCTCTGCCGGTGGCGTCCCATCCGTCTCTCGCCCTATATTGGCATCTCGACCCACTTTGCTCCCAGCTTGCGGCGTCCTCTTCGGGACACTGCCCTCCGGCAGTGCCCACTGCTCCGTTCTCACCCCCTTCCGGGGGTTTGGTGTTATCAGCAGTCCTTCTCTTTGCCCCAGCCACAATGGCCAACCACACCCCAAAGTCTAACTCTTTTGGCAGGGGTCTGGTGCAGTCTGTGATGGCCACTCCAAATGGCCAGGTGGAAGTGCAAGGGGGGGACTCAGGCCCGCCCTCTACTCTGGGTCCCGACCCAGGGACCCTTTGGTGGCAGCCTTCCTGCCTGCCTTCCTTCTCTCCCTTTGTCCGTCTCTCTCCCTGGGCCGTTTCCCCCTTCAGCCCCTTTGCACCAGCCAGGGCCTTTTTCTCAGGGCCCACAGCCTGGCAGGTACCGGGCAGGAGTTCCCTTCTGTTCTGCTCTGCTCTCCGCTCCGCTCCACGCTCCACACACCTGCCCTGCCCTGCCCTGCCCTGCCCCGCCCTGTTTGATAAGCGCTGAATGTGTGTATTAATGTCAACAAGAATTCTATAGCTAGACTGATAAAATGGAGCCATTAGAAGTCATTGCGTTAAAGATCCATTTTAATACCGCAAATCTTTTGATGCAGCTCCACTTTAAACCTAAGGGAACATTTACCACTTTAATGTCTGCATGGCATCTGGGTGTGGTTTGACATTACTGATAACTGAAAATTCACTTTTTAGTTTAAGATTTTTTTAGTCAGAATCTGTTAACTAGTTTTTAAAGTATTAACAAAGGGGTATTCCCCTTACCTGTAGCAAAGGTCAGGCTGTGCAACTGGTTCTCACTAAGATGGACACAGCCTGGAGGAACGTGAGTGCAACTTGTTCCATGTGTGGGGGTGACACTTGGAGGCACTGAGATATATACTGAGAACACTGCAGGTGGCATGGGATGGTTAAAATACTTTGTTTTAAACCAGAAGATGAAGAGAAGCAGGCCAGACAGTAACTTTCTGCATTAGCAAACTGAAAACTTTTAATTGCATATATTTTGTTATCGTAACAAATTCAGAAAGGAAACTTCAGACCTATAAATCTATACTTAAAATAGGAGAGAGAAACTGTACTCATATCAAAGAGATATGTGTTACCCTTGAGTGTAGAGATAAAGGATTCGACTCAGGCCTTTTTTGAATGTTTATTTGGAACAATGTGCCAGTGTAACTCACGTCTTCACACATATTAGAGTTAAAATGTGTCTCCTTATGGTTCTTTCATTCAGTTGACCTGAATTTAACATTTTCTTTCCTAATATTTGAGGTGTTTCTCTAGAATCTTATCTGGTGTATACACACATCAAAAGCAGATGAGACTGCAACAAAATAATTTATTATCTAGGGAGCCTACAGCAACAATGATTAGTGTGATTTAGGTGCTGACAGTATGCTGCAGTTAAGACTGAAATGAGAACTTGACAAATAATCTACAACAAACATTTTATTCAACAGCTATCACCATTGTTCTCTTCATGAATTATCAAGGAAATGGCTGCAAAATTGGAGGACCTGGTCTTGCAAACACCCGAGTAAGTTTACTCCTCTGAGTAGCCCCACAGAAGTAAGCAGCAGCACAGCTAGCCAACATAATATGAACTGCAGATTTTGCAATTAACTGCACAATTTGAAATTAATGTCCAAAATATAAAGTCTTCCCAAACCTTCTCAAACTAGGATTCTTTTACCATCTAATTCAATACTTATCCCTCTTCCAAGAAAAAAAGTCTAAGAGAAAAGACTGACTTTGCAGCATGGCCTGATGGTCAATAAATTAAGTTCTGACAGACCAGCTGATAAAACTACTACCTCTCACAGAAAACTCCTTGTGCCTAGTCCCCTCCCAGCTAAAACAGGAGATTGTTGTCCACAGCCCCTCAGTGAATGCCAACTATGATAGGTACTAGATAGGAAGCGGTTGTTTCTAAGATATTGTAAGGGTTGTTTTTTTAGTGGAAAAGTTAAGAGGAATATACAGGTGCAGAAATATCTGACAAGCTGAAGAGAACTTTACTGTGATAAAACTAAAGCAATCACAATAACTTCTTCTGGGCAGGGTTCTCTTTCCTTGATTTGCTCTGAGCCTCTCTGGATTGGGCTTTTATGACTATCCAGGAGTTTATCTAATAAATAGGAAGAGCCACTGAATCATGCTGAAGGGCTCAGCTGCCTCTTCACACTCTCTCATTAGCCCCTGCATCTCACTCCTTTTTCCTTCCCAGTCATTTTTTCCTGCTCCCACCCACTATTATTTCTCCTGGCATGGCTGGTCTGCAAGGTAGCAGTGAACAGCTTCTCCCAATCGTCCAGTATGAAGCTATACCTCCCATTTTAACTTTCCCTTTCAACAAAACACTGTGTTTAACGTTATTTTTAAAGATACTTCTAGAATCAGAATACAGATACTAAATAGTATTTGCAAACAGGCTTTTCTTCAATATTAATCACAGATGGTATAATTTACTATTCTGTGATGTCCATTGGAGAGCAGAACAGAACAGCAATTACTTGGAAAAATAGGGTTGCCAACTTTGGTTGGATGACTTCCTGGACGTTTAATCACGTGACACTATCTTTAATTAAAGATTAATCTTTAATTCCTGGAGCCTCTAGGACAATCCTGGAGGGTTGGCAACACAAATGGTACCTGTACTCTGTTTTGCCTCTATAAAAAGTAAAGTTAGTCTGATTTAGGCCTGGTCTACACTAGAAAATTAGATCAGTTTAACTATGTTGGTGAAAGGTGTGAAAAATCCACACCTCTGAGCAGCATGGTTAAATCAACCTCAGTCCCACCATAGACATCACTAGGAACCTAGTTACTGCCTCTTGGGGAGGTGAATAATCTACTCTGATGGGAGAACCTCTCCTGTTGGTGTGGGTAGTGTCTACACTGAAGCACTACAGCAGGACAGCTGTGCCACTGTAGCATTTTAAGTGTAGACAAGCCCTTAGAGTCAATTTAAATTACAATAAAAACCTCCAACTCCAAGCCCTGGTTTGAGGAATGGAAAATGGTATGTTTGTGCCACCAGCCAACTGCCTGTTTGTTATTTTAATCATTATAAACTAGTATGAGAGGAGATTACGTTTCCAAAGAAGAAGGAGTGAAGCTTGTTACGTTATGTGTTTTATTTTCTTGTTAGGAGTATGTTAGTTTGTTTAATAACAAATGATATATTGTACTCAAAGTTGAAAAAACAGAATGCCTATGCAATGGTTGTCTTGGGAAGCAATCGTGCTCTCCCAAGTGAAATTGAGAAGTGTGGGGAGACAGCCTACCGATTAATCCTAATTATAAAACCTTGCTTTTCCATTATCACAATGCTCATAAGTATTTCATTTATGTGTATTATTCCAGGTTTATATCTTAGTAATAAAAATTTAGTGCAAGCTTAAATGAACATTTTTTGTTTTTACAATTGAAAACAAAATGGTCTGTCCAATGTATCTGTTGAGCTATACTGGGCAAATATGACATTAACATATGTTTTAGTTTGCACACAGAAATAAATGGGCTAAATCCTCCTCCCATTATACAAGCAATTCCCCTTTTTAATGAGGCAATTTATATACCTTCAGTTATTAAATGTGAAATATATGTAGTTGTTCAGCATGGGTAAATGAGTGTTTGTCTAAAGTAATTCACAGATATGTTAAAAAAGCAATGCACTAGAACCCACAAAAGGTAGGACACTCCTGATTAAGGCTGACACTGTATCTTGTACAAACCCGTTAACCCTTGCCCTCCACCCCCCTGTTTTTTGTCCTGTGACTGCAGAGGTGCTAACTGGCCACTTCACCCACTTATCTCTTCCATCTTGTATTTAGCTGTGACATACTGAGTACCTTTCCCAGACCTGAAGCAGAGCTTTGTGTAAGCTTGAAAGCTTATTTCTCTCACCAGCAGAAGTTGGTCCAATAAAAGATATTGTCTCACCCACTTTGTCTGAATGTACCTTCAACAGATGCTGTTGTTATTAATCATCGCAGTCAAATGTCAGCTTTAACTAGGAGCTTCCGAGCTTTTCGTTTGTTTGTGTTGCAGCTGCATTAAATGTAGTGTTTTCTTTCCTATGTGAAAGTTGCTTTATTACTATTTTGCTTACAATTTACAAAAATAAAAAGACTAGTTACTCTATACTTGTGCAGGTTAAATAAGGAGGAAACATAAGTTTACATTTAATTAACCTTAAAAAAGCCAAACCCACACCCATTTTTAGGTTTTTGAGAGTTAAGTAGAAAAGGATTTTTTTTTTTTAAATGAAGGTTAGCAGCAGGTCAGGTCAGTAATTTGAGCTGTTTAGTCATCAGCTAGTTTGACCTGGCTGGCTAGAATTTTCTTTTGCTGTGGGAAAGCCTAATCGGAAATCCAGATGTATCCAAATGGTGAGAATGAAACCCAGTTGCACTGTAATGGGAAGCAGGCAATTCACTCTTTCTGCCTTGAGCTCAGGTGAGACAATTGGGGCTGCTTACCAGTGCTGGTGTGGAAAAGGAGTCACTGCTCTAAATAGTTGTAGTGCCCTAAAATTCACTGGTAATTGGGTAAGGAGCTTTTCTTTTCTGCCAATGTGACCCAAGGTAGATCATGAGAGAAAACTCATTACCATCTTCTGTTTAGCAGCCTGTATAAAATGCAGCCAGTAAATGGGAGTGTCAATTTAGTTCTTAAGTGAGAAGTATTAACATCTAAAGTAAACTACCTGTGCAATTGGCAACCTTCTCAACAGGGCCATGGAGAATTCAAGGGGCATCAGGAGATGAATTATGCTCTCACTTCTAGAAGTGCTTCCTCTTTCGGATGAGGTTTACGGGTAAGCAGCGTGGTGAAACAAGCGTTGCAGTTTCCTGTACTTTATCAGCTAGATTCTGACTATAAGCACATATCTGCTCAAGGAGCCTCAGGTGGCACTGAACCTCGGAGACCTGCCTCTGAGTCACTACCTCTACCCTACTCCTATATTAGGCCTTGTCTACACTACGGGGGGAGATTGCTCTAAGTTACGCAACTTCAGCTACATGAATAATGTAGCTGAAATTGAAGTACTTAGATCTACTTACTGCAGGGTCCACACTATGCGATATTGACTGGAGACGTTCTCCCATTGACTCCCCTTGCGCTTCTCGTTCAGGTGGAATACAGGAGACGACGGGAGAGTGATTGGTGGTCGATTTAGCGGGTCTTCACTAGACCTGCTAAATCAACCACCGAGGCATTGATTGCAGCGCACCGAACCCCCGGTAAGTGTTGACAAGCCCTTATTCCCTGGGGATAGTAATTAATTGCTGGTCTAGACCAGCAACCCCCAGTGCAGCTATGCTGGCCATTAAAGCTATTTAAGAAAAATACAGAAAAACATATTTATAAAAAAAGTTCAAAATTTGTAGGAAAAACCATCAACATTTTGGATTTTTGAAAATCTAACACCCAATATAAACTGGTTGAAAAACAGCATTTTTTAAAAAAAAAAATCTGAAAAATATTTTCAAAACTTTTTTGGAGAAATTTCAAACATTTGATAATTTGTGGCCAGCTAATAGTGGGGAGGAACCAAGGGTCCTTCCATTTTCGGTCCACTTCCTGGCCCACTTGCCATCCCCTGTGAAGAGGGTAAGTGGGGGCATAGTCCTGGTTACTCCTATATGCCTTGTACCCAAGGTCCAACTAGCTCATGCAGAGATTAAGGGGTGTGTGTAGAGGTGCGTGTGTGGGGGGGAACAGTTCTTAGTTCTTCTAACACTCCTGTGCAGGCACACAGCCAGAATCAGAATCTAATCCTAACTGTCATTTGGACAAGTGACGTCTGACATCTTTCACAAGCACTAAAATTTCATTAAAAAATAAACAAAATTAAATTAGAAGGAGATTTATTTGAGGTTAAGAGAATCTCCATTCTGTCACAGACTGTTACTCTTATTGTTGTCATCTCTATCAGAAAAATAATTAAAACTTCATATATAGCAAATCTACCACTGACAAATGAGTATGTATCAAATGTGCTCACTCCTTTCTTCCTTAACAAACTAAGCCAGTTCTTTCAGAACCGTACTCTAGAAATTCTTTCTACATATCTTCAGACTTGTTTATCTTGCAAACTGAACATGAGCTTCTCATGTGTGTCAGTCCCGGTCAGTGCAATAATTCATTCTTCAGCTCTAAGCAGTGATTTGAAGGATAAAGTTTCTGCTATCATTAATCCTGTTTTAATTAGAATTGTGTCTAAAAACCAGCCTCCCCCCCCCACCCCCAGATGTGAATTACCCTGACTGTCTCTGTGTGTGGGTGCATGTGAGCAGAGGGTATTAGATCCAAATCCAAAGTTTGGGTTTGGGTTTGGGCTCATTTCTAATTTTTCTCATATGAATATGTTATCTAGTAATGTCACCTAAGATGCTCAACTTTCCAGTGGGGCTCTGATGGTATGTCTACATTGCAATTAGACACCCGTGGCTGGCCCACGCCAAAGGACACTGGATCTGCTGGGCTCTTTGCAGGATTGGGACCTATGTATAAAGAGATTTTTTTTCCTTTTTTGTTGTTTTAGACTTTATTGTTTAAAACTTTAAACTTTTTTCCAGAATTGTGGGCATCCATGCAAGCTAAGATGTGGTATAGAGAATGATGGAATGGTGTCCAGGGATAATAAACCGTCAAGAACTCATCAAATATGAGAATATAATTGATACCAAATGTCAGGTAGTTAATGGAAGTTCAGTATTTCAGAAGAGGAGGTTATATTCAACTTGAACATACAGAATCTTTAATTACTTCTCTTTCAAACTTGTTAAAACCTTGTGTCATAAATATAAAGGGAAGGGTAAACACCTTTAAAAGCCCTCCTGGCCAGAGGAAAACTCCTCTCACCTGTAAAGGGTTAAGAAGCTAGGATAACCTCGCTGGCACCTGACCACAATGACCAATGAGGAGACATGATACTTTCAAAAGCTTGGAGGAGGGAGAAAAACAAAGGGTCTGTGTCTGTCTGTGTGATGCTTTTGCCGGGGACAGAACAGGAATGGAGTTTTAGAACTCAGTAAGTAATCTAGCTAGATATGCGTTAGATTATGATTTCTTTAAATGGCTGAGAAATTAAGCTGTGCTGAATAGAATGGATATTCCTGTCTGTGTGTCTCTTTGTAACTTAAGGTTTTGCCTATAGGGATTCTCTATGTTTTGAATCTGATTACCCTGTAAGGTATTTACCATCCTGATTTTACAGAGGTGATTCTTTTTTTACTTTTTACTTCTATTAAAATTTTTCTTTTAAGAAACTGAATGCTTTTTCATTTGTTCTTAAGATCCAAGGGTTTGGGTCTGTGGTCACCTATACAAATTGGTGAGGATTTTTACCAAACCTTCCCCAGGAAGTGGGGTGCAAGGGTTGGGAGGATTTTGGGGGGAAAGACATTTCCAAACAACGCTTTCCTAATAAAAATAAACCCAGATAAAAGTTTGGTGGTGGCAGTGGAAGTCCAAGGGCAAAGGGTAAAATAGTTTGTACCTTGGGGAAGTTTCAACCTAAGCTGGTAAAAGTAAGCTTAGGAGGTTTTCATGCAGGTCCCCACATCTGTACCCTAGAGTTCAGAGTGGGGAAGGAACCTTGACACCTTGAATGCTCAGAGATAAAGTAGAATACATTTTAAGCGGTAGAACTTGAGGTGAAATTGTGGCCTTATTGAAGTCAATATCAGAATGCCTACTGATTTTAGTAGGGCCAGTATTTCACCCATTGGTATTTTAGCGTGAGGAGGTTGTATTTCTATTTGATGTCCGTATTCCATATACTTGTATTTCTATTTGTCATGGGCTTATTTATTTTCAGCTGAGTAATTCTTTCCCCCTCTGATTCAAATGCCGCTTTGGATGGATAATATATGTGGAAAAATTATTTAAATGGCATATTGAGAGTATATGGTATATATTGTGGTGATACAGCGTAGCCAGAGAGAGGCAGAAGAGTGTTTTAAGGGAGCTTTATTCCCTATAGAGGGAAGAAAGTTTGCTATAAATTAATTAGAGCATCTGAAGCCAATTAGAGCATCTGAAGCCAGTCACATGACAAAATCCCCCTACTTCAATCAGACAAGAGGAGGAGTTGAAGCAGAGTGGATTGATGTGGAAGTAGAGAGCAGTTTGGAGGGAAGCAGAGGAGAGTTTGGAGAAGTGCTGCAGTGAGCTAAGAAGACCAAGACCCTAGGTAAAGGGACACCTGATTTGTGCAGAGAGAGGGCAGGAAGCCCCCCAAGCTGAAAGGCAGGAAAGGGAAGTAGCCCATGGGAAGGAACCGCTAGTTCTAGTGGTTTACTGCTATCCCTAGGGCCCCTGGGCTGGGACCCGGAGTAGAGGGTGGGCCCGGGTCCCTCCCTCTCCACTCCCCTCCTCTAGGACACTAGTGGGGCAGTTAATACCCCAGTTCAGGGGCAAGAAAAGGTGCCCTGAGGCCCCCCACCCAAGAAGAGAAAGCGGGAGACCCATCATAGTAGTGCTGGCAATTTGCCAGAATTGCCACAATTATTTGTCCTGACAAGGGTTTGACACATCCTTGATTGTCATTCAGACATCACATTCTTTCAAGAAACCCACCTGATAGCTACTATCAGACAGCATCTTGAAATGTTTTTGAACTAGAAACATTTGTATATACTTTGCATTGAAAGACTTATGTATATTTCTACTTAAATACCCTAATCAAAAAAATCTCTATTTCTAAAGATTTGCTTTTAAAGATTCTTTGTGTCCAAATCAACTTTCTTGACATGTCAAAGGAATTGGGTATTTTTCTTTTTAAAATATGCCCGGATTGTGTGCCCTAACCTACTTATGAACTAAATGCAGAAACAGCAGAACCTCACTGCAGAAATAATAACTTCATGCACAACATCCACAACTTATTTCCACCGTTTAACTTCACACACATTGTTCTTATTTCCACTGTTCACAAGACATTTGCTCTTTTCACTGTTCCATACTTTAAATGGATGAGGTTCATCTGGTTTGTTGATGTTATAAAATATAGAATTCTCATATTAATGGTTATAAAATCATATGGGAATACTTTACACCATGTCTTTGTCATGATGCAGTATTACCTGATAGCACACACAATGAGTTAACATGATATTAAATTACTCCTTTTTATGTCATTCACATTTTAACTCTCTGAAGGCTTTTGGTATTACGCTATATTTATGAAGTGTGTAAATGTGATACCAAAAAAAGAGCTCAATGCAGTTCTGTCCATTATGTAACAATATTTAAATCAACATATTTACCCTGAGGCACTAGAAAAGCCAACCCTGTATAACTGACATTTTAAAACTATATATATATAGTTGGAGCAGACTACTGGCGGATATGAGTAACTGAAGTTTGTTTATATATATATATACAGTGATGAGCTGCCAGAAGCTCAAGAACTGGTTCCTTCACTCGCTCCTGGTCTTCGGTGGCACTGAAGGACCCGCCGCTGAAATGCCCCTGAAAACCCGGAGCGAGTGAAGGACCCACAGCTGAAGTGCCGCCAAAGGCTTGGAATGCCACTGGGTCAGTAAATATTCACATGGGAGCCTCCCCAAACGAAAGCTCGGGCAGGACGGTCCCGTGGGCCACATCCTGTCCGTCCCGCCTGATCTTCCACACCCCTTTAACACCTGGTTCTAAACCGGCTTCAAAATTTAACAATTGGTTCGTGTGAACCAGTGCGAACTGGCTCCAGCTCACCACTGTATATATATTGTTAATTGAGTCACATGAAGCCATGAATATCTGAATCAGTAAATCAGTTCACATTGTTCGAATGCAAAAGGGCAGAGTAACAGTGTGTGTCTGTGTGCTGGAGGGACTCTTGATGTACAAAAAGAAAAGGAGTACTTGTGGCACCTTAGAGACTAATGCCACAAGTCCTCCTTTTCTCTTTGCGAATACAGACTAACACGGCTGCTACTCTGAAACCTGTCTTGATGTACAGACACCGGAACATAAAAGACACAGCAAGGGAAAAGAGAGTGAGCACAGGCAGGCTTAAATTGGCATATAGTTTATTTGGAGAATGTTCACTCCCTCAGTTGGGGAACCAGTGGCTGCTGTGTATCTGCAGGTGCCAGTATCACTACTAATGATCCGTTTGTCATGGGTTGACTGGCCACAGTCACTCCCCAGCAGGATCACCGTCGGTACTGCCACAGCTCCATCTGCTACAGTCACTTTCCTCTGCCAGCAGCACTAATGCTTCATCTGCCTAGGCTGCAGCTGCCAGCAGCACCACCCTTGTCGCTGTTGATGGTACTTCTTGTTTCAGCTGGTTAATGAAGTGGCTTAACATCTTCCTAGAGCTCAAGTTGGATGACTGTTGCCAGTTCTCTGATCCTGAAAAATACACCAGCAGCTATTAGCGATAGGGGGCTTGTGCACTAGTGGCACAGTTGACCTCAACAGTGTGACCCTATCCAAGACATGAGCTACGTATATAATACCACAAGAGAAGCATGGCTTGTTGTGTATATCACACACCATGCTATGATTGGCATAGCAGATCCCAGCATGCCTGTGACTACTGGCGGATATGAGTAACTGAAGTTAATAGGATTTATTTGCATTTTGTCTTGGGAGAATAGAGGCCCAGGGTTTCATTCTTCATTCTGCCACTGACTTGGCAGGTGACTTTTGCCTGGTCACTTAGCCAATTTGTGCCATATCTTCCTCATTCAAGGTGTTCAGAAGGCTTATTAAAGTTTTCAAAGTGCATTGAGGTTCTCGGATGGAAGTCACTTGATAAGTCACAGAACTAATTGCTGAATAACAGAAACATTTATTCATGGATAATTTGATGAACAAAACCCACAACAAATTATTTAACCAGCTATAGCTCATTTTTGTTAGTTGTGCAGGACCCTAATTACCTTAGTAGTGGCTATGTTGTCTATAAAATTATTGGGCCAAATCCTAAGGTCTTTAAACAGCATTACCCAGTCCTTACCAGGGAAAACTTCCATTCATTTCAATTGTAATCAGGGTAAAAACTGAGTAAGGACACCAGGAAATGGCCTGTGATCATTTAAAGAAAGGAATACATTAGACCATGAATTCTTCTCAGAACTTCTAATTTCTCCATCCTGTGCTCCTTTCTTGATACTGATTTATATTTTTCCTCTCCTATGGTATCTCCTCCATCCCTTGCCACCCTCTCCCCCTCATATACACACACTCTGAGATTCAGATATATGCTACCAATTAGACTTAATAGCATGCTGCTCCTTACAAAACCCCTGTCGTTCAATTAGGCTGACTGCTGGACTGCAAGTAGCCCTGGCTTTAGCTGTTTCCCCCCACACACGCTTCTACAGTTCTGACATATGCTGCAGGATCATCAGGCTGTACAGGGCAAGATTTTAACCTGCAAAGTTCAGATAAGATCGCCCAGCCACGCTCTGATTTTAGCTTTATTCAATATGTAATAAATTAGCAAACAATCCAGAGAATTGAAGAGCTAGAAAGGATTAAGTGATCATTAATAGATAAGATTATACTGTCTTTTAAGGCTATGAAATTTCTGTTGGCCTTTCTTCTCATCTCCAGAGGTGGGGCACCATTGTTGTAATTTTGAATGGCAAAACTGCCCAATAAAAAATCAGGACCATAACATGTTGCTTTAAAAGGAGAACGTTAGTTATTACTGAGTGCTGGCAACGGGCTTGGCACTGCACAAAACACAGAGGAAGATACAATATTTTACAGATCCTCTTATGATATACAACAGTTCCCATGCTTGGCATCTAATCCAAAACATTTGATAAACAATGCATATTTAGCATGTTTCCTGTTTATCTTGTATCTGTTTTGCGTGCACATGAAGTTGCCAAATATAATAGAAATGTATTATTGCTACAATAATATTATTATTGTATTCTTGTATGTATAATATGTACACATATTATTCTTGGAGGATTTTGTGGCTAACTTGGGGTTTAGGGCCTGATGATGAAAATGCTTCTGATGTTGATTTTAATGGATCTATTAAATGTGCACAATAAAGGGAGGAGAATTTAGATAATTGCCATTGATGTTTGCAGATCACTATTTGCAAACCTAGTTGCAAACAAGCTGTGGAAGATATATGTAGAGGTATACTTCAGAAATATGTCATTCAGTACTGACCTAGTACTGTACTTAAAACTAGAATTAGACATTTTTTGTTGTTGGTCTGAGGTACTTTGTTCTGGCTTAAAAAAGAAACACTCTAGCAATCGCCTTACTGAGAGGTACACTGGTTTTCTTCTTCACTAGAATTTATTTATATTTGTTCTTGAAGACCAGGATACCAATGGTTAAACCTAAAGATCAACCCATGATGGCTTATCCTGGACAATGCTTTCCTCAAAAGTCATACATCATGAATAAAGGCTAAAATAGGTAATAATAAGGTTGCCTATGACAACTTTTGTTTAGTACAGTATATTAAGAGCAGTAATAAGCATGAATATACTTGAGGAGGTGTCAAGGTTCCTCCCCCACTCTGAACTCTAGGGTACAGATGTGGGGACCTGCATGAAAAAACCCCCTAAGCTTATCTTTACCAGCTTAGGTCAAAACTTCCCCAAGGTACAAAATATTACACCCGTTATCCTTGGAATGGCCGCTACCACCACCAAACTAATACTGGTTACTGGGGAAGAGCTGTTTGGACGCGTCTTTCCCCCCAAAATACTTCCCAAAACCTTGCACCCCACTTCCTGGACAAGGTTTGGTAAAAAGCCTCACCAATTTGCCTAGGTGACTACAGACCCAGACCCTTGGATCTTAAGAACAATGAACAATCCTCCCAACACTTGCAACTTTCCTGGGAAATGTTGGATAAAAAGCCTCACCAATTTGCATAGGTGACCACAGACCCAAACCCTTGGATCTGAGAACAATGAAAAAGCATTCAGTTTTTACAAGAAGACTTTTAATAAAAAATAGCAGTAAATAGAAATAAAGAAATCCCCCCTGTAAAATCAGGATGGTAGATATCTTACAGGGTAATTAGATTCAAAAACATAGAGAACCCCTCTAGGCAAAACCTTAAGTTACAAAAAAGATACACAGACAGAAATAGTTATTCTATTCAGCACAATTCTTTTCTCAGCCATTTAAAGAAATCATAATCTAACACATACCTAGCTAGATTACTTACTAAAAGTTCTAAGACTCCATTCCTGTTCTGTCTCTGGCAAGAGCAGCACACAGACAGACCCAAACCCTTTGTTTCTCTCCCTCCTCCCAGCTTTTGAAAGTATCTTGTCTCCTCATTGGTCATTTTGGTCAGGTGCCAGCAAGGTTACCTTTAGCTTCTTAACCCTTTACAGGTGAGAGGAGCTTTCCCCTGGCCAGGAGGGATTTCAAAGGGGTTTACCCTTCCCTTTATATTTATGACAGGAGGCAATTGACTGCTGTTTGTGTTTGTTTTCAGAATCAGACAATTAAAATGCTTTCAACATTGACTTAAATACAAACTAGCAACACAATATACTTGACCTATATTCAGTTTAACATTAGCTATTGCAGCAAATTCATTACTGTAGTCTTGCACATCAGTGAAGTTATGTTATCCAGTCTTTTCATCTGTGAAGTGTTTCATAGAAACGTTGGACAACACTGATGGACAATGGTGTGGTATGACCTAAAGCCCTGATCCTTCAGTTGGATCTGCATGGTCACAAGGCACCACTCGTTCAGTTGCTGTATCTGATCCTGATAGACTTACCACTGATTGATTGAAATCAAAGGTGTGACCTGGGCTCACTTAAACAAAAGACATATAACGTGCCTCCTTAGTGGCGGCATTTGCCCTGTGGGAGCCCCTTGCAAAGCTCAATTCTGGGGCCCCTATCAATTTTGTGGGCAGTGGGGGATCCAGAGAAGCAGGGGGCAACTCCCCCGAGCGTCCATTGCATCCCCTTCTCCCTCTTCCTGGCTTCTCCTCCCAGCTGGGGGCTTTGCTGTCTGGGCAACCCCACTACTCAGCTCTAGCTCTGCCTCTGGGTCTGCCCTACGGTTGCCAACTTTGGTTGGATGAATTCCTGGAGAATTCATCACATGACATACTCTTTAATTAAAGATTAATCTTTAATTCCTGGAGACTCCAGGACAGTCAGGGTTGGCAATCCTAGTCTGCCCTGGGCTCCTGGCAGCTCTGAACCCTGTGATTCCTTACCCACTCCTGCACTGGCCATCTTTGAGGACCCCCATCTCCCTCCCAGGCCTGGCACAGGCACCTGCCAGCTTGGAAGGGAGGGAAAGGGGCTGCCTGGCAGGGGAACAAAGAGGCAGACCCTCTGGTGAGGGCATTCCATTTGGCGCACTGGGCATCAGCTATTCCTTCCTGCACCCTGCTGAGGGCTCTGATGTACAGGTGGCCCTGGCAATTCCAGCTTGTGCTCCCTGTTAATACCCACACTGCCATTAACTTCCATGGGATGAGGGTTTCATGCCTGGTGTTTAGGGATAATATACCCTCCAAAGAATTAATATAATAAGAAAAATTGGTTAGTATCTCATTTCCATGTAACTGAAACATCAGTATTTCAATGCAAGATGACGTTATTTGATTTTAACCGATATTTTTTATTTCTTTGAAAGGAAACTACAATGTAATACAAACTATTTGAAATCACTATATATAATGGCAAAGAGTAAATGTTTTTAAAATGTTTCTTAAACATAATTCAAAAAAATCAAATGGAGCCAGCTTCTTGATATTCTTGAAAAGGGCGTTACCTTTGGAATGCATGGGAAACTAGACATTCTGGAGTTGCACATTGCCTAATAAAACTACAAATAAAAACAAAATTTGGAGTCAATCCATACAGTTTTCCCACTTTAATTAATATTTGTCCTGTTCTCTAAAAAAGGAGTAAAACAAGAGTATATATTGTATACTATGCATTTTTTTTTTACATCTTGAAAAGAAATGAAAATTTGTCACTGAACTTGGAGTTGAGTCAAAAAGTTTGTATGTGAATCTGAATTTCTCCAAATTTGAGGGAGCTTGGATTGAATATTCCAGTTTTTGTCCATCTCTAATTTTTACTAGTAATGGGAGAACTTCATGGCGTTTGACATTTTGTAATACTCTTGTACTAGCTAAAGAGAACCTTGCATTAGATTTCCAAAAGCTAGGCTGGCATAAGTAGACTTCATACACTGTTGTTCGTTATTTGTTGTACAGCCTCCAAAAGTGCCTTACGGCAGTGGTTCTTAACCTAGGGTACATGTACCCCTGGGGGTTCACAGAGGTTTTCCAGGGGGTACATCAACTCATCTAGATATTTGCCTAGTTTTACAACAGGCTACATAAAAAGCACTAGCGAAGTCAGTGCAAACTAAAATTTCATACAGACAATGACTTGTTTATACTGTTCTATATACTACACACTGAAATGTAAGTGCAATATTTCTATTCCATTTGATTTATTTTATAATTATATGGTAAAAATGAGAAAGGAAACAACTTTTCAGTAATAGTGTGGCTGTGACACTTTTGTATTTTTATGTCTGATTTTGTAAGCAAGTAGTTTTTAAGTGAAGTGAAACTTGGGGTTTCGCAAGACAAATCAGACTCCTGAAAAAGGGGTACAGTAGACTGGAAAGTTTGAGAGCCACTTCCCTTGAGAAGATACAGAAGGCACAGTTCCTATCTGAGGACCTTACAGCCCAAATAAAGACATGACATAACAAATGGATACAAGGGCATCAGCACCCATCTGGAGTGCAAAACTACTTTCTTTGATTTAGTTGGGGATTGGTCCTGCTTTGAGCAGGGGGTTGAACTAGATGACCTCTTAAGGTCCCTTCCAACCCTGATATTTTATGATTCTATTCTATGATTCTAAGGCAAAATGGGTGGGGAGAGTAAAAGGAGGATAAAGCTTACCATAGGAAGGATGTGTGGTTACTTGGAGATTAATGCATTCAGCCCAATTGGTTTTTTTTAAGCTAAGTCTTTGTTTTCATCTTTAGAGTATATTTTTAGTGTATTTATAGTCTAACACTGTAATTTTATTTTTGGATGGGAACTTGTCATTGAATCCAGGGAAGTGAACTGCAGAAAGAGAAAATGATAGCATGAGTGAAGTTCTGTCTATACCGGGGAATTTTCATTGGTGTAGCCGCACTGGCACAAGTCCCTAGTGTAAAGGTGCAGCATCAGTGTAAAAAGTGATGTGTTGAAATTGAGGTCGGCTGCATTGGTGAAAGCCACTAATTACACCATTGCAGCACACCTCCACTAATGGTTTGCCCAAGTGCAGTTACGTTGGCGTAGTTTCACTTGTGCAAAGAAATGAGAATAATCATCCTAATAGGAATGAGAGGTAACGATGTGAAGAGTAATGGGCAGGGAGGGAGAGTGAGGATGAATAGCTGGAAGGCTCCAATGGTAGGAGAGAGGTGTGAAAGGAGAACAGCAATCAGTGGCAATAGAGCAATGGAAAAAACCCCAAGAGCATGTCCAGAGTCAAAGTTTCAGGCCTGGCCAAGCTGTGTAGGATTTCTTCTGGTTCTGGTTGAGGTGTGACAACAGGATAGGCTGGTCACCTGATCTTCCATGCTTGGACTTTGACTGTAGCTGCTACTGCCTCTGTAGTGAAGAAATTCCAAGGGTCTGGTGCTTATCAAAATCTGCCCTTACTAACTCTTTCTGGCTGCTGCTACTCCCAGTTTGGAGAGAAAAAGCGGCAGAGAGACCATGCTATTGAAGTAGTCTCTCTGGATCCAGTGTGTGTGTGTGTGTGGGGGAAGGGTCCTTATCCCCACTCTTAAATGTAGGGCTTTCTAAAACCCAGCGCTTCTCATATATACGGTACATACACTCTGCCACTTCTTTTTCCATACTCTCCCCATATATGTTTTTCATACTGTGCAGTCTCAGCTGTGTCTTTCCATCCTATTTTTTCACTGGATTTTTTCTTTCTGTTCCTTTCCCCCTTCCCACAGTCTAAGAGGAATGCAAACCCAAAAGCATTAAGTTTGAGTCCAATTTTCAAATTCTCATTGTTGAGGTAGGTCTGGAATTAGGTAAAATTAGTTTTCTCATCCCTAGTTATTATATTAGAATTATTTTCATTGAGAGAAGGAATGCTGACCGGCATGATGGGTATCAAGGTTGTCTCTACCTCTTTTTAAGAGATGCCATAGTATTCTTAATTTCTGTGTATAGAGTTGCTAGCAATTGTATGGAAGGACTTTAGTTTAAGATCTCATTTGAATATGCATCTTTAGTAAAGTGGAACTTTCCACTTCATTGTTGCACCTCAGTTTTAGCAGCTAGTATGAGCTCAACTCCTTTGCAATATCAATATAGTACATATAGAATACAGTCGTACTGCTCCAGAAAATATAGCTAGTACCTAAAATTAATAAATCTGGTGAATAATTTATGATTGTGTGCATTGAAATTTGCTAAATATTAAAGTAGTAATCGTGCAACTGGATAGATTGGGTGTTCCAATTAATTACAACTGTTTAAAGTCAAACGTTACTTGAACATTTCAAGATTTTTCTTTTAATGAAGCAATAACATGTTAGCCAGAATGGGTAATGAAGTTTTAGTACTGAATTGCACAGCAGCATCAATGGAAAATTGAAATCACAGTCTGTAATATATATGAAGCATCACTTGACTTGCTCCACTAGAACGAATTATTATGATTATTCAGTAAGTAATCTGTTAACATTATGGGATGAAGGTGGCATTAAAGCCTTTCTGGGGCCGTCCTCCCTCTCATCTAGATCTTCATTTCTAAGCACTCTCAAGGCCTGAAACAAGCCTGCTAGTTTTTAAAGGCAAGTTCATTTTGTGTATTAACCTTTTGGAAATTAGCTAATTCTCTTCTGGTTAACACCTGGGGTCTGACCAACTTTCAGGATTTACTGGTGGTCATTTGGCCATTGGGGACACTGGACCATGGAGGAGAGAGGGCTCCAGGTTACTGGAAAGCAGAGCAGATTGGGACTCTTGGGACCAGTGAGTCTATGCCTACTTCATTCTTTCCCAATCTGAATTCTCTATATGACCTGTCCATGCTTCTGCTGGTTCCTCACCCCTCCCTTGAGCTACATCCTGCATTGACAAGACAAGGGTGGTGATGTAGGAAATGTGGGAAATGTAGAATCAGAGCTGTCAGCCAAGAGGAGATAGGGAACTGTAGGCTTTTTTGCCACATGAGTGTAACCATTGCATAAGTAAGACGAGGAGTACGTGTCCCCATTTAAACTTTCTTTTTGGCTGTGGATGTACCCATCAACTTAGTGATATGATAGAGAGGGAAGGGAAAATGAAATATTCCCTTCCTTTATATGTTGTAGGCCCATCAGCTGCTTTTTTCCTCCCACCAGCACCATGTCCAATACCTCTGGTCAGGTCCTGCTATGATAAATTAAGGTGGGGGGAGCTCCCTTATATGGACCCAGCCAGCCAGTTAGCTAAAAAATCCCTCTTAGTAGCTGTTCTCTGCTTGTTTTTTTAAAAGGGTTAAAAGTCTCACTGCGATGCATAGGTAAAAGGAAGTGAGTGGGCACCTGGCCAAAAGAGCCAAAAGGAGGCTAGAACTTTTAAAAATTGACTCCCCTTTTGACTGTTGTTGTTCTCGGGGAGAACCAAACACAAAGCAACTATACTGTAAAAAACTTGGAGCCAGGAATAAAAAATCATCGGTATCCTACCTAGAAACTACTCATTTGAAATCCCAAATATGTAAGTAGATCAGGAAATGTCTAGAAAGAAGCAATTAGGTTTATCTCTTTTTATTTTTTTATGGCTTTGGACTCCTCTGTGCTAACCCCAAATGCTTTTGTTTTGCTTGTAACCTTTAAGGTGGACCTCAGGAAAGTTATTCTTAATGCTTAATCCTTGTGGTTTTTTTTTTTTAAATCTAGCAATAGCCTGAGTTTCCAGATGTATTTTCTTTCTTTTTGTTTTAATAAAATTTACCTTTTTAAAGAACAGGATTAGATGTTTGTGTCCTAAGAGGTCTGTGCATATGTTGTTTAATTAGCTGGTGGCAACAGCTAATTTCCTTTGTTCTTCTTTCTCAGCTCCTTCCCCGGAGAGGAGGGGGTGTGAAAGGGCTTGAGAGTACCCCACAGGAAGGAATTCCCAAGTGCACCTTCCTGGGCCCTCAAAGGGGTTTTGCACTTGCGTGGTGGCAGCATCTACCCATACAAGGTCAGAGAAAAGTGGTAACCTTCGGAGTTTAATACAAGCCTGGAGTGGCCAGTATTAATTTTTAGAATCGTTGCGGGCCCCCACCTTCTGCACTCAAAGTGCCAGAATGGGGAATCAGATTTGACACCTGCTAAGCACAGTTGCCTGCAAAGCAGCTCACAGGGAGAAGCACTGGTCGCAGCAGCCCCTACTCCTCTCCTGCAGGAGTCGCTGGGGCAGTCTAAGAGATGCTGTCTCCTTCCCATCCCTTACCTTCCTGGACAATGGAACAAATCCTAGAAGTAGCAGGAGAAGAAACAGGAAGCAGCAATCTGGAGGGCTGAATAGGAGATTGGTGTGAGATTGGTGGAATCACAGGAAGTGTGAATGGAGAAGGCTGGAGTTTGAATGGGGGGAAAGCTGGGGGGATGGATCAGGAGAGTTTGGGGTATGTGACCAAGAATTTGGGGGAACAGGGATAAGCATAAGCATGTTTATTTTGGGGGACAGCAGAAAGGACATGGAATGGGAAAGATTAAAAAGGAGAACGTATGAAGGAATTAACAATCATATATAGAAAAGATAAAGGCATCAAAGAGTGAGATTTAAAGAAAACTGATGGAGGGAAACCTTGGAAGATGATACAATGAAGACTAGAAGGGCTAGCAAAAATAAGAGGAATAATTCTACCATATGGAAAACCTGATCAAGGAGAATTCTCTTGGTTTTGAAGGTCAGTCCTATTGTATAGTGTAAAATAAAACCCTGTATTTTGTCAAGTTAATCTTCTTTGTATAACTTCCACCAAACAACACAATAGTTATATCAGTACCTATATTAAAAACAGACATTTACCTTAACAGAGAACCCACTTAATGACTACCTGGTTTTAGAAATAGTGGCAGAATGTCCTTTACTTTGTTTGCACAGATGGAAGTCTCATTAGTGTTGAAAATCAAGGGCCCATTCTTACTGCCAGGAAGACTTAAAGGTGCAGGTGTATGAGCAGGCCAGTTACAATGTAATCAAAGGATACCTTTCTGGAATGTAGAACTGTTTGTAGAAGCAGTTTCAACTGCTTAATAATTTGGTCAGTGTCCAACCAGTGCTAAGGATTCTGGTTCAAGGTGCTTCGTTTCAGTTGCCATACAGAGAACAGGCTCCTTAGAAATACTCTATTCTGAATTTACTTAGTACATTAACCGAATTTGGAACAGATTTCTCTAAAGCATTTATGTGTTAATGTTGGAGCATTGGGCTCATTCCAGTTAATATAAGAGACTGTTCTATCATAGCTTATATCAGGCAATGTTTTCCAGAATGGACACATCATAAAGAAAGCCAAAGGTCATGTAACTCTTTTGTTTGGCATTCCATGAAACCACGTTTGCTGACTCCCAACAGCTGGGCTCCAGAAGAAGGCTGTAGGGGTCTTAGCATTTTGTGACACACATGTCATTCAAACGAAAGGCATATCATACGTGTGCTTTCTTCCATTTATTGATGCTGAGGGGTGCATTTCTAGGTGCATTTGTGCTCATGGAAAATATATTGGATTAACAGCTATAGCAAGAGAAGGCCTATGCCCACAGAACAATTCACATGAACAACAGGGGTTCATCTGTCCCTACTCCTACCTGGAAGGACCAAGTCATTCACCAAATAAGACCAATTGTGTCTCTAAAATAAATAAGGGCATTTAATATTGTCTTAATGCATGGATTCAGATACACCTTAATCTCCCAATCAATAAACAAGGGTCAAATGAAAGTCCCATGAAGTTGGTTTGAATTTTTTCATTTACTTCAGTTAGATGAGGATTTGGCCCAGGGTGTTGTAGCTGTCCTGAGTAGGTTGATTTCAGTGAAGGGAAAATTAGTATAAGCAATGTTTAAGCTCATATTTTTTTCTTGTGGCTTTAACCAAGAAGCCAAACCCTCTCTTCATTTGCTTTTGTTATCTTCCAGGAAAAATAGTAATCTACTCTGCTTGGCTTCCTACTATTTGCAGAGCAGTAAATTCTTTGCTGATTGTTGTCCAGAAAGTAAGCATAAAATGGCAGCCCACAAAGTTGTCACAAATCCCTTATGCATATTTTTTGGAGACGATCTGTAATAATGTATAGTGGAAGTATATCTCCTGCTTACTGTCTGTGACTTTCTCAGGATCCAAGAGAATGGACTGCTGATGTGCATTAGAGTTTCACTACTTATCGTGTGAGCTAGTTAGCAAAATATCTGAGCTGTTCTTTTCAACAGAAATGTTTTTCATCTTAATTTTATTTGACTGCATATCAAAATCTAATCATCAGTCTTTTTCCAAATGGAAATATATTCTTGTATGATTTTGCAGCTAATTCACAGTCTTAGACCAAATCAGTAGTGCTAATTAGAACTGTTAATGACAGTTTTAGCACATATATATATACATAAAATAATACATACATTATTCTTTTTAGTACTGAACATAGGTAATGACCAAGTATTTGTGATCTGTGTGCCTAAAATTCAGCTCCTGTATTCATATTTAGGCATCTTGGAGGCATTGAGTCAGAGGGAGCTGCAGGTGCTTAGCATCTTGAAAAATCAGTCCATTTTTACTTAGGTGCCTACACACAAATTTAGAAGCCTAACTTTTGGCAAGCAGGTTTGAAAATGTTTGCAGTCTTAACTCGTGTTGATGAAACCATTTTACCACATCATTATGTATTTTATACACATGATCCCATGTGTGCATATATGTAAAGTTTGTGTATGTACAACTATACATATGATAGAGAGAATGTTCAATAGCTCAAAAACCAAAAGAGAATATTGGATATATATTTCAGTATAAAAATGTCAGTATATAAAAATGTCACATAATTCAGTTCGGTATTGGTTGATCTCAAACTGTGTCTCAAATATAAAACTGTAGGGATATGTGAAAATGCTACTAGGTTTAATTTACATCTTCTGGGAAGTGCTCTCATTTGCCATCAAATGAATACAGGATACAGATAAAAAAATTTAGTTTAGGGAAAATTCCATCCAAAGAGAAAGCAAAAGGGAGTGAAGTTGTGTTTCTTAAATTATTCATTGATTCCATTTCAGACTTATATTTCCTTTTTACTAGTAACACTGTTTCAGTTAGTGATGAGTAAATCTCAAAAGGCTCAGTTAAGCATCCAAAAGTTCAGATGCTTATTTAAAATTTTTCTAAACTCCTTTGGTCTGGATCTTGCCTCAAAATTTCACATGAACAAACTGTTTGATATTTCTAGTAGCTTCCTAATTCCCACCGAGATGGAAACAGCACATTATATACATGGAGTACTGTATATAAAGTAAGTCACTATACATTTTTATAAATGTCTTTGCTAGGTATAGCACCTCCAAAGTGGTGAGAAATAGGAAATAAACAGACAAAAATAATTCAAGGAGAAGAGTAAAGATTTTATGTAAGGAATGGGAAAGCAAAAGCTTGGCAGCTGATTCAATACATATCCATTACAAAACTCTCAGAAGGAGGAACAAAGGGCACAGGAAACTCACAGATTTGCTTTTAAATATGCCCCTAAAAAGTGCACCCCTCAAGTGAGGGACGGAGTGTGGCAGCTAAATCCCTGGGAATCCAGGGACAGGAAACACCAGTTCAATGATTCTCAAATTGTGGCCCATGGAGAGTTCACTGGTTATCCATGGAGACCTGTTTTCTGTATTGTATGCCGAGAACTAGACAAGTAGCCAGAAGATGTAAGGATGGGTGAGGGATGTATAAAAGCTGTCTTAAAGCCACCAAGAGCATCTTAGACACAATGCAGGATGTGGCCTAGGTAGCTGGGAGGAAGGAACACCAGCTAACCTTATTTCCAACATGATTAAGGGGTTCCTATCCACAGTGCAAACAAGAGTGGTGACTGGAAGATGAAGGTGAGATGAGGTTTCTAGCATGGCTGAAATGCTGTTTGCTGACCATAGTAACTCATCAGATTTAACTGTGTTGTTATGTGGCTACAAACCATAATTAGAGACAACCATTCCAGTAATTGGTTACAAACTCTCTTTAAAGCTGCAGTATGGACAGTGCCTTAATCCATCTCTATTCTATATTAGCTGAGAGTAGATGCTTGAAAGTTTTTATGTAACAGCCACTAAAGAAGAGTACACATCATACCTTACACAGGGAGGGCTTACTCTCTAGATGGGTAAAGAACCATTTACTCAGGATGGGGAGAAAATGAGGAGAGCTGGTGAAATGAGAAAGAAAGATTTTGGGGGTTAAAGGGCAGAGAGAGTTGTATGTTCTGTATGAGAGGTTCCACTTGGAAGTGCTTGTGGTCCCAACCAAAAATCACTATACTCCTTGCTGGGAAGATATTTATAGTCTATACTTGAAGTACAGTCATGGAATCCATTCAAGGTTGATTTGTGTTGCTTTCCAATGAGATGGCAATTCCTAGAGACTTCTTGCAATTTTCTGTACAGACTGTCAGAAAAATAATACATTACATTTCTGTTGAGTTTACTTTTTTCTTATTGTGTGTGGTCATCTCCTTCCCAATTTCCATCCCTCTACTCAAATTTAAATCTCTGTAAATGCACTATCTGTGCTTTCTTTACACTTAAGTGCTCGCACACATGCACTTTATGAACCTATCTAATTCTTCTACTTTGGCTTGTCTTTCACTCTCTCCCCCATTCACCTTGTTACTTTGGTTCTATTTGCCCTGTCAGTTTCTTCATACAGCTGTTACTCTCTTTAGACCACCCAATCTGTTCTTAAGCTTGACACACCAACACCTATCACTGAAAGAAGCTGGGATTCAGTGCTTAATTGGTTGGTCAGTTGATAGACAGCTCTACTCAAGAAATAATTTCAAACTACTTACATGATACAAAGCGGTAACTCAACTTTACAAGGCTACTCCAAGGCTATCAACTGTTGCTCTTCTCTGGGTGAATGACAGCAGCTGGTGCTAATCATGGTCTTCTATCTAATGAAAATTTTCTGTTTAGCAGAGGCGTGGGTGGAAATTTTTTTCTACTTTCCTCACCCTATCTGGTTTGGGGTACTGTTACTGACATCCATGCGGTAGTATGAGGACAAGTGATTGGTAATCTAGCAAATCCCCCAGAATCCAAGACAGTCTTAATATTTTTTAGCACAGGAGATGATGTTTCTGCCATACCTTCCTAGATGTCTAAAGCGGGGAGAGGGGACTAGAATACAAAAATGAAATCCAAGCTCTTTTTGACATTAAATATTCTCCTCTTCTGTTCTGAGAAAGTAGGGAGCATGAGCAGTGTTTGCTATGGCTGCTGATGAAATCTGTGCATTTCTACAGCAAACAGCCCAGCTATAGGAACTACAAGCAGTTGCTGCTCTCTTCAAAGCCAGGCAATATTGAGACAATGGCTTTTTTATAGGTCCACAACACTCAAAGAATAGGCAATTTGTGGTAACTGGGGGATATCAACAACTCACTGGAGATCTATGGCTCATTACTAGCAACTGGGAAAACATTTAGAACACATTTTTAATGATGTAGACAAGAATCCCTATGGATACACACACTAGCTAGGCAAGTGAAAACTGCTAGCTACAGCAGTTGGCCTCCTTCCATCTACAATGTTAGTAACAGCGTGTTACTCTGATCTTATTAGCTTACATCACAATCGTTATAAGTAGGGATAAGATTAAAGGGTCCCACAGATACCTCTGAATATCAGGTTACCTTTTTCCTGTGGTATTTTATTATTCTCCGTTAACAGATGTGGAAATCCAAATCCATTTACCTGACCCAATAACCATATGAAGATTTAAGAGATGAAGAGAGCAATTTTGGGGAAAGGTCCTCAGTCTGCTCAGAAGTTTCTCACTTTTAGCTGCAGTATTTGGAAAATATTATCTGAGGATAATACTTGATAATATTATCAAGGCAGGACTAAGTATTATAACAGGTACTTATATCAGGAATTTATCTGGAACTTAAATTCTTAATTGTGCAAACATTACATTTTTAACCTAGTTTTATTATACAATTTTTGAAAAAAAATGACAAAATAATTAAAACATGTCTGGGAAATAAAATACAAATATTTAAATAATTATAGGTTTCAGAGTAACAGCTGTGTTAGTCTGTATTCGCAAAAAGAAAAGGAGCACTTGTGGCACCTTAGAGACTAACCAATTTATCTGAGCATAAGCTGTAGCTCACGAAAGCTTATGCTCAAATAAATTGGTTAGTCTCTAAGGTGGCACAAGTACTCCTTTTCTTTTTAAATAATTATATTATCCATATAATTGCTGCTGTTTGCAGTAATTGCAATATGTAGTATAAAATTACATTAAACATAAGTTACAATAATGCCATGTAGGTTACAAAGTTAAGCAATTCAAAGTTAGGAAATGTCAAACTTCTCAGTTGCCCACACAACCTTAATTCTTTCCTGTGTGCCTCCATCCGGTTCACAGAATGAGATGGGGTCCAATGGAGAAAAAAAGCCTCTACTCATGTAGTTGAAGACTGTACCATAGTGTAGACACACAAGGGGTCAGGCAGTCATATTTTTATGGGGTTTTTATATGTAAAGTAGTTTTTTTAAAGATTAAAACAAATTCTACTGTATGCATCTGTAACAGTTCCGGCTCCCATCCCATCATACATTATCAGCAGGGTTTTAAAACTGACCCTTCAGTACAGCAGCACAGACTGATATCAGCTGCACTACAGGACTCACTACATTAGCTGACAGTTATCCCAGACAGGAGATGGGACACTGGCTGCAGGTGCTGGGTCCTGGGGATGCTCATGGAGGGGAGCCAAGCCCATCACTTCTCTCTTTGAAAGCTGGCGGAACTCCTGCAAAGCAGAGAGCTCCTGTGATTCCCCAGAATGGCGAGTGGGCCACTGGGACCATATACTAGGTCTGGGGGAGTGAGTGGGGGGGGGCAGCCCAATTCAGTGCTCCCCACTTGTCTGCAACAGCTGCTCTGGCAGCTCCCAGGCATTCCTAATGCAATAGCTGTGGCTGCAGCAGCAGCAACATTAGCCCGGTCTTAGAATGTGTTCGTTATTATTTTGGCATACTGCCAAAGTTTTTCCTGAGGCATGTAAGTGGGAGTAGGGAAATGGCTATTTTTAACACTTTATATCACAGCAAAACTGAATGGGATTTCTTGAGACCAAAAAATAAGTAGTCTGAATAACTCATGGTTTTGCAAGCCTTAAGAGCAGTATAAATTCTAGTATACAAGATTCACAGACATGCAGGCCAGGGCTTCTGCATTATGCCTATATATTTCTAGGCATTTTAAACTAGTTCTTTTAAAATCAGAAATTAGCTGTTTGGATGTGGATTGTGAGAAGTCAGTTTCTGCACCTGGGCTTGCAAACAATTTTAAAAGGTTTGGACATATGTAATGTGGTGTTGAGTTCTTTTCTGTTTATTTTTTTTACAATGACTTTGCAGAATGTTACCTATCCCAATCAAATGCTTAATGAGGCTCAAACACCCACATATGTGTTGTTGTGTCTTATTGCTAGTTTGCTTATAAGTATAATAGAAAATAAGTAGAAATTACTGATGCAGTATAAACATCCCAAGGAACTCTCTACTTTACTTGGGATTTTGTTTTAAAGGTGATTCTGATTTTATTGTGAAAAGTACATTTTTACAAAAGAGCGAAATAGTTTTCAAGATAAGACCCACTCTCTTGCTGTAGCTGAGTACAATTCCCATGGGCGAAAGTAAAATATCCAAGGAGCTGGTGAAAATGTGATTGAAAGAGTTATGATAACAAGTCTGTTTCTTTAACACATGAATTTCAATGCACATTTGTGTCTTTTATATTATTGGGTATTTTTTGTATCAGCAGTGTTAGAAATGTTAGCAGGTCTTTTTAAAAGGAAAAATGAATGTAAGAAAGGCAATATGTTAGACTGATGAGCACTGTGAGGAGTATATGCAATGAGCATTTTGAAAGATTATCTAGTTTCTCTTATGTATAGTAACTCATTTGTTTCCTTATATAGAAATTAATAGTCCCATTTATTATTGTGAAAGTATTTTAGGAGGTTGAGAATACAATACAATGTAATAACTAACCAATACTTTTTCAGCTGTTGAACATATTGAATACCTGAGTCCATCTAGTCCAACCCCCTGCTCAAAGCAGGACCAACACCAACTAAATCATCCCAGCCAGGGCTTTGTCAAGCCTGACCTTAAAAACTTCTAAGGAAGGAGATTCCACCATCTCCCTAGGTAACGCATTCCAGTATTTCACCACCCTCCTAGTGAAAAAGTTTTTCCTAATATCCAACCTAAAGCTCCCCCACTGCAACTTGAGACCATTACTCCTTGTTCTGTCATCTGCTACCACTGAGAACAGTCTAGAGCCATCCTCTTTGGAACCCCCTTTCAGGCAGTTGAAAGCAGCTATCAAATCCCCCCTCATTCTTCTCTTCTGCAGACTAAACATCCCCAGATCCCTCAGCCTCTCCTCATAAGTCATGTGTTCCAGTCCCCTAATCATTTTTGTTGCCCTCCGCTGGACTCTTTCCAATTTTTCCACATCCTTCTTGTAGTGTGGGGCCCAAAACTGGACACAGTACTCCAGATGAGGCCTCACCAGTGTCGAATAGAGGGGAATGATCACGTCCCTCGATCTGCTGGCAATGCCCCTACTTATACATCTCAAAATGCCATTGGCCTTCTTGGCAACAAGGGCACACTGTTGACTCATATCCAGCTTCTCGTCCACTGTAACCCCTAGGTCCTTTTCTGCAGAACTGCTGCTGAGCCATTCAGTCCCTAGTCTGTAGCGGTGCATTGGATTCTTCCGTCCTAAGTGCAGGACTCTGCACTTGTCCTTGTTGAACCTCATCAGGTTTCTTTTGGCCCAATCCTCCAATTCGTCTAGGTCCCTCTGTATCCTATCCCTACCCTCAGCATATCTACCACTCCTCCCAGTTTAGTATCATCTGCAAACTTGCTGAGGGTGCAATCCACACCATCCTCCAGATCATTTATGAAGATATTGAACAAAACCGGCCCCAGGACCGACCCTTGGGGCACTCCACTTGATACCGGCTGCCAACTAGACATGGAGCCATTGATCACTACCCGTTGAGCCCAACAATCTAGCCAGCTTTCTATCCACCTTCTAGTCCATTCATCCAGCCCATACTTCTTTAACTTGCTGGCAAGAATACTGTGGGAGACCGTGTCAAAAGCTTTGCTAAAGTCAAGGAACAACGCGTCCACTGCTTTCCCTTCATCCACAGAGCCAGTTATCTTGTCATAGAAGGCAATTAGATTAGTCAAGCATGACTTGGCTTTGGTGAATCCATGCTGACTGTTCCTGATCACTTTCCTCTCCTCTAAGTGCTTCAGAATTGATTCCTTGAGGACCTGCTCCATGATTTTTCCAGGGAATGAGGTGAGGCTGACTGGCCTGTAGTTCCCAGGATCCTCCTTCTTCCCTTTTTTAAAGATGGGCACTACATTAGCCTTTTTCCAGTCATCCGGGACTTCCCCCGATCGCCAGGAGTTTTCAAAGATAATGGCCAGTGGCTCTGCAATCATGTCCGCCAACTCCTTCTGCACTCTCAGGAGCAACACATTCGGCCCCATGGACTTGTGCATGTCCAGCTATTCTAAATAGTCCTGAACCACTTCTTTCTCCACAGAGGACTGGTCACCTCCTCCCCATGCTGTGCTGCCCAGTGCAGTAGTCTGGGAGCTGACCTTGTTCGTGAAGACAGAGGCAAAAAAACATTGAGTACATTAGCTTTTTCCACATCCTCTGTCACTAGGTTGCCTCCCTCATTCAGTAAGGGGCCCACACTTTCCTTGACTTTCTTCTTGTTGCTAACATACCTGAAGAAATCCTTCTTGTTACTCTTAACATCTCTTGCTAGCTGCAACTCCAGATGTGATTTGGCCTTCCTGATTTCACTCCTGCATGCCCGATCAATATTTTTATACTCATCCCTGGTCATTTGTATTTGTATTTAAGATCAGCAAGGATTTCACTGTTATGACAAGCTGGTTGCCTGCCATATTTACTATTCTTTCTACTCATCGGGATGGTTTGTCCCTGTAACCTCAATAAGGATTCTTTAAAATACAGCCCGCTCTCCTGGATTCCATTCCCCCCTCATGTTATTCTCCCAGGGGATCCTGCCCATCAGTTCCCTGAGGGAGTCAAAGTCTGCTTTTCTGAAGTCCAGGGTCCATATTCCGCTGCTTTCCTTTGTTCCTTGTGTCAGGATCCTGAACTTGACCATCTCATGGACACTGCCTCCCAGGTTCCCATCCACTTTAGCTTCCCCTACTAATTCTTCCCGGTTTGTGACCAGCAGGTCAAGAAGAGCTCTGCCCCTAGTTGGTTCCTCCAGCACTTGCACCAGGAAATTGTCCCCTACAGTTTCCAAAAACTTCCTGGATTGTCTGTGCACCGCTGTATTGCTCTCCCAGCAGATATCAGGGTGATTGAAGTCTCCCATGAGAACCAGGGTGTGCGATCTAGTAACTTCTGCGAGTTGCCGGAAGAAAGCCTTGTCCACCTCATCCCCCTGGTCCGGTGGTCTGTAGTAGACTCCCACCATGACATCACCCTTGTTGCTCACACTTCTAAACTTAATCCAGAGACTCTCAGGTTTTTCTGCAGTTTCATACTTGAGCTCTGAGCAGTCATACTGCTCTCTTACATACAGTGCAACTCCCCCACCTTTTCTGCCCTCCCTGTCCTTCCTGAACAGCTTATATCCATCCATGACAGTACTCCAGTCATGTGAGTTATCCCACCAAGTCTCCGTTATTCCAATCACATCATAATTCCTTGACTTTGCCAGGACTTCCAGTTCTCCCTGCTTGTTTCCCAGGCTTCGTGCATTTGTGTATAGGCACTTGAGATAACCTGCTGATCGCCCCTCTTTCTCAGTATGAGGCAGGAGCCCTCCCCTTTCATGCGCTCCTGCTCATGCTTCCTCCCTGTATCCCACTTCCCTACTGGTATCCCTGGTATCCCACTTCCCTACCTCAGGGCTTTGGTCTTCTTCCCCCGGTGAACCTAGTTTGGTCACATCCGACCAGAAGATTTATAGGTTCCTATCCCATTCAGACTACAGAGTTCAAGAACTCAGAGAGTTCTGTATTGGGAGAGGACTCTTGGGGCGCTTGGCAAGAACACGTACACTGAGGACAATACCAAATTGATAAAACCTTTATTGAAATTAACATAAAAATAAGAAATGTAATGAAACTTATAACTGCAAAACAGTAAAAGAATTCCAAAACTCCCGGTGGTACCATTCCTATTATAAGTACCTTAACCTAACATACTCACACCCTTCCTTGAGGAGCCAGTAATAGGAGGTGAAGGACCAGCCTCACTCCTGGCTTGCCCAATTACACAGTGGTGCTGGCTTCCCCAATGGTTAGGAATGTTGAGTAGTTTTACTATACTGCACAAGCTGAGCTGATAGTGTGATAGAAGATAGAATAGATAGACAGATGAAAAGTCTCTAGACTATAGGAGAACAGGAAAAAGCACTCTAAGAAATGAAAGCTTCAAGAGTTAGAAGAGCTTAGAACTTAGAAGAGCCTAGAAGAACTCTCTTACAAGGTATTTTATAGGATCCTGACCTATGTAATTCAGGCCCAACCTACTATACCCAAATCTTATTTCCGTACCCTAAGAAATTGATGGGTACCCTTCTCCTGTAGGTTAGTAGATTATGACACTTACTTTCTAAATAAATTAATAAGGATTATCTCATTCCAAAACTGCCAGCCTAGGCTTTCTTAATGACCTCCAAGTTGTGGTGTACCCTGTGGTTACGAACCGGTTGTAGATGCCAGATAAACCTGTGATGTGATGTGATGTGGATAGTTCCTCCCTTTCGTTCCCCAAAGTTCAGGGACCATTCTTATCTGTGCCAAAGGTTGCCAACTTTTATGCTGACATATTCATAACTGATTATACTTTTTGCTATATAGCAGATCTTACTGGATCTTACAGGTTGGTAGGCTTCTTGCATTTCAGCATTTCAGGAAAACTTATTAGGAAACACATGCCTCAACACATCCTAAATTCCAAGGAATTAATAGTGATAAAATATAAGAATAAAATGGATTAATTTCAGAAAAAGAAACATATTAATTGATACTGCTGACTGGATTAGAAGGATATAATAGCTAGCAAAATAATCCTATGGGCTACAATTTGCAAGTTTTAAATTTTCATTTAAAAATAAAGGTTTTCCATTGAACCTGAATGGCCTTAATTAAGGTGGTCAAACATTATTTTTCCAAACAAAATAATTACATAATATTTTTGAATAAATAATTCATTTTAAAAAGATTCAGGCAGTTCCAATCACAATGGCTCAGATTCAGAAAGGGACTTGGGCCTAAACCCCCAAATTAGGCCCAGATTTAGCACCACTGTGATCCACAAAACCCCCACTCAGCTGAACTTTGAACCCTGAACTCACTCAAAGCCTAAACCTTTGCTGTAAGCTTCTCTAGGCACCTAAATTTCTGCCCCGGGCATGAACACTGCTGTCTCAGGCAGGCATCCTGCAAACACTTATACATATACTTAATTTTCCTACTGTGAGCAGTGCAGATGAAATCAATGCTCATAGTAGTAAAGTTCAACTTTACTACACTAAATTACACTTCCTTTGCTTGATTGGGTCTTAATCAGTTCAAGATGTGCTTTAAATATTACTGGCACATATCATAGGGTTTTTAAACACAAACTTTTATGTTTGTTTATTGTTTAAAAAAAATAGCCTAAAGAAATTCAATATGAAAAGCTGGCATTACATGCTAAGTTTCCAACATTTAAAAAGGAAATGGCCCTTGTTTTCTTGCTCTTCTGTAGGCAATACTCTTTCCAATTCCTCTTCTAAAATGAACTACAATCCTCTTTTAAATCTATACCTTATGAGAAAAGATGTTTCTTCCTGATTAATTATAAATTCTTTGAGAGTTTTACCTGAATTCTTGTCTCTTCACCTAATACGAGTGGTTGCACTAGAAAGAACTACTACTTTTATAAGTGGAAGGGCAAAGACAAAGAACAGAAATTAAACACCACCAGGTTCCAAAACCTTATATAATTGAACTATTCTTTCATAAAGTGGTAGAACTCTCCATTGTGCTCAAATTGTTATACTGAATTTAAAGTGAGTAAGATGTTTCTTTTGGAAGACTGGTCTAGAAACAGAGACATAAAGCTTACAAGAAGCTTACAAGAAGTGGAAAATTGGACAAATGACCAAGGAGGAGTATAAAAGTATTGCTCAGGCATGCAGGAGTCAAATCAGGAAGGCCAAATCACACTTTGAGTTGCAGCTAGCAAGAGATGTTAAGAGTAGCAAGAAGTGCTTCTTCAGGTATGTTAGCAACAAGAAGAAAGTCAAGGAAAGCGTGGGCCCCTTACTGAATGAGGGAGGCAACCTAATGACAGAGGATGTGGAAAGAGCTAATGTACTCAATGCTTTTTTTGCCTCTGTCTTCACAAACAAGGTCAACTCCCAGACTGCTGCACTGGGCAGCACAGCATGGGGAGGAGGTGACCAGTCCTCTGTGAAGAAAGAAGTGGTTCAGGACTATTTAGAAAAGCTGGACATGCACAAGTCCATGGGGCCGGACGCGTTGCTTCCAAGAGTGCAGAAGGAGTTGGCGGACATGATTGCAGAGCCATTGGCCATTATCTTTGAAAACTCCTGGCGATCGGGGGAAGTCCCGGATGACTGGAAAAAGGCTAATGTAGTGCCCATCTTTAAAAAAGGGAAGAAGGAGGATCCTGGGAACTACAGGCCAGTCAGCCTCACCTCATTCCCTGGAAAAATCATGGAGCAGGTCCTCAAGGAATCAATTCTGAAGCACTTAGAGGAGAGGAAAGTGATCAGGAACAGTCAGCATGGATTCACCAAGGCCAAGTCATGCTTGACTAATCTAATTGCTTTCTATGACGAGATAACTGGATCAGTGGATGAGGGAAAAGCAGTGGACATGTTATTCCTTGACTTTAGCAAAGCTTTTGACACAGTCTCCCACAGTATTCTTGCCAGCAAGTTAAAAAAGTATGGGCTGGATGAATGGACTAGAAGGTGGATAGAAAGCTGGCTAGATTGTCGGGCTTAATGGGTATTGATCAATGGCTTCATGTCTAGTTGGCAGCTGGTATCAAGCAGAGTGCCCTGTCCTGGGGCTGGTTTTGTTCAATATCTTCATTAATGATCTGGAGGATGGTGTGGGTTGCACCCACAGCAAGTTTGCAGATGATCCTAAACTGGGAGGAGTGGTAGATATGCTGGATTGTAGGGATAGGATACAGAGGGCCCTAGACAAATTGAAGGACTGGGCCAAAAGAAATCTGATGAGGTTCAACAAAGACAAGTGCAGAATCCTGTACTTAGGATGGAAGAATCCCATGCACTGCTACAGACTAGGGACCGAATGGCTAGGCAGCAGTTCTGCAGAAAGGGGGTTACAGTGGACGAGAAGCTGGATATGAGTCAACAGTGTGCCCTTGTTGCCAAGAAGGCTAATGGCATTTTGGGCTGTATAAGTAGGGGCATTGCCAGCAGATCGAGGGACGTGATCGTTCCCCTCTATTCGACACTGGTGAGGCCTCATCTGGAGGACTGTGTCTAGTTTTGGGCCCCACACTACAAGAAGGATGTGGAAAAATTGGAAAGAGTCCAGCAGAGGGCAACAAAAATGATTAGGAGAATGGAACACATGAGTTATGAGGAGAGGCTGAGGGAACTGGGATTGTTTAGTCTACAGAAGAGAAGAATGAGGGGGGATTTGATAGCTGCTTTCAACTGCCTGAAAGGGGGTTCCAAAGAGGATGGCTCTAGACTGTTCTCAGTGGTAGCAGATGACAGAACAAGGAGTAATGGTCTCAAGTTGCAGTGGGGGGAGCTTTAGGCTGGATATTAGGAAAATCTTCTTCACTGGTGGTGAAGCACTGGAATGCATTACCTAGGGAGGTGGTGGAATCTCCTTCCTTTGAGGTTTTTAAGGTGAGGCTTGACAAAGCCCTGGCTGGGATGATTTAGTTGGGGATTGGTCCTGCTTTGAGCAGGGGGTTGGACTAGATGACCTCCTGAGGCCCCTTCCAACTCTGATATTCTATGATTCGATGGTAGAATTGTTCAAAAAATGGAAAGGGTGAAGCTTTTTATCCCTGGAATTTTAAAGTTTTATCTCAAGGATTAGACATCTTCTCCTTGACTCACCACTAGTTTTGTTAATTTTGTCGTAGTACACTACTGTGTCCTCTCTAAGGCACCGTATGAGAAAAATTGAATTAATGCTGTAACACAATGTAACTACACTAGTAACCTATCAGTTGCCTCTTCTGATATTTTCTTCTCTTAACAGATAATTCGAGTTGTTTCCTAAGAGACATAGTTCTGCTAGATGAGAAGTATTCAGTAAATCTGATGAATATTTTAATATTTAGGGCTACATTTCCTATGCCACTTTCTCCAAAACTCTGCAATAGACTAGGTACTCTGTTATTAAGCAGGGACTATTGAGTGTTCCGTTTACTGCCTTTCAGTCCAATTAGAGATGTTGATTGTAACTCCTTGGTGTACATATTAGACCAGAAAGATACACAATTATATTTTAATGTTATACCAATAAAATAAAAACCAGCAGGATCTTATTAAAGGGGAAAAGGCAAGATACCACATTTATTGTGAATACAGAAAGAATCATAGTAAGCAGTTAGTTATAGCTATAACATTCCATTCAATCTCATATTTATTCACACATTCATTCATACACACACACACACATACACACACACAGGTTCTGCAAGGTTGTTATCATAGTTACCAGCCTTAGAGTTGCTCATGCCAAGCCACTGGCCAGGTGGCCTGGACATGAGGAGGGAGAAGGCCTCGTCAGTGCACATCTGATGCTCCTGGAGGTTGGTTTGCAGAATCAGACCCCAAAGTTCTCACTTTCTAGAGTCCATTTTTATAGGAATTTATTAGCAGCTTGCAAGTTTCACATGTAGAGGGAGAGAAACAGTACCAAAAACCGAGAAACCTCTTAATTAGTAAGAATTCCCCTGGAATTTAGACTATGGGGAATCAAACTCATTTGTGATTTTAATGCAGAACTTCTTTAATATGATCCAACATAATAATGGAGACATAGTTTAATAAGTGGTTTAGGATCAAGTATGTGCATCTGAGCCGTGTGTAGATGGAGAAAGCGACCATTAATTTAAATATAAGTTTTCATGTCAGGTCAAACTTTAAAAAGATATTACTAAAACATATGAGTTTTACCTATAATATATTTACAGGATCTTTTCTTCCCTCCATCACTAATTATTGAAGATAAATGTATCTGAACAGGAAATATTTCCCTGAAATTTCACTTCACACGCTAACTATTTATACTAGAAAACATAATTCTCTGCTTGTGTCATAACATCTGTTGCTGTAAGATCCAAAGGTTTGGGTCTGTGTTCACCTATACAGATTGGTGAGGATTTTTATCAAACCTTCCCCAGAATAAAAAGGGGGTAAGATTTGGGAGGATTCTGGGGGGAAAGACGTTTCCAAATGAACTCTTTCTCAGTAACCAGTGTTAGACGTTTGGTGGTGGCAGCAAAAGTCCAAGGGCAAAAGGTAAAATAGTTTGTACCTAGGGGAAGTTTTAACCTAAGGTGGTAAAAGTAAGCTTAGGAAGTTTTCATGCAGGTCCCCACATGTGTACCCTAGCGTTCAGAGTGGGGAAGGAACCTTGACATGGTGGTAGAGCGGTGGGATTAACTTGAAATCATTTTGAGATCAATTTGAGATTTTTTGAACCAGAAGCACAGATTTGAAAATGAAATTTATTTTTTAATTTGGGCTGCTGAAAAGCAGGGTTTTGGCTGAAAGCAGTTGTTTTTTTTTCCTGCTTTGGGGCGAGAGCAGAGACAAAAGGGAATTGTCTTTTGTGAGCTGGAGTTTTCTCTACCTAAAGGCAGGGTAGTTAACCTCCTGCAGGGAAATTCACAAGTCTTCACAGACCTGAAGTTTTCTTTTTCTTAAGAGCAACTAGAGGGGTTTTCTGCCTATTTGCCCGGAGACAAAGGTGTTAGGGTTTTTTTTTTAAGGATTTCTCTGTAGATTGACAATCACTATCAGAGAATATAGGTATCATATTACAGCACAGCAAAATTTTACAAGCCAAGTTTTTTGTTTTGTTTTGTTTTCTTTCTAACTCTCGTGTGTAAAGTTAGTTAAAAACAGAGAGGTTAGGATGACAGACTGCACGGTTCAACAAAAGCTGGAATTAGCCAGATTTGAGGCTGAGGAAAAACAAAAGGAACATGAAAGACAGACTCATACGGATAGAGATGGATGCTCACGCCACCAGGGAAAAAGAAATGGAGGCTGCCCACAGGAGGGAAATGGAGGCAAGGGACAAAGAAATGGAGGCAAGGGACAAAGAGCTGGAGGAGAAGGAAAAAGAGAGGAAGCATGTGGAGGAGGAGAAGGAAAAAGAGAGGAAACATGCACTGGAAATGGAAAAGGCAAAGGCTCAGCAGAATATACCAACAAACCCTAGCAATCCTTCTCCAGGTACCACTTCCCATCCCAGCAAGTTCCCCACCTACAAGGCAGGTGATGATACTGAGGCCTTCTTAGAAAACTTCAAAAGGGCCTGCCTTGGGTACAGCATCTCTACAGACCAATACATGGTAGAGCTGAGGCCGCAGCTCAGTGGACCCTTAGCTGAGATGGCGGCTGAAATGCCTAAGGAACACATGAACCTGTATGAACTGTTTAAAACCAAGGCGAGAGTCAGAATGGGGCTAACACCCGAGCATTCCCGTCGGTGGTTCAGAGCCCTAAGGTGGAAACCAGACGTGTCATTTACCCGACATGCCTACCACATTGTGAAACATTGGGATGCTTGGATATCAGGAGCAAGTGTTAAATCTCCAGAAGATTTGCCCTTCCTAATGCAAATGGAGCAGTTCTTAGAGGGTGTTCCTGAGGAAATAGAAAGATACATCCTAGATGAGAAGCCCAAAACTGTAATCGAGGCGGGGGAGATTGGAGCCAAATGGATGGAGGTTGCAAAAAAGAAAAAAGCTGGTCACAGTTGGAGCAGATACCAGAAAGGACAACCTCAGAACACACCCTACTACCGGGGGCAGCCCAAGGCCCCACCTACCCCGCAAGGAACCCTCCAGCCTCCTTATCGTCCCGCCACACCGTTCTCCAGCAACCCACCTCACCCCAGTGACCCGTCAGCTGGACGATGTTTTAAATGTAACGAGCTGGGGCATGTAAAGGCCAACTGCCCCAAGAACCCCAACAGATTACAGTTTATTGCACCGGAATCACACCAGAGGTCCTCAGGGCCAGATACCTCCCAGATACCCTTGGAGAGGAGGGAAACTGAGTGTGAGTGGGAAGAAGGTCACCGCATGGAGGGACAGCAAAGCACAAGTGTCGGCTATCCATGCTTCCTTAGTGGACCCCAATTTAATCAACCCAGAGATCCAAGTGATGATTCAACCCTTCAAGTAAAACTCTTTCAATTTGCCTACAGCCAAGTTGCCTGTCCAGTACAAGGGCTAGTCAGGAACATGGACTTTTGCAGTCTATGATGATTATCCCATCCCCATGCTGTTGGGGAAAGACTTGGCCAATCATGTGAAGCGAGCCAAGAGGGTGGGAATGGTCACCCACAGCCAAGCTAAACAAGCTGTCCCACCTAGCTCTGTTCCAGAAACTTCTACTAGGACCCGGTCAGAGGTGATGGACCCAGACACCAGGCCAATGTCTGCAACAGCAGTAGTGGATCCAATCCCAGAGACCCAGACAGAGCCAGTCCCAGAACAGGAACCGGCAGAACAACCAGCACCAGACGCATTGCCAGCACTGAATCCAGTACTTGCAACCCCAACACCAGAGGGCCCCACCAAACCTGAACTGGCAGCAGCCGATAACCCTGCACCAGAGGCTCAGCCAGAGCCTGAACCCCAACATAGTGCACCAGCAGAGAACGGTTCACAGTCAATGGAAACAGCCCCATCCCCTACATTGCTTCCAGAGGTACAAAGCCTAGGTCCACAATCCAATGAGGAACTGGTGTCTCCAGCATCAAGGGAACAGTTCCAGACCGAACAGAAAGCAGATGAAAGCCTCCAGAGAGCTTGGACAGTGGCACGGAGCAACCCACCGCCTCTCAGCTCTTCTAATCAATCCAGGTTTGTTGTAGAAAGAGAACTTTTATACAAGGAAACTCTTTCTGGTGGACACCAGGAAGACTGGCATCCTCAGAGACAGTTTGTACCGGAACCAACTAAGTACCGGATCAAGCTCTTGAGCTTAGCCCATGATCATCCTAGTGGCCATAATGGGGTGAACAGGACCAAAGACCATTTGGGGAGGTCATTCCACTAGGAGGGAATGGGCAAGGGTGTTTCTACCTATGTCTGGTCTTGTGAGGTGTCATAAATATAAAGGGAAGGGTAAACCCCTTTAAAATCCCTCCTGTCCAGATGAAAAATCCTCTCACCTGTAAAGGGTTAAGAAGCTAAAGGTAACCTCGCTGGCACCTGACCAAAATGACCAATGAGGAGACAAGATACTTTCAAAAGCTGGGAGGAGGGAGAGAAACAAAGGGTCTGGGTCTGTCTGTATGCTGCTTTTGCCGGGGATAGAACAGGAATGGAGTCTTAGAACTTTTAGTAAGTAATCTAGCTAGGTATGTGTTAGATTATGATTTCTTTAAATGGCTGAGAAAGGAACTGTGCTGAATAGAATGACTATTCCTGTCTGTGTGTCTTTTTTGTAACTTAAGGTTTTGCCTAGAGGGATTCTCTATGTTTTGAATCTAATTACCCTGTAAGGTATCTACCATCCTGATTTTACAGAGGTGATTCCTTTACTTCTATTAAAAGTCTTCTTGTAAGAAAACTGAATGATTTTTCATTGTTCTCAGATCCAAGGGTTTGGGTCTGTGGTCACCTATGCAAATTGGTGAGGATTTTTACCAAACCTCCCCCAGGAAATGGGGTGCAAGGGTTGGGAGGATTTTGGGGGGAAAGACGTGTCCAAACTACATTTCCCAGTAAACCCAGTTAGAGTTTGGTGGTGGCAGTGGAGATCCAGGGTCAAAGGATAAAATTAATTTGTACCTTGGGGAAGTTTTAACCTGAGCTGGTGAAAGTAAGCTTAGGAGGTTTTCATGCAGGTCCCCACATCTGTACCCTAGAGTTCAGAGTGGGGGAGGAACCTTGACATGAGGTATGCCAAAAAGTGGGAAAACCCCAAGATCAGGTCAAAGCCCCTCTCCAGCCACTCCCCATCATTGAAGTTTCATTTCAGCAAGTAGCTGTGGATATTCTGGGTCCTTTTCCGAAAAAGACACCCAGAGGAAAGCAGTACATACTGACTTGCATGGATTTTGCCACCCGATAGCTTGAAGCAGTAGCTCTAAGCAACACCAGGGCTAAAAGTGTGTGCCAGGCACTAGCAGACATTTTTGCCAGGGTAGGTTGGCCCTCTGACATCCTCACAGATGCAGGGACTAATTTCTTGGCAGGAACTATGGGGTAAATCACTTGGTTGCCACTCCTTACCACCATCAAACAAATGGCATGGTGGAGAAGTTTAATGGAACTTTAGGGGCCATGATATGTAAATTCGTAAATGAGCACTCCAATGATTGGGACCTAGTGTTGCAGCAGTTGCTCTTTGCCTACAGAGCTGTACCACATCCCAGTTTAGGGTTTTCACCATTTGAACTTGTATATGGCTGTGAGGTTAAGGGCCCATTACAGTTGGTGAAGCAGCAATGGGAGGGATTTACACCTTCTTCAGGAACTAACATTCTGGACTTTGTAACCAACCTACAAAACACCCTCCGAACCTCTCTAGTCCTTGCAAAAGAAAACCGACAGGATGCTCAAAAAGAGCAAAAAGCCTGGTATGATAAACATGCCAGAGAGCGTTCCTTCAAAGTAGAGGACCAGGTCATGGTCTTAAAGGTGCTCCAGGCCCATAAAATGGAAACATCGTGGGAAGGGCCATTCACGATCCAGGGAGCTGTTAATTATCTCATAGCATTCCCCACCTCCAACTGAAAGCCTAAGGTATACCATATTAATTCTCTGAAGCCCTTTTTTATTCCAGAGAATTAAAGGTTTGTCAGTTTACAGCCCAGGGAGGAGATGACACTGAATGGCCTGAAGGTGTCTACTATGAAGGGAAAAGTGTTGGTGGCGTGGAAGAGGTGAACCTCTCCATGACTCTTGGGCATATGCAGTGACAGCAGATCCAGGAGCCATGCACTAGCTACGCGCTAAAGTTCTCAGCCACCCCATGACTGACTGAACAGGCATACCACTCCATTGACAAAGGAAATGCTCACTCAATTAAAGTCCAACCTTACCGGGTGTCTCCTCAAGCTAAAACTGCTATAGAATGGGAGATCCAGGATATGTTACAGATGGGTGTAATCCACCCCTCTGGCAGTGCATGGGCATCTCCAGTGGTTCTAGTTCCCAAACCAGATGGGGAGATACGTTTTTGCGTGGACTACCGTAAGCTAAATGCTGTAACTCGCCCCGACAACTATCCAATGCCACGCACAGATGATCTATTAGAGAAACTGGGACAGGCCCAGTTCATCTCTACCTTGGACTTAACCAAGGGGTACTAGCAGGTACCACTAGATGAATCCGCCAAGGAAAGGTCAGCCTTCACCACCCATGTCGTGCTGTATGAATTTAATGTACTCCCTTTCGGGCTCCGGAATGCACCTGCCACCTTCCAAAGGCTTGTCGATGGTCTCCTAGTGGGATTAGGGGAATATGCAGTCGCCTACCTTGACGATGTGGCCATATTTTCAGATTTTCATATTTTCAGAACACCTGGAACATCATATTCCATCATATTTCATCATAATTGATATAATGATGATATAATATTTCATCATATTTCAAACATCAGTATCATCAAACATCAATATGAACATCATATTTCATATTTTCAGAATACCTGGAACATCTACAAAACGTCTTTGAGCGCATAAGGGAGGCAGGACTAACTGTTAAGGCTAAGAAGTGTCAAAAGGCCTAAACAGAGTGACTTACCTTGGACACCAGGTGGGTCAAGGAACTATCTACCCCCTACAGGCAAAAGTGGATGCTATCCGAAAGTGGCCTCTCCCAAAGTCAAAGAAACAGGTTCAATCCTTCTTAGGCTTGGCCAGTTATTACAGGCGATTTGTACCGCAATACAGCCAAATTGCCACCCCATTGACAGACCTAACCAAAAAGAAACAGCCAAATGCTGTTCAGTGGATCGAAGAGTGTCAGAAGGCCTTTAACCAGCTTAAAGCGACACTCATGTCTGACCCTGTACTAAGGGCCCCAGACTTTGACAAAGCATTCCTAGTAACCACTGACGCGTCCGAGCGTGGTGTGGGAGCAGTTTTAATGCAGGAAGGACTGGATCAAGAATTCCACCCTGTAGTGTTTCTCAGCAAAAAACTGTCTGAGAGGGAAAGCAACTGGTCAGTCAGTGAAAAAGAATGTTACACCATCATCTACGCTCTGGAAAAGCTACGCCCATATGTTTGGGGATGGCGTTTCCACCTGCAAACCGACCATGCTGAGCTACAGTGGCTTCATACCGCCACGGGAAATAAGAAAAATCTTATTCAGTGGAGTTTAGCTCTCCAAGATTTTGATTTCGACATCCAACACATCTCAGGAGCTTCTAACAAAGTGGCTGATGCACTCTCCCGTGAAAGTTTCCCAGAATCAACTGGTTAAAATCGTCCTTGAGATGTGGAAAATATTGTTAGTCTTTATATACTTGGTAGTATATTTAGAGGTGCATGTGTCTTATTAAATCTGTTTTTTCCTAGAGCTCCAGGAAGAAATCCCAGCCAGTGTTTCACCCTAGCTGAGATTTGGGGGGCGTGTCATAAATATAAAGGGAAGGGTAAACATCTTTAAAATCCCTCCTGGCCAGAGGAAAAACCCTTTCACCTGTAAAGGGTTAAGAAGCTAGGATAACCTCGCTGGCACCTGACCACAATGACCAATGAGGAGACAAGATACTTTCAAAGCTGGAGGGGAGGAGAAACAAAGGGTCTGTGTCTGTCTGTGTGATGCTTTGACCGGGGATAGAACAGGAATGGAGTCTTAGAACTTAGTAAGTAATCTAGCTAGATATGCATTAGATTCTGTTTTCTTTAAATGGCTGAGAAAATAAGCTGTGCTGAATGGATTGATATTCCTGTCTGTGTGTCTTTTTTGTAACTTAAGGTTTTGCCTAGAGGGATTCTCTATGTTTTAAATCTAATTACCCTGTAAGGTATTTACCATCCTGATTTTACAGAGGTGATTCTTTTTATTTTTTCTTCTATTAAAATTCTTCTTTTAAGAAACTGAATGCTTTTCATTGTTCTTAAGATCCAAAGGTTTGGGTCTGTGTTCACCTATCCATAATGATGAGGATTTTTATCAAACCTTCCCCAGAAAAAAAAGGGGGTAAGATTTGGGAGGATTCTGGGGGGAAAGACGTTTCCAAACGAACACTTTCTCAGTAACCGGTGTTAGACGTTTGGTGGTGGCAGTGAAAGTCCAAGGGCAAAAGGTAAAATAGTTTGTACCTAGGGGAAGTTTTAACCTAAGGTGGTAAAAGTAAGCTTAGGAGGTTTTCATGCAGGTCCCCACATGTGTACCCTAGCATTCAGAGTGGGGAAGGAACCTTGACAAGATGGAACACATTTGAAAGATGAAGGACGTGTCTACAATAGGAACTCTTTACTGGTATAGCATACTACACTGGCAAAGCACTCCTAGTGTGGATGTAGTTTATACTGGCAAAAAGCACTTTTACTGGTATAGCTTATTCTACCAACCCTGAATGAAACAAGCTATACCAGTAAAAGCACAGTTTTGCCAGTATAATTGCATCAACAGGTTGTACGCTACAGATTTCTGATGGGATAGATATGGTCTGTCAGGTATTACACCTCTTCACACTCTGAGCAACATAGCTATGACTGCAGAAGTCTGTAGTCACAGCCAGTGAGTTTTGAAGGAAATTGTCATCCTGTCTTGCATGAACTAGATAAGGGTACAGTGTTAGGGCCCCAGTTCAGGGCAGCATGTTTAACTTTAGGGAAGAGTTTCAGTCCCATCAACAGTTGGGGAGGTGGAAAATAAGCATTATCAACACGTTAGCTATCACCTGTTAATAATCTGAGCATAGACTAGGCAAGCTGTAGTTCCAACATTAGTTAGTTGGTTGAGATAAACCCTAGGGAGGAGTCTACGGTTTACCTCACTCAGCTAAAGTGTTAAAATTACAACTTGGATTTTAACATATATTAGGTAACATACAACAGCTAACATGTTAAATAACCCTTTTCCCCCCTAGTGTAGACATAATTAACTTTGATGAACTTAAAGTTAAGCACATGCCTAAGTACTGGCCTGACTCCAGGCCTTATTTAAGTATTCTGTTTTATGAAGTGATTCTAGTATTCTTTTTTTTTTGTAATTTTGATTTAAAAGGGTTTAATTGTGTTTTCATTTTATTTAAACTGCTTAATTTAATGTGCTGGGCACACACCAGGCCGCTGTAGACCAGTTTGGTGCATCAGGGCCTTTCAGTGTAAATAAATGGGCCAGACCCACAGCTGGTATAAATGAGCATAGCTGCACTAAAGTGAGTTATACTTATTTACACCAGTAGGGAACTTGGATCAGGTTTTTTTTTTTGCAGCAGCAGCAGCTTCAGTTTGGCCTTACTTTTCTTACAAAATGGTGAGGAAAATCAATGTAAAATTATTGATTGATAAGGGCCCTTATGTATTTATTGAACAATAGCGTTCTAAAATTGTCTGGCCACTTTTTGTGACAAGACAATCCTCCTTTTTCTTCCAATGGATACCTGAACCAAAATTTCTTTTACATGAATTTCTGAGAAATTCTGGATCATTGGATCCATACTGGTGCAGAAGTGCAGCTGGTGAAAATAGATCTGGTCAGAGTAGAAAACTTTCACAACACTTTATAAACCATGGCTAATTACTTGTAGGTGTCTTGGTGCTTTACTTGGATAATTTAGCCTAAACAAGAAGAAAGCTCCAGCCTTCAAGAAACAGGGTGCTAATGTATATCTATTGCTTGTTATTCTTTTCTAGCTAATCCATGCTTGAATTCCTACATTAATGGTGTAGGGGAAAAAAACTTTTATGGGGAATAAAACATTTATTGCCAATGTTTATTAAAATAGAAATGTAAGATCATACAAATTTAAAAAAATAAAATCTACAATACAATGGAAAACAGGAACTACTGCTGTCACCTAGTTCTTATGTAGCACTTGTCATCAGTAGATCTTAAAGTGCTTTACAAAGGAGGTCACTGTCATTACTCCTATTTTACAGATGAATAGCACTTGCTCGAATCTGTCATAGAACTGTTTATTAGTGTTATTTATATGTGTTAATGATCAGTACTTTGGAGATGTTAAAGACTTTTTGAACCTCTCGGAAACTACTTACAAGATGGATTTCAGAGTAGCAGCCGTGTTAGTCTGTATCCGCAAAAAGAACAGGTGCCGCAAGTACTCCTGTTCTTTTTACAAGATGGATGTCACCCCTCTCTTTGCATCCCTTCACTTGCTTCCCCTTCTCTACCACATCAAACATTAGCTACTTGTTTTCACTTTCAAGGGCCTTCATAACCTATCCCCACCCTACCTACCTATTATCTCTCATTCACTATTGAAAGGTCAGCTCCCACCTCAATTGACCCATGATGTCAACCTTCATCCCCTACTTGTTACATTTTCAAACAATCACCTTTGTGTTTTCTCCCACACTGCCCCTCACACCTGTGACAATCTCCATGGAAACATGCAAAACTAGCAGCTCATTATCCTTCTTCAAAACCTTTCTTAAAACTCTCCTTTGCCCTTTTTCTTATTATATATACAACTTGCCTCAGGTGGCAAGTGACCAGGATTCATCACCAAATTTGGTCTTCTGGATGGATCATTAGCTTCCCCAGCCCTGGCCAGGCCGCCCAGAGGCCTACAAACACTGGACAACAATTAGGGTTCTGGTCTGCTGACCAAAGGCCTATCATGCTGAACAATATTGTTTCATTGTTTCCTTGTACTGCCCCGTTGGTCTGTCTGTATCTATCTGTTATTTCTTGGGTTATACTTAGATTGTAAATTCTTTGAGACAGGTGACAGCCTCTTTGTTCTGTGTTTGTACAGTTTCCTAGGACAATGGAGCCCTGGTCCATGACTGGGGCTCCTAAGTATTACAGTAATACAAATAATAATGCATAAAGTACATCTGAGCTGTTAAAGACGTTTTAAATCTCTGGAAAACTTCTTACAAGCTAGATATAGTAGAATGTACTTTGACCTGAACTTACAAAACACAGGAAGGTCTTGTTATGCATGAGAAGAGAGAGAAATATTGCTAACATTGGGGAGTGCACAGTGAAACTGGAAGAATTTGGATTGCAGAATATTTATAACTCGTGTTGATACATAAGCAAAAAAGAACCCAGCTTGTCCTTCAGATCCCAGACCAAAGCTGTACAGCTGGCAGTTAGAAAAACTATCCTGTAAACTCAGCAAAATTGATATGAGGAGCACCTAAAATACAGTGCACATAACTTCACTATTAGAGCTAGTCAACATTTTCGTTCATTTTGACAAAATCTTTTATTTTGTTTTTTTTTTGACCAGCCATACCCACAATGCACTTTTCATAGTGGAACCACGCTTTAAGGCCTTAGTTCAGGAAAGACTTCCACACATGCTTAACTTTATGCTCTGTGATTAGTTCCATTGATTTCCATGGGAAAACTCAGGGCATAAAGTTAAGCAAATGAATAAGTCTTTGTAGGATCAGTGCCTAAGCTTGCACGACTGAAATAACAATAATTCAGTCTGGAAACGCAAAACCTAAAATTCCATCAGCACAGTTTCTTACTTACACTGCCCATAAAAATATATTATTTTATATTTCTGTTACCATATATTTAATATTTTTAAATAAAGAAACAACCTGTTTAGTTGTTGTTGTTTGTTTAACATTAGAAAGAACTATTTAATTAATTTGACATATTGTATTGCAGGTTACTTTCCCCTGCCCCTCTGAGTACACATGGTGTTTTAACTTTATTTTTTAACATATCTATATATATTATTAGAATTTTAAATGCCTTTATAAAGGAATCTTAATTGAAGGTATGTTTCATTGTTATTTTATAAAAAAATAATATAATGAGAAAGAAAGCAGGAAACATTGATTTTAAATATATACCCATAAATATGAAGCTAAACGTAGGGCTTGTCTCCACTTACTGTTGGATCAACGCTGCGGCGATCAATTCACCGGGGGGGGGTGTCAATTTAGTGGGTCTAGTAAAGACCCGCTAAATCAACCGCCGATACCTCTCCGGTTGACTCCAGTACTCCACCAGAATGGGAAGCATAAGGTAAGTAGATGGGAGGAACTCTACCATCGGCCCAGCACGGTGTAGACACCGCAATAAGTCAACCTAAGGTACGTCAACTCCAGCTACGTTATTCACGTAGCTGGAGTTGCATAACTTAGGTCAACTTAACCCCGTAGCATAGACCTGCCCTCAGTGATGGTTTAAGCGGGTGTAAATCCAGTGAAGTCAACTGAGTTATAGGCACTTACATCACAGCTGAATTTGTTCCAGTGAACTTGCTTGGTAGTGTAGTTCCGGCTTGCACATGCACAATCCACCCACATCTTCATTAAAGTGAGAACCTGCCAAATTCATGAAATGTATATGTATATTTTGTGTGAGTGATAGAATTTATGTTGCCCATTGAGTGATAACCTGCATTACTGATAATTAGCCAATGTTGCCTAAATATCTTTTTACCTAAATCAACTATGACCCAAATGTGAGTTTATTAAGTGAAATATTTTTTCCATAGATGTTTATGAGATATAAGTAGAGATTGGTGCATAATTCACAAAGAATGATTTATCTAAAGTTAGACTCTCTCAGCTTACAGTGTATCCATGAGGAGATTGTGTGTGTGTGTGTTTACTTTCTGGATTGATCTCAAGCAGTTCTGAGTGATTCTTTCAGATTTGAAAGGGTTGAAGTTCTGAGTAATCAGATAAGTCACATGGGAATGTTCCTGTTCTCTGAATGGGTGAAATCACCCAAGTGATTTTGAGATTTGCTTATGTCAGCTTCAATGTGACTGAAAAGAAATTACATGAATGTTCATGGATAAAATACAAAGGGGTATGTATGTAGTTGTAGGAAAATCACTGAAATAACTGTGCAGATATGTGATGATAATATTTTGCAGTATTTTCCTAGCAGCTTGAAATTTTAAGTAATATTATGACCCTCTCTAAATTTTTAAATGGGATATTCCCCAGTCAACTCTGTGACAGACTGACAGTTTCCTGCAATATACTTGAAAAAACCTTACTGAATTATGTTTAAGTATCTTTGGAGTCCCTTGTATTAAATGCTAAAATCAGGTACTATTGTGAGCCCTGGGAAGTTGTTATGAACTTCAAAGGAATATCTTGAACAATGGGCAAGACATGAATGGACTTTGGACAAACGGGGGCAAATGGTTTGCCTGGCATATCTCTAGGGAGAGAGAATGCAAGTTTCCATCTTCAGTTATGCAAGACTCCAGCCTCTTGAAGCTATGGCCTGAGGAGGGGACCATTGTCTGCTGATCACCTGTTCCTAGAATCAGAATGTAAGGGGACAGTTGGCTCCTTATTAAAACTTGGTGGGTTTTTGGTTGCCCTCTTTCCCATATCAGGAGAAAGTGGAAGGGCTGAAGAGGAATCAGGATCTTGGGACTTAGTTCTGGAAAGACTTCCACACATGACAATCAGAAAGCTCCTGACCAGGGCCAATGGAGAGTAGCCAGCATCCCAAGTCAATCTGATTGAGCAGGCAGCTCAGCCAATCAGGGAGTCCCAGCTCAGGTCGCGTCATCTGTGCATGCTGGGGAAAGAGACAGAGGGAGCAGTCCAAGGTGGGGTAAAGAGCTGGGGACAGAAGTCAGGAGGGGTGTGAACAGCAGCAGTGGAGAGGCATGAACCCATGAAGTGGCATGAACAGCAGTACCAGAGATTGGGCCTGTAGGGAAAGGCCTGGGGGATCAGAGACAGGCTGTAAGAGAACAAGGGGCAATCACAGACACCCCAGCCAAAGAGAGTGAGTGCAGTAGCTGGGAGGGGGCCCAGTGACCACCCCAGTGCATACTCACACATGCTGCCCTGAGACCAGCGATGCAGGGAGCCTTGTCTAGTTCCCAGCAGTCCAAGTTCAGGGACATGGCAGTGAGTCCTGCAGGGTAGCTGCAGGTGGTTCTACAGAGGTTTTTCAAGACCAGTCCTGAGGCAAAGACCTGCTGGAGCTGTGCACAGCCTGGGCAACGGTGGTGCCACCTTATAGCAGACAGGGGAGTCTGCAGCTCAGAGGAGGAGGGTTCCCCCCCCCCTTTGTCTCTCTTGCTCTCCTTTTCAGTCGACCCTTGCTTATGGAGAGTGGGGGTGAGCGGACCGCTCATCCTGGCAAATGCTCAGCCAGAACTTTCACCCGCTTGAAAGGAGGGTCTTCTTCACTCACTCAACTCTACTGTGGAACAGCATCTAGTGACCTTTCCAGCCAGGGTCTCTGTGGCAGGAGAAGATTTGGGGCTTGCACGAAAAAGAAAAAGCAGAGGTCTGGGCACTTTTGTGTGGTGCTGAGTGAAGCCATAACCTTGTGAGTGGGGCATAATTGTCTTCACACTCATCCCTTCTGGGGCTATCAAACTAAAGAGCCACAGAAGAGACTGTTAGTATTTACAGCGGGGTGGGTTTTTTTTGTATGTATGCATATGTAAGCAGTGTCAGGATGAGCTTCACCCTGACATCTGGTGGTGAGGTGTGGCAAGTTGTGGAAAAGAACTTCAGGGGCCGATCTCATTTGCATAGGCACACCCACCACGCCTACAATGAGACCATAGCTGCCCAAATGGTCACTTTGGCTGCTGTGGGATCCCCAGTGTCTCTGTTATTGGGGCAGGAAGAATAAATTGTTATTACCCTGATTATGGGAACTGTGCTTGGAACTGTACATGGCCTTTTGTTATGATGGAGGGATTCACCATCAACTAAGTAGCACTCGCTAGGCAAGGGTCATGGGTTCCAAAACTGTGTGAATGGAGAGAGGCTGGGGAGAAGTATTAATACTTGGTGGCATGGGCCCTTTGGTGATGGCCTTACATGCTAATTGCACTTCCTCCTCTCTCCACTGTGGAATATCAGAGCTAATTTTGATTTCATTAGAAGTCTAGTTATAGTCTGCTGAGCTCATTTTGGGCTGACAGTGCACCAGCACTGGGGCTCCCCTACTAAGAGCTGAAATCATTGAGTGTTGTGTTAAGTAGCGGGGGAGTCTGAAGATATATTGTGGAGCAGTTTGCGGGACGGCTAGAGTGCCTTGTGGACCGGCTGGTGAAGCTGTTCGACGCGGAGCAGTTTGTGGATGGTAGGAGCTGCTTGTGGGCCGTGGAGCTGAGCGAAGGAGTTCGTGGGGCGGCTGGCGGAGCGGAGCGCAGCTGAGCGAAGGAGTTCGTGGGGCGGCTGGAGGAGCGGAGCGCTGCTATGGAGCTATGGGGTGGTCAGCTTCAGATCATGTAAGGTGCCTCTTATCCCCGTCCCATATCCACCCAGGTTGGGAGGTAAAGCTCCACAGATAAACTTTCGAACTGTGGGGCTGCCCTGACCAGGGACAGAGACTTTTGGGGCATTGGACTTTTGGGACTTTGGGTGATTTGGGGTTGCTGGACTCAAGAACCAAAGGGAAAAGGGCATGCCCCAATTTGCTTGGGGTGGGTTTTTTTGCTCATGGGTTGTGTTATGAATCCTGTTGGTGGTGTTTCCCCAACATAACGCCACATTGTTTCTCTCTGTTATTAAAAGGCTTTTGCTACACTCAGACTATGTGCTTGCGAGAGGGGAAGTATTGCCTCTTGGAGGTGCCCAGCGGGGGTGGTATATATTTGTCCCAGGTCACTGGGTGGGGGCTCGAGCCGGTTTGCATTGTGTTATTGGAATGGATCCCCTAGATATTGAACCCGGCCCTTGTTGCTGCCGACTCTGACGGGCAGAAGGGTTACACATATAGAATAAATAGTTTAATATATCTTTACATCTGGGTATAGGGATTGTATAAGGATCACTTTAGTATATTTTAAGACCTTTCAACTGGTTAGTGTATTTGGAAACCTGCTAATAAGTTTTCCCCTGTTTTTAGGGTGTTCCTGAGGTAAATATGATTTGGTGTTTTGTGTGTGTGTGCCCTTTCTAGCAGGTTAATTCAAGATAAAGCTACTAGCCCGTTAGGGTTATGTTACTTGTTGGGAATCTATCTAGTAAGCGGGTGGGAGCACTTCACCTTACAGAGGGATCTGATGGGGGTAAGTGGGGCAACTGGGGAGGAGTTTCTGTGACAAGAGGGTAAGGCTCTTTGAAAGCTGTATGCCAATGTCTCCAGTGTTCAGGCTCAGTCCTGGGGGTCTCACAAGCAGGCAGGATAATTGGGTTGCAGCCTTTAACCCAACCTCAGACTCAGTAGGCAAGGCCTTGCTCGTGTAACCTTGCTAGGTAGATCAGGAGGAAAGGAAGTGTCATGGAGTTATTAGTGTCCCATCTCTTCTCACAGGCAGGGGAGCCTCAGCCTGTTCCTTTATACCAGGGGTGGTCAGGTAATGCCAGGGGAGGTCAGAGATGGGTTACTTCTCTTCCCACCGAGATAACGTAGGTTGAGGTAGGGTCCCTTTTTACCACACCTCTACCCCTCACCCCATCACATGAAAATCAAAGGCCCAGGCTACATAAAGGAAAGACTGATCTATGCATCTGTGTGCTTGTTCTGAGCTTAAGCTGTTACGAATTTGTTACCACAGGAAAATCCTTTTGTGGGGTATGAAGGACTGACTTCTACCAAAGCCCTTGTTTGAATTGGGGAAGGAGGGAATCTCTGGTGAGCTTATTAGCATACATATAAGTCCTTCTATTGTTTTTTATATTTTTTCTGTAATGCTTTCACCTTAAAAATAAATATGCTTGCTTATAAAGGGCTGTATAACAGTAGGCAATTATGCAGTTTATTGCCTCTGGTGAGAGAGCAAAGTGCAGATACTGGCCTGTTTAGGCAGTCTGGCTTCCTGGGAATAACACACTGTAGGCGGGGAACTGTGCAGCCTGAAAAAACCCCTGTCAGGAGGGATAGAGAGGTAGGTCTCGGTCCAAGAGAAGTTCTGGTTGAGGAACTGGGATCCTAGAGGAGGCATCCTTGGTGGACCCCAAAGAGGCAATACAGGTGCAGCTTCCCTCAGCTGTCACAAACACCATGAACCAAACTTCTGCAAATCAAAATGAAGACCATACCTTACATTTGGAAGTATGAATTTAGGAGAGTGAATGGGAAATAACATTCCTTACATTCAAATCCATATATCGCTTCTATCTAGGTTTATGTAGTGATTATGGTATTAGAAGATAAAGGACATTTAGAATTTAATTATCTAAATTTGTGGGATTGAGAACTTTCATTCTTATTGGTAGGTGATTTATTGTGTTAACTTAAGGGCAAATGAGGCTCCAGCCTGATTCACCTTTCCTGAGCAAGACTCCTTGGGTTTATTCCTGCACCAGTTTTCATTTAATTAACATAGCATATTCTTTTCTCTTCTTTTTCTTTTCAGTTTGCACGTCCCCTGCATCATTACTCCCTTGTTCAAATCAGTGTGGTCACCTGCCTGATCTGTTTGTCACCATCACACTAGAGGAATAGGGTCTGGGATAGAATCACTCATTTACGAAGAGTCACGTTGATTAATCCTGATGCTTTTTTCAGGGTGGGGGGATGGAGAGAACAGGGGGAGGAGAGAGTTGTCATTTATTACTATTAATATTAGATGCATTTATAAGGCACCCATCAATTTAATACGAGTTGACCCATTGTGACAACAATTCTCAATGGGTAATTTTTCATAAAATTAAAATTCCTTGCAGCAAGTATAAATTTGCTTCAGTAAATTACAATTCACAGACTTCCATAATAATAAAGTGCTAATTGTAACTTGGCTTTAAATGTTACATTTTGTATGCAAATTGGTCTGTGAGGAGTTATTATTTAGTATAACATTGTTAAGATCACCAACATTAGTTTGTAATTTATTTGAAGTGGAAAAGCATTGTTACTAATATATTACGTATGGTTTACAGAACCAGAGTTGCTTTCCCATGGAAGATAAAAATCTTTTATCAGTCAAATTTGTTGAATGTTTTTTTTTGTGTTCCAAGGGAAAACAAAGGCTGACCTGGGTCAGAATTGCCAGCATTGTGTTTTAGGTTACTTGAACTGAAGTGAAGTCCAAAGAGCATTACATAATCATTAGGGTGCAGAAAGCAAAACTATTCAAGGGCCTGATCCTGAAAACACTTTGGGATGTGAGAAACTTTACTCTTGGAAGAGTCCTATTGGACTCAGTTGGATTACTCCTGTACTTTTTTGTTTTTGTTTTTCAGGATCAAGCCTCAAAATAGGTTTCCCCCACCCAAGCATAGAACTTGCTTAATGTCTCCATTTGTAGTGATTTCTTTTGTTCATTTTAATTGCCTGCATGTAATTGTAATATAGCCAACATTCATGGCCTGATTCTGATTTCACATTGGTGTAACTTTCTTGACATCAAAGGAGTTAAATTATTCCTGTACTAATTTAAAGCAGTGAGAGTTTACAATCAGGTCCCAAGCATATTTTGATAGGTTATTGTAATGTAGTCACCTTCAGCAGTATTCTGATATGTGATTACAATATTATCAGCATTTAAAGGCCAAATGTTGCCTCCCTTTCTTTGTATGCATGCACAAGGTCCAAAAAGCAACAAATGGGGAAGCCATGCAGGTGATTCCTGTCCAAACCTAAACCTTGCTCCTGCAAGGAAAGCTGAGTAGGCAGAGACACCACTGAAGACAACAGGGCTGTGTGGCACGGGGTCTGCCTGCCTGAGTGGTTCTCTTACCAGGATTGAAGACCTCGTGTGTACCATGAAGCAGTGCTTTAATTTGGTGGCATTTACACAAACTGAATCCTTTCCTGAATGGTAGCAAATATGGAATCTGAAAAATAATCATTGTGGGCAGGAGAGTTTAAAAAGTTTACATGAATTTAAAAGAAGTCACCATACATCCTGTGCGTGTATGATATAATCTTGACAAAGATATCTATCTATAGTTCACTACCTCAGAGGACTGAATTTCTAGGCATCAGCTAAAACTATCCATGCTAGAGCCTGGGATTCTTTCTACCAAAAGACAGGAGGCAAGGGAGTTCAGAAGGGTAATTGATTTGAAGAATAAATCAGGAACTTCACCCTGGGGTTAGGAGGAATCACCTCCTTCTGCATTTTGGAAGATAGGGAATCATTAGTTTTGCTGAAAATTACAAGCACACTCATAGCTTTTCAACAGCTGTTGATTAATTGCTGAAGAGAAATAATGGGAGCCTGTGAGAATCTTGTTGATAGGAAGTTCACTTAGTTCAGCAAATTTATTTGGAACACAGCTGGCCTTGGTAACCCCCTGCAAAACTGCAAGATCAGATCTACCCAATGAACTTGTACATTTGTGCTAAACCACTTGAATATTGTCTTTCACTTTTGCCGTTAAAGTGGATGGTTTGTACATCTGTTTAAATCTGCATGTTTTTAACCTAAGTTCATCCTGTACTTTCACAGCCTAAAAGGGAGAGGAAGTTTAGGAATGCAGATGAAAACACTGTGTGTGTGTGTATATCTGTATACACACACACTTGTCTGGGACAGCCACAATACAATTCTGTATCGGAAGACAGTTTTGTGGTAGAAGCATCAAAAAGTTGTTTTAGTTGCTGTACAATACATGACATATGATGTGTGGTATAATTTGGATTTTTAGCTGAACAAGAGGGACACCAGGCAGAGAAGCCTGATTTGTTCCATACCTCTAAGGGCTTGTCTACACTTACAGTGGTGTGCGGCTGCAGCGCTTAGTGAAGACACTACCTATGCTGATGGGAGAGCTTCTCCTACCAGCACAGGTACTACTCCTCCACCTCGCTGAGGCAGTCGCTATGTCAACAGGAGAAGCCCTGCCACCAACATAGTGCTATCTACACCGGGAGCCAGGTCGGTATTACGGCACATCGCTCCAGGGTGTGGATTTATAACTGCATCGCTCCGGGGTGTGGATTTACCACACCCCTGAGCGACATAGTTATACCAACATAAGGTTGTAGTGTAGATCAGGGCTTAGTTAACTGTATTTCCTTGACACTGCTGAGGAACTTGGAGAGACATTGTTAAATGGTAACTTATAGCAGAATTTCTTCCTCTCAAAGGTTAAAGATAATTATTGAGGTTTAATATTACACTTTTATACCAAGAAGAAGTGATTACCTCTTTGATCAAAGTGTTGCTCACTTCTAATAGCTTTAAATTAGACATAACTTGGTTTAGTGGGAATAAAAATGATTCTCTACAAGACCTGTAATTAATTGGATCAGTGTTTTTTATCTGGGGGGTTGAGTTAACTGGTTGTGAAGCAAAAGGGGAAGAATGCTAGACTAATCCAGTGGCTGAGAAGAGAAGGGACCTCCACTGCAAATGAGCCCCTTCACTAAAGCTTAACTGTTTCATTTCCCTGTTCTCACAGCAGCATCTAGTGCATCCAGCCTTGGGACCAGCTCATACAATGTTCAGGGCTGCAGGTTCAAGCAGCAGCCTGCTAACTCAGGGTTTTCTTTTCTGTTTCCAGTGCACTTGGCTCAGCCATGGAATCACAGGAGGCCCAGCCTTATGGAGCCACTAAGTGACCACTAACTCCCTCCTCTGAGCTATATTTAACCTTTCGCTAAGTGGGGAAACAGGGAGGGAGAGTCAGCAGGGGAATGGGAACATCACCTTGGGAGAGCAGAAGGGGGCAGCAATCAAATAGAGAGCAAAATTATAATGGAAAGCAAAGCCTAGACAATCCACAAATAATAGAACTGAAATAATGTGCAGGAAGAAAGCAAACATAAGTAGAAGGAAGTAATGAATGGACAGGAAAAAAGAGACACGTTGTCATGGACATGAGAAGATATTACCCCTTTCCTATAAAAAATATTGTTGGAATCACTAGAAAAACTGCAGAGAATTACCTGCATGATATAGGTATGAGGGTGAACATAAGAATATAGGAACAGCCATACTCGGTCAGACAAAAGGCCCATCTAGCTCAATATCCCGTCTTTCAACAGTGGCCAATGCCAGGTGCCCCTGAGGGAATGACCAGAACAGGTAATCATCAAGTAATTTCAGTCTTGAATCATTAGAACTTTTCCTCACTATTTTTGTACCTCAGGGTTATCTTCATTTGTTTTACCCTATTTAGCCGGTGTATTCCACAGAGTAGTCAATAGAATGTGTGGGTATCTCTACATATCCCTGAATACTATCCACTAGGGCCTAATTCTACCCCCTTGAAGTTAAGGGACAATCTCCTATTGCCTTCAAAGGGAGCTGGATTGGGCCCCTGCACAGGATTTGGAAATGAAGGATATAATTAAGAATTTAGATATTTTGGAACAGTGCTTTTTTAATTAAAAAGCAATTACATTTTACCTGATGTAGGCAGAGCACTTGGGCTGAAATTCTTGCCCCATTGATGTCAATAGCAAAACTCCTGCTGGCTTAGATAGGGCTAGGATTTCACGCCTGGTGTCAGACTGGGGATGGGTGGGGGGATGGTGGTGGTAATCTACCCATAATCCCAAATTCCTTGCACAATCTAGATTAGTTAGGTTTTACTGCCAAAACAATCAACAGAGTAGTTAACAATGTTGCCAAATAACTTTGTCATCATTAGGCTTCAGAGTCATCACACAATTGCAACAGGTGGATACAATTCATCTCTTTGTTAAAGCTGTTCTTTTTGTCTGTCTGTCTGCAGGCTTGGACAGACAGCAGTGCATTGGTCACAGGTTTCCTCCCTTGTGATTTGGACTAGAAAGGTAATTAAAAAGAATGAAAGGTTAAATTCTACAGACACTGATGGGTCCCAAGTGCTGTAACTAGGGTCCCAAGTGCGGTAACTAAGGCATTCCGTGAGCACCAGTTCAATCTATCTCCTGCTGAACCAACAGAATAGGACGAAAATTGCCTCTTAGCTGGTGACCAGCTGGAAATTGCATCCCTTAGCTGCTCTCTCATAGAAGCTTCACCAGCTTCCTGTTCTTCAGAAAATAATTGAAATTTTTAGAAGAAATAAACTCTTCTTGAATAGGCAGCAGAATGCCTAATAAGGTATTCCACTTTATTGTCCCCTTTCAGAGTAGAAGCATTGACTCTGTCTAGTCTGACTGAGACATAGCAATCATGGTCTGGAGAATGATATTATGGGACACAACTGAGCAGGCTGAGGGAGTCTCAGTAATTTGAGACAGATTGTTGTCTTGTTGACAGACCTATTGTTTGTGCTGGTGTTTGGCCTTGACTGTGTGTAATTCTGATGGGGAGGCAAATAGCTAGCATCCGTCTTTTAAAAAAATGTGGAAAGAATCTGTTTAATCGTTTTAAGACTGAGTGCAAAAGATAGACATCTTTATAGTGTTAGTCCAAAACTGCCACCTTCAGCAAAAATTATATGATATTAATGGCCATAGAACAGATCAGTGATCACCCTGGATGAAATGTCAAAACTCCCATAGATTTCAGTGGTCACCCCTGTAAATGCTCTTCTCACAGATAGCATACAGGGTTTTTGTCTCTTGGGCTGTGTTTTCATTATGAGCTAGGGATGTGTGTACACAAACTCAGGTAACGCAATGAGAGCAAGCGCAAGTATAAATAGCAGCGTAACCATGGTAGTACAGGCAGCAGCAGCAGTGGTGAGCTGTGCTGAAGGGGTACCCACCATTATATGGTGCACAGCTCAGTTGTGCCTCTGTTGCCCCTGCCCAGGCTTCTGTGGCTACACTCCTAGTTATACTCGAGCTAGCTCTCATTGAGCTAGCGTGAGTATGTGTCCATGAGCAAGGGAATCGCACCCCTAGCTCACAGTGCAGACATCGTGTTGGGCAGCAGATACTGCAGCTTGCAGAGGATAAACTGAGAGTTTGGTTGACCCTGTAGAGCTTCTGATCTGAGTCTCCCATATTTCCGTGCTGCTCCCTCTCAGCCATTTTACTTCCTTATACATTGGGAGTTGGGGGTGGCTGGGAGGGAAAAGTATGGCTTCTTGGCTTCTGCTTTGTTCAAAAGCTGTCTGCTGGCGTTTCCCAAATTCCACTGGCTGCTTTCTGAGGAGGTGGGCTCTTGTTGCTTTGGTAATTGAAGCCAAAACCAGTTCTCCAATCAGAGAGTTTTGGGGGCAGTTTTTTCCTGTTGCAACTGGGATTTATTCAGATGAGCCCTGGCTCCACAGGAAAAGACAGGCAGGGCACACAAATGATAAACTCCCTTGAGGTTTACACACCAATAAGACACCACAGTAGTTTGACTGTAATTCCTTAGCTATAATACTTTACATTTTGACAAGCTCATCCATACAAATAATGTATTAACAAAAACATTCTTAAAATGCATCTCTCTTCTTATTCCTGGAAAATAAAATTGTTCTGCCAGGTTGTATTTGAATAACTGTAATCTTATTGCATCCCCTTTGTTTCTCTTTCTCCTCCTACAATTAAGGACTATGCCTTCTTACTTGTACTGTGATGCACACAACACACTTTGGTGGCTGTAAAATAAATAGTAGTCACAATCTTCAAGGTCTTTATCGTCATTAATGAGTTAATCCTCACAACACCCAGTGAGGCATTTCATTAATGAAGCAGCATGTCCAAACTTTACTGAGGATACACTGGTAGTTTCATATTAGGTTCTTGATGTTAAATTATTTTTGGTTCAATATACTGGATCTGAGTGTGTGTTCAATAGAATTGAAATACAAAACAGTAGTTAGATTTGAACGTAGAAAGTGTGATTTGTGTTACTGGAAAATGTACAGAGATTCTGTATGTGAGAGAGAGAGAACGTATGTGCTTTGATGGTGATTTGGACAGGACTCATTATTTTCTCCCCTGTATGTTTCCCTATCTTTATTAGGCCCCACACCCAATACCAAGAAGGGATGATTGCTCCTCGCTCTGGAGTCTGTTACTGCTGCTCTGAATACCAGCCTGAGGGATGGTTCACATTGATAAATGTTATCGCACTCATCTCCTCTGACCTGCTCTGAGATCAGTTCCTGAAGTGGGTCAATCAGCTCAGGTGTAAGAGGGTCAAAGCAAGTTTTTTGAGAAGCACTGTCAGCAACTAGAAATTCTGTTATGGGAGGTTCAGATTGAACCTGTCCCAGTGGGGAAGAAGCTTTATTTGATTATTCTTGGATTAGTCTGTTGTGTAAGTTTGATTCAATAAAAGGAACATATCTCTAAATCAGTGGAGTCTGTTTTCCAGTGAGAACAAACAAGTTCACCAGTAATTATATCATATCAAAGCCATATTCTGATTACGTCGATTTCCTTATATTCTGTCTTCTCACACCGCATTTTGTCCTAATTAAAAAATGTAAGCCATTTAGAAACGGCATATTTATAATTTAAGACAAAGTTGCTTTCAAAGTAATTTTCTTTTATTTTGTGTTTGATCCCTGATTTCATGTGCTTTCCTCCATCTGGCAGTTGTCACTAAGGCAGATGGCCACCAGCTGGGAGGGCAACATATGTGTCTCCCTCTAGATCTGCTGCCAGAGCTGCTCAGTAAATGCAATGTGAAGGAATAGTGTGTGAATCTGTTACTGTACCTACGCAATGAGCTCACTTGTCACCATTTCAAAGGCTGACTATGAAATTCCACTCTCACACTTGGGTTCTGGTCAGAATGTTTCAGATTTTTTTCATACCCTAAAAATCTGATGACTATATTTTGGATACTGATGTCTTTTGGATATGTTGTAAATAAATATCAGGATAGAGGACTACATTTTCAAACTTAGTTTCCTTAATTTAGGCATCTGTGTTTTTATGTAGGCACCTAAATAAAAGCACCCACATGTCCTACTGAAGTTAAGGAGAGCTGACTGTGCTCAGCACCTTTGAAAATCTAAGCCACATTTATTTAGGTGCCTTCATCAGAACTGGTCTATGGCAATGGGTAACATATCACAGAGTGTGATGCTTAGTGAAAGTGAGGTCGAGGGAGTGGCCGTTTAAGTGAATGTGGGATTTAATAGGACTGAAGGTCACACAGGGAGGCGAGGGGCGGCGGGGGAGGCTGACAAGTCAGACACAAAGTCAAATGATAAATAATCTGTCTTTTCTTACAATCTATTTTGTTTCATATGAAATTTAACCCATTCATCAATACTTCAAATTTATATTATTATTTTAGAATTGTTACTTATTTATGCAAACTGAGCAAAGCACATTTAAAATGTGGGCAATTGAATCCCAAGACAATTATTGCCCCAACATACTACTCTCACATAGACATGTATGCCTACTTTCTTTTTATAAAAATATATTGATCAGCATGTTCAAACTTGGGTGCCTAACATTAGGCATCTAAGTCCATATTTAGGAACCTAAATGTCTGAGTTTAATAGAAGCTTCAGTGCTCCACTCCTTTGAAAAGACTCTTCTGGCAGTATAAACTTCCTTTCCACTAGGAGCATTTGCCTGTTTAGCTACCCCAGCAAACCCTTTCAAGCACAGACAAAGCCTAAAATTGAAAGTCAGTGAAAGTTAGGTGATGAATTTACTTAGGCACATATAAAAATCCCAATTATTGGTACCCAATTTCTATTGAATTTCAGTGCATTAGGCTCCTTTGAAAATCTCAACCTAAAATTATAGTAAAATAGGTTAATACGGTGATGAAAAGATTTGCACTATTCACATTTTATTCAATAGCCCCCAAATATGTTTTGACCTCATTTGGTCAAGTCCCCCAGGATATAATGGAGCAATTATGATTTCAGGTGGGGTTGCATATATGTTATTTTTGCACATTTGCTTGAGCCAGGAAACCACATAATATACTGTACGTTGGTATTTCCCTATCTTCCAGTATTTTGTGCACTTTACACTGTGTTTATTTTAGCTTTATGGAGCAAAATCTTCCAGTGGTCACAGTTAACTTTCACAGTATGTTTTGTGGTTCCCCATGTATTGGAAAACCTGCCATATTTTAAACAATCTAACATGACTTTAAATTAAGGTATGATTTATTATCCTCCCTTTCAACATCTATCGGGCCAAACTCTGTCCTAAGTTCACCTGTGCAACCCTACTGAAGTCAATAGCATTATACTGGTATAACTAATGGCAGAATCTGGCCACTTGGCTTAAACTGTAAAAGGAGTAAGCTTACAATCATTTTGTAGATAGAGAAACTCTCTTTCAGGTCAAATTATTCTCTGACAAAAGCAAGTTTTACTTAAAAAACCAAAACTTGAATTTCATCTAATTTACTGTTCACAGCTTTATTACTACAAATAGGTTTCAATATTTCTTACTTCACATTTCATCTCATATTTCCAGTACTCCACAGACCTTTTCTAGGTTGTGCTAGATTTCATTTTAATTGCTGCAAGGCAGACTTTTTTATTCAGTGTTTTGTATTTGCATCTCATGATACTGGTACTTTTTGGAGCGCTGATGCTAGAATTAAACTTTTTACAAGTATTTGTATTACACTGCCTTTTTTCTTATCTTTTGGTCTTGACTTTGCATAACTTTTATTACGTTTTTTGTTCTGTTGAACAATAGCTTGATGGCTCATGCATTAAGAAACCTTTGACCTTGAATTGCTGAATTGTACTATTGATTAAAGGAGCCAGAAAAAATTTACGCTGGAGGAAGTAGCAATATAATTTACAAGGGAAAGTGGATTAATTCCAGCTAATCAGTCTACAGTCTGTAACTGAGAATGCTTGAAGATGGTTAAAGCATCAAAAGACATTTGGATAGTGAGATTCAGTTTGTCAGCAGTGAACTGGTCATGCTAAGGTGCTACCACAAGTTACCAAAATAAATATCAGGTTAGACAGTTTGTGTGCTTCGGGATTTCTAGAACAAATGAACTCCAAATGTCATGAATAGATAATGTTAAAAGAGAGAGAAACAGCTGGTTGTTTTAAATAGCTAATTTGTGAATGATTTTTGAAAAAGAATGGCATTTTTAAAATGATGTCTTTAAATCTTTAGAAACATACGTGTGTGGGGGGAGATGAGGGGGGTATTTGGCAGCAAGTCTTTAAAGTTTATCAGGGGAATCTTTCTAGCTAGCTGTCTAAAACAAAATTGGAATTCATTTGTTTTTAAAATCCCAAAGCAAATACACTATATATATAATATCATAACAACTGTAAAAGGCACATCCCTCTCTCCAGACCTATTCCCCGGCTACATTTCAAATGCTTGTTGGCATGGAGGTTCTTCAAAAATGGTTGAAAAATGTTTGTAAATGGAGGGTGTTAGCCAACCTTAATATTGGGGCATTATTGCTCTCCCTTTAAAACACTTTTTTTTTCTCTCTCACTCTGTCAGGCAAATTAATTCCTGAAATTTGGCTGGAGTGAGTCCTATACTGCTGACCTCCCTTCTGCTGTTTCAGCAGAGTTGAACCAAGGCAAAATGAATCAACCTACACTTATGATCTGTTAATAATTTGTTAAATGAAGAGGAAAGTATATTATTTAATATACCCTTTACATCTTTAAAGTTCTGTACAGACACTAATTAAGCATTCCTTATATCACTCTTGTGAAATAGGTGGGTGTGACCCAAGACCACACAGTCATAGCAAGAAATGGTGTTAGATCTTAGAAGTTCCTGGTCCCTATTGTGTGCTCATTCCACTAGTCCTTGATGCTTTGTGCTTTATATGGAACCCCAAAGCACTGGATAACTAAATAAATATGCTGAGTATTGGTTAGGTTATGATACTGAGGACCACTGGCCTGTCAGCTTTGCATGCTTGTTTATAACACGGTGCCATTCAGCAACAAATGAAAGAACAGCTTTCACATATACTGAAAAAAGTTAGTTAAAATTGTAATTTTTTTCAAATCCAGACCTGCATGCTCACACAGGCTGATCTCATGTACATTAAATATGTGTTTGAATTTGCAGTATTTCATGAGGTCATGAAGAACATCTGTTATTCAATGTTCAACAGCAAATGCATCAATGTGACTTTCTCCTCCCTATGTGATGGCTTAACTTGCATCACATTGTGATCTTTCATCTCTTATGTCATTCATTAGTTGCAGGGAAATCAGAAAATCCAAATTCACAAGCCAAATTGCTAGCTTTTCCAGCTACAGATATCCATTGATAGGCACCCACTGGATTTGGGTGCAGTTAAACCACTAACAAAGCTTCCTCCACATCTTCTGTTTTCCAGGAATGGTGTATTTGTTGCAGATACGCAGCCACATAAGATTCTTTTGTTCTTTCCTTTAATTATTTAGACCTTGTTCTGGATAACTTTTCCCCTCCTTTGAATACACTTTTACCCCCCAAATTTTGGATTCCCAGGATGTTAAATGCAGTATTCCCACATTATTAACTTTTTCACACCAAACAAGAGTAGGATACTAAACTCCAGCTCCCATCACTCTTGAAGCACCACTTTTTAAAATAAAACTACCTATAAAGGATGAAGAGATGCCTGTAATATTTTATGAATGTTGTGTTCTATCTGTTTGTTGGATTGTTGTTGTGGTATTTGTTACAGGATTTCAAGGGGCTGACCCATGCAGGGGTTAGTGGTATTAAACAGATAATAGCTTCACATACATTGCCTGTTGTGATAATTGGGCCTACAAATTTACCCGAATTGGGACTCAACTGCAAAAAGTATGTAGAAGTTTGTAAGACATCACAATAGCCTACAATAAGAATGTAAATCAGAGATAACTATGAAAAGTATCAATAATAAAACAGGTTTCAGAGCACTAGCCGTTAGTCTGTATCCGCAAAAAGAAAAGGAGTACTGTGACAGTCTGAGGCCCTGTTCTTAGATTAAGGCCTTTGGCTAAGCAGTACAATACATTTGTTAGTCTCTAAGGTGCCACAAGTACTCCTTTTCTTTTAATAATAAAACAGGTGCAAGAAAACCAGATGAGAAAGACTAAATTAGTGTAAACTGAAGGCCAAGTTGATATGATTCAGAGACTATCTTGAAATGATGCTTGGTTAAAACAGAAGATGTGGAGCTGTAAATTAATGAACCAAAACTGGCGTGAAAGAAAATAGGTCTAATGGGTGGACAAAATGGGAGGGATAGCTCAGTGGTTTGAGCTTTGGCCTGCTAAACCCAGGGTTGTGAGTTCAATCCTTGAGGGGGACATTTAGGGATATGGGGCAAAAATTGGGGATTGGTCCTGCTTTGAGCAGGGGGTTGGACTAGATGACCTCCTGAGGTCCCTTCCAACCCTGATATTCTACGATTCTAAAATTATGAGGGGATGGGCTATTCCACCCACCATTCCCTTTGTGGTTTGTTAAAGAAAAACACTTTGGAAAGAACAGATGGAAGAACAGACGTAGCTCAACCTTTGTTTTGCTAGGTTAAACATCAACATCTTTTAGTCTCCTCTTGTAAGACAGGCTCTCCATTCCCCTGATCATCCTAATAGCTCTTCTTTGCACCTGTTCCAGCTTGAATTCTTGTTTCTTGAAATATGGATGAGAAGTATTTGTTAGGATATAGATATTCAGGCCTATCGGTAAAGGCCTGTACTCGAAGAATTTAGGTGTATTCTTATCACTTGGCTAGTTAGAGATATAAAAGAAAGAATCAAAATCACTCTCTGCCAGTGTAAGGTCCTTCTTTTACTGTGACAGTCTGAGGCCCTGTTCTTAGATTAAGGCCTTTGGCTAAGCAACAGAGGCAGCCATAAGCTGGAAAGTGAACAGTTACATCCTCACATTCCAAACTAGTCACAGTGAAATAAGGTGCTATTGGGCAGTTAGGAATACAATCCTGTCCTGATAGTGCCTATCACCTCCAGAGAAAGGGAAGTACCTAGAAAATGTAAAAGGAAACTTAGTTTGATAGCATCTTGTCTGGCAAGAACTCACTTATCAATAGCTGGGATGTGAAATCCTCACTTCTGTACTGTTTGTCATTATAGTTCCCACCTTGCTATTGTTTGTCTATATAATCTCTGTCTGGTTCTGTGATTGTTCCTGTCTGCTGTATAATTAATTTTGCTGGGTGTAAACTAATTAAGGTGGTGGGATATAATTGGTTACATAATCATGTTACAATATGTTAGGATTGGTTAGTTAAATTTCAGGAAAATGATTGGTTAAGGTATAGCTAAGCCGAACTCAAGTTTTACTATATAGTCTGCAGTCAATCAGGAAGTGTGTGGGTGGGAGTGGGGGTGGGTGTGTGGGTGGGGGAAATGGGAACAGGGAATGGGGGTGGGGAAATTGGAATCACGTTTTGCTAAAGGGGGAAATGGGAACAGGGAATGGGGGTAAGGAAATTGGAATCATGTTTGGCTAAGGGCAGGAATGGGAACAGGGACACAGGTGTAAGGCTCTGTGGTGTCAGAGCTGGGAAGGGGGACACTAGGGAAGGAAACTGGAATCATGCTTGCTGGAAGTTCACCCCAATAAACATCGAATTGTTTGCACCTTTGGACTTTGGGTATTGTTGCTCTCTGTTCATGTGAGAAGGACCAGGGAAGTAAGTGGGTGAAGGAATAAGCCCCCTAACAGTATTGTACACAGTATTCAAGATGAGGTCCTGAACACAGTTGGGCTTACTGTACTTGGTTGGTACAGAAGATGCTTAATACAGGGACTTTGCCTAAGGGTGGGAGAATTGCAAGATTCCTCCCCAAGGCAGGTAAAGGCAAGAGTCCTGGACAGGTGAAGGCAAGATGGGAGAAGAGGAGGATATTTCTATGTAACCCATTCCTGTGTGGTGTGGCACTGTCCTCCTCTAGTGGCACCTTGCCCAAATAGCAGGGGTCGGCACCACCATGTTGTGTGATGGACACATGACAAAATTACTGTACTTAGCGATGAACATTGGGCGGGGGTTTATATCATTCAGTCATTCAATTTTTTGAAAAATTACCATGGACCTAAAATTTTACCATGGATACTTGTATCCATATGTGGACACATTGCTGACCCCTGCCAGATAGAGATTGATGAATATGCTACAGTCTTGCCTAAGAGTCATGTTTTGCTCATGAAGTACAAGCTCATCCACTAAGCTTCAGAAGTCTCAGGTTTGATACTGCCTGTTGCCGACCAGGGTCTGGAAACATCACATCTACATTGCAATAAAATACTTTGGCTGACTTGGGCTCAGGCAGGGCTATAAAATTGCAGAGTAGACATTTGTACTTGGGATGAAGCCTGGGCTCTGAATCCTGATGGGGGGTGGGTTTCAGAGCCCAGGCTACCACCTGAGCCCAAACATCTACACTCATGGGTGGTGGGAGTTGTAGGCCAGGTGAGGCAAAGCCTCCCCTAATCTGCCCATACTGCCAGCAAGGGCTTAGCTCAAGCTGGCCAGCAGTCCAGGGGTCAGGCTGGTGGCCAGGGCTGGGATGGCCAGGGGCGGCTCAGGCCAGCCAGTGGCTTGGGGGTCAGGCTTGTGCTCAGTCCAGCTGGCAACCCTGGGGGGGGGGGGGGGGGGGGGGCTTGGGTCAGCCTGGGGACTGGGCTAGCAGCCTGGGGTGGCACTTGGGCCAGTGGTTAGGCCGGCCAGCAGCCTGGTGCTTGGGCCAGCAGCCTCGTGCTTGAGCCAGGGCTCCTCTGTCTGTATGTGTGTGTGTGTGGGGGGGAAGGCTCCGGCTGTGGGGGTGAAGGGGTTGGGAGTTCAGAGGGCAGGGGGGCTGCGTCTCACGCTGAAGAGGCAGTGCCAGGGGATAGCCTCCTCAAAGGAGAGGGGGGACACCCACTGCCCATGTCTACACTGAAATTTTATAGCCCTGTGAGCCCAAGTCATCTCACCCAGTCTCTGAGACTCAGTGCTTTGGGATTTTTATCTCTATGCAGATTTACCCAGGGAGACCAGGAGAGGGGTCAAGGGTTCATGGTGCAGCATTCACTTTTGTATCAACCTATATGTAAAGTTCACGTCTCTAGAAAATTGCTAGACTGTGAGCACAATACTAACTTACTAAGATGAAATAAAACAATTGCATTCTAGCCAAAGAGTCATTGCTTTGTTCCCTGGCTTGTAGAAGTGTTTGAAGGCTGTGAGGGGGAAAATTAATTATAGAATCAACTTGCCAATTGTGAGTTGTAAATCATTTTTTTTCAAGCCTGCTTCTAAATGTTTGCCACCACTTTGTGCTTACTACTAACCCCAAGTGTGGTCTTACTTTAGGCATAAAAACACCTTTGAATGGAGGATAAAAGATTTCACTGCTTCATAGCATTTATGTCATAACGTAGGCATGAATTGGTTCTCTGTTACTGAAACCTTATTTCTAAGACTTTATTTGGAAGCATATTGTAAGGTTAGTGATGCTAAAAAGTGAAAAAAGTTGATTCTGTGACGATATATCATTTAATGGCTAGAACAATTTGTAAATGGATTTCCATATTTCTTTAGAATCATAGAATCATAGAATATCAGAGTTGGAAGGGACCTCAGGAGATCATCTTGTCCAACCCCCTGCTCAAAGCAGGACCAATCCTCAATTTTTGCCCCAGATCCCTAAATGGCCCCCTCAAGGATTGAACTCACAACCCTGGGTTTAGCAGGCCAATGCTCAAACCACTGAGCTATCCCTCCCCCCAAATGTTAAAATGTAGACTGAGACTTGCAGGTATGACACTTAACTAAGAGGGAAAAAGGATGGTCTTATAGTTATGGCATTAGACAGAGATTCAGGAGATATGAATTCAGTTCTTGGCTCTGTCACAGACTTTGAGTGGCCTTGGGCATTTCATGTATCTGAATCTCAGTTCCCTTTGTGCAAAATGGAGATATTACCATTTCAATTTTCCCATCATTTCTTTGTCTATTTGGAGTAGTCTTGGGGCACAGACGGTCTTACTGTGTGTCTTAGTGTTTGTACACAGAGGAGCCCCCTGTTGCAATTGGGGTGCTACAACAATGCAAATAACAAAACAATAGTAGTTGTCAATCTGTAAGTCTTAAAGAAAGCGATATTAAAATCCAATGTCAAGTATCATTTGCAAAGAATTTTAGTCAGAAAGTGATCATTTTGAATGAGAAATGTTGACTTTTGAATATTATGGAGCTATATATGCTGTGTTTTGTTGTATTGTTCCTTGCGCGTGCGTTCGTACACATCATTTCAATATTGCTGAATACCAATCTATAATCAGTTTGCTGAATAATTATTTAAAAAACAGCCTCTATCACAGTGTAGAAAATAATAAATTTTCTGATTTGACTACCAAGTTTTTTGATTTAGCAGATTCTAAGTAGGGACCCTATTCATCAGAAATTCCTGTTTTGTGGATGCCAGCAAAAGAGACTGCTTAGGTACATGTGACTAAGCACCCAAACAATCGAGCTAGATTTCTAAGGCACTATTGAGCTAGGACTCGTCTATCCTTCTCATCTCCTCCACCCTTCTTGAAAGTGAAGGCTGATGGCAGGTTTTGCTTTGAAGTCCACGGAAAACTGTTATGTTAAATGGACTCCCATAAGGCCTGTACCGGAGTAAGGGTCTGTGGGGTTGGGGTTTCTTTCTGTAGATTCATTGAAATACCAATATTGTATATTGAGCAAGCTTTCCCATAGTAGGCAATGTTTCCTTGGAGTGATTATTAGCTGTAGCTAGGTTTAATTGTAATAAAGTTACATGGTTAATTTTATACTTTGATGTATAATGACATGAGTATGCAATTCATATCTAATAGATCAATTCTGTATTCCATCTGAAATGCCCACTGAAGTTAGTAATGCATAAGGAATACAGAAGATCAGACTCAAAATCAAGGGACTATTTTTGAATGCTCATAAGCTATACAAATAATAATAGGGACTGTGTGGAAAAAGTAGTGAACTCTCATCATTAAGCAAGAGCTGTGAAATTAACCACTTTATCAACAAAGCCCAAATAAATGCACTTTGTGTTGGATGGGTGAGACAAAATTCACCTCTCTTCAAATTTCAGGGAGGCCTTGATGCAGTGGTGTACCCTGTCCAAGCTGCTAGTCAGTCAGCGATCTGGAATAGTGGTTGTGTGTGCATGTGTATGTAATAGGAAGGAGGGGTTCCTCATAATAGGATCGTCATAAGAATGGATCCAGTTGCCCTACGATGGGCTACTGGGAGCTTTGCATGTTCCCCGCCATAAGAACGAGCATTTAACTCGCTATAACATATTCTTAAAAGAGAAGTAAACATTGAAAATAGTTTGTCTTCAGCCAAATTAATGGGGTCCTTGCTGATCAAAAGCTATATTTATATTTACAAAGACAGTCGCAATCTAGGCTAGAACTTGACAACCATGTGCAAGTGGAGGGTTATGTCTCATTTCTGTTAAAGAAATGTGCCTAAGCTGGAGTCATTGGACTTCCACCAGGGATGAATTTTCTGAGCTATGAAGTTAAATCCAGAGCTGAAGTTCCTTAAAATTCAGGGATTTTCACAACCAGCATTTTGGTTTAGTTAACCATGATTAATACAAGTCAGAGCTGGATTTATTTGAAAAAATAAAATTTAAATCTTGCTCAGCTACATAGAGTGGATGGAAATCTATGTCAGTGTGAAGACTTTCATTTACTGGAAAGTGTCCACCCTAGTCTGGCTCCTTGAAATGAGTAAAAGGAGAGAAATTTTTCCATCTTATTTTTTTTCGGTAAATAATTCATTTGATCATAAATGGATTAAGGTAAGATTGAATATATCATCTGACCGGGACCAAATATTCTGAAAAATACTCCCCAAAATATATATTTTCACTAGCAGCTGCCCCACCCATAATCTTGCTTTCCAGTAACCCTCCACCTGAGAATTTGGGTCCCTTGTGTTTATTTGATCGAAATGGGATATGTTTGTCCATTATCCATCCTTAGGGGCATAAATAAATTGGGATTTTGACTACCTCTGTGACCCCAGCAGCCTGATGATTAGCATCTTAATGCAATATCAATGGGGAGAGTTTTTCCTCCATACTTATCTGAAACATTGTAATACATTTTTTTTCAAACTCTATGTGAAAGTATATGTTTACATTAGAGCTTTCTTTAAGGTAAGCAGTTTCTCGGGATCTCCAAGGACACCCAACATAAAAGAAAAGCTTTCAGATTACATTGTAAATATGTGTAATCATCAACCAGGAACAAAGATGTATCAAACTTTAAAGTAAAAAAAAATCCGTTCAATTATTTTAAGTTTTAGGAATGAAAAAGGAAGCAGATTTGCAGTTTTAGTAACTTCAATTTTGTAGTCCAAAACTGCCTTCTCTGGGAACAGTTGTACAATATCAGTAGTTGTAGCACCAGGGATAACTTTACAAATGCTGTTCTTGATGAATAAAGTTAACTAGAAATGAATGAGCAGAAAGAATTCCATCAATATATTCTCTACTCACTGAAATAGGTGTAGGTTAATTGATATTATTGTCTGTCTCTTAATTTAATAAAAGTGTTTATCTGAACTCCAGGTCCTGTACATTGCTATACAAATACATTCAAAAGTGAAAGTGTTATAAAAACAAATATTTAAATTAAATACAGCAGGGAAATAGAATCAATTTTTATTTTAACTGTATAGGAAGTTTACAATATACAGCAGTCCATTACACAGGAAATACCGGGATTACTCAAACAATGCAGGATATTAGCAATCTTGGGTAAAATAACCCTTAGTTATAGATAATGTTTTCAGTGTTTAGCAGAGCAGTTTGCTGCCTTAGTGTTGCTTAAACCCAGATGGCTGCCCTAGGTGAACATTTTAATTGTCTTTGTCTGCATTGCATCAGAAGTTATTTTCTTAACATATGGAAGATCAAATGCTCATTATGGCAGTAACAAATAAAAGAGGACTGGACATAGCTCTGAACGTTAGCAGTACTGACCAGCACTACGCTAGTTAAGGGTTTTCTCAGCATTTACATTATATTTGGCACAAAGACTTGGTATATTATTTTGCACTGATGAAAGGGACAACTAGAATGATTGGGACATACCTACTTACCTAAGATCCCCACTCTTATTCATATTCCTGCTTTTATTATCAGCAGAGGCACCTGAGGAGAATCCCCAATGATATAAATGAGAAGGTGCTACTGGTAGACTGTTCTCTTAAGAGAGGCCTCTTGGTTTTGGAACTCACTCCCCTGCTGTGGTCCAGAACAGCCTGAATCTGATTACTAGAGCTGCTCAATGAGCATTTCAAGAAAAATTTCATTTAGTTTCACCAGAGCTGGAAAATTCAATAGAAAATTCTGTCAACACTTAGAATTTTTTCCAATTAATTCTACTAATAGCCTTCATGGTATGCTGCAAAGCTCATCCTTTTCCTTCAGGCAGTTAAAAACAGGAAAAAATTGCATGGATGGTGTGTTACTAGAGTTCATCAGCTTTCAGTTTCCCTAGGTTACAGGTTCTCATTTATACTGAATGGCAGTTAGGCACTTCAGTTATATTGGAGAGATTTTCATGGGGATGCTTTGAGCGCCTAAAGCAGAAGAATAGGGAACGTTTTAAAAATTGTGCCTGAATCATATTGAATAGATTAAAGGGTTTCTCTTGTGACTCCATTGAATTCAGTGAATAATTTTGTCCAATATATATCTAGATATTGCAGGACACATCAGAAACATATAGGGAGTGATCCCAACAAAGGTGAGAGAATTATGAATGCATTTGAAGCTATACCTAGGAATTCTAATGCTAAAATAATTTTACATCAGAACCTTCGTATTAAACATGTTTGAATGTTCATGGTTTAATATTACAGAGGGTTCAAATACATCTCTGACTGTAGCTCCATTAGAGTCAGTGGAGTTCCACCAGGGATGAATTTGGCCCAGAGCTATCCTTTCTCACACCTCAAAACCATCTCTAAAACCTACCCTTTTCAGAAATCCACCCTTCCTGGTTTTCAGAAATAACCCCTCTCTGCTGTCCTTCCTTGATTATCATGGGTTCCTTTTTGACCAGTTATGGATGAGTGCAGAGTGAGTGAAAATGTACTGTGTTGTAATAGTATGTCCCTTTAAGGCCACTACCCAGCTGTAACCTAAGAACCCCAGTGCTGCTGGTGGTTTGGATCAGTGCTAGAACATGAACTGTTTCAGTGTGTGAAACAGGCTGCTGGAGGTCTTGCCAATAAGAGTGTTGGACTTGTTCATATATGCATGCCTGGATTTACTTCTCACAAGATGTGAATTTATGTAATTTTTCCTTTATATCACCCAATTATCACTCCTACACACTTCTTGCAGCAATACTTTGTGAATTACAAATATTTTTGCATTGTTTCAGGAGAGCAACAGACAAATAATTGAATAATAAGCTACAGAGAAGTGTTACCTAAAACATGCAGTGCCAATTTGGAGTGATGCTTGTTTTGAATCACTTATTCCAGCTTCACATCCATAGGTGAAATATATAACACTGAATAAATTCATTGTCAGGATTTTTTATTTAAAGTTTCTTAAAGCTCTGGATAAGGGCTAGCTATGTTTTCTCCAGGAAATGGTTAGGGTAAGTTGGCCACAGATTTCAGCCATGTCCAAAGTCTGAAATGTAAAGAAGGAAGTGATTTTTTGCCAGTTTGACAAAACCTTCCAACCACATAAAAATATATATGTTGCTACAGTCTTCATATAAGGGGGAAAGTATTTGGTGTTTTGTGAAAAAAAAAATTAACCAGTACAGGATAGGGGGCCTTGAAAATTAAATAGTTGTGTGGTCTATTCCTGCATCAGCATTCAGAGGCAGTGTTGCCGTGTGAAAAGGACACAAGTAAGTTAGAAGATGTGGAATTTATTCCCCGGTCAGGCTTTTTCTTGTTGTGTGACCTTACCCTCTCTGTGCCTCTGTTTCCATACCTGTAAAATTGAGATAATATCTATCCATTTTTGTAAAGCCCTTTGACACCTACCAATAACAAACATATGTGAGTGTTGACTCAGTTTTTATTATTGCACACCCAATGGAAGTCAGTGAGAGTTTTGAATGTGCAACTAAAGCAGACCCTTAACCTTCAAAATCCATACCTGTCAAATCAGAGATTCCGTCATTTTGAATTAGTTGTAAGGTAAATTTTCACAGTTTTTCACTCTTAAAAGGATGAATTTTGCAATGTGTTTCAGTAAGACATTTAAAATGTAATCTATGTCTACAAAACCTCACTCATTCAGATGGTCAGTTTCTGATAGCCCTGAAAATACCCAATGATTTAGCTAAAAAATGTAATTTAGTAAGATTTGGAAAGCTGGTGAAGGAGGAAGTCTGCATGAGCACTGGCAGAAAAAAAATCTGTAAGAGATGTACACACACATTTGCTGATTAGTGGTGAAAATCAGAACATTCTTATGTAATTTGCATTCTTTGTTCTGTTTGCCAAAACAAAACGTTTTCTTTTTCTTTGGCAGAAGAAGTATCCAGAGCTAATACTATGACCACGGAGAGGGTTTATAGTTAGTTATATTGTCTGATGAGAGAATCAACCTCTCAGAAAATATGGGAAAAGGGCAGGCAGGTCGTCATGGGGATTCCAGTTAAAAGGAGAAGCTGCCAAACTGCTTCCTCTGTAGGGAAAGAGTAAAAAAGCAACTGCAGTGGGGCCTCAAGCTACAGCTTGTACTGCAACTGCAGCGGTAGTATCATGTCCAAAGAATTTTATGGTTGGCTTTACTGGAGTGTTGGCAGCAGGTTCATGGGGTAGACTGGAATTTGGGGCTCTGCATACTAATAGTGAGTTATTAACAATGTTAGCATTTAATTTGCTAACAAGTCATTAGGGGACTGATCCGATTCCTATTGAAGTCAATGGCAAGACTCCCACTGATTTCAGTGGGAACTGGATCAAAATTTCAGATGTTAAGGTTTCACAGTTACAATCATAAAGTCAGGTAATGGAAAAGTCAGGGTTTCAAAAAGTAACTTCATTTGAAATCAGCGTTTACACATTCTGGATGAGATTCTAACCCCTGCTCTGGCCCTTTTAGATGCCACAAAATGACAGAGCAGTGTAAAGAGGCTTTAAAAGCTCCAGAACCATCCTGGGGAGGACTTTCCCAGTGCAGGAACTGAGGAAGGCAGCAGCAGGTTGTCTTCGGAGGAACATCCTGAAGCTCTGACATAGGGGGACATTTCAGTGATGGGAGTCTGAGTGGCAGAGAGCAGGCCAGAGAAGAGACCCTATAAATGGCACCAACTACAGGGATTCTTGCCAGCTGCAGAGCAGCCCATGAGCAGTCTGTGGGTGGAAGATGGGGTGATGTCCTAAATTGGAAGAGCAGCCCCCTGCACACAGCCACATTTACGCTGGGGACCATTCTGGCCCCAGCAGCTGCCCAGATTCTGGGTGACAAAGTTTAAAGCTCTTTTAGTCCCCTAACCCCTGTATGTTTTTATACAGTTTTATTAACAACATAAACCAGTAATAGAATAAGCTATACTTTTAAGTAGACAAAGGAGAATAGACAAATCCTACATATGTGTCATGTGGTGAATTATAATTTCGGTGGGTGCGTAACTTTTGCTTTTCTGATATTTTGTGATTCTTACACATCGTACATTTAAGATACATCTACTGTACACTCCTTATGGCGGTGTGATTACACACCCTGTTTGCATGGGTATTAACAGCAGTGTGGCACGGCTGGTGAGGCACTGCTTAGATGAGTAAAAATACACTTAATCCTGTAAATATGTACCTTGTATGGCTCTCTACTTGCCCAAGTAGTGCCTTCCCCATCTACACTGCTGTTTTTCACAGCATAGTTTTCTGCTGACTCCCCACTGCTGGAGTCTTTCCCCACTGTAACGAAAGACTTCAGCAACAGTGAAAGACTACAGCAGTGAGGAAAGGCTCCAGGACCTCACTGAGGCTCCTGCTGGAGCATTTCCCCACTGCCTCCCCCCTGCCAGAGCCTTTCACAGACAAGTGTGGCTACACACTGCAGTGTAGTCAACATCTGCTTTTCACTGAGCCATATAATTATACAGACCCTACACACTGCCACCAGCGATGTGCAGTATAAATGTTGCCTTTATGCTCTGTCTATGTATCTTAGTTACTTATGTTGCCCTCATCAATCTGAGTGCCTCCAACATCTCTGTGAGGTAGGGCAGTGTTACTATCCCATGTTACAGATAGGGAATGGAGGCACAGAGAGGCTAAGTGACTTGCCCAAGGTTCACACAGAAAGTCTGTGGGGGATCAGGAATTGAACCCAAGTCTTCTGTGGTCCAGCCTAGGACCCTAATCAATAGACCATCCTTAATGTTTCATTAGGTTAAGCAGCCGTGGCAGGAAGAGCGGCGGAGCTGCTGCTGAATTGCTGCTGTGGGACACAGACTGCTGCCCCATTCTAAATGCTGCCCCAAGCACCTGCACACCGCACCCTAGTAACTCTAACTCAGGAACCAATCCATGCAACAGACCTCGATCCCAACTCTACCCACATATCTACCCCAGCAACACCATCACAGGACCTAACCAGAGCAGCCACACCATCACCAGTTCATTCACCTGTACATCCACCAATGTGATATATGCCATCATGTGCCAGCAATGCCCCTCTGCTATGTACATTGGCCAAACTGGACAGTCCCTACGTAAAAGGATAAATGGACACAAATCAGGTATTAGGAATGGCAATATACAAAAACCTGTAGGAGAACACTTCAACCTCCCTGGACACACAATAGCAGATTTAAAGGTAGCCATCCTGCAGCAAAAAACCTTCAGGACAAGACTTCAAACAGAAACTGCTGAGCTTCAGTTCATTTGCAAATTTGACACCATCAGCTCAGGATTAGTCATGCGTGACTAATCTAATTGCCTTCTATGATGAGATAACTGGCTCTGTGGATGAGGGGAAAGCAGTGGACGTGTTGTTCCTTGACTTTAGCAAAGCTTTTGATACAGTCTCCCACAGTATTCTTGCCAGCAAGTTAAAGAATTTTGGATGGATGAATGGACTAGAAGGTGGACAGAAAGCTGGCTAGATTGTCGGGCTCAACGGGTAGTGATCAATGGCTCCATGTCTAGTTGGCAGCCGGTATCAAGTGGAGTGGCCCAAGGGTTGGTCCTCGGGCCGGTTTTGTTCAATATCTTCATAAATGATCTGGAAGATGGTATGGATTGCACCCTCAGCAAGTTTGCAGATGACACTAAACTGGGAGGAGAGGTAGATACGCTGGAGGGTAGGGATAGGATACAGAGGGCCCTAGACAAATGAGAGGATTGGGCCAAAAGAAATCTGATGAGGTTCAACAAGGACAAGTGCAGAGTCCTGCACTTAGGACGGAAGAATCCCATGCACAGCTACAGACTACACTACAGTTCTGGGTGCATATAAATCTCCTCACTGTATTTTCCCCTGAATGCATCCGATGAAGTGAGCTGTAGCTCACAAAAGCTTATGCTCAAATAAATTGGTTAGTCTCTAAGGTGCCGCAAGTACTCCTTTTCTTTTTGCGAATACAGACTAACACGGCTGCTACTCTGAAACACTACAGACTAGGGACCAAATGATTAGGCAGCAGTTCTGCAGAAAAGGATCTTGGGATTACAGTGGACGAGAAGCTGGATATGAGTCAACTGTGTGCCCTTGTTGCCAAGAAGGCCAATGGCATTTTGGGATGTATAAGTAGGGGCATTGCCAGCAGATCGAGGGATGTGATCGTTCCCCTCTATTCAACATTGGTGAGATCTCATCTGGAGTATTGTGTCCAGTTTTGGGCCCCACACTACCTGAAGGATGTGGAAAAATTGGAAAACATCCAGTGGAGGGCAACAAAAATGATTAGGGGACTGGAACACATGACTTATGAGGAGAGGCTGAGGGAACTGGGATTGTTTAGTCTGCGGAAGAGAAGAATGAGGGGGGATTTGATAGCTGCTTTCAACTACCTGAAAGGGGGATCCAAAGAGGATGGCTCTAGACTGTTCTCAGTGGTAGCTGATGACAGAACAAGGAGTAATGGTATCAAGTTGCAGTGGGGGAGGTTTAGGTTGGATATTAGAAAAAACTTTTTCACTAGGAGGGTGGTGAAACACTGGAATGCGTTACCTAGGGAGATGGTGGAATCTCCTTCCTTAGAAGTTTTTAAGGTCAGGCTTGACAAAGCCCTGGCTGGGATGATTTAGTTGGGGATTGGTCCTGCTTTGAGTAGGGGGTTGGACTAGATGACATCCTGAGGTCCCTTCCAACCTTGATATTCTATGATTCTATGATTAAACGAAGACTGTGAATGGCTAGCCAACTACAAAAGCAGTTTCTCCTCCCTTGGTGTTCACACGTCAACTGCTAGAAGAGGGCCTCATCCTCCCTGATTGACCTAACCTCGTTATCCCTAGCCTGATTCTTGCTTGCATATTTATACCTGCCTCTGGAAATTTCCACTACATGCATCCGACAGAGTAGGTATTCACCCATGAAAGCTTATGCTCTAATACATCTGTTAGTTTATAAGGTGCCACAGGACTCTTTGCTGCTTTTGTTGGATCATTGGCACCAGCCTAATTCTGTAGCAAAGCCTAGCTAAAAAGCTCCAATCACAAATCTTTAACCATCACTGAAGTATGCGCTCTGCAGACAGAGATAATTCATGTGTGTGTCTCTAGGAGTGTACATATATACTCTGAGGTATGATGCAATTTTCTTCTGCACACAAAGACAATGCAATATCCAAACATTTATGATGGTTTTAATTTTGCACTAGTTGAGTCCAAACTAGACCTCGGGGAATATGTCAGCCAGAACTTTTATTCCAGCTAAAAATGCAAATTGGGGTCAACTGAAACATTTAGTGATTTCATGTCAATTTTTATTTAACAAAAACCCTGAACAAATTTTTAAAAAATTAAATATTTTGAATTATTTTTTTTTTGATTTTCTGATTTGCCAAAAATTCTGAAAAAAACAAAACAATTTTTTAAATTTTTATTTTATTTTTCAGAACTGCCCATACTGAAAAATCCATTACTTGCCCAGATGTAGTTCAAACATGGTTATGAACAAATATAATATTCACTGAGGAGTATTCACATAAAAGATACACGTTTCAGCCATTTTTTGAGTTAAAAAAAAGAGTGGCAGCTTTATATAGCAGGAACTGTGTAATTTCCCCCCTTCCCCCATGCACAAAATTCAAATATGTCTGAACGGGTTTTCTTCAGAAATTTCAAAATTTATCTTTGGTCACAGACTAGGTGTAATGAATCATGGTTGTGTACACCCAAGTCCCAGGGTCATCTTCATGTATTTTTAAGCACCTAAAATGCAGGTCTTTATCACTGGAACTAAAGGAGATAAGTACTGGAGACTGAAAAGATTTCTTTTGGATGACTGTATAGCTGTACACACCAGTTCATTACAAAATGATACCCAAGATGGTGACTTGAACTCCTGTGTATCTCAGACACTCAAGATTATTTTGTCTAGCAGGGGGACTATAGTAATGAAGTATAAAAAGTACTTGCTTAAGGCGTGTGATCATGTCTCTCTCTAGTGGCAGGCCTTGGAGAGGTTAGTTCCCACTACTTATTGATAGACCATGGAGATGCTTCTATATCGCAAATGGCACAAGATCCCAAATTCAATCCCCATTCATCACTGAGGTGCCTGCATATAATGCAAATGGCCACCATGCACAGCTCAAGCCTGGGCATCCATCAGCACAAGAAGAGAATTTTACAGCAAGTTAAAAGAAATGAAACTGAGTTAAAATGGAAAGTATTCTAACCTTATAGTATTTACTATCTAGTGAATGCTCTAACGGTGGGTACTGGCTCACATAGATTACATTAAGAGAAGAACAAGAAGAGCGAGAGAGACAGAGACTAGAAAGCCTAGGCAGTGCTACCAAAATAACAGCAGCATGCTTCCTGAATATAGCAGCAACAGCAATATCAAATGTTATACCTATTAAGGGACTGTGCCCAGGTCCAGCCCCTGGAGTTGCCTCTGGGAGACGGAGTACTGCTCCAACATGTTATTAGAACTTCTAATTTATCACATGAGTCACTGGAGTCTTTGGAGACAGACACCCATAAGGGCAAGGCCAGTGGGTGAAAGTAACATTATGTGAAAGTGACACTGATGACTTTGAGAGAATAACGCTAAGATTAGTTTGAAATGAAAATAACTCCCTGGCAGACTAAAAATGTAAGGGTACAAGTCAGGCAGAGGATGAATCATTCTGTGTCCACTTTTAACTATGAACTGTGTCACTTCTCCACCCTTAGGCACCAGGGCAAGGGGAAAAGAGCAGCACTGCTCATTGCTATGATTTTAACTTTAACATGAAGCTGTGCAGCAGTCTGAAATAGCACTGAACAAAGTTATTGGTAACAACTAACCAGAGTCATAGTTCTTTCAGTGTGAAATTATATACAATCCTCACTAAATTCCTGACTACAGTGGGCACTCTTATTCGGAAGCTCGATTCTGCACCTTGAACTCCATTGAACTTTGCCCACTGAGTTAAGTGGAAGCTGAATCAGGCCCATCATCTTTGTTTCACAGCTCTACAATCCCTCTAAAATTTATTTTTAAGAAAATGAAGCATTATGCATCCGCAGCAATAGAAGCAGTAGAAGACCCTAATTCAGTAAAAAGTGTGAGAATTTTCAAAGGGTCATTGTAGCCTGTGGGAAACAGAGGTAAAGGCATCATATAATCCTCAGCACCATGCACCTTCAAAATGGATAATCTAAGTAGCCTCCCTGCACCCCTATTAAAATATCTGGGAGCTGTTGCTTTAAAATGTCATTAAAATGTCTGAATTCCCATAGTAAATTCACTCCGAGGGAGGCAGACAACAGATCAACACAGATTATGCTCATTCTGAGTTTGGTAACAGATAAGCTATTGCAGTGTCACCTAATGAATATGATGACACTGAAGTTGATGTGTTGGAGACATGGAGAGTAACAGTGGGGTGATTAGGAGGGTGATTGGGATACATTACAATTTGAGAAAATGAACGTGCAAAATATTACTGCCCAAGAGGAACCACCTTTGTCCTGTGGTTTTCTATGTATTGAGGTAGAGGGGAGCCTGCCTTTCCCTGTACCCTGAAGATTGGAGGAATGAGGAGAAGGCTGGTGTTAAAGATAATTCCTATTGTGTAATATATCCGTTTTCACAAGACTATGGGGACCATCAGTTTTGGTCTCCCTTCAGTATGGTCAGCTGGAGAGCTCAATGGAAAAAAAAATCCAAAAAAATCCAAATTCCACAGACAGAAGTAATCAAATAAAAATAAGAGTGTCGAGACTCAGTGTATAGTATTGTAGGGATGTAGTGCAAGAAAGTGGAATGTAGACAGAAAAACTTAGCAGTACCTAGGAGGAAATATTTAATCTGCAAAACATTTTTGTATTTAAATTGAAAATAATTGACTGAAAACTTAGTTATTTTCTTTTAAAAAAATATTCATCTTTGAAGTCATTACAGCCTAATTGCAGATGCAGACCTGTATGTGTTCTAGAGACATGATCCTGCAAGGTGCCAAACATTCTCAATTCCCACTGGCTTTGGTGGAAGCTCCTGGTGCTGAGAACCCCTCAGGATTGGGCCCTACATTTGTGCACTTTGTCTGCACTCAACAATGATGTAAAATTAAATTAGTTGTCAAAAATTACAGCTTAATCATTAATTAAGAAACCTTAATGTCTTTAGCTTGCCAGAGGATAATAATCTAGTTAGTTTAGGTAAGTAGGTATCTCAAATGCTAAAGGGTCTGTTCCTAGGAAAGCTATACAGTCTTATGAAATGTATTATGAGGAAAATTAATATAACAAACAAGTTTAAAATCATCTTGGTAATCTCATTTATTTATGTATTGTGCTGTCGTAGCAGCATGAAAGGCAACTTAATCTGTATTTTTGAAATGAGTAATGGCTCTGTATTTCTCTGCTCTGTTTATTACAGAAATGACCCTAAATAGTTTAAATAGCCCGTCATTTATGCCTCATTTAGCTTCAGGTGGAATATGTGTGCAGATAGGAGAACAATTTACATTATTTTCAAATGTTATTCCTAAGGATCCATTTCAGGGTTGTGCAACATGAAGCCACTGTGCCTGATTACAAAAATTGCTAAAAGGCCAAAGTAACTTACTTCTCTGTAAAGTGAAAAGTTTTCTGCTCCCAATCAGTACAACATATATATTTCTTCTTGCACAAGTTTTACTCCTTGGCAATGTCGTTCTCTGGAATATGAAGCTCAGTACTATGGAAACTTTCCTCATGGGCCGGGAAGAGATGTGATCCATGTGAGAACCTGTTAAGAAGCAGTCCACACTATTAAAAAGTTGGAGGATCCCTGACTTATAATATAAAAGAAAAGTTACCTCACACCTAGTTTCTTTTCCATGTGTGGTATGAGGTTGTGCTATTTGGCATTGACTCCATTTTGTCTGAGTTGGCATGCAAATTAGTTTCTCAGAGCCCCAAATATCCCTGACTTAAGAGGTTGTTCTAGTTCATCCTGGCACAGTAAAGTGGTAGAGCAGGACAGAATTTAGCCCGTGAGGATAGTAAAAATTAGAAGAAAAGCAGGGCATAGCAGAAGAGTCAATATACAAAGTTACTGAAGAGACCTGCAAACAGAAAAAAATATACCGAACTGTATAACGGGAGGTGTTTTTTTAAAAGAACTATCACAGTAGCAACCAGATCAAATGGCTCTGTGTGGTACCAAATGAGACCATCACAGTTACTGTTTAAGTAATGATGGAAACAGAAGTGCATTTGCCGTAAAGTGTCTGTTATCATGGTCCCAAAGTATGCAGAGGCTTACGAATGTTTAGCATATCTGGCACATAAATACCTTGCAATGCCTGTTACAAAAGAGCCATGCAAATGCCTGTTCTCACATGCAGATGACATTGTAAATAAGAAGAGGGCAGCATTATCTCCCGTAAATGTAAACAAACTTGTTTGGCTGAATAAGAAGTAGGACTGAGTGGACTTGTAGGCTCTGAAGTTTTACATTGTTTTGTTTTTGACTGCAGTTATGTAACAAAAAAAATCTACATTTGTAAATTGCAGTTTCACAACAAAGAGATTGAACTACAGTACTTGCATGAGGTGAAATGAAAAATATTATTCATTTTGTTTTTCATATTTACAGTGCAACTATTTGTAATAAAAAATAATATACACTTTGATTTCAACTACAACACAGAATGCAATATATATGAAAATGTAGAAAAAACATCCAAAGTATTTAATACATTTCAATTAGTATTCTATTGTTTAACAGTGTGATAAAAATGGTGATTAAGCGTGAATAATTTTTCAGCCACGATTAATTTTTTTTAGTTAATCACGTGAGTTAACTGCGATTAATCGACAGACCTAATTAAAATTAATGTAGATTTTTTACATCCTTAGGGACAAGTAAAAGTTAGTGGTGATGCAAATCAACCTGATTGCCTCAGGGCTTCTATCACTTAGGAATGTATTACAAAGCAGTGCAACTGAAGTCAGAGGTAAAAAGAAGAGAGGTTCCATGCATGCCTTCATGCCAATAAGGCTGCTACAATTAGCTACTGATTAACCTATTTGTGAGAGGGCCTCAAGTGCTGGGACTCTTCACAGAGAAGCAGAGTTGTTTCTGCTGATTCACCTGACAGCCAAATCAGGAAGGTCCTGTTAATTCTGCTGAGGTTGAAATTTATGGGCTGAAATCTTGAATTAGTATAAAAGTTTTTGTGCCTTTAACATTTTTTAAAATTGTTTTTGTGGGCAGTAAGCAAAATCAAGACAGTGGCTGTGAAATGCTAAACCCAAATCACTGTTAATGTTATGCCATTACTAAACAAGGTAACTGAAAAATGATAACCTAAAAACACCAGCTGATCCTCACAACACTCCAGCCTAGCAGTACAAAAGCAGTATTAAAAAGCCTGTATTAGGGAAATTTGTGAATATTTTCACTGGTGTAGTTACAGTACTGCAAATTTCTCTGGTGCCCTTAAAGTATCTCTCTAAGGCAGAGTCAGATAGGGACAGGGACATATGGGTAGAACCATAGGAAGAAGCTAAGTTCTGGAGGAAAGTTTTATTTTCTTTTTAGGGATAAATAAAAGCCCCAGGAGAAGGGGAGAATTTTGATCACAACACATTCACAATGGGTTAATTTGGAGAGTTCTGTCATAGATTCATAGATTTCAAGGCCAGAAGGGACCATTGTGATCATCGAGTCTGATCTCCTGTATAACACAAGACATAGAACAGGGATTCTCAAACTGGGGGTGGTGACCCCTCAGGGGTTTGCAAGGTTATTACTTGGGGGCTCACGAGCTGTCAGCCTCCACCCCAAACCCTGCTTCACCTCCAGGATTTATAGTAGTGTTAACTAGTTAAATTTTTTTTTCTAATTTATAAGGGGGGGGGGCACACTCATAGGCGTGCTGTGTGAAAGGGGTCACAAAAACAAAAGTTTGAGAATCACTGCCATAGAACTTCCCCAAAAGAATTCCTAGAACATATTTTTAGAACAACAGTAAATCTTGATCTAAAAATGGTCAGTCATGGAGAATCCACTTTCTTTCTGTATACAATATCCCTTTCAATGGTGGATTGTGAGATGAATCAAGTTTTTCATTTTCTAATTGTGGGTGTATTTTGTATAATATTCTTTGTTCCTAAAGCTTTACAGCATGTTTCAAAGTCCTCTGATGCTGTTTCAAAACTTAGGCATAAATCATATAACTCTAGAAAGTCAGTCAGGGAATGCTGCATGAGGACAACAGGTTTTTCTATTGTACAAGTGTAAATTTGAAGAAGAGGATACAGAGAGCAGCAAACTGAACAATGAAAGTGAAACACATGCAAATAACAGAGCAAAACAAACAAACTGGACATTAACATCTGTGATTCAAACTAATGTAATTTGCGAAATATAGCCTGAAAAAGTGTGATATTTCTAAAATGAATGGATATAATTATGAATATACTGATTAGCTGTAGAGAATATAGTCTGGTTGAAATAAGATAGGATGCTTTGTTTCTGGTCGGTTAGCCAACAAAGCTATATATTGCCACATAGCATTTCCAATTTTTTATTTTGGCTCGAATAGAATGATGCTGTTTGACCTACTGGCAAAGGCACCTAGTTACACTGCCAATATCCTTGCTATTCTTTCTCAGCCATTCAGTTCCATCATGGCAGGTGGGCTCGCTTTATAACAGGAATTAATGTTCAGTCATTATCTTGCTTTTGTTACAAATTCTCAGGGTATTCAGGCAACTCCCGTTTTTCAAATGCAGTCCTGATGTTACAAAGCTCAGTCTATGGTACAGTCAAAGCAGCTAGGGAAGGAAGGGATGCTGCAAAACACCATGGTATTGATTCAAATTAAGCAGCTGGAGGTGATTAATGTTAACTAAATATGCAGGTAGGCCAAAAAAAAGTAGTTTCTACTGTAAGTTTATTTCTTGGTGTAATGAACTCACGTTTCAGCCTGCCTACAGAGGACCTGAGGGACTTCAGCTTGAATGTTATTAAATTGGTACTGGATGGGAAATGTAAAATAAATTGACACAAAGAATGTGGTTTATTTTGGCTCTAAAATTCTCTGATGTTCTGGAGCCAACGGCATTTAGAAGAACATCATTAAGCTAGCACAAAGGCACAAACAAGTGACCTGCTCAGAAGTGTCTATGAAACAACCCTATAGGTATAACTTGACCATTTCCATCCCACCATCAACCTCAGCCTGGACCAGTCCACACAAGAGATCCACTTCCTGGACACTACAGTGCTAATAAGCAATGGTCACATAAACACCACCCTATACCGGAAACCAACTGACTGCTATACTTATCTACATGCCTCCAGCTTTCATCCAGACCACACCACATGATCCATTGTCTACAGCCAAGCTCTACAATACAACCGCATTTGCTCCAACCCCTCAGACAGAGACAAACACCTACAAGAGCTCTATCAAGCATTCTTACAACTACAATACCCACCTGGTGTAGTGAAGAAACAGATCGACAGAGCCAGAAGAGTACCCAGAAGTCACCTACTACAGGACATGCCCAACAAAGAAAATAACAGAACGCCACTAGCCATCACCTTCAGCCCCCAACTAAAACCTCTCCAACGCATCATCAAGGATCTACAACCTATCCTGAAGGATGACCCATCACTCTCACAGATCCTGGGAAACAGGCCAGTCCTTGCTTACAGACAGCCCCCCCAACCTGAAGGAAATACTCACCAGCAACCACACACCACACAACAGAGCCACTAACCCAGGAACCTATCCTTGCAACAAAGCCCGTTGCCAACTGTGTCCACATATCTTATTAGGGGACACCATCATAGGGCCTAATCACATCAGCCAGTAGTGATCAGCCAAGGACACTTTGTTGGTGAAAATAAATGTCAGCATCGGACACATCAAAATACAAATGCCAAAAAATAATTAAGGGCAGAATTCTGCTCCCTTTTCTATATATGCCATCTCTAAAAATTGGAATGGGTTATGCATTTGAAGAAGTGACAAGAAGCCTCTATACTCAAACAGGGTGAACTACTATTCAAACATTTCCGCAAAAGTGCAAATATTCAGATCAGCATATGCTGAGGTGTTTACAGTGATGAAATGCTCAGTGCTATATACTGCTCTACAGTGGGTTTTGCTTTCATGCTATCATCTGAAACAAAGAGACCTTGAGTTAATTTTACAAGCATGAGTTGTGTGGTGTTTAGATGTTGCTTGTAATTATTAGAATTGGGAGCACTGGCTGTTGGGAGTCTCAAAGGACAGGAAACAGGAAGGAGGGGGAGGAGTTGAGAGGCTGGGAGAGATTTACAGAGGGTGAAGTAGCAGCTTGGTAAAGAGGTTTCCACTTTGGAAATAAAGTCCTGTTGAAGCTTGTTAGTACCTTGCCTGGTTGATACAACATTTTGGCGACGAGGATGGATCTTCTGCTTCTGAACCCACCTGCACCCTTTCTGCAAAGCCCAGGTGAGCCTCCAATTGCTTTTACTACCTGGGTCCATATGTTTGAGACTTATCTGCTTGCAATAAGTGCTACAGAGATTTCTGAAGTGAGAAAGTGTGCTGTGCTAATCCGCTGCCTTGGAGCAGAAGGGCAGCATAGATTTTACACTTTTCCCCTTGCAGATGATAAATATGAGACTGCACTCACTGCATAAAAGAATTTTTTTGTGCCAAAAGTGAATGTAGTAGTTAATAGGTACAGATTTCGCCAGAGTGAGCAGAAACCAGGGGAAACTATAATGCAGTATATTGCTTCCCTGAGGAGTCTGATTGTAATTTGTGATTTTGGGAATATGGCAGATGAGATGATTAGAGACCAGCTCATTGAGAAAACAATCATGCTTCATGTAAGAGAATGCTTACTTCTAGAACCACAACTTACACTAGAAAAAGCAATAACCATTGCTACTCAGATTGAGTCAGCTACAGCTGAAGCCAAAATAATGAGCATGGATACAGGAGGCACTGTCCAGGCTGTGACTCCTTTGCAGAAAAGTTCACTACCACTGCAGACACACAATTGCAAGAGAAAAACTAATGAAAAACCACCGAATCAGCAAATTCAAAATACAGTAAAAGCATGTTTTCGCTGTGGATCCCCACAACACCTTGCAAGCTACACATGATGTCCAGTAAAAGTAGCTCAGTGCAATCATTGCAAAAAGATTGGACATTTTGCTAAAGTATGTCACAGTAGCCAGTTCAATCAACAGGTGCATCCAGTTACAATATCAGATGTTACTGTGCTGAGAGTGGACAAAATCACTACTGCACGTATTCCAGAACAGATAAAGTGCACTGTAAATGTTTCTGCCATACCCTCAGGCAAACCAAACTCTATTCAGCTAATTTTGGACTCTGGCTCAGCAGTATCTATACTACCTGATTCCATCTATCTGCGTTACTTTAAAGATGTTCCTCTCACTGAACCCAAACTTCACTTGGTATGCTATTTGAAAAACCATATTCCAGTACATGGCTGCTAGTAATAGTTTTGGTGATAGCTGTGTAACTGCAGATTTCTACATTGTCCACAAAGGCACTCCTATCCTTGGCAGAGATTTATTGGCTGCTTTAAATCTCAGGGTAGTTAATGGATGAATTGATTTTCCTCAGCAAAGCACTCTTGTGGTACACACACCAGTTTCAGCTGGGACCCAACACCAGGTTGAGGAGAAATTCTGCTGTGCTTATGGGTTTCTGCATAAAGTTAAAATGCAGAATAATGTGTTGCCTGTACGACAGAAGTTACGGCGCTTACCATTTTCAGTCAGGGAAGCTGTTTCAGAGGAACTTAGAAAACTTGTTCAAAAGGACATTATTGAAGAGTTCAACTCCTCGGAATGGGTTTCACCTATAGTAGTGATGCAGAAGAAGGGTGGAAGCATTTGCCTTTGTGTGGACTTAAGGGAGCCAAATAAAGCTATTGTGATTGACAGCCATCCTCTTCCTCACATAGAAGAAGTATTTGCAGAACCCTGTGGAGCAAAGATGTTTTCTACTCTTGATTTGCAGAGCGCATACCACCAGGTTATGTTACATGAAGATAGCAGAGACCTCACAGCATTTATTACACATGAGGGACTATTTCGTTTTAAATGTGTTCCATACGGTCTTGCATCTGCCCCAAGTTCCTTTCAAAAAATTATGTCATTGATTCTGAAGAATCAACATGGAGTTCAGTGCTATTTGGATGATATTATCATGTTTGGAAATACTTCTGAGGAGCATGAAAATAACCTGCAGTCTGTACTAAACTGCATCAGCACAGCAGGCCTCCGGCTCAATAGGTCCAAATGCAAATTTAGACAAACTGAACTCTTCTTTCTGGGGCATACAATTTCACAGGCTGGACTAAAACCTGATCCAGATCATATCCTGGCAATTTCAAATGCTCCTCCTCCAACAGATTTTCAAACCTTCGTTCCTTCTTGGGTCTTACCTCCTGGTATGCAAAATTCATTCCCAATTATGCTTCTGTCATTGAACCATTATGGGAATTACTACAGAGAAGTTCAACCTTAGTGTGGAAACCGTGAAAGACTTGATTGTACATAGCCCAGTACTTGCATTATTCGGTCCTGCATTGCCCACAATTGTAACTACTGATGCTTCTGATTATGGACTTGAGGCTGTTCTCACACAACTGCATGAGGACAACACAGAGAGGACTGTTGCATTTGCTTCAAGGACACTAAGTAATGTTGAGAGAAACTATTCTACAGTCGGAAAAGAAGCACTTGCTTGTGTCTGGGCTACTGAAAAATGGAGAACTTACCTGTGGGGCTGCACATTCAAGTTGCACACAGACCACAGCCCTTTGACGACGTTGCTCACTATGAAAGGATTGGGAAGAGCAGGATACCGTATTGCTCAGTGGTCTGGAAGACTACTCTCTTTCAATTATGAACTGGAATATAAGCCTGGAAACCAAAATGTGGTCGCTGATTGCCTTTCTTGCCTGCCTTTGCCTTCACTAGATGGTCCACCGGAAGATGAGGATGTAGTGGTTGCACTTATTACAAGCACTCCCACTGCAGTTACAAGAGAACAATTTCAAGCTGCTTGTTCAGCGTGTCCAATTCAACAAAAACTACAGGAATTTTTGACAAAGAGATGGCCCAGTCACCCTAAAAACCTTGACCCAGTTTTGCTGCCTTATTTTAGAGTTCGGGATGAACTTTCTTTGTTTGATGGCTGTGTGCTACGAGGTACACACCAGCTCCTTGTGCCAGAAGAATTACAGTCAAAAGTCATACACCTGGCACACAATACTCATCAAGGAATTGTCCGAATCAAACAACGACTACGGGATCTGTATTGGTGGCCAGGGATGGACTCTCAAACTGAAGCACTCATAAAATCCTGTGTCACTTGCCGAATGCATGAAAAGACAGCAGTGACATTTACCCCTCCATTACAGCCTGTTCCTCTTCCTGAATCTGCATGGGAAAAAGTGGAGATTGACCTTGTAGGACCCTTTGATACTGCTCCAATTGACTGCTGTTATGACATCACTTTAATAGACTTTCAGTAAATGGCCTGAGGTAGTGTTTACATCGCAAATCTCTTCTGCTCCAGTAATTAACTTCCTCTCTTCAGTTTTTAGCAGGGAAGGTAACTCCAAAGAACTGGTTTCAGATAATGTTAGTCAATTTACTTCCCTGGAGTTTGAAACTTTTCTAGCACAGAGGAACATTTTACACAGAAGGTCATCCCTATACTACCATCAAGCCAATGGGGAAATTGAACGGTTTAACAGAAGTTTGAAGGAGAGTTTGCAAATGGCTAAACTGGAAGGGCGATTGTGGATACCCTTCACTACTGATTTCTTGCAAGCATACCAGACTACACGACATGCCACAATGCAAAGATCACCTGCAGAGTTACTGCATGGGAAACAGATGAATACTAAACTGAACATTGCTGGATTGTTAAAGGCATGACCTAATGCCTCAAACGAAGAGGATGTGAGAAAAACAGTTGAACAGAACCAAGCAAAGTCTAAGGCTTTCACAGACAAGCGGTGGGGTGCTAAGGAACCAAAGTCTGAGTGTGGTTCCTTCGTTAGAATATGAAAACCTGGAATTTTACGCAAAGGGGACCATAAATTCACAGCTCCTCTTAAAATCATAGAGAAGAAGGGACCTTACACCTATCGACTTTCTGATGGGTGGGTATGGAATGCTTCTTATCTTGCACCTGCCTATGCACCAAGAGGAGATTATGCCAACACCCAGTCTGCATTCGATGACTTCACCATAGTACCAACACAACAAGACATTGCACTGGAACCGGGGCTTGAGAGACGGCCTGTCAGACCCAGACAACCATCTGTCTGGACTAGAGACTATGTTATGTAGTATCTTCAGTGTTTTCAGTGTAATATTTCTGCCAACAGTATCGTGTCTTGTTTCATATTTGTTCCCGTGGGAGAGTTTCTTAAGAGAGGAGGGAATGTGGTGTTCAGATGTTGCTTGTAATTATTAGAATTGGGAGCATTGGCTGTTGGGAGTCTCAAAGGACAGAAAACAGGAAGGAGGGGGGAGGAGTTGAGAGGCTGGGAGAGAGCTACAGAGGGTGCAGCAGCAGCTTGGTAAAGAGGTTTCCACTTTGAAAATAAAGTCCTGATGAAGCTTATTAGTACATTGCCTGGTTGATACAACAAGTTGCCACTGACCTCAGCTGGAATAACATATGCAAGTGAGACCACTAAGATGTACAGCCAGTGGGGGGCTTTCTGTGAGATTTTTGCCAGGTTTCAGCTGAATCAAAAATCCAAAGGTCAGATCTAGTTCTTGGGGACATCATATGGATTTGTGACTCTCCCTGGGAGACTTTTGGTCTGTAAGACAAAGAATAGATTAGACTCATCCACATATTCTATGTAGCTTTTTCATTTCTGAAGGATATTGTAAAACTAGAATTTTAACACTTACTGCTCATCCCACATTTTCCCTGGGCTCCTCAGGCTTTACAGCACAAATTAAGTTTCTCACCAGCCAGCCTAAAATGTCAGCACACAGTTTGGATCTCAGGTACAAAAGTGGATTTTAAGAACAGCTACATTTAAACAAAGTCCATTCTATCATCTATGTTTGCAGTTAGGCTGTGCCCAAATATAGTGAAAATGCAGCTGTGCTTTTTTAGATTCCCACTATGAACTTCATGTTGACATTTAATGGTTTTCTGAAGAATAATTCAAAAACATTTTAAAACAATTTATGACCAGAAGACAAAACTGTTTGTTTTATATATAGTTTTCCAAATACTGTGAGAACAGAATGTAACTCTTTATAGAAAAAGACTAAAGCTATGCAATTAACTATTACTAATTTATTGTACAGTATCTATAGTCTGCAATGCTGTAGTGCCTTCATTTGCGAATCTCACATTTTGCAAACGTTAATGAACTAAACCTTACATTACTGATGTGTTAGATATGGGGAAACTGAGGCAGGTAAATGCAGTCAAAATATTTAAACCTGAGCACCTAATGGTAGGCAGCTACAGGCAACATTTTCCCACTGCCTTCAATGGGAACTGTGGATTCTGAGCATGTCTGAAATTCAGGCCACTTATTTCAGTGTTTGATTTAGAGACTCAAGTTTCAAAGATAGATTTCAGAGTAACAGCCGTGTTAGTCTGTATTCGCAAAAAGAAAAGGAGTACTTGTGGCACCTTAGAGACTAACCAATATATTTGAGCACAAGCTTTCGTGACCTACAGCTCACTTCATCAGAGTGACCACAGAGAATTGGTAGCAAATCCAAGAATAGAACCCCAAATTTTGTACACCTAGTACCCTGTTCTCATCATTAGACTACTAGAACCAAGGTTTGCATGCACCACAGTGTCCAAATCAAAAAGCAGCAGTTTGAATAAATGGTGTTCTCTTACAGCGTACAGAACTTTTTCTCTTACATACTTTTTTACTTCAAGAGGTCAGAATTTCACTTTTGAGGTGAAGCCTGCCAGCTGTCTACACATGGGACTCTCATTGAAGTCATAGAGTTCCTCTCCTGGAGGGCTTGCTAATTCAAGGGCTAGGAAAACAGAAGGCACACTTGCGAACAGATCTCCACAAATTGAAATCTGGATCTGGATTTCAAGTGCTCCAAAATTCTGATTTGTTCCAATTTGGAGTTTTGTTTTAACCTGTTAGAGAAAGACAAGCAAAGTATGAAACTGGGATCTCTGTTTTGAATTCTGAACAGTCTCTCTGCAACACCACCTTTTTTTAAGGGTGGGGGATAAATGGGATATACAATATATTAAACAATAGCAAAAACTATGCATATATTACTGTATATGCACATTGTGAGGACTGTAAGAAGTTTTTAGCAACTTTAACAACTTCTTAGTAGCCATCCGAGTCATACACATCTCCATTGTTAAGTGTGTATATTTAGAAGTTCTTCTGGGCCAGCAGCAGCTGCTACATAGGAGGCAACAAAAATAGAATACTGAAAGCCTAAATCGCTTCATTAATGTTATTGAAGGCATAAGCAGGACTTAATAGTATGGCTGATTACCCACAATATAATGGGGAAAGTGTTTGGCAGCAATCAACAACTATAAAGTTTATGCTGTTTGTTCATGAAGTTCACAGAGAGTTAAATCCTTCAATCATTACTCAGGCAAAATTCCCATGGAAGCAAGTTGGAGTTTCCCCTGAGGATTAAGGATTGCAGTATTTTGCCCAAAGCAAACAAAAGCTTTGAACCTAAGGGGGGATTGTTGTGAGTGACCAGAGTCCCCTAAGGTAGGGATACAGCTACTTTAAATTTAGCACATTTTTGTATTCTTTCCAATAGCAGCAGATACAGCAATTTTGGGGAGCAGCTCAAGATCACATGGACATTTATTTTGACTAACAATGAAAATCAGTTGGTTCATTTTCTTATGTGCTTTGATTTTAGCTCTTTGCTGTTGGAAATATCAGACATCTGCCTGAGATTAATAACTAAATTACTGATAACTTTCGAGCTGGTTCCTATTTTTGGCCTTTGAAACCAGAGGGGCTAGAACACCGCTGGATTCTCAGGGAGACTTGGAAACTGAAAAGAGCCAAGCTGTAGAAGATCAATTGCTCCTGGCGCTTGAAGGGCTAGTAAAAACAGGTTATAATGTTTACATGACTTTTTATGGGTCAGAGTTTATTACAGCTCTATTCTATGGCCTACAGCAGAGGAACATTTTACAAGGTTTTTGGTGTGTTTGACAGTTATGTTTCAGTGTATTTGGCAAGAAAGGTTTTTCAACTGAGCTCTTAAAGTTCCCTAATTTCAGAGATTACCTTTTCATCTGAACTTTCTGGAGATTTGGATTTAGCAAGTTTGAGTAGATTACAGATAATTCATAACAATAAATAAAACCAATGGCTTTTAATCCTACACAACATGCATATATGTTCCATACAAAACCACTATGTTAAAAAAAATCATTATGGTTGCAAAGTCAAGAAATCACAAGTTAGTAAATGCCCAAATTGAGGTTCCATGTGCAACTTTAATTCGGTCCCTTTGTCTGAATTAATTATGAACCTGTGTTTAATTATATGATCACTTACTGTTTTTTCCAGAGGACCCCCAGCTCAATCAATGCACAGAACGGACAGTGCTCACTTCATAAGCAGTTATTTAATATTTTGTTTTCTGCTTATTGGTGTGTGTGGATCCATGCCTTTTTTCATGCACACTATTCAACCCTTGCTTTGAAGACAGGTTTATTAATTTTACCCTGGGCTTTTCTATGGTGCTCATCACTACAGTATTTGAATGCTTCTCAATTAATTTAATTAATTTATGATATTTCAGAGTACAGTACTTAATGTAATACAGCACTTTGTATGTTCAAATACAACTCCCACTGACATCAGCTCCAGATGTGAGTTCTCAGCACTTCTGCAAATCAGACCATAAGGCCTCCAGTTGGCCACCAAGAAAATGAGGAACACACAACCAGTGATTATCTGGGAAAAGTTTGGGTTAAGTGATTTGACTAGTATCACATAGGAATTTTGTGGCACAGGGAGGGATAGAATCCAGTTGCTTCAGGGTGACATTCAATTGTCTTAAGAATGAGACCATCCTTTCCAATCCTGCAGTTCCCTGCCTCATTCACTACACAGCATCCAACTTCTGCAACAAATGAGGCAGAAGTCCTACAGACAACAGCCTCTCTTCACCACATATCCCTGATCCATCAGCGGAGCACCAAATGAGTTCCTGTATGTATATACAAATATAGTATGTGATCACGTAATTTAAAATGGTATCATAATGAAAAACAAGGTTACACAATTTGGCATTTCTGACTTTTTAAGTGCTTGACTTTGTGACCATAATGTTCTTTTAATGTGGTATTTTTATGAGTGAAATTTCCTAGGTTTTTTTAAAAAAGCAATCTCAAAACAGAAATTCCCTCATTTGGCATCATATTGACACCCACATGGATCATCATCAGGTTTGGAATCTTTAGATCCACCACACAGATCTTTGCCATTTGACTCATAGACTCAGACTGTGTCAGTCCTGTCTCTTCTCCAGGCCTGACTCATTGTCTCAGTCCCATTTTCCTTGTCTATCTAGTCCCACTCTCCACTCCTCAGGCTTCTCCTTGCAGTCCCAGTCTACTTGTCCAGGCAGACTGATTCTTCCCATCCTGACTCCTGTTCAGTTCGGATCCCCTCCCCATCCCCAGTGGCTCCCAATTTTGGTCTCCCTTCCCAGGCTCCTCATCTAATCTCAGTTTTCCCACTCACCCTTTCCCTAGATCTTTGTCCCAGTCTCTTTACCCAGCCAGTCCTAGTTCTCTCCTAACTGCCCAGCTCCTTGTCTGATCTGTATCTCCTCCTTTTGCCCCTGTCCCCCGCCCCCACTGGTTCCTAGTCCCTATCTCCTTGTCCAGCCAGTCCCAGTCTCTCCTCCTTTCCCCAGCTCCTTTTCCAATGCTCCTTCCAGCCAAATGGGTTCCAGTGCACCCACCAATTCCATTCTTAGTTTACTTGTCCAACCAGTTTCAGCCTTTCCTCCCCAGTTACAGTTGGTCTGGGGGTACAACATCCTTTGCTTTGGAGTGTTATAGTGTGGACTATAGACATTTGCAGTTAATAGTCAAAGGAATGTATCAGTCATTGTGTTTGTCACCTGTGCACATGGTGGTGTCATCCCCCATGAGAGCCTTCACCTCTCTTCATATATGACTGAGCTAAGTCCCTTAGACTAGGTCTTTCCTCACCCTGAAGCTCCTTCCTAGCTATCCAGGAAACATTGTTGTGGTGGTATCATGAAAGGAGTGTTTCTGCTGCTCAGACCCTGGCCTTCCCCCAGCTTCCAGTACAAGGAAAACCTCATGGAAGGACCTGATACACTATTTCTTCTCCTTCATGGTGCCATGAGGGCTCCTTTCCTCCTGTTCACTTTCCCCGGTGAATGAGTTATGGAAGGGTGATGCTGATGGATAGATGTATCTGTCCCTTCCCACACAAAGCTGTCTATGAGGATGTAGCCTTATTTAGTGAAGCTATGGAAGGGAACATCTAACTCAGGATGAGCCCTTATGTGAAGATGGTATTTCTGGTTACTGGGGAAGTAATGGTGTTTAGCTCTCCCCTACTCTTCTACCTTGCAGAATGTGGGCATGGAGCTGCTTCTCTGTCTATTGCTGGGGCTGACTGCCTTGTGAGTATGATAACCACTGGGCTAAGAGTTTCAAGGTGGGCACCTCCTCCAGCCAGAATTTCTCAGTCCAGTAGGCAGTTTCCAAGCACACCTAATAGATCATGTTCTGAATGAAAATTAGGTGGCAAAATGCCTATCTTCCCTGGTCCATGAATTGCTCTGGGACTTAGGTAAGAGAAAGGTCTCCAGGCACCTAGAGCGAGGTGGAAGTGTGCATGCTCAGAGGCAGAAACTCAAAGCTCCAAGGGAACTTTCACTCTGAAAATTTAGGTGCTGAGTAAATTTAGGCACATATAGTGTTTGGTGCAGAAGAACTGTTAGAGTCCCCTGGGTGGGAAGGAAGTCAGAAGTGAGAGGCAAAAGGGAAACATCTCCTGGGAGTTATAGTCTAGGGCAGAGGTTCTTAAACTGTGGTCCGTGGACCACCAGTGGTCTGCGAGCTCCATTCAGGTGGTCCGCAGATAGTTGCCTCTAAGGTGCGTGCCTGGGAGAGAATGAAGGGCCACCCATTTAATTAGTGGAGCCATGCATAGCTCCACTAATTAGGTGCCTGGCCCTGGTGCGGTGGTGGCCTTGGGGGGAATAGGAGGTAGGTGGGAGAGGGCAGTGGGATGAGAAGAGTGGGTGGGGGGAATTTGGGACATGCAGGGCTGAGGCAGCCAGAGAAAGAGGTGACTTTCCCCAGCTCCAGGGCTGTGGCTGCCGGGGAGAGACACCCTCCTTCCCAGCCCCAGTTCCAGGGCTGCTGTTGCAGGGGAGAGAGGAGAGACTCTTCTCCTTCCCAGCTCCAGCTCAGGGGCTGTCGCAGAGGGGGGAGAGGGCACATCCATCACATTAGAAAGGTAAGACAACTGATATTAAAATATGAGTTATGTGCTTTTATTTGTAGAACAAAAACATTAATGATTATTGTTTTCTTTATATAGCGCTTTTATCCAAAGTGCTTTACAATAGTTAGCTAACGGTACAAAAAAATGTGGAAAGATCATTAAGTGGTCCTCCGAGACCCTCAGCAATTTTCAAGTCATTCTTGAACAAAAAAGTTTGAGAACCATTGGAATAGGATGAGCTGAAGACTTATTTTTTTGTTTGTTTTGAGTATCTTTTGCCTATGTTTGAGAAATAAAGCTGCCCAAGAGAGAGTGTGGGTATGGGAGTGGATCCTTTGCAAGTTGAAGAGAAGCCCTGGCCTATTACAATGTGATATGGTATGACATGAGTTTTATTGATATGAGTATTATTGATATGAGTTTGGAATGGCTGTATTATTCGTGACAGTACGCGGTAGCTGGGATCCTTTAATCTATCACTGGTCCAGGTCTTAAATATTATTATTTATATTACCATAAAATGCTTTTTCTGCCATTCAAGTATAATTTGTGCAGAAAGGAAATAATTCTACATTAGGGAGGGAAAAAAGGAAACATTTTTCTAGCAATTTTAAAAAATGTCAGTTAGCAGCTGCTCATAAATCTGAATATTAACAGTATTACCGGGGAGGTGGATTAATGGGCAGAGTGCTGGTGAGATGGTCAAACAAAATCACCTCCTATTTGTGGTGGTGATATTCCAGCATTATTCTGGCTGAACTAACACTGTGTGCTAAACTGCCTTTTGCTGTTCTGTGGTCGCCTCTCTGTTCTCCTCCCCCAAGCTTTCATGCTACTCCAAGCCACAGTGTGTTAGGCCTGTACAGCATGCTTCAAAGTGAAATTTACTAGCCTGGCAATTTTCACTTTATAGTTAAGCTGCAGGTTAGTAATGTGAAATTTACCAGACTTGTGCAATTCACTTTGTTGTGCTGCCTGCAGAGCCTACTTCAGATGCTGGATCTGACCTGCTCAGCATGGCTTGGACAGGTGGATCTGGAGGGCTGGTGAAGAACAGAGGCTGAATCTCTAATACAGGATATTTCTGTGGCAGATGGGAGGCTTGACAGGTCTGGTTAACTTTTGAAAACGATTGTAATTTATATCAGATCTTGATGTGTATAAATATATATATATAAAACATTTCACCCAAAGTGACTCAACATGCATTTTACCAGATTTCAAATAAAAATGAATATGATCACCTAAAAACATTACTTGGCACAAATGTGCCTGAGAAAAACTAAGTTCATAGAGAGTTTTTAATTATTAAATGTAACCTAAAAATATGTGCTTAGTTTCTTCACCAGCATTGAAGTGAGTATTAACATTTCAGTGGTTTTATGGAAGTTCTGATAGTATAAATTGTTTGCAGCTGGAAAGCTGACTTTCATTTAAAAACGAACTGCCACAACATACTGTAGCTTTTTATTGGGATTGAAGTGTCTGGCTTGTTAACTCTATTTAAGTAGCTGCTATCTCACTTTGGTCTGATCACAAGACTGTTTGAAATGAAGGATGATCCTGCTTTGTTTGCAGACCTCTTTTAACTAGTATGGATCAAGAATTGTTTGGTCTTTTCTGACAGCCATAACAGCCCTTTTGTTAAAATTTATTTTCACCATCATAGATGTTGCTAATCTTCTACTAGCTTTTTTTTCGTCTCTAACAGCCAGACTACCACAGTGAATGTATAAATAAGAATGTTCTTTCCTAATCCACCAAAGTGTACCATATGCGCATTGGGAATCAGCCTGTTTTCATATCATAGTAGTCTACATTACGCTGTTTATCAAACTGTTTCCTTTAATGTTTTTACATCTAAAGAAAACAAAAAATTATGTCCATGTGTAGACAACTGTACTTTCTGTCAGCCTGACTGTGCTGGTACCACCTCAAAGAGCAACTTTAACTGGCCAAGGAATCTTTGCTGCATATGTGACACTTTCTCAGACATGATGTCATCTCCTAAAATTCCTTGGCTGAATAAAGTACATAGGAACCATAGTGACGTTATCCTGAAGATTAATTAGGTTCAAATTTTTAATTGTAGAAACTCTTTTTTTGTAGTTGAGAGTGACATCTCAGTTTAAGATTGAGTTTATATTGAAATAATTACTCTTGAGAATGAATCAATAAATTAAAAATATTAAAAAAGATGTAATACAGGCGCAAGCTGGTAAATTTATTACAACTATTACACAGTTTGTAAGAAACATTTCTGACTGTTTCTACCTTTGGACTTAGCCATGATTATTATGTAAAACTTAACAACACCAGAGTTTAAGCAAACAGAGGAATTTTTACTATGGAATCAAAAATTATAGGAAGATGTTAGAAAATGTCTGAGTCCCCTAATTTCAGGATCAAGATGGAACTGAGTGCCTCCTAAATAAAAAAACAGTGATTATATGATTACATAAAAATTTGAATTTCTTTTAGATGTATTTATGCCTTTTATTTCTTTGCTTCTCACAAATATTCTAGTAGATGTGTTGGCACAAACATTCACAGTAACAGGCAGATCTTTCTCAGAAAGCAAAATTTGAACTAATAACTCACACTCAAAAATTCACCAGAAATATTACCAGAAACTTAAGTAATATTTGTTATTTTCATAGAGTTTAATACCAGAAGGGATCATTAGGTCCTCCAGTCTCATCTCCTGCATATCACAGACCATTAAAACTCACCGAGATGCTGCTATAGTGGGCCTAATCACTTGACTTAGACTAAAGCATTTCAGTCCTCAGGTGAATAAACTCCTACATAGTCTCTGCTAATCTGATCTGGAGAAAAGTTCTTCCCAACTTTAAATCTGGTGATCAATTTGACACTGAATATGTAAACAAGATGCAGAAGCCAAGCTTCTAGAAAAGAGGATGATCTGTATTGCCTTGGAGCACTAGTCTTCCAATTATGGCCATCCCTAGGTGCTTCAGAGGAAGGCAAGAAGAGAAATACATCTGGCCACTTGTGCATCAGAGAAAAAAATCCTTCCTGGCACTTGCAGGTGACCATCTGAAGTCCTGAAGGGTGAGGTTTGATTATAGTCACTGTCATAATCCAGAGCTGAAACTGTTATGACATGTTGAGTTCAATATAGAGCTTAGTGCACTCTCCATGACCCAGGAAGGAAGACAATGAATAGGGGGATTCAGAAGGGATGACCATGACCATCTAGCATCATGTTTCTCAAATGCAGCCACTGTGACCATATGCAGCCACCAGGGATTTTCCCTGTAGCCACGACTGCCTCCTGGGAGGAGATAGGGGAAAGGCAAAGCAGCGGGCCCTCCCTGCAGCACCCAGAGGCTCTGAAGGAGGGCTTCAGCCCCCGTATCCCGGCTTTACCTTCAGGATGTCAGGGGTAGGCTTCAGCCCCCATCTCCTGATTCAGTCAGAGGATCTGGTGGCGGGCTTCAGCTGAGGGACTCCGGGGGTGGGGGATTCAGCCCTGGAGCTCTGGCAGCGTGTTCTGGGGTCCCGCCCTCGGGGTGGTGGGGCTCTGGGCTTCAGCCTTCCCCACTGCTTCAGCCAGACTTCAGGAGGACTGGTCTTACCAGGTGCCATGGTCAAGAGGCAAGGAGCAGGTTAAGCCTGGGGGGTGACGCTGTGGAAAGGAGCTCAGGGCATTGTAGGGGAAGCAGCAGTGCCTGGGGGAGCAATGGGAAGCCCCAAGTGGGGGAGGTGCAGGAGGAGACAGGGGCACCAAAATACAACTGTACATTATTTTTATTATTGAGTCTGCAAAAAAAATACCCTACATAAATAAATTATAATGATTTGGACATGTATATGTGCGTATTTATTTGTTTTTCCTAAAGTTAATCAAGTATTTTTGGAAAATTTGTTAGAGCAGCCACCAGCGAAATCTTGTCCGATCAGGAAACAAAACCACAACATGTGATTGTATCCTATCAAAACTGATCAACAGACCTCGGATTTTTAATATCTGTTATTGAATTCTTACAACACATTGCTCACATAGTCTATAGACCAAAATATCCTGAAATGTACATTCTTCTGTCTCTCTGAGTGTTGTACAGCACTTACTCTAGTTTCCACAATGTGCTAATACAAATAATAAATAGAAGCATTATAACAATAGATAATTCATTATATAACTATTATATGGAATAATTATTAGGGTCTCAGTTGTACCTTCTTGGCAGTGCTGTGTCAGGGAAATGGGCAGAGCCTAGCCCTCCAGGAGAAGCATCAGGAGTCATTCTGCCATGTCATGAATAGTTCTTGAGAAACTTCAAAACAAAATGGTGGAAATCGTATGAGATTGGATGATCTCATAACGATTATACTATACTGAATGGTGGAAATCTAAGGGCATGCCTACATTCAAATCTTGTGGGGGTGGGGGGGAAGGGTTTTCTCTTTGTGTGTTCTCTTGGGAAGCAGAGAAGCATCAGGTCAGAAAACTCCTTCTCCTATAAACCATCCTAAAAGTCTCTCATATTACAAAAATTGTAAGTAAAAGCCAGGCAAGGTATGTTAGATTATCTTTTCTTTTGCTTGTGAATTTTTCCTTTGCTAGAAAAAAGGTTTATTCCTGTTTTTTGTAACTTTGAAACTTAGCCTAGAGGAAGTTTCTGCTGTGTTTTTGAATCTTTTGTTACCTTGTAAAGTTATTTTCCATCCTGATTTTACAGAGGTGATTTTTAACTCTTTTAAAAAATAAAATCCTTCTCTTAAGAACCTGACTGATTTCTCTATTAATCTCAGACCCAGGGTTTGGGTCTCTGATCACTTTGTAACCAATTGGTTAGGATATTATTCCCAAGCCTCCCCAGGAATGGGGGTGTAAGGGCTTGGGGGCATATTTTGGGGGAATAGGAACTCCAAGTGGTCCTTTCCCTGATTCTTTGTTAAATCACTTGGTGGTGGCAACGTACCTTCCAAGGGCAAAGAATTTGTGCCTTGGGGAAGTTTTAACCTAAGCTGGCAGAAATAAGCTTAGGGGGTCTTTCATGCGGGTCCCCACATCTGTACCCTAGAGTTTAGGGTGGGGAGGGAACCCTGACAGCATGAAAAAACCACTCCCGTGAGTGGCCGAAGCAATGTTGGCAGGAGCTCTCCTGCCGACATAGTGCTATGCACACTAGCGCTTATGCTGTCATTACTTATGTTGCTCGGGGGGTAGAATATTAACACCCTTGAGTGACATAAATTTTGCTGAAAGTGTGCCCTTTCTGTATTTGGAAACAAGCTAGAATTAAAACTGTAGGGTCAGTTTGGACCAGCAGATTCCCCATTGGAACCCCTTCAGCATCAGACACTTCTATGGATTCAGATTTGAGATTTCAGTTTTGGATCATCTCTCGTTTAGAGGACAAGGCAGCTAATATGCAGTCATATGGTAGGGATGGAGCAGAAGTTTGTCCGCTGTAGTATACTACAGCTGGCCCTCCAGAGCCCTTAAGTTAGACTGACAACCCAGTTCTTTTAATGGTGGCTGAGGGGCATAATTAATTAGGAATATGGCTTTATAGGGGAAAGACTCCATTCATAATGTTAGTAGACCTGGTTGATTCTCTGCTGTAATGACAGCAGAATAACTTATTCATTGAGACCATGGAACTTAATCAGGAAAAAGAATCAATGTTCAAATGATTCCCATAATAGTGTCTCCAGAAATTATTTTTAATTTTGCTTCTTCCCTTAAGTAGATGATAAAATTGGGCATAGTGAAATGAGATAAAGATTAAACTCCCACCTAACTGATTTTGCCAGGTAGAAACACTGTCTATGTTGTGTTACTCAGTGTGGGAGTACTATTACGTTCTGATATTTGATTCTCCCTTACGCCGTAATATTGATATTCAGTTGTGTTGAAATGCTTATTCAATTGCAGTTTTTATTTTGTGGTTTTTTCCTAAGATATTCAGACTCCAACATCACATCCAGCTCTTTTTAAAATTATCTGTAAAACCAAAAAATAAAATGAAATTTTACTATTCATGCTGATCGTTAACAGGTGTTTGCATTACTGCACAGCCTGACTAAGCTTCTGCTGTATTTCAGGGCCTTTTCTGGCCACAGAATAGTAGAACAGGACTTCTCCCTATAAACAGACAATGCTGTAATTAGGCAAAGATGGTGTGTTGTGAATACAAAGAAAATGGGAAGTAATTCCTGTAATAGCAAGATTGGATGAAAGTGACAAAAATGTATTTCTTGTTGGCATTGAAAGTTTAAATTTTCAATCCTAGTGAGTAGTGAATCATGTGCCTAAGGAGTGGTATATATGCCAGCCAACATGTCGGATGTTGTTCGCTTTAATTAAGGGATAATGTTCCTGGCTCAGGATTATATATGTGGCAATAAATGGCTTTTGCAGGTAATTAAATGCCTCAGTGAAACTAGGCATTTGATAATGGCAAAAGCTATTCAGATTGAATAGTAAAGGATAGGTTTAAAAAGTGAATAATTGTGTAAGGGAAAAGAAGTATAAATAAGAAATCAGTCATGGAATGTGGACTAAAACAGCAGCTGTGTCATCTTTGTCTGTAAAGTGCCATGCACACCTGTGGCTATGGCCATAACAAAGAATAACGCTAGATATTTGTCAGAGTGAATAGAAACAAACAGTTTTATTCATAAATTTGTGTTTTGCAGGAGAATAGATCCTTACAATGTAAGAGCCTGATCCTGAAAACACTGCCAGGTGTGGTGCCTTCTACCAGGCAATATCCTATTGCAAACCTAACAACTCCACAGGTTTGCCGCACAGACTACAGACTTTGCAACCCTTTTAGGTGTCTATGGTGGGAAAACGCTAGTGCACAGAGAAATCCCCTTCCTGCTTGGCTGCCCTCCTGCATTTCCATGCCTTCAAGGATCCAAATGGAGATGTCTTTCTCAGGCATGGGACATATGTGTGATGAGCCCATGGTGCTGGCTCAGGAGAAAACAAAATGTCTATCATCAATAGATACCACCCTTCAAAGAGACATGTTGGAAGGCAAGAATTGGTTTATGTGTTTGAGGTGTGGGAGGTTCTAATTCATAGAATCATAGAATCATAGAATATCAGGGTTGGAAGGGACCCCAGAAGGTCATCTAGTCCAACCCCCTGCTCAAAGCAGGACCAATTCCCAGTTAAATCATCCCAGCCAGGGCTTTGTCAAGCCTGACCTTAAAGACCTCTAAGGAAGGAGATTCTACCACCTCCCTAGGTAACGCATTCCAGTGTTTCACCACCCTCTTAGTGAAAAAGTTTTTCCTAATATCCAATCTAAACCTCCCCCACTGCAACTTGAGACCATTACTCCTCGTTCTGTCATCTGCTACCATTGAGAACAGTCTAGAGCCATCCTCTTTGGAACCCCCTTTCAGGTAGTTGAAAGCAGCTATCAAATCCCCCCTCATTCTTCTCTTCTGCAGGCTAAACAATCCCAGCTCCCTCAGCCTCTCCTCATAACTCATGTGTTCCAGTCCCCTAATCATTTTTGTTGCCCTTCGCTGGACTCTCTCCAATTTATCCACATCCTTCTTGAAGTGTGGGGCCCAAAACTGGACACAGTACTCCAGATGAGGCCTCACCAATGTCGAATAGAGGGGAACGATCACGTCCCTCGATCTGCTCGCTATGCCCCTACTTATACATCCCAAAATGCCATTGGCCTTCTTGGCAACAAGGGCACACTGCTGACTCATATCCAGCTTCTCGTCCACTGTCACCCCTAGATCCTTTTCCGCAGAACTGCTGCCTAGCCATTCGGTCCCTAGTCTGTAGCTGTGCATTGGGTTCTTCCGTCCTAAGTGCAGGACCTTGCACTTATCCTTATTGAACCTCATCAGATTTCTTTTGGCCCAATCCTCCAATTTGTCTAGGTCTTTCTGTATCCTATCCCTCCCCTCCAGCGTATCTACCACTCCTCCCAGTTTAGTATCATCCGCAAATTTGCTGAGAGTGCAATCCACACCATCCTCCAGATCATTTATGAAGATATTGAACAAAACTGGCCCCAGGATCGACCCTTGGGGTACTCCACTTGATACCGGCTGCCAACTAGATATGGAGCCATTGATCACTACCCGTTGAGCCCGACAATCTAGCCAGCTTTCTACCCACCTTGTAGTGCATTCATCCAGCCCATACTTCCTTAACTTGCTGACAAGAATACTGTGGGAGACCGTGTCAAAAGCTTTGCTAAAGTCAAGAAACAATACATCCACTGCTTTCCCTTCATCCACAGAACCAGTAATCTCATCATAAAAGGCGATTAGATTAGTCAGGCATGACCTTCCCTTGGTGAATCCATGCTGGCTGTTCCTGATCACTTTCCTCTCATGCAAGTGCTTCAGGATTGATTCTTTGAGGACCTGCTCCATGATTTTTCCAGGGACTGAAGTGAGGCTGACTGGCCTGTAGTTCCCAGGATCCTCCTTCTTCCCTTTTTTAAAGATTGGCACTACATTAGCCTTTTTCCAGTCATCCGGGACTTCCCCGGTTCGCCACGAGTTTTCAAAGATAATGGCCAATGGCTCTGCAATCACAGCCGCCAATTCCTTCAGCACTCTCGGATGCAACTCGTCCGGCCCCATGGACTTGTGCACGTCCAGCTTTTCTAAATAGTCCCTAACCACCTCTATCTCCACAGAGGGCTGGCCATCTCTTCCCCATTTTGCGATGCCCAGCGCAGCAGTCTGGGAGCTGACCTTGTTAGTGAAAACAGAGGCAGAAAAAGCATTGAGTACATTAGCTTTTTCCACATCCTCTGTCACTAGTTTGCCTCCCTCATTCAGTGAGGGGCCCACACATTCCTTGGCTTTCTTCTTGTTGCCAACATACCATAATTCAAGTGCTGGGGAGACAGAACGAAATAACATAGTGGGTTTTTTTGCGGGCAGGGAACAGGGGAAGCCTCCCCCCACATCAAGGGAGAGGAGTTAGAATCCACTGCACCATCAGGAGGGCCTTAAAAATATGTACATTTAAATTTTGCTGTTTTATTTTAAGAAGTTGGCAGGTAAGCATTGATTTCTGGTAATACACGCGATGCATGACAGTGTTCATAGGATCAGCCCTTATTAACCATTATCAGTAACATGAGATGAGTATCACTAAAGAGGTTGACATAAAATTTATCACTGACATCTACCCTAGAAAGAAGCCCTTTATGACTGATTGAAAGCAAGAGCCATTGCTAATCTGATAAAAGCCTTCTTTAAGAAGAAAAGAAAAAAATTAAGATCTACAGGAAAATTTCTAAGGAAGTTGGTGTCCTCTGTCTGATAGAAGAAGACTCCTAAGGGCAAGGAAATAATTTTACTAGTTCAATACTGATGCAGTTTATTCCTAATGATATACAGAAGTGGATATTTAAGTGTCTCCTCAATATATTCCCCCTTTAATCTGGAATTTAAATGTTATAAAGTAATATGCTTTTCCTCAGTCAGTGATAATTTTTGCAATTTGTGGACTGGGCAGAATATTAAGAAAACAAAACAAAAACATAGTCTCCATCACAAGACTTGTTTGGAACTCCATACTGTAAATCTTGGTGAAAGTTGGTTTTGGTCTGGTTGTATTTCTTGTTGAATAGATAAAATGAGTGTGAAACCTTCTGGGGCTTCTGCAGTGTAGAAGGCAGTATATATTTTCTGCTATAAAGACCCCTAAATGATTTAGGACTTCATCCATGTGTTTTACAATTTTATTAAAAGAAACATGTATTCCTTATCTTTTCTTTTCTCCTTTTCAGGTTCTTACACCCATTACCATGGTATCACTATCCATCAATCAGAACTCAATGGCAAACTGACTTTAAAATGAATAATTTGTTTCATTTGTTCAAACCATAGCTGTGAGTAATCTATTTTTGGAAAAGTGAACCACATAATGCTACTCCTAGTACATTTTAATGCAAGGTGCAGGTTTCAATAATAACATATAAAAAGATAAGCAACATTTTGTACTGAATATAGTTTAAGCAGGGATATGGACATACACAGTCACATGTTTTCCCTGTGCTCCTGGCCCTGCATACCTACATTCAACCCCTTTCTCAAGGCAAGATGTAAAATCTCAATCGTGCTCTGAATTAACGTTTTTTCTAAGTTCCTCACTCTCTTTCTCCCTCTAATTTGGATGTTCCCCCATTTATACTTAATATAACATTCACTTTGGTTGACTGATGATTTGTTTGTACAACTTGATGAGATTATATTATCTTGGGCTAGAGTAAAATTTATGTGCAGTGTCTGAAATAGCTGACAAACCAAACATTAAGGATTTGCATAAATAAATAGTTCTAGAAAAAAGGATATTCTTATTTGCCCTTAAGCTATTACAGAGCTGAAAATGAGAATTAATGAATAAAAAAAAATTGTAGAAAGGAAAAGAAATGTTGTCTCCCTAATCAGCAGTGACTTTTGTCAGACTTTCCTAGATAATTACAGAAGCTTTGGCCATCTAGGATCCAGATGACTGCAACCTTTTCCACCTCAGAAAGTCACTTTCTCTACCACATGCCTTTATATGCTAGACCCCACCCAAGATTTCACCCCTTCCCTCAGACTATCCAGTAACTGCCAAAATACTGTCTCCCCAAAAGCATCTTTCAGCCTCTCTAGCTCCCTAAGACAAAACTTTGAAAGGCCCTGGTATTGGGCCTTAAATCAATTGTGTACTACATCTCCCCCCTAAAACCACCATCACTATTGTTTTATTAGTCTTATGTTTACCGATGAGATCACTCAACTTTTTGATCTTCTGCACACTTGTAGGTTGCTGGCTGATAGGGAAGCAGTGCAATGTTCAAGTTCAAATTGACTTTTTCTCTCATTCTGCATTCCCAGATTGCGAACTCATGGATTACAGGAGAGGTCCCAGAAGACTGGAAAAAGGCTAACACAGTGCCCATCTTTAAAAAGGGGGAAATGGAGAAGCTGAGGAACTATAGACCAGTCAGCCTGACCTTAATACCTAGGAAGCTACTAGGGCAAGATATAAAATAATCAATTGGCAAATACCTGGTGCCAGCATGGATTTACTAAGAACAAATTGTGCCAACACAGGTTGGTTGGTGGATAGGGAGAGTGTGGTGGACATAATATACCTGAACTTTAGCAAGGCTTTTGACACAGTCCCACATGATATTCTGATAAGTAAGCTGGAGAAATGAGGGTTCGACAGAACTACCATTAAGTGGATGCATAATTAGATAAATAACCGGAAACAAAGAGTAGCTGTTAATGGAATGATGTCAGATTGGAAGGACATCTCAAGTGGGGTTCCACAGGGATCTGTTCTGGGTCTGGTGTTGTTTAACCTCTTTATTAATGACCTGAATGTAGGTATAGGGAGCATACTGATCAAAGATGACACAAAGCTAGATGGGGTTGCCAATACTTTGGAGGATAGACCTAAAATTCAAAGGGATTTTGATAAATTGGAGAACTGGGATCCAATTGGAGAACAAAATGAAATTCAACAAAGACAAATGTAAGGGACTACACTTAGGAAAGAAATACCAAATGCACAAATACAGAATGGGGGCAGCAGCACTGCTGAGAAAGAGCTGGGAGCTGTGGTGGATCACAACATTAAAATGAGTCAATAATGTGATGCTGTTGCAAACAAAATATGCAATTTTAGTTGCATAAACAGAGGCATAGCATGCAAGTCACAGGAAGTGATAGTACTGCTCTACTCGGCACTGGTTAGGCCTCAGTGCTGGTGTACTGTATCCAGTTTTGGTCACCAATGTATAGAAAGGATGTAGAGAAACTGGAAAGCATCCAGCGTCAAGTGACAAAGATGTTCAAAGGGATGGAATTCAAGCCATATGTGCAAAGGCTGAAGTAAAGGGGTTTAGTTTGAAAAAGAGGAGATTAAGGGGGAACATGATAGCAGTCTTCAAATATTTGAAAGTCTGCCATAAAAATATGAAGAAAAGTTGTTCTCTTTTGCCACAGAGAGCAGAACAAGAGGCAATGGATTCAAACTACAGCGTAACAGATTTAGATTAAATCTCAGGACAAACTTTCTAACTGTAAAAACTATAGGACAATGGAACAGACTGTTTAGGGAGGTCATGGAAGCTCCTTCACTGGCGGTTTTCAAAAGGAGGCTGTTTAGACACAACAAATCCTGCATCTTGGCAAGGGGTTAGACTAGATGACACTTGTGATCCCCGCTAAGCCTATGGTTCTATTATTTTATGATTAAAAGAACATAAACATAAGAATATAATGATGGCCATACTGGATCAGACAATGGTCTATCTAGCCCAGTATCCTTTCTTCCAACAGTGGCCAATGCCAGATGTTTGAAATGGAAACAACAGAACAAGGCAATCATCAAGCAATCCATACCTGTTGTCTAGTCCCAGAATCTGGCAGTCAGAAGCTTAGGGACACCCAGAACATGAGGTTGCATCCCTGACCATCTTGGCTCATAGCCATTGATGGACCTAACCTCCATGAACTTATCTAATTCTTTTTTTAACCCATTTATAGTTGTGGGCTTTACAACATACTGTGGCAATGAGTTCCACAGGTTGACTCTGTGTTGTGTGAAGAAGTATTACCTTTTGTTTGTTTTAAACCTGCTGTCTATTAATTTCATTGGGTGACATTTGGATGATTTTTCATTTGGATGATTTAGTTGGGGATTGGTCCTGCTTTGAGAAGGGGGTTGGACTAGATGACCTCCTAAGGTCCCTTCCAACCCTGATAGTCTATGATTCTATGACACCTGATTCTTGTGTTGTGTGAAGGGGTAAATAACACTTCTTATGCACTTTCTCCACCTCATTCATGATTTCATATACCTTTATCATACCCCCCCTTGTCATCTTTTTTCCAAGCTGAATAGAGATCCATGATCACAGCAAATTCCAATCTGTAAATCCTGAGCTGCAGTTTGCTCAGTATCCATACTGTGATTCAACTTCTCTTTTCCACTAGAGGGAAAGTGAAAGGGAGCAGACTGAGTCAGGGTAAATACAAATAAGATGGTCTGATAGGAAGGTGGAAACATCTGTATAAGGGTGTTGAGTGTATATCTTGTTATATGACCTAGCTTTGCCAATATGGTTGGTTAACTTACGGTCCTATTGGATCCATCACTATTCCTTGATTTTTCTATATCACGGTAGCACAGTACCTTTCTTTATCTGTTTTATACAGGCTATGAGTTTGTACAGTTAGCTTGGAGATCACCTTTCTCCCTATGTTTCTAAGGGAATTAGGATCTACTGTGGCATTCATCTTGTTGATTCTTTAAGTTAAACTTTCTGTGGTTGTTCTCAGGAGAGGCCTTATCACTCTAAAATTTCCTTCTGCCAATGGTTCACCAGAATCCAAGTTTAATTAACTTCAGAACAATCTAGGACTTATGTTTGTTTGAGCTTTTGGCAGAAAGAAATTTGGCTTAGCTTAATAGAAATTAAGTACGTTTGTGTTATGAGGAGTTTGTATGTATGTGCATTGGTAGAGGAGCATTGCTATTAAAAGTCCACTTAGCTATTTTGTAACTTGATTGGGGAAAACAATGTAGGATATGGAGATGGTGAATCTGGGCACCATTTGAAATTTAAAATAATTTAATTGTATTGCTCTCATGCCAATGGAAGTTTTCAACAACTTTTTATATAAGAGACCACTCTCCTGGGGCAGCTGCAGTTCTCCAATTTTTCTCCTCTCTCTATATTTATAAACTCGTATATGAAGTCATGTCTTAAAATGTTGTGTTTAGAAACAGCTGATTCTTCATGTCTAGAATTCAATTTTTCTACTATGCACAATTTAGTTTAGTTACCAAGAACCTAAAATTGTCCCTTCTAGGTTCTCAAGCTATTCTAAGCAAAGCTACTGTGTATACATGCAACTCCCCATAGATTTAAAAGTATGTTTTTATATATTGAGTCACTCTCAGCACTATTTATATATGCATGTATGTGCGCTGTCTTGGATTTAAAATCAAAATGAACCACACTGCAAAAAGTTTCATTAGTTTGTGGTGAATTGAGACTCGAACTGCAGTATAACTCTGAGCATATTAAATCACTTTTACTGTAGCTAGCAATTTTCTTTAATAATTAGAGGCACACATAGAGATGTTCTGTCTGGAGTGCATATGTTAGTACTGTGGAATAATTAGGCCTGATTTTTCGTTCCTGCACCAGTGCAAGTAAGGAATAACTCTAAAGTCAGTAGAGTTAGACTAGCATTAAATTTGCTGGGGTAGAATCAGGGCTTAAATATTTGTTTAATTTAGATTAACTGACATTTCCTGATGTATTACATTTGTAACTTTGAAACAGGATGCTACTGTATATTGAAGTTTAAGTATTGTCTAAGGTCGATTAGCAAAGAAATCACAGCTCATTAGTTTGTGCTCATTACAAAGTGACGTGGTTTCCACTGGAAATTATGATGGAGCGTTTAACAGAAGATCACATTGGGATAAATGGATCTTCTGGAGAGAGAAGTCATAATCAAAACCTGAAACATTAACATGTTTCATTCTCTATTTTTAATTGGGTATTTTAAACCCTTACTTTTTCCCCATCACATAATTTAATGAAAAAATGGTTATATTCAGCTCACACTACATTTCATGAATATTGCTAGAAATTTTCCTGGTAAGTAGGAATACATGGCAGGGGAGGAAAGAAACTACCCCTTTATGCTAAAATGATTTTGAAACACAGTTTGCTCATATGTCATGAGCCTTCACTATCTGGGCATCTCATTAGCAGAATTTCATGCTCCTCCCAGCACATGAAGTCACATCTGCTTGTGGATAAAATGATTAATGCTTCCTGCACTGGAATATTCTTTTCATTATTCTTTGAATTTTTTTAAAAAAAATGTAGGCATCCCTTCCTCTCCTTTTTTGACAGAGGGAGAATGTTGGGAGAATTTTGCCATTGGTCCTCTCAAAGCTTTGGCCCAACAGAGCTTTAGCAACCTTAGAAAGAGGAAATGTCAAAGGATTTCAGCTGCTCTTTCTGAGTATGCAACTTTCTGCATATGCTTCTAGAGTATTTAACTTCTTTCATACACATGTGAGACAATCTATCAGTAGGGGAGAAAGATGATTGACTCTACAGGTACAAACCCAATTTTTCCATTTTCATAAGGATTGTCTTTTTGCCCATAATTGACAAGACCAAAAATATGCTAAGTAGATTGGACTAGTCATAACTAATTATGTGAATTTTAAAACACTTCAACCAAAACCCCTATAACATTTCTCCATCCCATGTTAATTAGCCTTAGTTTTTGCAGTCATGTAAATCTTGTTATGCTGCAGGCTTTCTCGTCCCTTTCCTGTAACTTTTCACTCTCCCATATATCTTACTTGAGGTTAATTGGCCAAAATGGACCTAGTAATCTGATGTGATTGCATAATAACATTATAGTTACAGCTGAAGGCACCCTACAGGTTTGTTTATGCTACATGAACAGGAACCTGCAGGGACACAGAACCAACAACAAACAACAAACCAACAACAAACAACACACAGAATCAACAACAAACCAGTCAACCAGTGACTTCTAGGCCTTGTTCTTTAGCTCTTGTGTTCAGAATCCATCACCCTATTTTAAAGGTTTCAATTACTTTTGCCAAGAACCAAAATTTTACTTCAGCAAGCTATTCTGCACATTCTCGTCAATATGTTGGGTGATGCAAAATGTATTGCACATCCCACTGCCTACGGATCTTTCTTCTACATAAAAGTTTATCTTTTAATAGATTAATTTTATGTTTTTCTCTTGAATTTTAATTTTCTATTAATTTTAAATCTAGGGAAACTATGATCTCTGTTTCCCATTTTGCATATGTACATATAGGAATGCATAAACCTGTAAATTTCCTAAAAGATAAAATTTTTCTTAACTTTATAAATGGGAAGACCAAAGCACAGAGAGGTTAAATGACCAGGGAATCTGTGATAAATTAAGAACCTTACCAAGGTGGCATAATAAGGCAAACCTTCATCTTTGTGATGTACAGCCATGGAAGAATGAAGAAATATTTTTGGTAATGGTGTTTATTGTAATCTATAGTGCTATTCATTTCCTAGGATCATATTTAAGACAATGTTACAATGAGAGTCTTGTTCCAAGAGAAAGTTAAAATGGGAGATATAGTTTCAACCTGGAATATTGTGGGAGCTGTTTAAGTGGCTCCCAACTGGCAGATCAATAGTGCCTCTCTGAGAAGTAAGGAGGTGGAGGCAGGAAAAGCTAACCTGGGTATTAAAAAAGGATATACAGAGGCTAGTGAAGATGTGGGGAGATGACTAGCCTTTCAAAATAACTGTGGGACTTTCCTGCTTTACTGGGGAATCTGTTACACTGACCTAGAAGTAATAACCCAAAGGGAGTTTAGGGAAAATCAAACTCTGAAGATCTCTGTATAGAAAGATGAACTCTGCCCAGGATATTTACAGAGCATCAGAAGTTACTATAAGTGACTGTCCTATTACAATAAAATTCTATTCCATTTCTCAAGAGTGTGTGCATCTGAATATTCCTCCCAACTGTCCTTTCTGCTCTGCTCAGATGGAAGCATCTGTCATTGACTGTGTATTATCACTACATCTCCACTAAAAAAGTTTTCTTCCTCTTCAGCTGATGTAAACAAATACAAGACTATATTCTGCCCCATACCTCAATGGCACAAAACACTTTCAGAAGAGAAACTTTAAATCTTTGCCAAACAGGATGGTGATAGATGTTTTGTGATAATTGGCCTACAAATTTACCCTAATTGTAAGCTCAGCTGTACAAAGTAAGTGAAAATTCATAAGATGTTACAATAACCTATAATAACAGATGTTGATGGGAAAAGGTATGAAAGGGACTGAATTAATCCAAACAAACAAACAAACAAAAGCCTACTGGTATAACTCAAGGATCATGCTTGGTAAACAAGAGAAATGTGTAACCAGAAATCAGTGAACCAAAATGGGCATGTTGGAAACTAGGCCTAATTTGTGGACTAAATAATGAGAGAACAGGCTATTCCATCCATTGTTCCCTTTTGGGGTCCTTAAAGAAAAAGACTTTGGGAGAAACAGTGACTACTGGAGTGAGCTTCGCCATCATGGCTGCCACCCCCTCCATCACTCGAGATCCCAGGCCTTTATGATCATCATCCTGAAAGATGTCTTGACCAGATTAGGCCAGAGAGAAGGAGCCAGATGACATTAGCACCTCCACCAGTTTTGGCTATATCCCAAACTCCACTTGGGATATGAGACTTTGTCTCTGTCCACCCCCCATCCTTCACTACCTTATTTCTTCTCTCTCTTCTTTTTCCTTCTGTCTAGCCAAGACTATTTATTTGGCAATACTGCTGTAAGCCTGTGACCAGAATGAGGCAACTAATAGCAGTGCTCTAAACTGCCCAATGCTGGTACAAGTGTGCCAGGTCTCAAAGTGGCTGATCATACTATGTGCTTTGCCTATATTTTTCCAGCAGTGAGGTTGCACATGAGTCAGCTCCATAGACAGAAAGTCCATTTTCTATCTTTGTTACCCCGCTTCCTGTGTGTGTGTGTGTGTGTGTGTGTGTGTGTGTTGCTTTGTCTTCTAGGAAATTGGATCAGACTTCAGCAACTGCTCCAGCCTGGTTCAGCTAACTTCTTCTCTTTTCCCCAAAAAGGACAACTTTAATACCATCTCAGAGACTGTCAAAGGGCTTTTCCATCTAAAAACTTTCAAGCTAAAGGAAAAGGGAACAAGGGATGTTGTTAAAATGAAAGCCTTACTTAATACTTTTCACTTCAAATGCTTTAACCATCTTTCCTTTTCTGTATTTTTAATAAAATATTAAAATGATGTTTAATGGTGTGTTTGCCATGGTACTAACTAGGTCTCTGTACAGCAAACCCTGAATCTTGTTTAACTCTGTTTAATGTTGGACAGTGACAGGATCTTGTTAACACTTTTGACTCTTTGGGCCCAAATAGGCCATCTAAATACAACATTTTTCTTTATCAAACTGAACTTTGTTCAAGCTCTAATTTGCTGTCTTTTGCTACTCCACTCCTCAAATACAATCAATGAATTATTCACCTTTATCTCTAATAGTACCTTCCAATGTCTTGTCTCCTGTCATGCTTCTGTCCACAGTGTTTTCTGGTGTCCTATAACAGTATCTCCCCAGGATCCTTTTAAGTCATGTATTCAGGTTTCAAAGCTATTTTGCCCCATCAGATACTTTCCCAGAAACTAATAAACCCAAAGCAGAAATTGACATTCCACAGCTTGAATTATGATTCAGATCTCAAATGTAATTATAAAAATGGCATCTTGGGAACCCATGTATGTAATCATAGGTAAATAAAGAGATCTTAATATCCCAGTTAGGGGCTGCATAGATATCAGTGAGAATATAATTTGTCCTGCAGGAACTTTATTTCTGATGATGATACATTGAGGAAAAGAGAATTCAGCTTGACTTTAAAATTCCAAGGTTAGTTCACAGACTTTGTACTTAGATAGAATATTGTTTCATTGTGAACTGAGCAAAGTTTGTATGGAAGACATTGAGGCACAGTAAAAAAAGATCCAGATAGTGCCATTTTTTCAGACTCTTTTTTCAGTGTAGTATATTAATTGGATTCTAAGTGTATTCTCCATCACTTTAAATCAAGACTTGATATCTTTCTAAAATATAGAGTGATCACATATAGTATAAGATTGAGGTATAGCTCAAATGCAAGTTATGGGCTTAAAGCAGAAATTAAATTACTTGTATTTCATGTGTTTTTTTAAATTTTCTATTTCTGAGTTTTTCTCTTTATTTTGAGGTTTTACTTTTCCCCTAACTTTTAGATTTCCATAAGAATTTCAAGCAATTTCTGCCTTGAAAGTGTCATTCACATCACAGTAAATCAATGGCTCTCTGTGGCTCAGATACTTGACAGCAGGTGGGAATATACCTCTCAGTCCAAAACAAGGTGGATCACCTTTGCCCTAGAGCTTGGATTTTTGAGTCTTTAATTTCTTGGTGTTTTAAATCTATTCTACAGTAACTTGAATCACTTTTTCTCAGTAATAGAGCTGTACGATCCAGTTTGTATTAAATAAGGTATTGAGAAAGGTTGATATTTGTTCATGTTTACTACAGAACTGAGCTGTATAAGTTAATATAAGTCAGTTTATGATGATTCAAGAGAAAACAAACGTTGTCAGGGACATTGTTATAAATACTCATTGAAAGTGTTTAAAAATCCATAGGTACCATGGTGGGAGATAAAACAGTCCTATCCCAACATTTGTACTAGGGTACCATGGTTCATGGAAATGTACATTGAGCCTTTCCAAACTACTTGCCGTTTAAAATTAAGATCACATTTCCAACTTTTTGCAATTTGACTTTTATACTTAGCACGCTCTGAAAAGTATATAGTCACCCACATCAGAATATAGTTTTCTGTTTCTAATTTATGTTTTTTCCCAAAGTAGGGTATGTGGCTCCTCCCTATCCTGACTTTAGATCATACTGTCTTTTTAGTGTTTGCTAAAAGGGCTATTGTTTTGTAAATGAGTAAGGTAGTGTACCAAGTAGGGCATTTTAGTTCGGCACAGATAGTGGAGTCAGGGTTTGTAGCTGCTACATTCTCCAGCACATAACCTTCAGAATCATGTGGTTCATTGCCAAAATAAACCTTAGTGGATCATCTATCATCAGCTTGCCTGACTCAGGTAAGAAAACATATGACTCAGAACCATGACTATACACACCCTGCTGTCTATTAATCCGAACAATGAACAATCCGTGCCACCTATACATTACACTGTACTTTCTACAATTAGATATCTTGTACTCATTCTCACATGAGTCACTGTACTATATTGCAAAGACAATTAATAATATCTTTTAAAAGTGTGCATAGTCATAAAGTGGTATAGGATAGATTTAAGCCGAGGATCTAACTGAAAGCAAGCATGAATTCTACCTAAATAGACATGGGATAACATGGCCTGGAAATCTGGAGTTCAAACCTTCTCCTTGGTGTGTATTGGTCCAATCCTGTTCTTGTTGTTAAGGCATAACTTTCAATTGTGGCCCATCACAAGAGTTCAGGATCAATGCCTCTTTTTGCAAGTACCAGAGATAACTGCTCTATAAAGGTAGGTTTCAGAGTAGCAGCCGTGTTAGTCTGTATTCGCAAAAAGAAAAGGAGTACTTGTGGCACCTTAGAGACTAACAAATTTATCTGAGCATAAGCTTTCGTGAGCTACAGCTCACTTCATCGAATTGCATTGCATAAATTTGTTAGTCTCTAAGGTGCCACAAGTACTCCTTTTCTTTTTTCCATAAAGATAATGATTCTGATTTCCCTTAATGTGTTTTTTAAACTAAAGTTATTTCCCTTTTCTTCAAGAATGTGTATTTTTCAGCAATGCAATTCATTGGAAACAGTTTGTAAAATGGTACAACATATGCATACATATATTTCTATTTCAAAGAAAATGACGTGCCAGCTATAACCATAGCTAGTCTAATTTATAAATAAAAAGAAAAAGCTTTTTCATAGCTCTAGAGTTTTCCTACAATCTTGAAGTAACCTCATTGAAAACCCAACATGCAACTGAATCCGTCATTATTCATTTTATTCTGTAGCAGAAAAAATGCATTTGTTATTGCTTCAACACATATATTTTTAGAACTCCATTTTTTCAGGGGGTAGGGGGATGAGAAGGATTATTTCACAGTACGGAAGTGCCTAGAAATGGAATTGGACCTGACTTTCTTTTTCTGATTTGTGGTGCACTTATCCCATTTCTCTAAGTGGACATAAAACAAGCTAAGAAATTATAGGTATTTTTTTTCAAAAATAGGAAACTAAGCTGGATGCTTTTTACGCTTGAACATCAAGCCACTTATTTAGATGGCTAACTATACACTTAGACTCCTAAAGTTAGGCACCCATTAAAAAAGATCTTGGCCAATGTTAATAATATAAATTTAATGTAATACAGTAAAAATATCCAAATCCACTAAGGTCCTCCCCATCCACTCCACTGCCTAAGTAAAACCTTAAGAAAATATATAGGCCTTACAAAATGTTCAGCAGTCCAAGAAACTGGGACTCGGTCAATCCTAGATGGGGAGAAGAACATGCAAGAGAAAAGTGATCTTCCATGAGAATAACCTGGTTCCAGACATGCACATGACTAAGAGCTGTCAGCTTGAGTATAGCTTTTGAATATTGGGAAAGAAATTGGATGGAAAAAAATCTCAAACTTTTCATTTTTTCCCAAGATTCAAAAAATGTTCCGTCAAGCTCTAGTTTTGAGCATCCCAGTTAAAACTAACACACACAGACAGAGGTGGCAGTCTCTAAGATAAGCAGGGCCCAAAACCACTAAGCAGCTTTATAGATAAAACTTTAAACTGCACCTGGAATCAACCTGGGAGTCAGTGTGTTTTCTAGAACACAGGCGTAGCATTCTCTGTGTGTGAATTACTGCTTGTGTAAGAGGGCAGCTGCATTCTGCAAGCGCATAAAGTTCCCAAATGGCCCTTAAGGGTTGTTCTGTATAGACAACATAGTAACAACTCTCTCTGGAGGTGGCAAATGTTTGGCTATCAGTAGTGAGCTCTATATGTGGTAGGAAAGATCGTATCTCTACAAAAAATGTTCTTAAAAAGCAGTCTTGGCCATTGCTGCTATTTAAACATGAAGACGCTTCCAAGAAGCCAGCTTAACCAGAGAGTGTGAAGGTAAGTAACAATAGCACCCCTGCTATTTTCTTTGTATGTTTCTTCTAATCTTCCAGTATTATGATAGATAAGTTTAGATTGAGCTTCATCCATTTAGCTCTCATCCCAGCTGCAATCTTGGCCAGGAACAGGGAAAACAGAGTGACTACACAATTTAGGTCAGAAGAGACAGTGATAGCACTTCACTTCACTTCATCCAGCCTCACATATAATACATTGAATAGCAGGAATTACAGAAGAGAAGTCAGTAGAACTCCATACAAGCGAGGCTTCAGGAGCCTCTTGGTCTTCCCCAGAATAAAATAACATGAATTTCTAAATAATTTGTATAAGAATGGTAGAACAGCTTAAATGGAATTAGTTATAGCTGTTAGAAATGTTCAACATGTAACTCAAAATCTTGTAAAATGTGCCTGGTTTCATGTTTCAGTACTAACTTGGGTCATGTTAAAAATAATCACTAAAATTCACAAACCTTTGGACAAATATAGGCCCTTTTGAGTGAACCCTGACCCAATTTCAAATAATATAAGTCCAGTTCATCAATTTGAAGTAAAATACCATGAACTTCAATTTTGATGTGGAATCACAGTGAATCTTTGATTGTATCTCATTCTGAGATTTTTGAATCCATTCAAGAACAAAGCAAACTCCAGGGGCTCTGCAAATCCATTTAGATTAAAAAAAAAAGCAGCTCCTGAGAACCTGTTGTGAACCAAAACTGTAGAGTATTACAGAGCGCTTTCTAATCTAGGGACACTGCAGCCCTGAATCTGAGTAATTCCTCTGAAATCAGTTGAATTGCATTAGTTTTGCTCTGGTGTTAGTGCGGTCAGAATCAGGCCATGGAAGTGTAGAACAAGATAGGTATGGAGTATTGTATAGCAGACAAAAGGCTTTCTGGCCCTGACAAGAAAAAAGTGTGAATTAACATTATAAGGAAGCCATTGTTGAAACTGAAAAGCTGTAGTAGAGGCTACCCAAAACAATTTGGGGAGATGTAGCCTTTGAGTGGCCAAGCAAATATAGTCAGACATGGACTAACTGCAGGAAATGCCAATGGGAGAGAACAAAGGCTATTGGAAACTGAAATGTCCTTTACATTTTATTCTCAGGGAAGATGAGTTTGAAATCTCACCGAGGGTCTGGCCTGAAACAGGTTTCACAAAGAAACCAGGTTATATCCTCATGATAAAAGTGTACAAAATGACAAGCATTACAAAGAAGGAAGTTCAGAGCTTTTGTTCTCCCTGCATCACAACATAAGAATAAGGAAGAGTCAATGAAATTGACAGGGAGCAAATTCAAAACTGCTAAAAAGAAGTACTTCTTTACACAGTGAGTGTTTAGACAACCACAACTCATTGGAATAGGTTGCTATTAAGAGCAAGAATTTAGCAAGATTCAAAGAGGGTTTGGATGGAAATATGGATATCCAGAGTTATAATTAGAGCTCGGTGAATGATTTATTTTTTTCTCATTTGCTGGCAGTCCCAGAAAAAAATTAGTTCAGGTTGATCCAAATGGTATTGGATGATATTCAGCCAAGTGTTCTGAAGGAACTCAGAAATGAAATGGCAGAACTACTAACTTTGGTATGTAACCTATCATTTAAATCAGGCTCTGTACCGGATGACTAGAGGATAGCTAATGTGATTCCAATTTTTAAGAAAGGCTCCAGAGGTAATCTTGGCAATTACAGGCCGGTAAGCCTAAATTCAGTACAAAGCAAAATAGTTGAAACTATAATAAGTAACAGAATTATCAGACATATAGAAGAACATGATTTCTTTGTGGAAGAATTAACACGGCTTTTGTAAAGGGAAATCATGTCTCACCAGTCTATTAGAATTCTTTAAGGGGATCAACAACCATGTGGATGAGGGACATAGTGTACTTGGTCTTTCAGAATGCCTTTGACAAGGTCTCTGACCAAATGCTCTTAAGCAGAATAAATAGTCATGGGATAAGAGGGAAGGTCCTTTCATGGATCTCATGGTTAAAAGAAAGGAAACAAAGGATAGAAATAAATTATTAGTTTTCACAGAGGAAAGAAGTAAATAGTGGGATCCTCCAAGGATCTGAACTGGGGCCAATCTGTTCAACATATTCATAAATGATAAGGGGAAAGGAGTAAACAGTGAGGTGGCAAAGTTAGCAGATAATATAAAATTACTCAAGACAGTTAAGTCCAAGCAGACTGTGAGAGTTACAAAGGGATCTCAGAAAATTAAATTGAGCAACAGGACAACAAAATGGCAGATGAAATTCAATGTTGGTAAATGCAAAGTAAGGCACATTGGAAAACTTAATCCCAACTACACATACAAAATGTCGGGGTCTAAATTAGCTGTTACCCCTCAAGAAAGAGATCTTAGAGTCATCATGGACAATTCTCTGAAAACATCTGCTCTATGTGCAGTAGAAGCAGTCAAAAAAGCTAACAGAATGCTAGGAACTATTAGGAAAGGGCTAACATGACAGAAAATATCATAATGCTACTATATAAATCCATGGTACACCCACACCTTGAATACTGGGTGCAGTTCTGATCACCCCATCTCAAAAAAGATATATTAGAATTGGAAAAAGTACAGAGAAGGATAACAAAAATGAGTAGGGGGATGGAACAACTACCGTATAAGGGGAGATTAAAAAAACGGCGACTGTTTAACCTGGAAAAGAGATGACTAAGGGAGGATATGATAGAAGTCTATAAAATCATGAGTGTTGTACAGAAAGTGAATAAGGAAGAGTTTTTTTACTTCTTCACTTAACACATGAATCAGGAACCACCCAATAAAATTAATAGGCAGCAGGTTTAAAACAAACAAAAGGAAGTACTACTTCACTTAATGCAGAGTCAAACTGTGGAAATCTTTGCCAGAGGTTATTGTGAATGCCAAAAGAATAACTGGGTTAAAAAAAGAATTAGAAAAGTTCATGGAGGATAGCCATTGATGGACATATTAGCCAAGATGGTCAGGGATGCAATCCCATGCTCTTGAGCACAGGTGCTACCTTCTAATTTTCCCTGGAGGTGCTCAGCCCCTGCTCATTCCCAGGCCCTGCCCCAACTCCAACCCTTCCCCCAAGACTGCACCCTGCTCTTCCTCTTCCCATCTCTGCCTTGCCCCACCTCTTTCTGCCCCCTCCTCGGAGTGCACCCCATTCCTGCTCTTCCCCCTGCCTCCCAGCACCCCTTGCACACCGTGGAACATCTGTTCCGCGGCATGCAGGAGGCACTGGGAAGGGGGGGAGGAGTTGATCAGCGGGGGCTGCCTATGCTCTTGAGTGTTGGTGCCTATGCTCTTGAGTGTCCCTAAACCTCTGACTGCTAGAAGCTGGGACTGGGTGACAGGGGTGGATCACTCAATAAATTGACCTATTCTGTTAACTTCCTCTGAAACACCTGGCACTGGGCACTGTAGGAAAGCAGGATACTGGGCTAGATGGAACATTGGTCTGACCCAGTTTGTCTGTTCATATGTTCTTAAATTCAAAAATTGTGGGGGGAGGGGGGTAAGAGAAGAGAACTGAGAAGATCTGTTTCTGGTTGAAGAAAACATGTTTAGTTTGACATGAAATGTTGCTATGGCAGAGGAGGGAGACAGGGCCTCCCTTATAACCTTTAACCCAGTAGGGCACTCTCCTGGCAGGTAGGAGACCAGAGTTCAATTTTCCTGATGTGGAGGAGGGATTTAAACATGGGTTTCCCACATTGCAGAAGATTGCATGGCCACTGGGCTATGGGTTATTTTGGAGCAGGTCTCTCTTTACATAATTAAACATTCATTGAAGAAGGGACTTGAACTCACATCCCAGATGGTGAGTGCCTAAATACCAGACTATAGAGTCCGTCTTTCCCTGACCCAGTTACTATTCACTGTTATTATGAATGACTATGAATTGCCACAATGAACATCAGTGAATAGTCACACCAGACTCAAAATCTGGGCATGCCGTTTACCAATGGCTGGTTCTTATTCTTTTACACAGGAACGTAATCTACATCACAAATTAAATGAGATTTTCAAAGGTGCAGAAGAAATTTAGGCACCCAAAAGTGCCTAAGTAATTTAGGAGCACAAATCTCTGAAAATCAATGGGACCTTGTGCTCCTAAATTGCTTAGAGGCATTTGAAAAGCTAACCCACAATGTTTATTGACTTTCAGTGGTAGTTTGGCACTTAACTCTCTTAGATCCCTTTGAAAATCTCTGCCCTGGAATTTAGCAAGTAATTTACAAAGAGACAACTATGGATTGCAGTGGCAAAGGGAGCTAGCACACAAACCTTTCAGAATAATAATTTCGATACAAGGAGTGGTTGGAATGAGAGTCACACTACCAAGTTTGGAGGGAGATTTAAATCAGTATTGTCTACTACTTTCAAAAGGAATTTTGTACGGAATTTTCTCTCTTATATTTATTTACCTATTTAGATTTAAAATAATGTTTAAAAGCTTCAGGTGCCCTAACAATCAATTGAATTTACAAGTGCAAACGTAAGCACCACCCAACACCAAAAAGTAATCAAAAAATGAATTGACTTAACCAGCCAATACATCAAAGCAGCAAAACAGCCCCTAAAATCCCCCTCTTCAGAAACATATCCTCAACTTTCCCCAAAGAACCTATCAAATAAATATCTTTTACAACACGCTCAGAACTTCAGTCTGTATCAGATCAAAAGCTACTGTGTTAACTACTTTGATATCTACTAAATTTATCTATATAGAAGTCCATTAAATGTATCTTTATAATATTAGAAATATTATATTATAAAGTATTATAAAGATAAAGTGCCAAATCCTCATCTGGTGTAACATCATAGATATTTATATGGCCCCCATTAGCTGCACTGTATGGCATAATTCCCTGAACTTTCATCTCTTCAGTGAAGCTGTGCTTATTTTCACCGATGAGGAGCTGATCCAGTATTTCAACTTTACCTTCTTAACACAGTGAATCACAGTTAGAAACAAAAAGAGGCTATTTCCATACATGTTTATATTGAATGAAACTATATTTCTTAAATCAGATGTCTAAGCTGATTTGGTCATTTTCTATCTAAGACGTGACTGATGATGCCCATGTAAAAAAAAAAAAACATTTTTTGGGGTGGGGGGGAGACAAAAAAATCCCATGTGATCACCTACCTGGGCTTCTGGAATTTGTGTGTCTCCAGAAGGAAACTGCCTGCTCAGGAGATGCATATTTCCATGAATAAGACAACTTCCCCATCATTGCTCCCACTTGTCAAACATACTTTAAGTATAACATCCAATTATACTGGACTGGTTAGCTCTGCAGGCTGTTTCTAAGTTATAAATCAAAATATATGTCTGTGCTAAGCTTTCATAGAGTGGGCATAAAAGCCTGAAATATGCCTCTTGTGTGTTTGAATGTATATGTTTCGTAAATTATTGCATTTATTTTATTCCAGGTGTTGGTTTCCATGTGTACCAAACAGAAGAGGAGCATAAAATTGAACAAAGCTAAAACATTGAAGCCGAAGGTAAGGAGAGTCTAAGATTAAAGGGAAACTTTGTTATGGGAGTGAAATGGTGATTGCATCCAAGAGATTTCCAGATTTCCATGACTTTTGAAAGTCAGGTTGCCACACATACATTCTGACAGTGCACATAATTTTTCTTACTACAGCTCAGGTGCTTGGAGTTCTATAGATGTGTATATTTCATATTATATCAGAGAAGACTATCAACCCACAGTTTTCTTCTCTGCTTGGATTTCAGGAAAGAATCTGAGAATGTCATTCCCTCTGTAATTTAGAAAGTTTCAAAACACAAACATATTTGTTTCTGAGGCAAAACATTTTCTCTCTCATATATCAGTGAATAGCAGAGAATTTTTATAAACTGTACTAAGTTATTGCCTTGAAAAGAAGGGATTTAATGTGGCTCATCCTGGTATGCAGAGTCCAAGAAGCTGCAGTTCTTACTTCACAGAAGCGCTCAGTTAAAAAAAAAAAAAGTCCCCACAATGAGCTCCCGTGAAATTGTTGAAATCAATGATGGGAAAAAATTCTATACTTCCATCTGATAGCTAGATTTTCATAAAACAGTCAAGATTATCCATTGACTAAAGTAAAACACATGACAGAGACAAAAAGAAAAGGAGTACTTGTGGCACCTTAGAGACTAACACATTTATTTGAGCATAAGCTTTCGTGAGCTACAGCTCACTTCATCGGATGCATTCAGAGACAGACAGACAGACTGGCTCAGTGCCAGTCTCAAAAAGTAAAGTCAAGACAGAATCAGTTAGAGCTACTACTTTAAGAGATAATTACCTTCCCTTCTTTCCTAAGGCCAGAATTCCAATCTACTGTAACAACAGACATCTGGCTAACTTCCTAGGAGAGCATTCCAAGATAAGTAATATTCATATGCTTCTTTTTTTAATGCTTCGTATCATCTCATATTATAAATGGTGTCCAGACATGGAACTCCATTGCATTACTTGACTTCTTGATATTCATCAGGCAATTCCATCATCATTAACAGAAATGAAAAGCAGTAAAAGAACTGAAAGCCAGAAATGTATCTGGATTTCTGTGCGTAGGCTGGGATGTTCAGAGTTAGACAGTCAAGCCCCATTGAAACTCAGTGCAAGGTGGACATCTGATGTCCTCAAGTGCCTTTGAAAATCCGGCTGCTACTCTGAAACCTAATATTTAATGACTGCTTAGGAAAAACTGCATACTAAAAGTTCCCTGATTATGTACAGGATCAGTGAAATGTGATATGAGGTCTTTTAAATATCTGATTCGCCACTATACTTAGCCTACACATTCTCAAATAACTTGATATATAACTTAAGATATAGAGAGCCTCTGATTTAGGATGCATGTATCCGTTTACATGTGCAAAACTCATATTTTTATGCCAAAAGGATTACTAGCATAGGCAAATAAGGAAGTTAGGTATATAGTTACCCATTTATCATATGCAACTTGGGTACTTGTGGTTATGTGAAAAACATATTCAAACTGTGTGCTCTGTATTGTGGATGCAAAAAAATTGGAAGTGCTTTTTAAACTTTCCCATTAAGTGGAAGTTCCAGTAATGCAAATACTCCTCTAACTAAGAATGGCTATATAATTTCCGAACTATACAAGGATTGCATCCGATGAAGTGAGCTGTAGCTCATGAAAGCTTATGCTCAAATAAATTGGTTAGTCTCTAAGGTGCCACAAGTACTCCTTTTCTTTTTGCAAATACAGACTAACACGGCTGCTACTCTGAAACCTGTCAAAATTCATATCTTCATCTGTACTGTATTGTACAGGTAATGTCTCTCTTTCAAATTTTAAACTTGCGTGCTTTTACTTAGTGGGAATTTTGTCTAAGAAAGTTTTGTAGGGGTTTTGTAGGGGTTGGCTTAATGCACGGAGTATTGTTTTTAAGAAAATAAAGCTGTTTTATTTTCCTTTTATATATTGGCTGAGAGTACATAAGCCTAAATAATTGATTTATTTAAAAAAAATCCTATCACCTGTTTTGAGAGGGGAGGGGAGATATTGCATATGGTATTACATTTATGGTGTTTTTCTATAATAATTATTATTGAAGTTCTGTAAAAAAAAACCTGAATAAAGAAAGAAAGGAGCAAATTAGTTTTCCTTTAAACTCAATTGATTGATTCAAACACTGTCAGAGCAAAACCATTATGCCATCGCACAATATGATATTTTATCTTCCTTTGACTCTAGTTGTGGTCAGTTGAACAACAGTGGGAACTGGAATAGTTGTCTATAGCAGTGTATAGCAGGTATAACAGTTGTTCTCAAACCCCAGTAATAATCTTGTGACCACCCTGAGGGGTCACGACCCCCAGTTTGAGAACCCCTGGTCTATAGATATGATTGTCACATGATCAGTAGTGTTTTTATCAGTATATGTTTTTAATTATTAATGTGTGGTTTAATCTTCTAGTGCCATAATATATAAAGATAGATATAGGTATTTTTGTTAGAAATGGCAGAACCTCATATTTTTTAATGGTCAGGGATTTTTTGCCTTTGAATGTATGAAGGGGGGAAGGTGGGGGAGAGAGAGAGAGCTACAACGTAAATGAAACCTTCAGCTCAGTTGTCCTAGCTGGGTGATTTATCAACTCATTTAACAAGTATGATTTAGTTTTATCTGCTGAGAGTTCCCCACCCTAGCCCAAAGGCATTACTGTCAGCTTTAAAAATCTGTCAGAATATAAACTATATGGATATAGTCACAACTTGTTGTCCCAGACTTTATTAATCCTCAAGCTGTTTAAATTTAAAAGCTGCTTTTTGACATGAAATCCACTGTAAATCTGTACTCCCTGAATTTCTTCTGACACTTCTTGGTGACATTTTGATTTTTTGTTTCAAGGAAGTCCCTGTGTTCTTGGTTAATCTCATTACCTGTTACACAGACATTCATTTTTCCTCATACCAGGAGATAGCTTGCTACAAATTATTGTGTCATTGTTCTGCCAAAGCCATAATCTAAAAGGGATTTGCCTAGCAAACCAACATCAAAATATAGACAATATTACCATATTTTAGAGTTGGCATTTCAACAGCCTCAGGGGTCCTTTGTATTAAACTTCTTTGTTTTGCAAAGCAACCAGCAGCATGAAGTTATGACTGACATTAACAATTTGTATCCATGGTTGTTTTGTTTTTTAAAAAAAAGACTTTCACTGGATTGTTTTCAGATCAGACTTGTTGCATTTCAAGCAGTGGCTTTTTTAATAAAAAGAAATGCACATGCCAAATAATGCTAGATGCTGACAAGAAAATATGTTGGTTATTTTAGAAGTACTTTAGAAAAACTAAAACTGCTTTTAAATATACCCAGCAAAATCAATAATAGAATGTGTCATGTTCCGGGAATATCCTGTTATCCAGCAGCACATTAAAGCATGTGCATAACTTTAAGCACATGAGTAGGCCTATTGTCTTCAGCGAGCCTACTCACATGCATAAAGTTATGTTTAAGTGCTTTGCTGGACTGAGGCCACAGACAGACAGATAATATAGCATATCCTTAGGTGAAAATAGATATCTGCTTTCACAGTTCAGGTCAACTGCAGCTGTCCAGAAATGGCATCCACTTTTAGTCTCTCAGCTCCTCAGCCATCACCTTGCTTGGGAGAAGACCCACGTCTCTCTCCCTGCTGACCAGGGGTTTTTCAGGCTGCACAGTTCCCTGCCTATACTGTGAGTTTTCCAGCAAGTCAGACTGCCTAAGCAGGTTAGCTTTTCTCTCTGCTCAAAAAGCTATAAAATGTAACTCCCCAGTTAAGTTACCAGACAGCCCATTCTCAGCCAGCACATTTATTTTTAAGGTGAAAGCATTACATACATGCTAATAAGCTTACCAGAGATCATCTCCCTCCCCAGCTTCTACAAGGGTTCTGGGGGTGATCAGTCCTTCAAATGGCACAAAGGGTTTTTTCTGTGGTTACAAGTTCATAACAGCTGTAGCTCAGAACAAGCACCCCATGAATCTGTGAGTCCATCCTTTATACAGTTTGGACCTTTGAGCTTGGGAACAGGTAATCAGCAGACAATTACCCTCTCCTCAGGGCATAGCTTCAAGGGGCTGGGCTGTTGCATAATAGGAGGTGATAGGGCATGGGGAATCTACATATCCCCCTAGATATTTCCCAGGAAACCACTTCACACATATTGTCCCAAAAGTTCATTCTTGTTTGCCACATTGTTCAGTATAGTCTTTGTTCATCTAGGCCCAAAATAATACATAAACTTTTCATTTAATACAATGGACTCCTTAAAACTAATTCAGTAACATCTCCCGAATATATTGCAGGAAATTGCTGTATTTGTCACATCTGCTTTTACAGCTGATATTACACTGATTACGCTGACAAAGTAACTTGACATATGATGTTATGCATCACAAAGAAACACAGGTGTCTTTTTAAATTAAAAAGCAGAGAAGGGAACTGTAGGAATAGGAGTGTTTGCTACCTGATATATCCATAGAGATTGAATAGTAAAGAACATTTCCCTGATGAAAGATGATCTGGGAAGGGAAGAACAACATTATATGTATAAAGAGATTAATAACAGGAGGAAAAAAGGGCACAGAGAATAGTTATGGGAGATTCTAAGATGATTAGTTCACAGCATTTAAAAAGGTTCTACAGGGACATGTATTGTATGGCAGCAGATGAAAGCCAGGTTAAAAAAAAAGTACAAAAAGATACCCAGTCAATCAGTTTTCAAGCAATATCTAGCCTCTTGTCTCCATTATATTTGTTGCACTCCAACTATCACTGAGTAGTGGCAAATAATATTACACCTACTCCTACCATACTGCAATAGAGACAAATGGATTACCAGACAATAACGTCAGCAACTATCTAATAGGGGCAATGTGATTACTGGTAATGACTCGTATGTTATACTTCAGTAGACACCTTGCGGAAAGGGAGAGAATAAAATGTATCGGTATTTGTGGGTGAGTGAAGCATGGAGGAAAAGAGGTACATTTTTCAGCGTTAGTCTTTATAAGCACTCACCAAACAGTGAGAAGACTGATTTAGTTATGGTTCTTAACTCTACTATGAAGACACGTGAGAATGACAGGAAGGGAGAGAGAGAGAGATCGCTAGTCTTCTAGCCAGTGGCAATTGTAGTTTTCAGTCTAAAGAAGAAAGAAACCAAATAAATATAGACTGCCTTTGTTTGCCAGGAGAAATAATTGCCCCACCTCCAGCTATACAAACACTGTGCTGAGAATAAGCCAGCAAGAGCATGTTCTAAGCAATCCAAACAATCCCTTCCCTCCCACAGAGTGAACTCTTTAAATGTCACACGGGCTGCAGTATCCACCAGACTGACAAATGTGAGTCCCGAATCTCTTCCAAGCCGTGTGCACTGAAGTGCATATGCAGCTTCTGTTAACTTTGGATGTGATAATAAAATAAGAGTTCTCAGTAAAAAGACAGGTCAAACACCAAATACAACTGGTTTGCATTTGGTTGTCTTGGAGCTGTCAGCCGGTGACAAAAAACTTGTTTTCTTTAATTCTATCCAGGAATAAATATAACTTTGAAAAGGTTCCAAGATCCTCTATAATTCTGAGGCATTTATTGGATCAAACAATATCTGTTTGCACCCATTTCTCATAAAAGCATAGATAATGGAGTCACTGTCATGTTCACTGCATAGTTAAGGTTGAAAGACCCATGTCATTCTAAGACCATTTCTGATCCCTTTGTAGCCTGAAGATGAGCAAGGTATGTCTCAAATTAGAGCAAAGTAAACAAGCCAAGCCATTTCTGAATTACACTGAATGGATCTGAACAATGAATTTATTTTGGGGGGGGGGGAAGAGGTTGAAAAAAAGTCTACTTTTTATGTCACATCTTAAAATCAGCTGGCTATTAAAATTTCACATTTCACAAATTAAGTCCCAAGCAGACTGCCAAGAGGTACAAAAGGATCTCACAAAACTGGGTTACTGGGCAACAAAATGGCAGATGAAATTCAGTGTTGATAAATGCAAAATAATTCACATTGGAAAACATAATCCCAACTATACATATAAAATGATGGGTTATAAATTAGCTGCTCCACTCAAGAAAGAGATCTTGGAGTCATTGTGGATAGTTCTCTGAAAATATCCACTCAGCATGCAGCAGCGGTCAAAAA